>NC_140993.1:206290517-206890517 GCF_052327205.1 Somniosus microcephalus | reverse complement strand
GAATATGGAGATGAGGGGTTGATGGTCAGTCAACAAGGTAAATTTTTGTCCGTGTAGGTAATGGTTGAATTTCTTCACTCCCCATACCAGGCTGAGTGCTTCCCTGTCGATTTGGGCATAGTTACGCTCAGCTGAGTTCAATGAGCGTGACGCAAAAGCTATCGGCCGTTCCGAGCCATCAGGGAATTTATGCGATAATACTGCTCCTACGCCGTAAGGGGATGCATTGCACGCCAGTCTGATTGGCAGTGATGGGTTGTAATGAGCCAAAACTTCTTTGGACGTGATTAAGTCTTTGCATTTATGGAAGGCACGTTTACAGTCTTCGCTCCATTTCCAAATTACTCCTGTTTGAAGCAATTCATTAAGAGGGTGTAGAAGAGTTGATAAGTTCGGTAAAAGTTTATGACAGTAGTTTATTAATCCCAGGAACTACCTTAATTGTGAAACATTTTCAGGTGCTGGGGCTTTTATGACTGCTTCAATTTTTTCAGGTGCCTTATGCAACCCTTCCTTATTAATTATGTGGCCACAATATGATATTTGATTTTGGAAAAATTCGCACTTGAGGCGATTTGCTCGTAGGCCCCGTTCTCTCAGCCTTGCGAGCACCTGCTCCAAATTGGCAAGGTGCTCATTGTCGTTTTCTCCTGTTACAAAGATGTCATCTAGGTAGCATTGAGTCCCCGGAATCCCTTGGAGGACTTGCTCCATAGCTCTTTGCCAGATAGCTGGAGCGGATGCTACTCCGAAAACCAGTCGATTGTACTGGTACAGACCTTTGTGTGTATTTATCGTGAGATATTTTTTAGAGGCCTCTTCAACCTCCATCTGTAGATATGCCTGTGCCAAGTCAATTTTGGTGAAATGTTTCCCTCCGGATAGTGAGGCGAAAGTATCTTCGATCCTCGGAAGAGGATACTGTACCGTGTGAAGGATCGGGTTTACAGTCACCTTGAAGTCTCCACAGATGCGAATTTTTCTCTGTTCTTCAGATTTATCATTATTCAATGCTTTCTTCATGACTGGAACGATGGGTGTTGCCCACTCGCTCCAATCTATTTTGGATAATACGCCTGCCTTTTCCAAATTCTCCAGCTCTGCCTCGAGTGCTGGATGAATTGCGTATGGCACCGGTCTTGCCTTAAAAAACTTGGGAATTGCTGCATCTTCCACTTTTATTGAGGCGGTGATGCCTTTCAAGGTTCCTAGTTTCTCTTGAAACACTTCTTTGGCGTTGGCCAAGATGTCTTTTAATCGTTCAGGTATGACGTCATCATCGTTATTTTTCTTACTGGTCACCGTCAGTGCCTGAATGGAGTGCCAGTCTAAACGTATTTTCCTGATCCATTCACGTCCCAACAGCGGTGGACAACCATCTTGTAGAATGTATAAATACAACTTTTGTATTTCCTTGCCGTTGTATACAACAGGCACCCTTATTTTTCCTTTGGGGTATACTTTCTGCCCTGTATATGTTTTCAAGATAATGGATGTGTCTTTTAAAGGTATATGCGGAAATAGCCGCTCGTAATCCCGTCGATTTATGATGGTCAGAGCTGATCCTGTATCTAGCTCCATTTTAACTGGGGACCCTGCTATCGTGAGGGTAACCCAAATGGTCTGGTAATCATCTTTGGCAATTACATTATGTAATTTGAGACAGCTTAGTCTCTTGTTTTCGGAGTCATTATCGCTCTCCTGGTCTTCGGAGCTACTGTCCGTCATCATTTGTACCTTTCTGTACTTTTCTTTATTGATTTTTTTTTTCCTGTCTGTGGATTTTTTTTTGTCCAGATCGGCATACCCGTGCAATGTGTCCAATCTTTACGCATTGCCTGCATGCTTTGTCCTGGTACCAGCAGTCCCTCTGGTCATGGGTGGATCTGTCGCAGCGATAACATCTCTCGAAACCCTGTGTCATTTCATGGGTGCCGAAGTCCTGTGTCTTTTGTTGTATCTCTGCAGCTCCTCTTGCGGCTGCTTCGTATGATACAGCCATACTGAAAGCCTTGTCCAGTGTTAAATCTTTTTCAGAAAGCAGCCTTTTCTGTGTTCCTTCACTTAAGAGACCGCAGACGAATTTGTCTCGAAGATAATCTGCTAGTCCTGCCCCGAATTGGCAGTGTTTTGATAGGTTTCTTAATTCGGTGAGGTAATCAGCGTTACTTTCATTCTTGTGTTGATTTCTCTTGAAGAATTTGAATCGTTGCGCTATCAGCAGCGGTGTTGGGTTTAAGTGCTCCTGTAGGGTATCAACAATTTCTTTAAAATTCTTGTCCTTTGGTTTGGCTGGAGTGATTAAATTTCGTAACAGCCCGTATGTCTTTGCGCCCATTAGATTTAGCAGTACTGAAGCTTCTTTTTCATCTTCTATTCCATTTGCGGTGCAATATACCTCCACTCTTTCCACATATGTGGTCTAATCCTCTATCTCATTATCAAAAGCATCAATATTGCCAGACTTAGGCATCCTAGAAATAAAATGGCGCTTCCTGCGCTTTTCTTTCTTTTCTGCAGAAAAGATATGGCGCTTCCCGCGCTTCCCCGCCGCTGCTGCCGATGACAACGCTGTTTCCTGTGGTTTCCGTTCTTTTTATTTATTTATTTACAGTTTGAAATAAAGAATAGATTGGCCTTCCAAAGCTAGGCTTTGTTAACTTTAAAATCAGCAGCATATCTTTCCACATCCAGTCCCAACTAAAGCTAGAAAAGGACTGAATTTAAGGTAGCCACAACACATCATGTGATCATCAACTACCAATGAGATTACAACACATATCCCAAGGCAGTTAACAAACAACGAATCACAATACTTTTACTAATCAAGGAATAATCACCACATTCACCCCTCCTTTTAAAATATACTCCAACCTAATAACTTTTACAATTTACAATTAATTATTTACAACTAAACTATGCACGAGAATAAAACTATTTACATAACACAATACTAAATGAACAACAACAAATAATAACATTACGCATAAGTATTAAGTATCTCTCAACTAAAACAATATATTATAATATTTCAACAATTTTTAAAACATTACTATCAATTTAAAAGTCCATTTTCAATCGGTCGACCGGATATCTTGTTCGTGTCGACCTTCTTAACCTTGGTGAAATTCCTTGCCCTCCCACGCCAGAAGGCACAGAAATATCTTCAACAGGAAGGCTATCCATATCCCGATTCTCAACGATTTCCGGATTAGAAATCCCATCAGAAGATGAACTGGGACGGTCATAAACATCTATCAAAGGCTGACTAATAGAAGTATGATTATCTGCAATCGGATTGGAAATATTCGTAGTATCTGTAACAGCATCCACATTATCCAAATCATGACCAGTATTAATATCCTCAGAAGAGGGCTGGCCCCCACAAGGAGCCAAGTCTTTAATTGAAACAGTACTTTCTTTCCCATCTTGGAATCGAATATGAGCATATTGGGAATTTGCCTCCAACAGCTCCACCTCCTCCACCAAGGGGTCATATTTTGACAATCTAACATGGCGTCGAAGCAACACAGGTCCCTGCATAGTAAGCCATGAAGGTACCGAATATCCCATAGTAGATCTCCGCGGGGGGTCACATTAGTAGCCGTTGAAAGCAATGATCTAATGGAATGCAGGGCATCAGGCAGCACCATTTCCCACTGTGTATTCTTAAGGTTCTGGGATGTCAACGCCAACATAATGGCCTTCCAGATCACCCCATTGTATCGTTCACACTGTCCATTACCCTGGGGATTATGCGGGGTAGTTCTACTAGTAGAAATTCCCCGACTCTGAAGGTATTCCTTCAACTGGGAAGACATAAAAGAACTTCCCTGATCCGAATGGATATATGCAGGCATCCCAAAGATGACAAAAAGTTGAGTCAAACATTTAATAACTGTAGCAGCTGATACATCTGCACAAGGAAAAGCAAAAGGGAACCTTGAAAACTCATCCACAACAGTAAATATATATCGGTTTTGAGTAGTTGAAGGAAGAGGTCCCTTAAAATCGACACTCAAACGTTCAAAAGGAGAAGTAGCCTTTATAAGATGAGCTCGTTGAGGCTTAAAGAAATTCGGTTTACACCGAGCACAGATAGAACATGATGAAGTCATCCGCTTGACGTCTTCAACTGAAAAAGGCAAGTTCTTACTGCATACAAAGTGTATCATCCTCATAACCCCAGGATGACATAAGGCATTGTGAAGATTAATAAGCGTATCTCCGTGAATCACAGAACAATAAGCCCTCGACAGTGCATCAGCAGCAACATTATCCTTCCCCGGACGATAAACTATGTCAAAATGGTAACATGCCAACTCAATCCTCCATCTCATTATTTTATCATTTTTAATCTTTCCAAAATGTTTAACATCAAACATAAAGGACACAGATTTTTGATCAGTTACCAACGTGAAATATCACCCCGATAAATAATGTCTCCATTTACGCAATGCTTCTACTATTGCGTATGCCTCTTTTTCTATTGAGGAATGTCTTTTTTCACTATTATTCAAAGTACGTGAGAAAAAGGCCACAGGTCTTCCATTTTGGTTCAAAGTAGCCCCAATTGCAAAATCCGAAGCATCTGTCTCAATCACAAAGGGAACCTGCTCATCAATGGAATGCACAACTGCTCCTAAAATATCCTTTTTAAAATTCTCAAAACATGTCCTGGCCTCCCATGATAGAGGATATGTCGTAACCCGAATAAGAGGTCGGATCTTCCGTGAAAAATTTGCAATCCAATTAGAATAATAAGAAAACAGTCCAACAACTCGTTGCAAAGCCTTAGAATTAGTAGGACAAGGTAAATCGATCAATGGTCGCAGACGTTCTGGATCTGGTTTAATCTTATTTCCCGAAATAATATACCCCAATAGATTTACCTCAGTAGTCGAAAAGATACATTTCTCTTTGTTAAAAGTTAAACCAACTTTTTCCGCAGCTTGAAGGAATCTTTTTAAATTAGAATCATGCTCCACCCTTGATTTGCCACACACTGTGATGTCATCTAAGTATGAAAAGGTGTCAGAGAGGGAGTTATCACTTATAAAAGCATCCATTGCCCGTTGAAAACAAGCAACACCATTAGTAACACCAAATGGTATTCGGCAAAACTGATACAACTTTCCACCAGCCTCAAAGGCCGTATATGGTTGATCCTTCTTAACAATAGGAATCTGATGATAAGCACTCTTTAAATCAATAGTGCTAAAAACTTTATACTGAGATACTTTATTGATAAGCTCATCAATCTTAGGCAAAGGGTACGCGTCTAATTGAGTATACCTATTAATAGTTTGGGAATAGCCTATCACCATTCATTTCTTGTGTCTCTCATTAGTCGTGACAACTACCTGTGCTCGCCAAGGCGAACAACTAGGTTCAATGATTCCTTCCAATAAGAGACGTTGAACTTCAGAATTAATAAATTCTCTATCCTGACTACTATATCTTCTTGACTTGGTAGCAATTGGCTTACAATCCGACATCAAATTGGAAAAAAGTGATAATGGAGGAATAGATAAAGAGGTTAATCCACAAATAGATAAAGGTGGCTTAGTCCCTCCAAATGAAAGACTAAGAGACTCGTGTAACTGAAGCACATCATGTCCAATCAAAATATCCGCACAGAGAGTAGGCAAAACAGATAGGCGTATATCAGTATACGTATTACCTAGAAGAACCATTTTCACAAAGCAACAACCAGCTATTTGTGAAGTAAGGGTCGTCTGAGCCATACACACCTGATACGTAACAGGCGAAATTTTCAAATGCTTCTCCTTCGCAAACTGAAGACTTATAAAACTCTCAGTACTGCCCGTATCTATAAGGGCCTTCACTTCCAACCCATTAACTTTAGCCGTAGCTATAGCTTTGTTTAGGCCATGAGCAAATGCAGCAGAAATTGATGCAATAAACACCCTATCTAAAGGCTGAATAGTCACAGAAGAGATAGTCGAGGAAGACCCTCCCACACCAGGAGAAGGGAAGGTAATTGAACCTGATGATTTGCACACATGTGCATAATGACCTCTCTTGCCGCATTTACTACACACAGCCTCCCGAGCAGGACACTTCAGACGAGGGTGCCGGATATTCCCACAAAAATAACACTTCTGAATCCTAGAGGCAACGGCCGCCGAAGTAGAAACTGTTTCAAAATCTAGTAAACCACTCCCATTAAGTCCACATAATTCCTTTTCATCCGAAACTGCCGAAACCATAGTCGCAGGCCGATTAAAAAGAGCATAAGAATCTGAACTTCTCTGAGCCACATCCAATGTAGAAGCTTGCTCAAAAGCACTTTTAAGATCCAGAGTCTTATTTTCTAACAACCGCTGACGAATTGATCTAGACAGTAATCCATTAATAAAAGCATCCCATACCAATTCGTCCTTATATTCTTCAGCCGTCACAGCCTTATAATTACAGTCAACACTAAGGCACCAAAGTGCTTGTAAATAAGTATCCAAAGATTCTCCCACCTGCTGCCTATGGGCAGATAGAAGATGACGTGCAAATACCTCATTCTTTGGTTTAACAAAAATCTTTTCCAATGTAGAAATAGCCTCTTCATAAGTTTTACAGTGCAAAATATATTTATATACATCCGGGTCAATGTAGTTGATCAGCATATTCAACTTATTTAGAGCGTCTTGATCCAACACGCCCAAAAAGTTTTTAAATGTACAATACCAATGTTTCCATTTATCATCCACTCCAGCAGAATTGGGGTCAGCCTTGAATCGTTCTGGTTGAAGATATCGCTCCATTCTAACATAAAGTTAATAAATTGAAATAAAGAATAGATTGGCCTTCCAAAGCTAGGCTTTATTAACTTTAAAATCAGCAGCATATCTTTCCACATCCAGTCCCAACTAAAGCTAGAAAAGGACTGAATTTAAGGTAGCCACAACACATCATGTGATCATCAACTACCAATGAGATTACAACACATATCCCAAGGCAGTTAACAAACAACGAATCACAATACTTTTACTAATCAAGGAATAATCACCACACAGTTGGAGACTCATTCCCGCCGGACTCTCTCTCTAGGTTTGAATGCCGACCTGCTTGCAGTGCCGGCTGTCTCCCGAGTGCTCCCTCCCCGCCTGTTACTGCTTGCCTCCGCTTTCGCTGCTTGGCCCAGCTGTAGAGCCAGCCGCTGGAGCCCCAGCCCGACGCCCAGGAAGGATTATTGTAGTACCTGCCAGGAGCTTGGCTAGCTGGTGAAACACAGCTTTTTCTTTTTCTTGATTTTTCTTCAACTTTGGACGCCAGAGGAATCGATGTCCTTGAGGTGCTGCCGAATTGCAGGTAAGTCCGTTTCCAATTCGTCGCCACTGTTGTGTCTGTGTGTTGATAGGGACACTGAAGACAGGAGTTGGTTTCATAGGTGTTTACTAAACAAAGTCTGGAGAGGAACTAACTGATACAACACAATATACAGGCTTATATAGCCCGAGTGGCCATTACCGGCATTACAGCACACATGGGGCTCTTAAAGGCACATACACTACAACAGCAACAATTAAAATAGAGGATAATGCAAGCCCAAAGTTTCTGAAGGCCAGACCAGTGCCTTATGCGATCAGACCAGCGGTTGAAGCAGAGCTGGAAGGGTTGGAACATTCAGGAGTACTGTCCAAAGTGGACTGGAGCGAGTGGGCTCCACCCATCGTTCCTGTAATGAAGAAGTCGTTGAGTAATACGCCTGGGGAACCAAAGAAGGTCCGCATCTGTGGGGATTTTAAGGTGACAGTGAACCCAGTCCTTCACACGGTGCAATATCCGCTTCCACGAATTGAGGATATTTTTGCCTCACTATCTGGTGGAAAACGCTTCACCAAAATTGATCTAGCCCAGGCGTACTTGCAAATGGAGGTAGAAGAAGCTTCAAAACATTACCTTACGATCAACACCCATAAAGGTCTCTATCAATACAATCGGCTGGTGTTTGGAGTAGCCTCGGCTCCGGCTATCTGGCAAAGGGCGATGGATCAGGTCCTGCAAGGGATTCCAGGGACCCAGTGTTTTTTGGACGACATCTTGGTCATGGGCGAAAATGACGGTGATCACCTCGCTAACTTGGAGAAGGTGCTCGCCAGATTAAAGGAATATGGGCAACGAGCTAATCGCCACAAGTGCGACTTTTTCCAGAAACAGATCTCGTATTGCGGCCACGTCATCGATGAAGAGGGGTTACATAAGTCCCCTGACAAGATAGAGGCAGTAGTCAAGGCTCCAGCACCAGAAAATGTGTCACAACTGAGGTCGTTCCTCGGGCTGGTAAACTATTACCACAAGCTCTTACCAAATTTGCCTACGGTATTACACCCGCTGAACACCCTACTGCAAACAAGGGTACCATGGAAGCGGGATGATGAACGTAGATGAGCTTTCCAGAAGTGTAAAGAATTGATCACATCAAAAGAGGTGTTGGCCCATTTCAACCCAGCACTACCAATTCGTTTGGCATGTGATGCATCACCCTACGGCATTGGAGCGGTGCTGTCGCACAATTCCCAGATGGGTTGGAGAGGCCAGTAGCCTTTGCGTCTCGGTCACTAACTTCAGCCGAGCGCAACTACACCCAAATTGACAGGGAGGCCCTCAGCCTAGTATGGGGAGTAAAAAAATTCAACCATTATCTGCATGGGCAGAAGTTTACCTTGCTGACTGACCACAACCACTTGTCTCCACCTTTAATCCTAAGAAGGGCGTGCCAGTAATGACTGCACAGTGGTTACAAAGATGGTCCCTGTTTCTAGGGGTGACTCAATATGAAATAGAATATAAAGGCACGAAACAGCATGGGAACGCTGATGGGCTATCGCGCCTGCCACTGCCTATGGTGGAGGAAGCACCAGCAGTGGACCCTATCGAGATATTTTATTCGTCGATAATTGAACGTGTAGGATTCGCAAAAATCCATGAAATACAGTATACGGGTAGGGCCCCTGAAGTGGCCACATTGTGAGAACACAGAATGGAGTTGGCAGTTCTCATGGCCCAGTTCAAAAGGACACACACACAGTACCTAACAGCAGTCTGAGTCATCATCGATTAGAAGAATCCAGAACCTTACTGTTTTTGATATTGTAATGTGGTTACAGCAGTAAACAAAACTATTAGCACCTGGAGGTGCGCTAATCGCTGGCAGAGCGGTAACCAATCTCAGAAACCGCTGAGCACACACAAACGGAGGGACACTAAACGGATTCCCATTATGGCAAAGCAGTAACCGATCTCAGAAACCGCTGAGCACACAAACGGAGGGACACTAAACGGATTCCCATTCTGGCAAAGCGGTAACCGATCTCAGAAAACGCTGAGCACACACAAACGGAGGGACACTAAACGGATTCCCATTATGGCAAAGCGGTAACCGATCTCAGAAACTGCTGAGCACACACAAACGAAGGGACACTAATCGGATTCCCATTAGTTCGATTTGTGAGCAGTTAAAATTAATGTGCTTGCTTTTGTTAAAGCAACCTTAACAAAGGAAAACGGTTGATTTGGCGCCAAGATTAGGGCCAGAAAAGAGTATAACCGTTCAGGTAAATCGTCAGCAAGTCAGTCTAAGATTCGACCAGAGTAAGGAAGACTCCTCCGGAGACGGTTCACACCGTGAAGTCCAAGTCCAGTTACCATCAGGAGTTTGAGGACCGTGCGGAACAGAAAACGGCTCGAGGATTTCGGAGGACTTCCAAAGTTTGTACAGGAGAGCGAGTCCAGGAGCCGGTCCCATAAGGAAGGTCGGAGGTCCCAGACGACACCAAGTAACAGGGTCCAGGAGCCGGTCCCATAAGGAAGATTGGAAATTCCAGACGTAACAAGAAGTACCAAGGTCCAGAAGGGTTTTGAAATTCTGGTGAGCATAAAGGCCCAACTCTACCTAACTGACATAATTGAGGTATATTCAGTAACGGGAGGGTTTGTAACGTTAAGGGTATTTGTAAGTCAGGAGTGTGATTTATCCCTCGATGTGTCCGTGCGCTTCCCTCACCCCCGCTTTTAGCTTATCGCTATTTTAGAACTGTTTATATGCTTTAAAGTTAATTTTCTCAGTGTATAATTTAGTCCTCTGTGAGAAACGTTATTTTTCGTCCGTATTTATTCTTGTCATTTTTCTCTGTATACATTCTCTTTCAAAAAAATAAAGATCGTTTTGATTTAAAACTCAATCTGTCTCATCTGACCATTTGTCTTCCGAGTCACGAGTTGGGCCAACACACAAAGGTT
The DNA here is from genome assembly GCF_052327205.1 of Somniosus microcephalus. Lineage (NCBI taxonomy): Eukaryota > Metazoa > Chordata > Chondrichthyes > Squaliformes > Somniosidae > Somniosus > Somniosus microcephalus. Next base: position 206,880,257 of record NC_140993.1, on the reverse strand, counting down.
GTCTGGCAATAAGCCCAGTGTCTAGAACCGTGAGGGGGGGAGCACTTCGAAACCGCTCACGAGTAGTGCGAAAATGAAAACCGATTTAGCACACCATAAGCTCGTTTAAACGACCCCTTACAGAATGGCGACCGCGGCAGGAGACTGGCTACAGAAACCTTGTGTGGTGGACAAAGACTCGGGTGAGACAGATGTAATGGAAGATAAGTCAGCTTCCTACGTGTGTGGGAAAGTCAATGTAGCGAAAAAATGGGTGTATGACATGTTAGGAGCCGAGCGTCCCCTAAAGGCAGCCGCTCAATGGACGGCTAGTAAAAAGCACCGCAAGGGCATTGAGAAAGCATTATGGCTCATGTGTTATAAAAAGCAGGTTCTGGTACTGGACCATGCGGTGGCCAGTAAAGAATCTAAGATTAGGCATTTGTCCCAAGAGCTGCAGGAAAAGGTTGCAGCAGAAGGGCAAGTGCTAGTGGCCCTGGAGGCAATAAGCCAAGAGAGGGCAGCGATGGTCCGGGATCACCGGGGAAAGTAGAGCACATGGAAAGCCAGGCCACTGAAGTACAGCGTGAGCACCAAGCCAGGGTAGAAAGGCTAAAGGGCAAGATAGCTGAGTTAGAGGGGAGTGCTAGTTTTAGGGTAGAACATGTTGAGTACCAAGCAAGAGAATCTAGGGAAAGAGAAAGGAAGTTAAAGGCGGAAATTAGCAGTCTCACGGGGGAACTTAAGGCACAGGAGAAGAAAGTAGCCGAGGTAAAAGCAGCTTATAAGGTGGCTTGCGCTCAGGGGTTTGAGGAAGCAGACCACGGCCCCTGTAGGCAGGAAATTGGAAGCCTACGTATGGAGTTGGCCAAAGCAAAGGGGATGATATGTCTCATTAGCCCAAAAATCGGCCAGGCCGAATTTAACGGCAACCCAGTCAGGGCAGTCCTGCAGGCAGTCCCTAGAACTAAACGGGTTAGGGAACCTGAGGTTGCACAGACACCACCCCGAGCCCCTAGTTTTCCAGAGGTCTGGGAACAGGAGCAGGTGGGGGATGAAGAACCCCAGGTAGACCAGGCTAGCCCAAGAGAGAGTCAGGGACCGGGACCGGTGTACCCCATTATACAGCAGAGGTACGGACCACCCGGTAACAACGGGGAAACTGGGGACATCCAGAACCAATTCAAGATTCCACACGGTACGCAACAATTGCGTTCCATGGTGAGCTACATCCCCAAGCTCACCATGAGGGGGGACCCTTCCCTGCACTTTAGGGAGATAGAGCAGGCGGCCTGTGTGAATGACTGCGACGAGGCAGAAAAGGCCAAAATGATGCTGTTCTCCCTGGGTAGCGATCTCCTCCAGACGCTACCCGATGAGTGTAAGAGGGGTCAGGAGAATTATGGCAAGCTCAAGGAAGAGATCCTGGAGGCCATGGGGATGAACGAGGGGAGTCCGTTCTCCCGGGTAGAGAGAACAGTCCAGCTCCCCGGGGAATTCCCGCAGGCGTTCGCGGACAGGCTGTGGCCAGTCTACCAGGATGCGTGCCCGGGAATGCCGGCACGAGCGCACCTGGGCGGGGAACCGTTAGTTCACTGGCTAAGGTGCCTTATGATTAACTCCCTGCCCCGCGTTCGAATACAGTCAATGGCTTGGTTCGACCCCCAAAACCCTCTGACCACGGAGGCGACGGTAATCCGTCAACTCACTGTCACCTTTAGAAACGGGAGGGATAGTGAGACACCACAGCAAAAAGGGGAGGTTTGTGAGGTCAGGCCTGGTGACCAGCCCCGTAAAGAGTGGCGCCAGGAAGGGAACCGTCCCAACCAAAGCAGGCAAATGTGCTACGGTTGCGGGAAGGAGGGGCATTGGCGCAGGGACTGTAAGAATCCCTGGAAGGACACAAGGGAAAAGGTTCCCATAGCCCCAGTCCAAAAGGCAGAGACAGAAATTGCTCCCGCTGGGATCGAGTCATTTTTAGAGGCCATGCGGTCTCTTCTGACTGGCCAGGGAAGTACAGCTGCTGTAGTTCCCTCCCCCACCTCTGCCCCCCCACAATGACTAGAGCCAGCGCAGCCTGTCGACCTGTGTCCCCCAGAAAGACATGCACAGGAAAAGACCTCCAGTAAAATGGAGGAATAGCTGCGGTGCCAGGTTGCAGAGGCTAAGTTAGTTGAGCAGGCTTTAAGGGAGGAGAACGCTAGGTTAACAGTGAGGGCTGGCAGTTTAGAGGGTCAGCTAAAGGTTTTTTAAATGGTTCATGAAGATTTTCAGCCACCAGCAGCGGGTGGTGAGGGGATACCTGCCCCCAGTACAGGAGTGGGTAGGGAAGAGGAGATAAAACTAGATTACTGGCTAGCTGCCAGGTATATTAAACAGTGCAAGCTGTTTAAGCCGGAGGCAGGGAAACAGACAGCAGGGGCTGAAAAGGCCAGTAAAGAGTTAAACGCTGTAGGGGAGCTGCAGCCACAGGTCACACAGGCTGGACGTGCAGCCTGCGTGAGGGGAGGAGTGGTCTCATCTAAACGGGAGACTCCCCCATTGTTCTGGGACCCAGGAGGGGAGGAGCCGGAGGTCTTAGGTCCTGTCCCTGGTTACCCAGAAGGGGAAGAGCCGGAGGTCCCAGGTCCTGTCCCTGGTCATAATGAAGCCGAGTCGGAGGACGAAGGTCCCGCCCCCAGCTGCAGCGAAGGGGAGGAGCCAGAGGTCTTAGGTCTTGCCCCTCAGTGTAGCATTGAAAAGGTCTGGTCGCCAGTTACTGTAAAAAGATACCCCCGTAGTAAAGCTGTGGGAATTTTAAACAGTCCACAGCCAGCAGCCACAGGATGCCAGGGACTAGCAGCTGAGACTGATGTGGGAACGCCGCAGGGGGAGGCCGGCGACAGTCCCCGCAGATTATAAGCTGGCCGTCCGGAGACGGGCGGCAGGTGTACATAGATATATATCGTTTTGGAGAATAAGGTTTAGTTATTGTTATTTTAGAATGAATGTATAAGGTATTCCATTGGATTGTTTTGTACATTGGATGGTTTTGTATTATTGAAATAAGATTATGTTATGACTCTAGGTGAGTCTGTATATTGTTTAAAGGTTTGTCTCCAATAGGAAATGTTTTCTCAAACTTCGTTGTTCGGAATGAGGGAAGTGCGGGCGAGGTACACTCCTTAGCAAGGTAAATTACGGGGAAGGTCAGTTGGGGAGGGAACGGATTTGTGCTCACCCAAAGACATTTTATGATACAAAGACAATTGAAGATGCTCATTGTATCACAGGGGGGACTGTAGGATTTGCAAAAATCCATGAAATACAGTATACGGGTAGGGCCCCTGAAGTGGCCACATTGTGAGAACACAGAATGGAGTTGGCAGTTCTCATGGCCCAGTTCAAAAGGACACACACACAGTACCTAACAGCAGTCTGAGTCATCATCGATTAGAAGAATCCAGAACTTACTGTTTTTGATATTGTAATGTGGTTACAGCAGTAAACAAAACTATTAGCACCTGGAGGTGCGCTAATCGCTGGCAGAGCGGTAACCGATCTTAGAAACCGCTGAGCACACACAAACGGAGGGACACTAAACGGATTCCCATTATGGCAAAGCAGTAACCGATCTCAGAAACTGCTGAGCACACACAAACGAAGGGACGCTAATCGGATTCCCATTAGTTCGATTTGCGAGCAGTTAAAATTAATGTGCTTGCTTTTGTTAAAGCAACTTTAACAAAGGAAAACGGTTGATTTGGTGCCAAGATTAGGGCCAGAAAAGAGTATAACCGTTCAGGTAAATCGTCAGCAAGTCAGTCTAAGATTCGACCAGAGTAAGGAAGACTCCTCCGGAGACGGTGCACACCGTGAAGTCCAAGTCCAGTTACCATCAGGAGTTTGAGGACCGTGCGGAACAGAAAACGGCTCGAGGATTTCGGAGGACTTCCAAAGTTTGTACAGGAGAGCGAGTCCAGGAGCCGGTCCCATAAGGAAGGTCGGAGGTCCCGGACGACACCAAGTAACAGGGTCCAGGAGCCGGTCCCATAAGGAAGATTGGAAATTCCAGACGTAACAAGAAGTACCAAGGTCCAGAAGGGTTTTGAAATTCTGGTGAGCATAAAGGCCCAACTCTACCTAACTGACATAATTGAGGTATATTCAGTAACGGGAGGGTTTGTAACGTTAAGGGTATTTGTAAGTCAGGAGTGTGATTTATCCCTCGATGTGTCCGTGCGCTTCCCTCACCCCCGCTTTTAGCTTATCGCTGTTTTAGAACTGTTTATATGTTTAAAGTTAATTTTCTCAGTGTATAATTTAGTCCTCTGTGAGAAACGTTATTTTTCATCCGTATTTATTCTTGCCATTTTTCTCTGTGTACATTCTCTTTCAAAAAAATAAAGATCGTTTTGATTTAAAACTCAATCTGTCTCATCTGACCATTTGTCTTCCGAGTCACGAGTTGGGCCAACACACAAAGGTTGTCTGGCAATAAGCCCAGTGTCTAGAACCGTGAGGGGGGGAGCGCTTCGAAACCGCTCACGAGTAGTGCGAAAATCAAAACCGATTTAGCACACCATAAGCTCGTTAAAACGACCCCTTACAAACGATTGCCAGTAACAAATGCGGATATAGAGAAGGAGACCCGCATTGATCCGACGCTGTCACGGGTATATGAATTGACGGTGAGGGGATGGCCAACACATGGCGACTCACTGTTGCCAGCATTCTCATCCAGAAGAGAACAGCTGTCAGTATGCCAGGGGACAGTGATGTGTGGATCCAGGGTGGTGATTCCACCCAAGTTAAGGGAGAGAGTGCTAAAGGAGCTACATGAAGGTCATCTGGGGGGAGTGAAAATGAAAAGCCTTGCTACGGCTTATGTGTGGTGGCCGGGAATCGATCAACAAATCGAAGGCCTAACTAAGAGCTGCTTAGGATGCCAGAAGGTCCAAAATGCACCACCAGATGCCCCTCTACACCCATGGGAGTGGCCCTCCTCTCCATGGCAACGGGTGCACATTGATTTCGCTGGTCCATTCATGGACTCAATGTTCTTAATAGCAGTGGATGCTCATTCAAAGTGGCCTGAGGTGATAAAGATGTCTTCAACCACTACAGAGAAAACGATTGCAGTCCTACGGACCATATTTGCCAGAAACGGGTTGCCAGAGCAGATCTGCTCTGATAATGGACCACAGTTTGTGTTCGATGAGTTTCAAAAATTCATGAAAAGGAATGGGGTAAGGCATTACACATCCGCCCCGTATCATCCAGCCACCAATGGATTGGCTGAGAGGTTCGTACAAACCTTTAAGAAGGCGATAAAGGCCATGTGCGACGAGGGAATTCCACTACAGCATAAGATGGACAATTTCTTATTAGACTACCGAAACGCGACACATGCAGTTACCCACCAGACCCCGGCCATGATGTTCTTTAACCGAAGGTTGAGATCTCGTCTGGACTTGCTCAGACCAAATGTGCGAAGAAATGTTGAGGACAAACAATTCCAGCACATCAACGAGAAGCCGACAAGGAGCTTCAATGTAGGGCAACCAGTCTTGGCCCGTGACTATCGAACAGAGAAGTGGCAACCCGGAACGATATGTACAAGGCAGGGGCCATTAATGTACACAGTGGATGTCGGGGAGAACATTGTGAGACGCCACGTCGATCAGATCTTAGCGTCACAGGAAGGCGTCAACCCCATGTCTCGAGTACCTGGGGATGAAACCGACATACCGGTAGCATCTACTTCAGACCCAGTAGCAGTGGAACCCGATGGACTACCCGATGAAAAGGGGTCAGAATCGCCTCTGCACCAAGAACAAGAACCTCCGGAAGGGCGCTATCCCGAAAGTGTCAGGAAGCCGCCCCAAAGGCTGAATCTATAAATGGACTTTTGTTATTCAATGTTCATGTAAAAATGTAATTGTTATTTGAATATTAAGGGGGTATTATCAATCTAAAAAGGGAGGAATTGTAGTGTATGTGCTTTAAGTCAGAACTACTTTTTACAGCCCCTGTATACTGTAGTACCGGCAGTGACCACATAAGCTGTGCACATGCCTCTGTACCCCAGTCTAGAGATGACCCTCCTCCAGTAAAGACCTGTTATTTGTTTATGTACAGCATCCGTGTAATTATTTATCCACTGAACCACGGATCTAACAATATGTGTTAGGCTTGTTGTGTGCTGAGCGTCCGGTGGATGTAACGGCAGAATGGATGGAGGGCAAGGATTGCAGCATTGAAAAGGCGATATGGCTCGTCTGTCTACAAAGACAAGTCCAACTGCTAGATAAGCAGGTTGCAAAGTTAGAGGCAGAGCTCAGGGAGTCCGAGGCACAGTCAGACGCAAGGGCTGTAGTAGGGAACAGGTTATGCACGGAGCTAAGGGATGAGAAGCAGGGACGAATAAGCCAGGAGGAAACCTTCCGTAACCATAAGATGTTCCTGCAATGCCAGGCAACTGAGACAAAGGGGAACGAGAGGGCGGTTAGGGAGGAGAACGCGCGCTTGTCGAGTGAGGTAAAGGTGCTGGGAGAGCAGTTGAAGGATATTCAGGTGGCATACAGAGTCGCCAGCGCTGGAGGGTTTGATATGGGTAATCATGGTCCTTGCCAGGAGCAGATCCGGAATTTGACCAATGCTCTATCTAAAGCCAAAGGGATGGTCTGCTTGGTAGCTCTGGGAATGGCCCGGGTAGATGAGGAAGAGCAGGAGGGAGATAAGGAGGACTGTGAGGCAGAGGACGCTCGACCACCGCCTGAAGTGCCAGGACCAGGACCCATGTGCCCTGTCCGGCAGCGGAAATACGATGCGCCCGTAGACGGTCAAGAGCAAGGAGCACTGCAGAGTGACTTCGTGGTCCCGTATACGACCCCCCAGCTGCAGGCAATGGTCTCTAACCTGACCAAACTGACCAGCAAAGGGGACCCATCTGTCCATTTTACAGATGTGGAGCAGGTGGGGGAGATCAATAATTGTAACAAATGTGACACAGCCAAATTACTTTTATTTTCCCTGGATAGTAGGTTATACCAGTCGCTCTCAGCAGGTAGCAGGAGGGGGCAGGGTACGTTAGAGGGGATAAAGGATGACATCCTAGAGGCTGTGGGCCTCAATGGTGGAAGTCCCTTCTCCCGAGTGGAAAGGACACTGCAGTCAGCTGGGGAGGCACCACAGGCTTTCGTGGACAGGCTTTGGCCCATCTACCGGAGTGCCTGTGCGGGGGTGCCTGACCGGGCGCAGCTGCAGGGGGAGCCTAGGGCTCATTGGCTGAGGACCCTGATGCCTGCCCAGGATCAAGGCCAAAGCAGAGGGGTGGTTTGATTCCAGGGATCCCCAGACCACAAAAGAGAGCGTGATCTGGCAGTTAACCCTCTCTTTTAAGAATGGTAGGGGTGAGGATGACAAACCAAAGGGCAGAGTACACGAGTTAGAACCTAGTGGAGGCAACATTAGAAGAGAGTGGCGCCAGGAAGGGGATAGCTCAGGGAAGTAGCAGAGTTGTTATGGGTGTGGGAGTAAAGGGCACTGGAGGAAAGATTGCCCAGTCTCTGACAAAAGGAGCGGGAAAGGGGATCCTCCAGCGCCAGTACAGAAAGCCGCAGCTGTGGCAGGAAGCAGCACTGATCCGTTCGCGGTATTAGTGGCTGCTCTCCACGCAGTCTTTCCGGCACGGCAGGGTAGGGTGGACGTGGCAGCGGGCAGCGTACTCCCATCTGCTCCGAACAATCCCGACCCATGACTAGGGGCTTCTCAGCCCGTTTACCTGTGCCCACTAAGTTAGGTGCTTGGAAGAGACCGTGCGTGAAGATGGGGGTGGAGAAGGTGCAAGGGACCTATCTGCTGGACACTGGAGCTTCAAGAACCATTGTCTATGCTGATAACCCGACCACATCACCTCTATCGAGCGGGGTCCCATATAACTTTGTAGGGTTCACCGGGAACGAACAGGCTGGTTCTTTCTCCATCCCGCTAGCCATCAGCCTGGGCACACTGCATACGGAGTGGAAATGTGTCCTGATGTGGTGGGAGCTGGAGGGAATAGACATTTTGGGGGCAAACTTCATACTGGCCCACAAGATATTGGTGGATTTCCAGAATCACTGACTTTGGGGGGCAGTATGCATGGGAAAGGAGAAGGAGGTGGTAGTTATACCAGGGAAGCAAGGCAAGGGAACCGTGTGTACGATGAAGCCCAAGGGTAGTTATGACATTGAACTTTTGGTCACTTCTACCCCGGTGGAGTACACAGCGGATGTGCGAGCCAACCTCGCAGCATTCGCTACACACAAGCACGACTGTGGGAGGATAATAGGGGTGGAGGTCAGAGTAGAAGGAGACCCCATGGCCCAACCACAGAAACAGTACAACTTTCCCAGAGAGGCAGAAGCGGATTTAGAGATGGCATTGGGATCACTGGTTGAGCAGGGTGTGTTGAGACCCATCGCGACCCATGTGAATGCTCCGATTTGGCTGGTTAGGAAACCAGGCAATTCGTGGAGAGCCACTGTGGACTATTGGGTTCTTAACAAGAACATCCCAGCCTGTGCCCCCACCGTCGCAGCCGTAGCCGACCTGATTGGGAGTATCCCAGCATCTGCAAAAACATTCACGGTGCTGGACATTTTGAACGGATTCTGGTCTATCCCTCTCAAAAGGGAGGACCAGTATAAGTTTGCATTCACTTTCAAGGGTCAGCAGTACACGTGGACCTGCCTTCCCCAAGGGTTTCATAACAGTCCTTCTATTTTCCACCAATGTATGGCCAACTGTTTAAAAGGGTTCAGCAGACTGCAGCGGCTTGTGCAGTATGTGGACAACTTGCTTTTGTTCTCCAACGAGGGGGAGGAGCATGGCCCACTGCTGGCTGAACTGCTGAGTCTGTTAAAGGAAGCTGGGTTCAAAGTTAATCCCAAGAAAGCACAGATCGGCCAGCAGCAAGTAAAATTCTTCAGGCTGACCATGCGTGCTGGGGAGAGGGCCATCGATGAGGCGAGGAGGAAGGTGGTACAGGAGCTATCTGCCCTGGCCATGGTATCGGGGGTAAGATCCTTCCTGGGACTCACAGGGTACTGCAGAGATTTCATAGAGGAATATGTTTAAGATTCGCAAAATTTGTGCATTTCCCCGAAGGTTATTATCGATAAAAAGGACCCTGCGTGGACATTTCTTTTGGAATTAAAAAGGGTGCCTGTAATGATATGCAGTAACATGTCATTCTAGAATGGTACACCAGGTGTAGCTGTATGTTTTAGTAGTGGGCTACATCTATATGGGTTGTCTTGTTTTACATGAGGCACTGGTCAAGGGAGTCAACATGGCTACTGTATACAAGTCAACATGGCTGAATAAATGATTAGCACAAGCTAGCTGTTCATAATAAAAATGTCTATTTATTTATGAGCATAACATGGTACCAGGAGTGGTAACATCTGCTGAATATTGCAAAATGCGACATGGAGAATTTGAAGCCACCGGAGGGTTTGAAACTCACGTGGAATGTCGACTGCAATTGGCGGACTTTCAAACAACAATTTGAACTCTACATTGCTGCCATCGGTTTCGGTACAAAGCCAGACGCAAGGAAAATAGCGTTGCTGCTCATGGTTGCAGGCCCACAGGCGATAGAGGTATTTAATATGTTTGTAATTGATTAAGAGGAGGACAGAGAAAAAATGGACGACGTGCTAAAGAAGTTTGATACACATTGTTCTCCCAAAAAGAACGAGACCTATGAGAGGTACATGTTCCGTTCATGGACACAGCAGCAAAATGAGACTTTTGATAGCTTTGTGACCGATCTGAAACAGAAAGCACAGACATGTAATTTCTCTGAACTGAAATCATCCATGATTCGTGACCTGATTGTGTTTGGTATTCATGATAAAAGGTCAGGGAATGTCTGTTGAGAGAAACCGAACTAACATTGGAGGATGCTGTGAAAATATGCCATGCCAGTGAGCTAGCTCAGCAGCATGCAAAGACTTTCAGTGAAATTAGTAATGGTGCGACTGTAGTGAGTGACAGTGCAGCTGTCGGTGCTGTGTCCTGCAAGGGGAAGAAATGTGGGCAGGACAGAAATGCAAAGCAATCGGAGGATGGAACTTTCAATTGTAAATGCTGTGGTTACCAGCACCAGTCAAGACAATGCTCAGCGTTTGGGAAAATGTGCACAAAATGTAATGGAAAGAATCACTTTGCCAAACAATGCTTTTCAAAAGTAAAAACAAAGAAAGAACATAAAGTTAATGCAGTAAAAGAGGACACTGATTTAAGTGAGACATTTTTTGTAGAAATGGTGTCATGTGACAATATAGAAAAGGATACAGAAAATGTGCAGCCCTCAGGAATGGACAATGCTGAACATAAAGTTAATGCAGTAAAAGAGGACAAATGGATGATCCCACTGCAGGTAAATGGAGCATTAGTTACATTGAAACTAGGCATTGGGGCAAAAGCAAACTTAATCAGTATGAGTGACATTAAAAATATGAAAGAAAAGCCCAAAATACAGAAAAAGTCAGTACTACTGAAGAACTATAATGGACAGAAAATAGATAGCATAGGTGTATGCAGACTTAAAGTGACAGTCAAAGACAAAGTGCATCATTTCATGTTTTCTGTTGTGGCTGAAGGACTTGATTCGCTACTAGGTGACAAAGCTTGTGAGGACTTAGAACTGGTCAAGAGAGTCTATCATATAAACTGTGCCATAAGCAGACCAGATGACTCAATGGATTCTGTAGTGAGTAATTTCCAGGATGTGTTCAAAGGATTTGGAGTTCTACCATTCACTTACAAGATCCAGCTAAAGGAGGATGCTCAGCCAGTGGTACATGCTCCACGGAGAGTTCCAGCACCCCTGCGTGACTGGCTCAAGAAAGAACTGGACAGAATGACCGACTAGGAGTCATCAGGAAAGTCGAAGAGCCAACAGACTGGGTTAACTCCATGGTATGTGTAAAGAAAAAGAACAATGATCTAAGAGTATGCATGGATCCAAAGGACTTAAATGCAAACATAAAACGTGAACACTACCAGATTCCCAAGTGAGAAGAAATCACCAGTGAAATGTCAGGTGCCAGATACTTCACAAAGCTCGGTGCCTCACAAGGATTTTGGCAACTAAAACTGGATGAAGAGAGCACCAAATACTGTACCGTCAACACACCATTTGGCAGGTATTGTTTCCTCAGAATGCCTTTCGGGGTAATATCTGCATCTGAAATCTTTCATAGAGTGATGGAACACATAATTGAAGGTCTGGGAGGAGTTCGGGTCTATGTTGATGACATCATCATCTGGGGCTCCACACTGAAAGAACACAATAAGAGACTGACTAAAGTGCTACAGAGCATACGCCAGAATGGACTGAAGTTCAACAAAGCCAAGTGTCAGTTTGGCGTCCAGGAAGTCACTTTCCGAGGAGATAATCTATCTGGTAAAGGAATAGAGCCAGATATGGAAAAAGTAAATGCCATACTCAACATGCCCCGACCCACTGACAAAAAAGGAGTGTTACGCATCATGGGGATGATAAACTTCATTGGAAAGTTCATTCCTAACTTGTCAGCCATGACAGCCTGTCTGCGAGACCTGCTACATAAAACAAATGAGTTCGCATGGACAGAAAGACATGAACAAGAGTGGATGAACCTCAAAACAGTGCTGACAACCACACCTGTACTCACCTTCTTTGACCCAACAAACAGAATCAAAGTGTCAACGGATGCATCAAAAGATGGCCTAGGCGCAGTCTTGCTACAAGCAGAGGGTGAAGATTGGAAGCCTGTTGCCTATGCCTCCAAGTCTATGACTGATTCTGAGTGTTGATATGCCCAGATTGAAAAGGAATGTCTAGGCTTGGTAGTTGTACTAGAAAAGTTCCATGGCTACATATATGGACTTCCCACCTTCACAGTTGAGACAGACCACTGCCCACTGGTTGCCATTGTAAAAAAAAACCTGAATGAGATGTCTCCAAGGATTCAACGACTCATGATGAAGCTGCAAAGATATGGCTTTGAACTGATCTACACACCAGGCAAACACATAGTGTTAGCAGATGCACTATCCCGAGCACCCACAATGAGTCATGTGAGCTCTACTGAGGAAGACGTGGATGTTCATGTGAGTATGGTCACTGCTGCGCTGCCCGTGTCAGACACAAAATCAAAGCAAATAGCAGAAGAAACAGTAAAAGATACAGTGTTACAAACAGTAATAGAGAACATTCATCATGGTTGGCCAAAAGGTTCCTGTCCAAAGTACTATCACATCAGGTCAGAGTTGAGTGTCGCAAGTGGACTATTACTAAGACAGAACAGAAGTGTCATTCCACAGGCTCTATGTCGAGACATGCTCAAAAGGATTCATGAGGGACACCTCGGAATTGAATAATGCAAAAGGAGAGCAAGAGACACTGTTTATTGGCCTGGCATAAATAAGGACATTGAGAACATGATAGGCAAATGTGACACATGTCAGAAACACCAAAACAAACAAGCAAAGGAATCAATGATCGTAGCTGACTTACCAACAGCACCATGGCAAAAGGTTGGTATGGGCCTTTTTCATTTGAATGGTAAAGACTTTCTATTAGTGATTGACTACTATTCTAACTATCCTGAGATGGTGCTGCTCTCAAGCACATCAGCAAGCAGTGTCATAATGCATGTTAAATCCATGTTCGCCAGACATGGGATTCCCAGGATTGCCGTTAGCGACAATGGTCCGTGCTTCAACTGTAAGGAGTGGCAACAGTTTGCAGCACATTATGACTTTCAGCACATCACATCCAGTCCTCTGTATGCTCAGTCAAATGGTAAGGCAGAGAAAGGTGTTCAAGTTCTCAAACAGCTACTGAAGAAAGCAACAGAAAGCAAGTCTGATCCTTATCTCGCCCTGCTGAACTACCGAGCCTCCCCTTTAGACTGTGGTTCTTCACCTGCTGAACTCCTAATGGGTCGCAAGTTGCGCACCACGCTACCCTGCTGTGCAAAAGAAAAGCAGAGTAAGGAACTGAGACAGAGACTTCAACTGTTAAAGCTGAAACAGAAATCACACTATGACAAGTCATCCAAAACTATGAAACCATTGACAAGGGATGATGTTGTCAGGATTGAGGATCCAAATGCATGGAACAGGAAAGCTACAGTTCTTGAGGAAGTAGGACCAAGGTCATACACTGTTAGAACTGAGGAAGGACAGATTCTCAGGAGGAACCGCCGTTCCCTCCTGAAAATACAAGAAACTATCCAAGAGCAAATCGATGACAATGCCGCAACTGAATCTTGTCACTCACCACCAGAACAATCTAACACAAACACACATACAGGCTCTCATGCAAACACATCAGACCTACCTGTGCTGAGAAGATCCACACGTGAAGTAAAAAAAGCTTGATAGACAAAGAATGAGTACAAAAAAAACTATAATAAAAGAATGAAAAGCTTAGAGTTCATAAAGTAAAGCTTTGAAGATGTGTTGACTGTTGTGAAGATGTTTAAAAAAAAACAATTCATTCGAAGGTTTATAGAGCACTAACAAAAGTGTTACTGATATCATCTTTTTCGTTTTTCTTGAAAGTTGATTGATATTGATTTTGTTTAACCTCAAAGGAAGGGGGATGTAATGATATGCAGTAACATGTCATTCTAGAATGGTACACTAGGTGTAGCTGTATGTTTTAGTAGTGGGCTACATCTATATGGGTTGTCTTGTTTTACACGAGGCACTGGTCGAGGGAGTCAACATGACTACTGCATACAAGTCAACATGGCTGAATAAATAACTAGCACAAGCTAGCTGTTCATAATAAAAACGTCTATTTATTTATGAACATAACAGGTGCCCAAGATGGCATCCGTGCCTCGTGGCAGAAAGCCTGCGGGTCTCCAAAATGGATTCTGCAACCCAGGCTGTTTGAGGTAAATCGAAATTAAGGCTGCAGGTTTCCTGTGAAAAGAACTTTGTGATTTGGGAACCAGACAAACTGTGAATTATGTATTAGGCCGAATTAGAGGCAGATCTGAATTCAATGAGGCCTACAGTTAAAGCCATCAAACAGTCTGCATACATAATCGGAAACAGATTAAACACATCCATCGAGGCTGGACGCCCATCAAGGACTTTCAGGACAATACGAGTCCACTATTGGGCCGGTAGATGCAATTACCGGCCATCTAAAAACACGTCAGTATAGATTGCTACCATTATTATAACTAGCCCGCCAAAAATAAAACAAAGAACTAACCTGATTTGGCGGGCAGATAAGGTTTTTCGATGAAGGTATAATTGAAGGCCCCCAGGTAGCAAGGGGAGGTCGTTAGAAGAAGAAGAAGAAGACTGCTGCTCGGCTGCTGTCGGTATTGCCGCTCCCTGGTCCTTCAGCCCCTCGCCCTCGTGGCTGCTGCTCTTTCCCCCGTCCCGTGCTTACCCCCTGGCCTTTGCCCGTGCCCTCTCCAAACCCATCTGGACTCGCCCCGACACCGGGTCGGGTGAACACGGGCAATTCAGGCCAGGCGAAGCGGGATGCGATGAGGGGAGGAGGAGGGAAGACAACCTGGGGAAGGCCCACTGAGGGTAGGCTTCGAATTATCGGGCCTTCAGCCTCAGCTGACCTGCGAGTATCGTCATGCAAACTCAAGCTGTCGGCAAAGAATTATCCCTGCAAGGTAAAGTGCCCAAGCAGAGACTGTAACTTTGGGGTACTCGAACCTGGACAACGCCCTTGCAGCACCCGGAGCCCACGTGATGACGGTTAGGCTCCAGAGAGCACCAAGAGCGAACCCTGAACCCAACTGCTGTTTTGAGTCTAACAAACCCTTTTATTGGTGAGCATGAATTCTGACCCCTCATAGATTAACCTAGTTAGGTATAGGGGGTGGGATAAGGATAAGGGGCTTGTTAAGATAGTTGTTTTCCCTCGATGTGCCGTGTGTTCCCCATCCCATGTATAAGTATATAGTATTGTTATGACTCTTTTGTAATTTTTGCCTGTAGAAGTGTACACTAATAATTTTCCATAAGATTGTATCAAGTTTTTCCTCTTCAATAAAATCTTGGTTTTGTTTGCATCCAACCACCTGTCTACTCGAGTCTTCTCTGCAGCGCTGCCTGTATCTAAGTCCGGTGTCCAGAACCCAGGGGGCGAGCGATTCGAACCGCTCAAGGAAGGTAGTCAGAGGCAAAGCTGACTGACCCGAACACGCCTGTGCACAAACCCCCTACAGATGCCACTACGGCAGCTCCTCTACACCGGCTCCTCCACAAGGGAGTGGGCTGGGAGTGGGATGAGGATTGCATGGCAGCTTTTAGTTGTCTGAAGAGAGATCTGCAGACCGCACCGGCTTTAGGAGCGATTGATGGGGGAAAGGAGTTCTTTTTAGAGGTAGCTGCCACAGGGGATAGTTTGAGCACAGTGCTGCTCCAGGAGTGGCATGGCAAGCTGAGGCCTGTGGTATACTCATCAAGAATCCTCACAGATGTAGAGAGAGGGTACTCCAATTGTGAGAGGCACCTGCTTGCCACACATTGGGCCATGAGGAGATCACAAATCTTCACGGGGGCGTCCCCGATAACTCTCTTAACCCATCATACGCCCACTCAGATGCTTCTGGATGGGAGGATAAAGGACGGCACGGTGAGCAGTGCATGCATTGCTCGCTGGACTTTATTGCTCTCTCAGACGAATTTGAGTGTGAAAGGCCTCTGTGAGCCCAAGCTCGCCGCAAATTTGATCTACCCAGGGGTGGCCCACAAATGTTCTGTTGAAGGGGTATGGGACATAGATATCGGGTTTCGGGCTGGGATCCATCCCACGGGCCGCAAGATCTATGTAGACGGGTCCAGTATAGTGGCGGCCGGGGAGCGACTCACTGGATGCGGGATTTTTGACCCAAAGGCAGGCATTGCTAAGGCCATTAAACTCCCGAGCACCATGAGCGCCCAGCATGCTGAACTGTCGGCAGTGGTGTATGTGGTTACCCACCCCGAAGAGTTCCCTACACCCTACACGATTTGCTTGGACAGCATGTTCACTTGCAATTCGTGTACAGAATATTTAGCCATTTCGCCTCGTCGCGGGTTCACATCTGCAGACGGGAAACCCCTAGCAACCAAGCCGTTGTTGCGACAGATCATGACATCGATAGGAACCCAGGGGGATTTCTATATCCACAAAGTCAAGGCTCATCTAAGACAGAACCCCGTGCAGAGGGCAATCAGCAGGCCGATGTGCTGGCCAAAGAGGGTGCTCGAACGGGCACGTTTTGGGATCCATATGGGTCGAGTCTGGTAGCAGTGATCAGAGACAGAGGTGGGACCCAAGGGAGTGCAGGGGTAGCATTGGCCCCGGACCTAAAGATGGTCCAGGCATGGTATTCCGCCCTAAAGACTGTTCTGGAGACGCTGGCTAAGGGAGATAAGGTAGAGGGTCCATACGGAGTGGCAGGTATTATGGTAAAGGAAGAAGCCTTCCCGTGTCGAACAGCCACAGCTTTGGGGACCGCAAGGATTCTACTGAGAGAAGTGTTCTCTTAGGTGGGGGCTACCACAGAATGTGGAGTCCGATCAGAGGAGTCACTTCACAGGAGCAGTCATACAGGCGAGATGCTAGGTGTAGAGGGTAAATGGCACATCGCACACAACCCTCAGTCATCGGGGATTGTGGAGCGGATGAATAGGACCTTCAAGGAAAGCTTACGGAAGGAGACGGGAGACTCGCCTTGAAAATGGGCAGAGGTCTTGCCGTTAGTTCTGATGGGGGGCCAAGCCAGCCCGTCTAGAAGCACAGGGTATTCCCCGCATGAGCTCATGACTGGCAGGGTCATGAGAACACCCAGCCATGTACTTGCCCCGGTTCTCACGGAAGGTCAGTTGAGAGAGGTGAACCGGGACAGGTTTGTTAAGAATTTGCTTGAGCATCTCAGACAGATCTATTGGCAGGCTGCCAGTAACATGGGGAAGCAACATCGTAGAAATCGTTTATTGCTTGAGTCTCAGAGGCACCACGAGTGGAAGGTCGGAGATCTTCGCCAGGGTAAGGACTTTTGAATCACTATACAGGGGACCATACAGTATTGTGGATAGGGCAAGTCCAATGGTATATGCGGTCAAAATGCCCCAATGCACTAAGTGGTTCCATATCAATCAGTGTAAGCTTTTCAACCCTGGGGAAAGAGCTGATATGAGGAGGAAACAGCAGGGAGTGGTGAGCTGCGCTACAGGTGTGGGTCTCCAGCCCATAATCTAGGACTGTGAGGAGCCCACAGAGGGACCAGACGTTCCGCCTGTGGGGGCAGGAGTGAGAAGGAGTGCCAGGATCCCACGGCCGAGGGTGCCGTGGACTCCTCCTTACACACCGGTGAACGAAGGAAGCTGGAGTCGTAAGAGGCCCAAGGTCGAGGAGACCTGGGGGGAAAAATTCAGTTGTTTGCACCTCCCGTTAGAGCCTTAAGAGGGTGCCAATTGGGGCACAAAGCAACTAGAGGCCGGGCGCGGCGATGTTTGTGCCACTCGCGAAATTAACTAGACATTTTGCGGCGGCGCTAAATACTTCCGCCACGACCTCTTGCACCGGCAGATTGTGACGTCATTCGACTACGCAGCACCCCGTTAGCACCCCGGACCGGATATTGAGTGGCGCCCCCTGCCTTACCGCCTGCCGCTAGCAATGGCAGGTTGAGGGGAGCGTTACGCTGTCAGAAAGGGACTTAGGGGAGTGCTATTTAAAGGCGACCGCTTCCTGCCTTTTTTTGTCGGTGACATATTTGCACCACGCAGTCTGAGAGAGAGAGAGAGACCTCTGGAGAGATTCAATGCTGTGTGAAGGAGTTTTGAGTACTGAGCAGCACTTTGCAGGTTTATTTTGATTTGCCCTTCCTCGCTTCACCAGCACTCTGAGGTAGCACCTCACTCCTCGGCATTTGCGCTTTAAGACAGGTGTGAAGCGCCTGATGTAGTGCTCCAATCACCTCCAGGGGCGATAAAAGCCAAGTTTGCTGTCGGAGGCGATAATTAGTGCCAGGCGCTGAACTTTGCCCGGAGATGGGTGGCGCTGTACATAACTTCTTTCTCTCCTGTCTGTTGCCTTAGCTTGTCTGTATAGTTTGGATTTACATGTATGCTGTGGCTACCAAATGTAATCGTGTGTAGCTGCGTCTGGAAAGGTGAGGCATCACCCAAGGACAATGTTGCATTCTGTGTGTTTTCAGGGAACGCCTAAGAACAAGATGAAATCAGCCATGGTAGTCCTGATCATCATGATTGAAGCCAGCACGAGTCACAGGGGCGACACCGAGGAATCGGTTGTCTTCGGCTGCACTGGCGGAGACGGACCAACCATGACCACTGGAGGTGGCTCGAAGGATGGGGCGAGCGTCTATCTCCATGAGGGAAGATGGCCTGGGTGGCTGGGGTCGAATTCCACCCAGTATTCCAGCAATGGCAAGTTCACCTATGGTGAAGCGTCCATCCCATACCCGAGAATAGGGGTTACCACCTCCCGGATTAGGGTAACAGAGGGTAAACGGGTGTGCCTTAGCTCTAGGGGACACATTCCACTGGGAAAGTGGTGGTGGCTCAGGAAACTGAGCGCGGATACAGGGGACCAGACAGCTGACTGGGAAAGACTAAGTAATGACATGTACCGGATGATCACGGGTTCTCAGGAAGGAGTGAATGTGTGTTGGGATAAGTGGTGGGAATCCGAGGAAGGGAATTATGTGTGTATGTCGGGGTCGGAAAAGATCTGCCCGGCGGGTGTGTCGATCGCGTTTAGCAGGCGATGGCAGGATGCCGGGGGCGGGATCGGTTGGGATCGGAGTGTGGACTCGTGTGTGATCCCAAGACCCCCGAACACCATCAATGCCACAGAGCTCATCTCATACACCAGGAAGCCCCCACCCAGAGCCCTGACGGTACAGATGACTGTAGATGGATGTCCCACCACCAGCAGGGGTCCAGGGAATGGGTTGGTGTTAATCCCTACTGACAAAGTGTTGTTTCAGAACGTGCACTACGCCATGGCATCCGTGATCCTGAACCTAACTGAAGTCCATCTGCCTGTGTGGTGTCCAAGGAAGACGGAGAAGCTTTATGAAGCTCTGTTAAAAGCGATGCTTCAGAAATTTTATGAACTGGACTATGGAAATGTAGAGAAAGAACAGCTTTATATTCTGAATATTGCAGATTGTGTGGGGTCCGGGAAGCAGACAAGAGGGACCTGGAATGATGTAGCCACAGCGTTCAGTACAGGAACGGGTATTGTTAATAGTATGGATGATGCACAACTCCAGATGCAGATCACTGGGGAAAGAGAATACAGTGGTGGGTTCAGAGCTTCATGAGGACCAGGCAATGACCGTTCATTTAAAGGAGGTAATTGCGGAGCTGGAGAGGCATGCAAAAACTGTTAATGATTTGATACGGGAGGACAGGAACGCCTCGGAGCAGGCTGCACGGAATGAGGTGTGTGTTGTATGGAGCATGGTTGCTGGGCGAGCGCTGCAGTAACCTGGAGGACCTGAGGCAAGGTCGCGTCCCTTCATGGTTAAGCAACAAGCATCTCACTGCGCTGCACCCGTATAGCAATTCGTTGAGCCCGTGCCAGCTTCGTTTAGCCTCTGAAGCCTACCCTGTCCCTGTAGATTGCAGGCAGTCCAACCATACAGTGATGGGAATTGTAGTGAGGATGCCAGTAATGGGCGGGTCATCCTGCATCGGCACCGGTATACAGGGTTGAGAATATCGGGGTAATTTGTGGAGGAGTACATGTTCGTTTTAAAGCGGGCATAAAGTGGGAGCATGCTATGACAGGCACTGACCTCTCCGGATGCCAGAGCCAGGGTGCACACATTATACTGTGTCCCCAGCACTTGAATGCTTTTGCGCGACCAGAATGTGGGTTTGCTTCTGCAAGTGTTGAACCGATTAATTGCACCATGGAAGTGATGACACCAGATCACATACCTCCACAGGTAGCAGACGTAGGGAGTGGGACATACTGCGTCACCACAAGTGCGCTCCACTACTGGTACAGCCAGGAAATGCAGTGTCCGGTGAGCGAGAGCAGTGTTTGCTTCAAACCCAAGGCTGAGGTTCAAGTGACACAAGAGCAAATTATTCCCATCCCTGAACCCTCGACCATTCACCTCACTGTGAACAACACCTTCACGCGTCTCCAAGGCTATGTGGAGCATTTCGGGCACCCGATTCCTTTTCTGCCGGAACACCTCACTGAGCTAATGAAGACCGTTGAGCTCTCCCAGAAACATTTTTACACTTTAGAGCAAAAGACAGTAGAAGTGCGGGAGGAGATCAAAGGGATTGTTTTGCCACCATCGTGGGACATCGGTTTGAGTACAGAGATTCCTCCCTCGATCCGCATCTGTTCCCATGCATTAGTTATCAGACAATTGTTACTTGTAAGCTACTTATTTTATACCAGCTGCAGGCAACGGAGCCAGATGCTCCGAGCGCGGTGGCAAGGGGTGGTAGATCGATCCGGAAAGGTGTAATTGATTTATGTTGATGATGGTTTCTCCCTGCCAAAACTTGTAATGTACCAAAGTTCTGTAAGTAAGTGTATTGTATTCTGGTTATAGTTTTTCACTCTGTATTGCGCAATGAGCGCTGTTGCATTTTTGTGATGTGTTACCACCTGTCAATGCTGTACTGTGTGATGTGCACGGTGACTTTTTGGTAACGTCCTGTGGATCTTATTATTGTTCTGTATTTTGACTTGAAGTTTGTCGGTGGGAATTGGAACCCAGCCGTTTGAATGTGTTAAGAAGCCGTTTCGCTGATGTTTTGACTCGGCAGAAGGGAACTATGACACGCAGTAAGGGGTACAGTTCTGGGGTTTAAAACGTATAAACAGGGAAACAGCTTCACTTGTGGGAGACTTTGGCCTTTGCTCCCTTGTCGAGTGATGCTTAGTGGAAAGAAAAGTATCAAACGGGGGACTGAAGAGATCGCAAAATCTCTGTTTGAAGAATGGACTCAGTTGAAAATACTTTTGTGGACTTTATGGGCCGAGGGTGTTTTCCCTGTGGTGGGATCACCCTGTGCAGATGCGTGGGGGACTGGTTTGTTAAAACTCCAGAGAACGCATGGCAATTGGCTGTGATAAAAGAACTGTCAGTCATCCAGATTGTATGGGTTCGCCTGACAGTCCTGGAAAAAGGAAAGGGGCCATTGAACTTGAACTTATTAGAAAGCCATGCAAAAGCACTTCTCACCTCCATCTCAGAAGAGAAGCAGAACAATGAACCCACTGGCCTCATCCAGCTGAAGAGGAGCCAGTTTTTCCCAACACAAAGACCGAAAGATATTGTCCCAGACTTAGGGCCATTAATCCAATCACGGAATACTCATTGGCCCGAGGACGACCCATCACTGATTAAGCACCGGAGTGCTTAGAAACAAAAGGATTTTAAAGATTGGCAGGAAAGATAGGGGTAGCCAGACTCCTATAAAGATAGATTCTTTTCCACCATTCTTTGTCTCTCTCGCTCTCTCGCTCCACCAAGATCGACCAAACAAGAAGTACCAGAGGAAGAAGCCGCTGAGTGAAGCGATCGAGACCGACCGTGTGTGGTGGTAAGCATAGTCTCGAGTGTCCCAAGCCAGTAACCAGATATCCCAGGCAAGCTGGGTGAGGTGTAAGGGGCTCAGGGTTTTTCTCAGAAGTGAAGCTTTTGGGATATTCTGGGGTGGGAGCTTCGTTTGGTTCAGCCAGGCGAAGGGGCTTATGTGACTGGGTAATTCGTTGGTAGGGGTGGAGTTAGAGTTCACCACAGCAACAAGGGAATTACTGCTTGTTATAGTCCCCAGTTGTGTACTGTATGTATGTTGTTTGTAACCTTCATTTTATTCTCCACAGAGACAGTGATTTTGTTGAGCAGTGCATGTTTTAGCCAGTGTATGTTAGACCAAATAAATATAAATTTGATTTTTCACCGAAGCATTCCTGTCCGTGATTTATTCCATTTACACTCTGAATGATAATTCCCGGGTATAGAACTTTCGTAAGGCAGGGGCGATTCGAACCGTCCATCTAACAATTGGGCTAGGATCAAAACTGCTTACAACCCTCCCTGGAAGTCCACCGTCCTCTCCAACTCCTGGCCCCTCTGGCTCTGGGTGAGACACACATTCCCCACCTCTCACAGGCACCCACAAAGCTGCTGCTGCGGGGCCCTTCAGAAGGGAATTGCAGTCTGGGTCCTACCTGTTGGGGGGTGAGGGACCACTGGATGATGGGAGAGATGCTTCCCGGTCCCTGGTAATACGGGGTACACGTTGTGCCCAGCATGAGGACGACTGGGAGGAGGGCGACAGGGGTCCAAGAACGAGAAGGAAGTTATTGAGGAGCATTGCAGTTACCTGCAATTTCTGGGACTATTGACCTCAACATGATGCGCCTTAATCAGACAGTGGGGCACTAGCTGCACAATTTTTGCCAGCTTGTGTGGGCAATTGACTTAATTGCAGCAAGGACAGCTGACACCCGTCTCCCCCCTTGAAGCATCAACTGCTGCGGAGACAGTCCAGGGCCATGAGAGACATGCTGCTGACCAGCAGGAAGGCAGCAGTTCCCACAGCCACTTCCTTACACCCCCAGGCTTAGTGACAGACGCACAGGACTTACAGGACCCGGTTGCTGGAGATGATCCTTTAGTGATGCAGCCAGCAGCTGTTGCTCCACAGGAGGCAGCTGCCAGTAGCCACAGCTCAGCTGCTCCCCACATTCCCTTGGAGCAAATTCAGGAACCTAACTCCCTGATCCCTGGTCCTGACCGACAAGCTGGACACAGAGGCCGTGCCCTTTGCACAAAGACTTGTGCAGGTGGGGGGGTGAGGCGTAGGAGGGAATAGGGTACCCCTCTCATACAGAGTCCACCTCCTCTCGTACAGAGTCCACCTCCTCTCGTACAGTGTCCACCTCCTCACGTACAGAGTCCACCTCCTCACGTACAGAGTCCACCTCCTCCCGTACAGAGTCCACCTCCTCCCGTACAGAGTCCACCTCCTCCCGTACAGAGTCCACCTCCTCCCGTACAGAGTCCACCTCCTCCCGTACAGAGTCCACCTCCTCTCGTACAGAGTCCACCTCCTCCCGTACAGATTCCACCTCCTCTCGTACAGAGTCCACCTCCTCTCGTACAGAGTCCACCTCCTCTCGTACAGAGTCCACCTACTCCCGTACAGAGTCCACCTCCTCCCGTACAGAGTCCACCTCCTCTCGTACACAGTCCACCTCCTCTCGTACAGAGTCCACCTCCTCCCGTACAGAGTCCACCTCCTCTCGTACAGAGTCCACCTGCTCCCGTACAGAGTCCACCTCCTCTCGTACAGAGTCCACCTCCTCTCGTACAGAGTCCACCTCCTCTCGTACAGAGTCCACCTCTTCTCGTACAGAGTCCACCTCCTCTCGTACAGAGTCCACCTCCTCTCGTACAGAGTCCACCTTCTCCCGTACAGAGTCCACCTCCTCCCGTACAGAGTCCACCTCCTATCGTACAGATTCCACCTCCTCTCGTACAGAGTCCACCTCCTCCCGTACAGAGTCCACCTCCTCTCGTACACAGTCCACCTCCTCTCGTACAGATTCCACCTGCTCCCGTACAGAGTCCACCTCCTCTCGTACAGAGTCCACCTCCTCTCGTACAGTGTCCACCTCCTCTCGTACAGAGTATACCTCCTCTCGTACAGAGTCCACCTCCTCTCGTACAGAGTCCACCTCCTCTCGTACAGAGTCCCCCTCCTCTCGTAGAGAGTCCACCTCCTCCCGTACAGAGTCCACCTCCTCCCGTACAGAGTCCACCTCCTCTCGTACAGAGTCCACCTCCTCTCGTACAGTGTCCACCTCCTCTCGTACAGAGTATACCTCCTCTCGTACAGAATCCACCTCCTCTCGTACAGAGTCCACCTCCTCTCGTACAGAGTCCACCTCCTCCTGTACAGAGTCCACCTCCTCCCGTACAGAGTCCACCTCCTCCCGTACAGGGTCCACCTCCTCTCGTACAGAGTAAACCTTCTCGCGTTCAGAGTCCACCTCCTCTCGTACAGAGTCCACCTCCACTCGTACAGAGTCCACCTCCTCTCGTACAGAGTCCACCTCCTCTCGTACAGAGTCCACCTCCTCTCGTACAGAGTCCCCCTCCTCTCGTACAGAGTCCACCTCCTCTCGTACAGAGTCCACCTCCTCCGTTACAGAGTCCACCTCCTCCGTTACAGAGTCCACCTCCTCTCGTACAGAGTCCACCTCCTCTCGTACAGTGTCCACTGTAATGATATCAGCAAATAGTGATGATATTTGTCTGTGTTTGATTACTTATGCCTTCCAGCATATTTGTCTGTGTTTTTGATTACTTGTGTCTGACCAGCAGAGGTCGTGTGAGAGACAAGCAGTCCAGAGGAGTTTTACTTTCAGTTTCATTCTAGATGCATCACAGCATAGTGTGTTCTGTAAAAAGCTGTAGAAAGTCTTGAACAAGACTTGAGATTAAACAACAATGTCGTTCAGA
The DNA here is from genome assembly GCF_052327205.1 of Somniosus microcephalus. Lineage (NCBI taxonomy): Eukaryota > Metazoa > Chordata > Chondrichthyes > Squaliformes > Somniosidae > Somniosus > Somniosus microcephalus. The sequence goes on along the minus strand of NC_140993.1, from coordinate 206,855,745 downwards.
AATGAGTCTTTATTGAACCCAAAAAGAAATCAAAACATGATGTCAGAAGTGGCTGAAAGAGAAAAAATCTGAAGTTAGCAACTCGATGGGACAGTGAAAGGAATTGTGGCAAGTAAGCGAAATCAGCTCTCCACATATTAGCAAGCCAGAAGAGAACATCGTTGCTTGCCATTAGAGAATAGCTAACGAAGTGAAATAATGGAAGGTTTACACCCACCGGCGACGCTTCAATTAACAGGTAATGTGGCTGAAAATTGGAGAAAGTTCAAACAACGTTTAGAGTTGTATTTAGCGGCAATCGGAGCTGACAAGAAAAGTAATAAACAGAAATCGTCACTGTTCTTGCATGTCGTGGGTGATGAAGCGCTGGAGGTGTATAATAACTTCACATTCGCTGTTGATGGAGACAAAATGAAGCTAGATAAAATAATGGAACAGTTTGAGGCCTACTGCATACCTAAATGCAACGTGACCTTTGAGAGGCACAAATTTTTCACATGTATACAGAAAATCGGCGAGACTATTGATCAGTATGTGACTGAACTGAGAAACCGGAGCAAATCGTGTGAATTTGGGGGACTCACAGACTCGCTGATAAAAGACAGACTGGTGTGTGGTATTCGAGATAATGGTCTAAGGGAAAGACTGCTAAGAGAGCAAGATCTAGACCTGGGAAAAGCCATAGCACTGTGTAGGGTTACAGAGACTGTGAAGTTGCAGGCAAAGGAGCTGTTCAGTGACAGTAGCTGCAACGTGGATGCAGTGAGAAAGAACGGATACAAACCGTTTAACAAAGAGAGCGCCAATGTGAAAAAAGAGGCGTGGCCAGCAAACGAAAATGAAAGAGACAATCGGAAGTCATGTAGTCGATGCGGTACACAGCATCCACCAAGAAAGTGTCCAGCATATGGTAAAACATGCAATAGATGCAACAAAAACAACCATTATGCCCGTTGCTGTAAGAACCAAGCACAACAAAGCAAGGTCCATACAGTAGATGAAAGCGAGATAGAGGGATTCAATGTAGATGTTGTGTCTGAAAACAAACAAGAAAGAGACTGGATGTTGACACTAAAAGTGAATGACATACACATTCCATTTAAATTGGATACTGGAGCACAAGTTAATGTGATATCAGAGACCGATTTTAAGAGAATTAGACCCAGACCAAAGTTACATGGAATACAAGTGAAAGTGACCGGATACTCAGGTACTGATATACCAGTGAAAGGAAAATGCATTGTCAAAGTAACACACAAGGACAGAGAGCACACGCTAGCATTAATCGTGGTGCCAAAGGATGTGCAAGCCATACTAGGGTTAAAAGCCTGTGAGAGACTGAACCTGGTAAAGAGAGTCCTCATTGTGGAAAGCGAAGGAGAGACAGTCTATGATGAACTCATGAAAGAGTACAAAGACCTATTTAAGGGTCTAGGCTGCATTCCAGGAGAACACACGATCAGAGTAGATAAAAGTACATCCATGCAGAAAAGTTCCGTTTGCTCTTCAAAAGCAACTGAAGGCAGAGTTGGACAGGATGGAAAGCCTGAACGTGATTCAGAAGATAGATGAGCCAACTGAGTGGGTGAGTTCCCTCGTCGTAGTGGACAAAAAGAATGGAAAGCTCAGAATTTGCCTGGATCCAAGAGATCTAAACAGAGCAATAAAGAGAGAGCACTTCAAGCTTCCTACACGTGAGGAAATCATGGCACAGTTTGCAAATGCAAAATATTTCAGCAAGTTAGATGCGTCCTCAGGATTTTGGCAGATGAAGCTGGACGAAGCAAGTTCAAGACTGTGCACATTCAACACTCCATTTGGCAGATACAGATTCCTAAGGTTACCATTTGGCATTGCCTCAGCTCCTGAAGTGTATCACAAGACTATCCATATGATCTATGAGCACCTGGAGGGAGTTGATACATCAATGGATGACATCATAGTATGGGGAACCACGAGAAATGAGCATGACGAGAGACTGAAAAAAGTGTTGGAAGCAACAAGGAAAACAAACCTGAAGCTGAATAGAGAGAAATGCCAGCTCGGGGTGACAGAACTGACATTCGTGGGAGATATCCTTAGCAATGAGGGCATCAGACCAGATCCCAGAAAGGTGTCCGCCATTGAGAATATGCCAAGGCCACAATGCAAAAAGGACGTGCCGAGGTTTAATGGAATGATCAACTACATGGGTAAATTCATATCCAACCTCTCAGAAAAAATAGCGCCACTGAGAAGACTAACTGAAAAGAACATAGAATGGGAATGGAATCATGAGCATGAGAAGTCATGGAGCGATCTAAAGAAACTGCTCACAGAGGAACCAGTTCTGAGGTTTTATGACCCAGCGAGACCCATCAAGATATCATCAGATGCATCACAGAGTGGGCCCGGTGCCGTTCTTCTGCAACAATATGACTACTGGCAACCTATTGCATATGCATCGCGCTCAATGACAGACGCGGAGACGCGATATGCTCAAATAGAAAAGGAGCTGCTCAGCATCACATACGCCTGTGAAAGATTTCACCAGTTTGTGGCAGGACAAGCAATCAGTGTAGAGACTGACCATAAGCCCTTGATTGCATTGTTCCAAAAGCCACTGAATAGCTGTCCGCTTAGAATACAAAGAATGATGATCAGGCTGCAACGCTATACACTGAATGTTGTGTACACACCGGGTAAGCTGATGTATACAGCAGACACGTTGTCCAGAGCTGTTGACCCAAGTGAGCCCGCAAACACCACAATGGATGAAAAAGTGAACGCCTACGTGGACATGATCACAAGTGCACTGCCCATAGCAGATGCAAAAATGGAGCTCATAAAGACTGAGACAAACAAAGATGAAACAATGAGACGACTGAGAAAAAGCATCTTGGATGGATGGCCCAACATGAAGCAAGACTGCTCACCTGATATAGCAGAGTACTGGAACTGCAGGGCGGAACTATCAGTGGTCGAAGACATCATCTACAAAGGAAGTAAAATAGTTATCCCAAAGAGTCTGAGAAGAGAGATGCTAAAAAAGATCCATGGAGGACATCTGGGAATCGAAAAGTGTAAGATAAGAGCAAGAGAGGTGATGTACTGGCCACGAATCAACCAAGATGTGACAAATGAGGTGTCAAACTGCACAATATGCCTGAAATATCGAGCAAGAAATCCGGTAGAACCACTAAAGCCACACCCAGCACCAGACAGACCTTACCAGAAGGTAGGCGCTGACCTATTCGTATGTCAAGGGAAGGACTATCTTGTCGTCACAGACTATTACTCCCTGTATCCAGAGGTTTGTAGACTGTACACCACCACTGCAGAAGCTGTGATAAGAAGTATGAAAGCCATATTCTCCAGACATGGCGTGGCAAGCGAGGTCTTCACAGACAACGGACCCCAGTTTAACAATGCAAATTTCCGACACTTTGCCAAAGAGTGGGACTTTGTCCACACAACGTCCAGTCCTCACTATCCACAGTCCAATGGACTAGTGGAAAAATCGGTCCAGACAGTGAAAAGACTGATGTACAAGGCAAAAGACAGTGGAACTGACTTCTACCAAAGCATACTTGTATACCGCACAACGCCGCTCGAGTGTGGTATGTCACCAGCCCAACTCCTGATGGGACGTCGGCTAAGGTCAAACCTACCCATCCCGGAGAACCTCCTGAAAACAAAAGAGGGGGAGAAAGTGAGGAAGTTCAAAGAGCAACAGAAAGAAAAGCAAAAGTACTACTATGACAGAGGAACACAAAACCTACCTGAACTCCACACTGGTGACCAAGTAAGGTTGAAAGACAAAACAAACACATGGACTCAGAAGGGAACTGTCCTGAGTGAAGTTCAACCAAGATCATACACCATTCAGACAGATGAGGGTGCTGTTCTGAGAAGAAATCACCGAGATCTTCTCATGGGACCAGCCACAGCAGGTCAAGAGACTGATACTGCTGAACAACCTGATCACACAGCTGAGAACCAATCATCTGAGGCAACAACTCAGATTCAAGGACAATCAATCAGAAAATCCTCAAGACACGTGAAGCCTCCTGAGAGACTCATTGAGCAAATTTAAGGACTATTGTTAAAGAAGGAAGTAATGTTATCTTATTCTTTCTTCAAGTTCTAGTGTATTGACATATTTCATGTGAACACACAAAGCAAGGGTAAAAAACCTTGATCATGATAATGATAATGTAAGTTCATTAAATGTCGTTAGTTAAAAGTAAAATACTTTTGTTTTAAGAAAGGGAGATGTAATGATATCAGCAAATAGTGATGATATTTGCCTGTGTTTGATTGCTTATGCCTTACAGCATATTTGTCTGTGTTTTTGATTACTTGTGCCTGACCAGCAGAGGTCATGTGAGAGACAAGCAGTCCAGAGGAGTTTTACTTTCAGTTTCATTCTAGATGCATCACAGCATAGTGTGTTCTGTAAAAAGCTGTAGAAAGTCTTGAACAAGACTTGAGATTAAACAACATTCTCTTTCAGAAATGAGTCTTTATTGAACCCAAAAAGAAATCAAAACCTCCACCTCCTCTCGTACAGTGTCCACCTCCTCTCATACAGAGTCCACCTCCTCTCGTACAGAGTCCACCTCCTCTCGTACAGAGTCCACCTCCTCTCGTACAGAGTCCTCCTCCTCTCGTACAGAGTCCACCTCCTCTCGTACAGAGTCCACCTCCTCTCGTACAGAGTCCACCTCCTCTCGTACAGAGTCCACCTCCTCTCGTACAGTATCGACCTCCTCCCGTACAGAGTCCACCTCCTCCCGTACAGAGTCCACCTCCTCTCGTACAGAGTCCACCTCCTCCCGTACAGAGTCCACCTCCTCTCGTACAGAGTCCACCTCCTCTCGTACAGAGTCCACCTCCTCTCGTACAGAGTCCACCTCCTCTCGTACAGAGTCCACCTCCACTCGTACAGAGTCCGCCTCCTCTCGTACAGAGTCCACCTCCTCTCGTACAGAGTCCACCTCCTCCGTTACAGAGTCCACCTCCTCCGTTACAGAGTCCACCTCCTCTCGTACAGAGTCCGCCTCCTCTCGTACAGTGTCCACTGTAATGATATCAGCAAATAGTGATGATATTTGTCTGTGTTTGATTACTTATGCCTTACAGCATATTTGTCTGTGTTTTTGATTACTTGTGCCTGACCAGCAGAGGTCGTGTGAGAGACAAGCAGTCCAGAGGAGTTTTACTTTCAGTTTCATTCTAGATGCATCACAGCATAGTGTGTTCTGTAAAAAGCTGTAGAAAGTCTTGAACAAGACTTGAGATTAAACAACAATCTCTTTCAGAAATGAGTCTTTATTGAACCCAAAAAGAAATCAAAACATGATGTCAGAAGTGGCTGAAAGAGAAAAAATCTGAAGTTAGCAACTCGATGGGACAGTGAAAGGAATTGTGGCAAGTAAGCTGATATACCTATCAATTCCTCCAATAAAAGGCGAAGAGTTACGAAGGTGACTAAAGGTTTTTATTGACTAAATAACAGAGCCCACTCTCGTGGGTGATCCGATCCAAGCAGGAGGAATACCAGCCAGTCGCTCACCTTTATACCTGGCCTGGTGGGTGGAGCCAAGGCGGAGTCGGCAGTGGTCATCCCAGGTATAGCAGTGTGGCAAGAGGCGACCTCGTACCGTGATACAATAGTGGTCAGTGATACAGTTATAACGAACAGTGGTGAACAGTGCTAACTACTAACAGTGATACAATAGTGAACGTGGTTTACCACATTCACCCCTTGTTTAGAATTAAGTCCGGCGGGGTGAAGTGTACTACCAATTCTGGTAGGTCAGTCTGTCCGGAGGCTTCGTAAGCCTCTCCGATCGCCGCAGCGGTGGTGTTGCCTTATCCGGTGCTGGTGCCTTATCCGGTGTTGATGCTGGTGTTTGCGTGGTCGGCGAGGGCTCGTGGGGTTCCGGCATGCCGTCTACCTGGACTGAGGTTGGGGGGGGTGGTGGCGGTGTTTCCGGATCGGCTGAGGGTGCGAGGTCTCGTAGGGAGACAGTGTCCTCCCGCCCGTCTGGGTACGCCACGTAGGCGTACTGGGGGTTGGCGTGCAGGAGGTTCACCCTCTCGACCAGGGGGTCCGTTTTATGGGTCCTCACGTGTTTCCGCAGCCAGACCGGCCCCGGGGCGGTCAGCCAGGTTGGTAGAGTGGTTCCCGTAGTCGACTTCCTGGGGAAAACGAACATTCGTTCATGGGGGGTGGTGTTAGTGGCCGTGCAAAGTAATGACCGGATGGAGTGCAGCGCTGTCGGGAGGACTTCTTGCCAGCGGGAGGTTGGGAGGCCCTTAGACTTTAAGGCTAAGAGGACGGCCTTCCATACCGTCGCGTTCTCTCTTTCCACCTGACCGTTACCTCTGGGGTTGTAGCTGGTGGTCCTGCTTGCTGCAATACCTCTCTCTAGGAGGAATTGCCGGAGTTCCTCGCTCATGAAGGAGGAGCCCCGGTCGCTGTGTATATAGTTCGGGAACCCGAACAAGGCGAAGAGGGCATTCAGGCACTTAATGACCGTGCTACTGGTCATGTCGGGGCAGGGGAAGGCAAAGGGGAAACGGGAGTACTCATCAACGATGTTGAGGAAGTACACATTACGGTCAGAGGACGGGAGGGGCCCCTTAAAGTCGATGCTCAGGCGCTCGAAGGGGCGGGTGGCCTTGATCAGGCTTGCTCGGTCCGGCCTATAGAAGTGCGGTTTGCACTCCGCACAGGTCTGGCAGTTCCTGGTCATGGTCCTGACCTCCTCGATGGAGTAGGTCAGGTTGCGGGCCTTAATGAAATGGTAGAGTCTGGTGACTCCGGGGTGGCAGAGCTGGTCGTGGAGGGTCTGAAGCCTATCGATATGCGCGCTGGCGCATGTCATTCGTGAAAGGGCATCAGGGGATTCGTTCAGCTTGCCTGGCCGGTACAAGATCTCATAATCGTAGGTGGAGAGCTCGATTCTCCATCTCAAAATCTTGTCATTCTTGATTTTGCCCTTCAGCTTGTTATTAAACATGAAAGCCACCGAACGCTGGTCGGTGAGGAGGGTAAATCGTTTGCCTGCCAGGTAGTGCCTCCAGCGCCGTACTGCCTCCACGATCGCCTGGGCCTCTTTCTCGACCGACGAATGTCGGATCTCGGGGCCCTGTAGGGTCCTTGAGAAGAAGGCCACTGGCCTCCCCTCCTGGTTTAGGGTGGCGGCTAAGGCGAAGTCGGATGCGTCGCTCTCCACCTGAAAGGGGATGGACTCGTCCACTGCGTGCATCGTGGCCTTGGCTATGTCTCCCTTAATGAGGGAGAAGGCCGCGCACGCCTCCTCCGTGAGGGGGAAGGAAGTGGCTTTCAGGAGGGGTCTGGCTTTGTCCGCGTAATTGGGTACCCATTGGGCATAGTAGGCGAAAAGCCCCAGGGTTCTCCTAAGTGCTTTAGGGCAGTGGGGGAGGGGTAGCTCCATGAGGGGGCGCATTCTTTCTGGGTCGGGGCCGATGATTCCGTTCTCCACTACGCAGCCGAGGATGGCAAGGCGCGTGGTGTTAAACACGCATTTCTCCTTATTGTAGGTGAGGTTCAGCCGTTGGGCCGTACGGAGGAATTTCTCCAGATTCGCGTCATGTTCCTGCCGGTCGCGGCCGCAGATAGTGACGTTATCTAGGTAGGGGAATGTAGCCTGCAGTTCGTTCTGGTCAACCATCTGGTCCATCTCCCTTTGGAAGACCGAGACCCCATTAGTGACACCGAAGGGGACCCTAAGGAAGTGGTATAGGCGCCCATTCGCCTCGAAGGCGGTATACTGGCGGTCCTCAGGGTGGATAGGGAGTTGGTGGTAGGCCGACTTCAGGTCGATGGTCGAGAATACTTTATACTGTGCAATCTGATTGACCATGTCAGATATGCGGGGGAGGGGGTATGCGTCCAGCTGGGTATATCTGTTTATGGTCTGGCTGTAGTCGATGACCAGGCGGTTTTTATCGCCGGTCTTTACGACTACGACCTGGGCACGCCAGGGGCTGCTGCTCCCCTCGATAATGCCCTCTTTCAGGAGGCGCCGCACCTCAGAGCTAATGAAGGCTCTGTCCCCGGCGCTATACCGCCTGCTTTTGGTAGCGACGGGTTTGCAGTCAGGGGTAAGGTTAGCAAACAGAGAGGGTGGCGGGACCTTGAGGGTGGAGAGGCTGCAGGTGTTACGCGGTGGGCGGTTTAACGTTTGCTGGTTGTTGACTGTGAGTGGGGGGAGGGGTCCACCGTATGCTAGGGTTACGCTTTGGAGGTGGGATTGGAAGTCCAGCCCTAGTAGGACGGCAGCGCAGAGATGGGGGAGGACGAGGAGTTTAAAGTTTTTATACTCCGTGCCCTTAACCGACAGGGTCACGACACAGTAGCCGCTGATGTCCGTGGCGTGGGACCTCGATGCCATCGAGATTCGGCTGCGCGTTGGTAGGACAGAGAGGGAGTAGTGGCTCACCGTGTCTGGGTGGATGAAGCTCTCCGTGCTTCCGCTGTCGAACAGGCAGGTCGTGGCGTGGCCGTTCACTTTGATGTCCATCATTGACTTGGACAGATGGTGCGGGCGGGCTTGGTCCAGGGTGACGGAAGCTAGTGTGTAGCCGAGCGAGTCGTTGTCATCTGCGGGCGAGGCGGTCGGGCGTGGTGAGTAAAATGGCGTCTCCCACGAGGTAGGGCCCCATGAGGCACTATTGGGGTCGGTTGCCTTAATCAAAGATGGCCGCCCCCATGACTCATGTGTGGGGATGCTGGCCTCAGTTGCCCTAAACAAAGATGGCCGCCCCCATGACTCATGTGTGGGGATGCTGGCCTCAGTTGCCCTAAACGAAGATGGCCGCCCCCATAGTTCGCATGCGGCACTGCTGGCCTCTGAGGATCCGCTCCTGCAGGCCTTGGAGAAGTGGCCTTTCTTCAGGCAGGTTTTACATATGGAGTTCTTGGCTGGGCAGCGCGACCTCGGGTGCTTCTCCTGGCCACAAAAAAAACAGCCGGCGGCCCGATCGCGGATGCCCGATGTCGGGGCCGGTGCCGGGGGTGGCGGGGCCGGTCGGGTCCGGGACGCCGACGCAGAGGTAGGTCCCGGGGGCGGCGCTGGGAAGGGTGCTGTGGTAGGGGTCGGGCCCGAGTCCCAGGGTCGCGAGCAGTACCTGGTGAATGCTTCCTGATCTTGGTGGGCCACTTCCAGGGAGATAGCGAGGGCTTCAGCTTTTTCCATGCTGAGGTCTTTAGCTTCCAGCAGTCTTTGCCGTGAGTACTCGGACCGTAGGCCTTTCAGGAATGCGTCGCGGATATTATCTTCAGTATTTTCGGCTGCCGACACCGATTTAAACTCACAGTTCCTGGCGAGTGCATATAGCGCCTGTGAGAATTCGGCTACTGATTCTCCTGGCTGTTGCGGCCGTGATCTTAGGAGGTGCCTAGCGTACATGTAGTTTACCGGGGTCCGGTACTTCTGTTTCAGCAGGTTGATGGCGGTCTCGTAGGTAGTCATGTCCTCGATGAGAGTGTATACTCTCGGGCTCAGTTGTGCCTGCAGGACACTTAGTTTGGATGCCTGAGGGACGCTGGATTCTCTCAGGTATGATTCGAAGCAGACCAGCCAGTGTTTAAAGTCTGCGGCTGAGTTTGCTGCTCGTGGGTTCAGGTCCAGGTACGGCGGTCTGAGGGCTCGCAGCCAAGCTGGCTGGTGTGGCTGTGCTCCTGGGAGCTGCGCTGGTGGCTCCTCCGCCGGTTGTGACTCGTTGTTGGACATCATTAAATTTAGTCAATAAAATTGATATACCTATCAATTCCTCCAATAAAAGGCGAAGAGTTACGAAGGTGACTAAAGGTTTTTATTGACTAAATAACAGAGCCCACTCTCGTGGGTGATCCGATCCAAGCAGGAGGAATACCAGCCAGTCGCTCACCTTTATACCTGGCCTGGTGGGTGGAGCCAAGGCGGAGTCGGCAGTGGTCATCCCAGGTATAGCAGTGTGGCAAGAGGCGACCTCGTACCGTGATACAATAGTGGTCGGTGATACAGTTATAACGAACAGTGGTGAACAGTGCTAACTACTAACAGTGATACAATAGTGAACGTGGTTTACCACATAAGCGAAATCAGCTCTCCACATATTAGCAAGCCAGAAGAGAACATCGTTGCTTGCCATTAGAGAATAGCTAACGAAGTGAAATAATGGAAGGTTTACACCCACCGGCGACGCTTCAATTAACAGGTAATGTGGCTGAAAATTAGAGAAGGTTCAAACAACGTTTAGAGTTGTATTTAGTGGCAATCGGAGCTGACAAGAAAAGTAATAAACAGAAATCGTCACTGTTCTTGCATGTCGTGGGTGATGAAGCGCTGGAGGTGTATAATAACTTCACATTCGCTGTTGATGGAGACAAAATGAAGCTAGATAAAATAATGGAACAGTTTGAGGCCTACTGCATACCTAAATGCAACGTGACCTTTGAGAGGCACAAATTTTTCACATGTATACAGAAAATCGGCGAGACTATTGATCAGTATGTGACTGAACTGAGAAACCGGAGCAAATCGTGTGAATTTGGGGGACTCACAGACTCGCTGATAAAAGACAGACTGGTGTGTGGTATTCGAGATAATGGTCTAAGGGAAAGACTGCTAAGAGAGCAAGATCTAGACCTGGGAAAAGCCATAGCACTGTGTAGGGTTACAGAGACTGTGAAGTTGCAGGCAAAGGAACTGTTCAGTGACAGTAGCTGCAACGTGGATGCAGTGAGAAAGAACGGATACAAACCGTTTAACAAAGAGAGCGCCAATGTGAAAAAAGAGGCGTGGCCAGCAAACGAAAATGAAAGAGACAATCGGAAGTCATGTAGTCGATGCGGTACACAGCATCCACCAAGAAAGTGTCCAGCATATGGTAAAACATGCAATAGATGCAACAAAAACAACCATTATGCCCGTTGCTGTAAGAACCAAGCGCAACAAAGCAAGGTCCATACAGTAGATGAAAGCGAGATAGAGGGATTCAATGTAGATGTTGTGTCTGAAAACAAACAAGAAAGAGACTGGATGTTGACACTAAAAGTGAATGACATACACATTCCATTTAAATTGGATACTGGAGCACAAGTTAATGTGATATCAGAGACCGATTTTAAGAGAATTAGACCCAGACCAAAGTTACATGGAATACAAGTGAAAGTGACCGGATACTCAGGTACTGATATACCAGTGAAAGGAAAATGCATTGTCAAAGTAACACACAAGGACAGAGAGCACACGCTAGCATTAATCGTGGTGCCAAAGGATGTGCAAGCCATACTAGGGTTAAAAGCCTGTGAGAGACTGAACCTGGTAAAGAGAGTCCTCATTGTGGAAAGCGAAGGAGAGACAGTCTATGATGAACTCATGAAAGAGTACAAAGACCTATTTAAGGGTCTAGGCTGCATTCCAGGAGAACACACGATCAGAGTAGATAAAAGTACATCCATGCAGAAAAGTTCCGTTTGCTCTTCAAAAGCAACTGAAGGCAGAGTTGGACAGGATGGAAAGCCTGAACGTGATTCAGAAGATAGATGAGCCAACTGAGTGGGTGAGTTCCCTCGTCGTAGTGGACAAAAAGAATGGAAAGCTCAGAATTTGCCTGGATCCAAGAGATCTAAACAGAGCAATAAAGAGAGAGCACTTCAAGCTTCCTACACGTGAGGAAATCATGGCACAGTTTGCAAATGCAAAATATTTCAGCAAGTTAGATGCGTCCTCAGGATTTTGGCAGATGAAGCTGGACGAAGCAAGTTCAAGACTGTGCACATTCAACACTCCATTTGGCAGATACAGATTCCTAAGGTTACCATTTGGCATTGCCTCAGCTCCTGAAGTGTATCACAAGACTATCCATATGATCTATGAGCACCTGGAGGGAGTTGATACATCAATGGATGACATCATAGTATGGGGAACCACGAGAAATGAGCATGACGAGAGACTGAAAAAAGTGTTGGAAGCAACAAGGAAAACAAACCTGAAGCTGAATAGAGAGAAATGCCAGCTCGGGGTGACAGAACTGACATTCGTGGGAGATATCCTTAGCAATGAGGGCATCAGACCAGGTCCCAGAAAGGTGTCCGCCATTGAGAATATGCCAAGGCCACAATGCAAAAAGGACGTGCAGAGGTTTAATGGAATGATCAACTACATGGGTAAATTCATATCCAACCTCTCAGAAAAAATAGCGCCACTGAGAAGACTAACTGAAAAGAACATAGAATGGGAATGGAATCATGAGCATGAGAAGTCATGGAGCGATCTAAAGAAACTGCTCACAGAGGAACCAGTTCTGAGGTTTTATGACCCAGCGAGACCCATCAAGATATCATCAGATGCATCACAGAGTGGGCCCGGTGCCGTTCTTCTGCAACAATATGACTACTGGCAACCTATTGCATATGCATCGCGCTCAATGACAGACGCGGAGACGCGATATGCTCAAATAGAAAAGGAGCTGCTCAGCATCACATACGCCTGTGAAAGATTTCACCAGTTTGTGGCAGGACAAGCAATCAGTGTAGAGACTGACCATAAGTCTTGAGTGCATTGTTCCAAAAGCCACTGAATAGCTGTCCGCTTAGAATACAAAGAATGATGATCAGGCTGCAACGCTATACACTGAATGTTGCGTACACACCGGGTAAGCTGATGTATACAGCAGACACGTTGTCCAGAGCTGTTGACCCAAGTGAGCCCGCAAACACCACAATGGATGAAAAAGTGAACGCCTACGTGGACATGATCACAAGTGCACTGCCCATAGCAGATGCAAAAATGGAGCTCATAAAGACTGAGACAAACAAAGATGAAACAATGAGACGACTGAGAAAAAGCATCTTGGATGGATGGCCCAACATGAAGCAAGACTGCTCACCTGATATAGCAGAGTACTGGAACTGCAGGGCGGAACTATCAGTGGTCGAAGACATCATCTACAAAGGAAGTAAAATAGTTATCCCAAAGAGTCTGAGAAGAGAGATGCTAAAAAAGATCCATGGAGGACATCTGGGAATCGAAAAGTGTAAGATAAGAGCAAGAGAGGTGATGTACTGGCCACGAATCAACCAAGATGTGACAAATGAGGTGTCAAACTGCACAATATGCCTGAAATATCGAGCAAGAAATCCGGTAGAACCACTAAAGCCACACCCAGCACCAGACAGACCTTACCAGAAGGTAGGCGCTGACCTATTCGTATGTCAAGGGAAGGACTATCTTGTCGTCACAGACTATTACTCCCTGTATCCAGAGGTTTGTAGACTGTACACCACCACTGCAGAAGCTGTGATAAGAAGTATGAAAGCCATATTCTCCAGACATGGCGTGGCAAGCGAGGTCTTCACAGACAACGGACCCCAGTTTAACAATGCAAATTTCCGACACTTTGCCAAAGAGTGGGACTTTGTCCACACAACGTCCAGTCCTCACTATCCACAGTCCAATGGACTAGTGGAAAAATCGGTCCAGACAGTGAAAAGACTGATGTACAAGGCAAAAGACAGTGGAACTGACTTCTACCAAAGCATGCTTGTATACCGCACAACGCCGCTCGAGTGTGGTATGTCACCAGCCCAACTCCTGATGGGACGTCGGCTAAGGTCAAACCTACCCATCCCGGAGAACCTCCTGAAAACAAAAGAGGGGGAGAAAGTGAGGAAGTTCAAAGAGCAACAGAAAGAAAAGCAAAAGTACTACTATGACAGAGGAACACAAAACCTACCTGAACTCCACACTGGTGAACAAGTAAGGTTGAAAGACAAAACAAACACATGGACTCAGAAGGGAACTGTCCTGAGTGAAGTTCAACCAAGATCATACACCATTCAGACAGATGAGGGTGCTGTTCTGAGAAGAAATCACCGAGATCTTCTCATGGGACCAGCCACAGAAGGTCAAGAGACTGATACTGCTGAACAACCTGATCACACAGCTGAGAACCAATCATCTGAGGCAACAACTCAGATTCAAGGACAATCAATCAGAAAATCCTCAAGACACGTGAAGCCTCCTGAGAGACTCATTGAGCAAATTTAAGGACTATTGTTAAAGAAGGAAGTAATGTTATCTTATTCTTTCTTCAAGTTCTAGTGTACTGACATATTTCATGTGAACACACAAAGCAAGGGTAAAAAACCTTGATCATGATAATGATAATGTAAGTTCATTAAATGTTGTTAGTTAAAAGTAAAATACTTTTGTTTTAAGAAAGGGAGATGTAATGATATCAGCAAATAGTGATGATATTTGCCTGTGTTTGATTGCTTATGCCTTACAGCATATTTGTCTGTGTTTTTGATTACTTGTGCCTGACCAGCAGAGGTCATGTGAGAGACAAGCAGTCCAGAGGAGTTTTACTTTCAGTTTCATTCTAGATGCATCACAGCATAGTGTGTTCTGTAAAAAGCTGTAGAAACTCTTGAACAAGACTTGAGATTAAACAACATTCTCTTTCAGAAATGAGTCTTTATTGAACCCAAAAAGAAATCAAAACATCCACCTCCTCTCGTACAGTGTCCACCTCCTCTCGTACAGAGTCCACCTCCTCTCGTACAGAGTCCACCTCCTCTCGTACAGAGTCCACCTCCTCTCGTACAGAGTCCTCCTCCTCTTGTACAGAGTCCACCTCCTCTCGTACAGAGTCCACCTCCTCTCGTACAGAGTCCACCTCCTCTCGTACAGTATCGACCTCCTCCCGTACAGAGTCCACCTCCTCCCGTACAGAGTCCACCTCCTCTCGCACAGAGTCCACCTCCTCTCGCACAGAGTCCACCTCCTCTCGTACAGAGTCCACCTCCTCCCGTACAGGGTCCACCGCCTCTCGTACAGAGTCCACCTCCTCTCGTACAGAGTCCACCTCCTCTCGTACAGAGTCCACCTCCTCTCGTACAGAGTCCACCTCCTCTCGTACAGAGTCCACCTCCTCTCGTACAGAGTCCACCTCCTCTCGTACAGAGTCCACCTCCTCTCGTACAGAGTCCACCTCCTCTCGTACAGAGTCCACCTCCTCCCGTACAGTGTCCACCTCCTCCCGTACAGAGTCCACCTCCTCCCGTACAGAGTCCACCTCCTCCCGTACAGAGCCCACCTCCTCTCGTACAGAGTCCACCTCCTCCCGTACAGAGTCCACCTCCTCTCGTACAGAGTCCACCTCCTCTCGTACAGAGTCCACCTCCTCTCGTACAGAGTCCACCTCCTCCCGTACAGAGTCCACCTCCTCCCGTACAGAGTCCACCTCCTCCCGTACAGAGTCCACCTCCTCTCGTACAGAGTCCACCTCCTCTCGTACAGAGTCCACCTCCTCTCGTACAGTGTCCACCCCCTCCTGTACAGAGTCCACCTCCTCCCGTACAGTGTCCACCTCCTCCCGTACAGAGTCCACCTCCTCCCGTACAGAGTCCACCTCCTCCCGTACAGAGTCCACCTCCTCTCGTACAGAGTCTACCTCCTCCCGTACAGAGTCCACCTCCTCTCGTACAGAGTCCACCTCCTCTCGTACAGAGTCCACCTCCTCTCGTACAGAGTCCACCTCCTCTCGTACAGAGTCCACCTCCTCTCGTACAGAGTCCACCTCCTCTCGTACAGAGTCCACGTCCTCTCGTACAGAGTCCACCTCCTCTCGTACAGAGTCCACCTCCTCTCGTACAGAGTCCACCTCCTCTCGTACAGAGTCCACCTCCTCTCGTACAGAGTCCACCTCCTCTCGTACAGTGTCCACCTCCTCCCGTACAGAGTCCACCTACTCCCGTACAGAGTCCAGCTCCTCTCGTACAGAGTCCACCTCCTCTCGTACAGAGTCCACCTCCTCTCGTACAGAGTCCACCTCCTCCCGTACAGAGTCCACCTCCTCTCGTACAGAGTCCACCTCCTCCCGTACAGGGTCCACCGCCTCCCGTACAGAGTCCACCTCCTCCCGTACAGAGTCCACCTCCTCTCGTACAGAGTCCACCTCCTCCCGTACAGAGTCCACCTCCTCCCGTACAGAGTCCACCTCCTCTCGTTCAGAGTCCACCTCCTCTCGTTCAGAGTCCACCTCCTCTCGTACAGAGTCCACCTCCTCTCGTACAGAGTCCACCTCCTCTCGTACAGAGTCCACCTCCTCTCGTAGAGAGTCCACCTCCTCTCGTACAGAGTCCACCTCCTCTCGTACAGAGTCCACCTCCTCTCCTACAGAGTCCACCTCCTCTCGTACAGAGTCCACCTCCTCTCGTACAGAGTCCACTTCCTCCCGTACTGAGTCCACCTCCTCTCGTACAGAGTCCACCTCTTCTCGTACAGAGTCCACCTCCTCCCGTACAGAGTCCACCTCCTCTCGTACAGAGTCCACCTCCTCTCGTACAGAGTCCACCTCCTCCCGTGCAGAGTCCACCTGCTCTCGTACAGAGTTCACCTCCTCCCGTACAGGGTCCACCGCCTCTCGTACAGACTCCACCTCCTCCCGTACAGAGTCCACCTCCTCTCGTACAGAGTCCACCTCCTCCCGTACAGGGTCCACCTCCTCTCGTACAGAGTCCACCTCCTCTCGTACAGAGTCCACCTCCTCTCGTACAGAGTCCACCTCCTCTCGGACAGAGTCCACCTCCTCTCGTATAGAGTCCACCTCCTCTCGTACAGAGTCCACCTCCTCTCGTACAGAGTCCACCTCCTCTCGTACAGAATCCACCTCCTCTCGTACAGAGTCCAGCTCCTCTCGTACAGAGTCCACCTCCTCTCGTACAGAGTCCACCTCCTCTCGTACAGAGTCCACCTCCTCTCGTACAGAGTCCACCTCCTCTCGTACAGAGTCCACCTCCTCTCGTAAAGAGTCCACCTCCTCTCGTACAGAGTCCACCTCCTCTCGTACAGAGTCCACCTCCTCTCGTACAGAGTCCACCTCCTCTCGTACAGAGTCCACCTCCTCCCGTACAGAGTCCACCTCCTCTCGTTCAGAGTCCACCTCCTCTCGTACAGAGTCCACCTCCTCTCGTACAGAGTCCACCTCCTCTCGTACAGAGTCCACCTCCTCTCGTACAGAGTCCACTTCCTCCCGTACTGAGTCCACCTCCTCCCGTACAGAGTCCACCTCTTCTCGTACAGAGTCCACCTCCTCTCGTACAGAGTCCACCTCCTCTCGTACAGAGTCCAGCTCCTCTCGTACAGAGTCCACCTCCTCCCGTTCAGCTTCACCCACATTGACCCTCAGGCGCACCTTTAAGGGTACAATTGTACAACTCTTGTAAATAGCTTCACAGGTTTCGATTATTGTTCTTCTTGTTACCTTTGTTGCGATTGTTGTTGTTCTATTGTTGGTGTGTTATTTATTACACTTGATGTTGTTGCTGTTGTTGCCTCTGTTAAATAATTCTGTGAGAAGTCATTTGCAATTTTTGATACTTTGAACTTTTTTAATAATGTTTAATATATTTACATTCACAAGTATTGTTAATAATCTTATTAGAAATCATTTGCAAGTTTGATACTTTGAATAAAAATTATATTTTTGAACAAATCTATATTTACAGCTGTTGTCAAAGGATTTTGCCTGTCCTTCATTTTGTTTGCAGCACAATGGGGAATCATTAAATGGCCATTCAGGGCTTTCTGTTCCACCTCACTTCTGCTGGTGGAGTCTTGGACGGTTGTGCGGGGTGGGGGGGGTGGGGGTGGGGTGGCAGTGTATTGGGTAGGCATCTGACGGCTGTCATTGTCCGAATGCCTGAGCCACCAGCTGCTGTCTAGCCACCTTACCCGCTGCAGCTGTGCCTTCCTTCGGTGTGGGGTGGTGAGGGGTTGGGATTGGGGCGGGAAACCACGACTCATGACTGTAGCAATATTTGGATTGGGATCTTCCAGGACCACTGGTATCTCCTCTGTTAGGTTAAGGGTCAGCCCTACCTGCAAGGCAAAATTCTGCAGTGCGCAGCAAACCAACAAAACCTTTACCATGTTGATAGGCGTGAAGTGGAGCAGCGGCGCCCTTCAGGAATTAAGGGGTTAACAATGCAGCTTGCACACTCGAAACGGTTGAGACAGTGACTGGCAGAGATCAGACATGTTGACCACAAGGTTTTGATGCTTTTGCAAGATTAGATGACATTAGCTCAGAAGCACCAACCACAAACTATGGAAGTGAAACCACGCAGGACACAGCAAGACAGAAATGCAGACATGTGGTTTTATTAAAGGTTAACAACAGGTGAGATCATAAAGATCATAGAGTCATAGAGTTATACAGCACAGAAGGAGGCCATTT
Organism: Somniosus microcephalus; assembly: GCF_052327205.1. Classification (NCBI taxonomy): domain Eukaryota; kingdom Metazoa; phylum Chordata; class Chondrichthyes; order Squaliformes; family Somniosidae; genus Somniosus; species Somniosus microcephalus. The sequence goes on along the minus strand of NC_140993.1, from coordinate 206,837,499 downwards.
GGCCCATCGCGTCCGCGCCGGCCATCAAACCCTGTCTAATCTAATCCCATTTTCCACCATTTGGTCCGTAGCCTTGTATGCTATGGCATTTCAAGTGCTCATCCAAATGCTTCTTGAATGTTGTGAGGGTTCCTGCCTCTACCACCCTTTCAGGCAGTGAGTTCCAGATTCCAACCACCCTCTGGGTGAAAAAGTTTTTCCTCTAAACCTCCTGCCCCTTACCTTGAATCTATGCCCCCTTGTTTTTGACCCCTCTACTAAGGGGGAAAAGTTCCTTTCTATCCACCCTATCTATGCTCCTCATAATTTTGTATACCTCAATCAGGTCCCCCCTCTGCTCCAAGGAAAACAACCCCAGCCTGTCCAGTCTTTCTTCATAGCTGAAGCGCTCCAGCCCAGGTAACATCCTGGTAAATCTCCTCTGCACCCTCTCCAAAGCAATCTCATCCTTCCTATAGTGTGGCGACCAGAACTGCACACAGTACTCCAGCTGTGGCCTTACCAGCGTTTTGTACAGCTCCATCATAACCTCCCTCCTCGGCTAATGAAGGCAAGTATCCCATATGCCTTTTTAACCACCTTATCCACCTGTTCTGCTGCCTTCAGGGATCTATGTACATGCACACCAAGGTCCCTCTGATCCTCTGTCTTTCCTAGGGTCTTACCATTCATTGTGTATTCCCTTGCCTTGTTAGTCCATCCAAAATGCATCACCTCACACTTTTCAGGGTTAAATTCCATTTGCCACTGTTCCGCCCATCTGACCAACCCATCTATATCGTCCTGTAGCCTGAGGCTTCCCGCTTCGCTATTTACCACCCCACCAATTTTCGTGTCATCTGCGAACTTACTGATCATACCTTTTACATTCACATCCAAATCATTAATGTAGACCACAAACAGCAAGGGACCCAGCACCGGTCCCTGCGGTACCCCACTGGACACAGGCTTCCAGTCACAAAAACAACCTTCCACCATCACCTTCTGCCACTAAGCCAGTTTTGGATCCAATGTGCCAAGGCACCCTGGATCCCATGGGCTCTTACCTTCCTGACCAGTCTCCTATGCGGGACTTTATCAAAAGCCTTACTGAAATCCATGTAAACCACATCCACTGCACTACCCTCATCCACACACCTAGTCACCCCCTCGAAAAATTCAATCAAATTGGTCAGACATGATCTTCCCTTGACAAAGCCATGCTGGCTATTCCTAATTAATCCCTGCCTCTCCAAGTGGAGACCAATTCTGTCCCTCAGAATTTTTTCCAATAATTTCCCTACCACTGATGTTAGGCTCACTGGCCTGTAATTCCCTGGTTTATCCCTACTACCCTTCTTGAATAATGGTACTACGTTAGCTGTTCTCCAGTCCTCTGGCATATCCCCTGTGGCCAGAGAGGTTCTGAAAATTTGTGTCAGGGCCCCTGCAATCTCCTCCTTTGCCTCACATAGTAGCCTGGGATACATCTCATCCAGGCCTGGGGATTTATCCACTTTTAAGCCTGCTAAAACCACTAGTACCTCCTCCCTCTTGATGCTAATATGTTCAAGTATATCACAGTCCCCCTGCCCGATTTCTATGTCCACATCGTCCTTCTCCATAGTGAACACAGATGTAAAAAATTCATTTAAAACCCCACCAACATCCTCTGGCTCGACACACAGTTTGCCACTTTGGTCCCTAATGGGCCCTACTCTTTCCCTAGTTATCCTCTTGCCCTTAATATACTTATAAAACACCTTAGGATTTTCCTTTATTTTGCTCGCCAGTGTTATTTCATGGCCCCTCCTCGCTCTCCTAATTTCTTTTTTAAGCATCCCCCTGCACTTTTTATACTCCTCTAGGGCTTCCTCTGTCTTTAGCCCTTTGTATCTGGCAAAAGCCCCCCCTTTTTTCCTAACCCATTCTCGTATATCCCTTGACATCCAAGGTTCCCTGGGCTTGTTGGTCCCACCCTTGACCTTTACGGGAATGTTAAGTCCATGAATGATTGAGACACGGACCAGCAGGAGTGAAAACAACAAGTCTTTACTGGTGGAAGTCAATAGTGAAACTAACAAACAAAGGCTCTCTAGCGCCTTTTATACAGGGGTGGTCACTGCCGGTACTGCAGTCTGAGACCAGTTATTCTCTTAAAGGTACATACACAACAATTCCTCCCCTTTTAGATAAACAGTACATAACATTCATTTAACAACTAAATGATAACGAATTACAATCACAATTACTGTTGCTAGATACATTGGTTAAGTTTAAGCAATTATAAGTTCAGTCTTTGAGGAGGCTTCCTGATTCTGTCTGGATAATGCCTCTTTGGGGTATCAGGTTCTTCTGGCAATGTTGCGTCGGGATCAATGTCTTTGTTTGGTTCATCTGCTTCCAATATTACCGGTTCTGCGGTAGCTGCAATTGGAACGTCAATTTCATTACCAGGTGTATCAGATCGTGGTGTGGAGTTGACGTTTTCCAGTGACTCTAGAATCTGGTCAGCATGGCGTCTTACAATGCTCTCCCCAACGTCCACGGTATACATGAGAGGTCCTTGTCGTGTACAAATCGTTCCTGGCTGCCATTTCTCAGTGCTGTAGTCCCGGGCCAAAACTGGTCGGCCTTTCATTCATATTCTGAAACTGCCTGTTCTCCACATCTCGTCGGACGTTTGGCTTAACCAAATCCAAGCGGCATCGTAGTCTTCGATTGAAGAACATCATGGCTGGAGTTTGGTTGGTAACCGCATGTGTCGCATTCCGGTAGGCAAACAAGAAGTTGTCCACCTTGTGTTGTAGGGGTATATCTTCATTACACATTGCCTTGATAGCCTTCTTGAATGTTTGGACAAACCTCTCGGCCAATCCATTAGTGGCTGGATGATATGGGGCAGATGTGTAATGCTTAACGCCATTGTTCTTTAAGAACCTCCGGAACTCTTCAGACACAAACTGTGGTCCATTGTCAGAGCAAACCTGTTCAGGCAGCCCATTCCTGGCGAATATGGTTCGCAAAACTGTGATAGTTTTTTCCGTGGTGGTTGAGGACATTTTTATTGCCTCTGGCCACTTTGAATGTGCATCCACCGCAATTAAAAACATCGAGTCCATGAAGGGACCAGCAAAATCAATGTGCACCCGCTGCCATGGAGATGAGGGCCACTCCCATGGATGCAGAGGAGCTTGTGGTGGGGCGTTTTGGACCTTCTGGCATCCTGCACAGCTCTTGGTCATCTCTTCGATTTCTCTATTGATTCCCGGCCACCACACAAACGCTCTGGCTAAGTTCTTCATTTTTACCCCACCCAGATGACCCTCATGAAGCTCATTGAGTACTCTATCCGTCAACTTAGGTGGAATTACTACTCTGGATCCACACATCAAGGTTCCTCTGCACACTGACAGCTGTTCTCTTCTCGGCGAGAATGCTGGCAGCAGCGGTTCGCCATGTGCTGGCCATCCCTTCACTGTTAAATCATAGACCCGTGATAGTGTCGGGTCATTCCGTGTTTCCTTTTCTATGTTTGCATTCGTCACAGGGAGACATTCGACTATGGTCGAGTGGAATAACTCCATTGGATCCACTGCAAGGTCTTCTTCTTCCACCGTCGGCAACGGTAGGCGTGACAATCCATCAGCATTTCCATGCTGTTTAGTTCCTTTGTACTCAATGTCATATTGGTGTGCCCCTAGGAAAAGGGACCATCTCTGCAGCCGTTGTGCCGTCATTATCGGTACGCCCTTCTGAGTGTTGAAAATGGAGACAAGAGGTTGATGATCGGTTAGTAGAGTAAATTTTTGACCGTGCAGGTAGTGATTGAACTTCTTCACTCCCCACACTAGGCTGAGGGCCTCTCTGTCAATCTGAGCGTAGTTACGCTCGGCAGAAGTTAACGAGCGTGACGCAAAAGCTATCGGCCTCTCTAACCCATCAAGGAACTTATGTGACAGTACCGCCCCAATGCCGTAGGGAGACGCATCACACGCCAGTCTGATCGGCAGTGCTGGGTTGTAGTGAGCCAATACTTCTCTTGAAGTGATTAAGTCCTTACTCTTCTGAAAAGCACGCTTACAATCATCGCTCCATTTCCATGCTACCCCCATTCGTAGCAGGGCGTTCAGTGGGTGCAAAATTGTCGACAAATTCGGCAAAAACTTATGATAGTAATTCACCAATCCGAGGAATGACCTCAGTTGCGACACATTTTCAGGCGCTGGGGCCTTAACAACCGCTTCAATTTTGTCAGGGGACTTATGTAACCCCTCTTCATCAATCACGTGGCCACAATACGATATCTGTTTCTTAAAAAATTCGCACTTGGGGCGGTTGGCTCGCAGCCCATGTTCCCGTAGTCTAGTGAGCACCTGTTCTAGGTTGTTAAGGTGTTCACTGTCATCTTCACCTGTTACAAGGATGTGTCCAAGTAACACTGAGTCCCCGGAATCCCTTGCAGGACTTGTTCCATCGCTCTTTGCCATATCGCCGGAGCCGATGCTACTCCGAATACCAGTCGATTATACTGGTAAAGACCTTTGTGAGTGTTTATCGTGAGATACTTCCTAGAGGACTCTTCAACCTCCATCTGCAAATATGCTTGTGCTAGGTCAATTTTTGTAAAACGCTTCCCTCCAGACAGTGAGGCGAAGATGTCTTCTATCCTTGGAAGAGGATATTGTACTGTGTGAAGGACAGGGTTCACCGTCACTTTGAAATCCCCACAGATGCGAATCTTCCTTGGCTCTCCGGACTTATTGCTTAACGTTTTCTTCATGACAGGAACAATGGGTGTCGCCCACTCGCTCCAGTCGACCTTAGACAACACGCCCGTCTTCTCCAGATTCTCCAGCTCTGCCTCGACGGCTGGGCGAATTGCATATGGTACCGGTCTTGCTTTGAAAAACTTGGGAACTGCATTCTCTTCTATTTTTATCGAGGCAATTACGCCTTTAAGCGTGCCCAGTTCTTGTTGAAATACCTCTTTGGCGTTAGCTAAGATTGTTGACAATCGTCCAGGAGTGACGTCTTCATCTTTTTTACCGTCCACCGTCATTGCATGAATGGAATGCCAATCTAAGTTTATCTTCCTGATCCAATCCCGTCCCAATAACGGTGGTCCACCATTTGGCAGTATGTAGAGATACAATTTCCGTATTTCCTTGCCATTGTATTCGACAGGCACCCTTATTTTTCCTCTGGGGTATACTTTTTGCCCCGTATACGTCGTCAAGACGATGGATGTCTCCCTCAAGGGTATGTGTGAAAATAGCAAGTCTTTACTGGTGGAAGTCAATAGTGAAACTAATAAACAGAGGCTCTCTAGCGCCTTTTATACAGGGGTGGTCACTGCCGGTACTGCAGTCTGAGACCAGTTATTCTCTTAAAGGTACATACACAACAGGGAACATGTTGCCATTGTACTCTCTCAATTTCCTTTCTGAAAGACTCCCATTGCTCCGATGTGGATTTTCCTTAAAGTAGCTGATCCCAGTAAAATCGGCCTTCCCCCAATTTAGAACCTTTATTTCCGGTCCATCCTTGTCCTTTTCCATGACTACCTTAAATCTCACCGAATTATGGTCACTGTCACCAAAGTGCTCACCTACTAACACTTCTACCACTTGCCCGGCCACATTCCCTAGAATTAGGTCCAGTACCACCCCTCTCTTGTAGGACTTTCTACATGCTGGCTCAAAAAGCTCTCCTGGATGCACTTTAAGAATCCTGCACCCTCTAAGCCTTTCACACTCTGACTATCCCAGTTAATATTGGGGAAGTTGAAATCCCCCACTATAATTACCCTATTATTTGCACACTTCTCTGAGATTTGCCTACATATCTGTTCCTCTATCTTCCCCTGGCTGTTTGGGGGCCTACAGTACACTCCCAGCAAAGTGCTAGCCCCCTTTTTGTTTTTACGTTCAACCCATATGGCCTCATTAGAGGAAACTATTAATATATCACCCCTCCTTACAGCAGTAATTGACTCCTTAATTAATATTGCGACACCCCCTCCTCTTTTACCCCGCCCCCTCTGTCTTGCCTGAAGATTCTATACCCCGGAATATTGAGCTGCCAGTCTTGCCCCTCCCTCAACCATGTCTCCGTGATAGCAACAATATCATACTCCCATGTGTTCATCAACAACTTCAGTTCATCCACCTTATTCGTAAGACTCCTTGCATTAAAATAAATGCCATTTAGCCTTGCCCTACTCCCTTGTGCCGTTACATATTTGCTCTGTCTTCCAGTCTGACTTATTTTTTCCTCTATATTTGGCTGTACATCACCCCCTATTATAGCCCCACTCTGTATCCCATCCCCTTGCCAAGTTAGTTTAAACCCCCCCGAACAGTACTAGCAAACCTCCCCGCAAGGATATTTGTCCCGTTCTGGTTCAGGTGCAACCCGTCCAACTTGTACAACTCCCACCTTCCCCAGAAGCAGGCCCAGTGATCCAGGAAACTAAAGCCCTCCCTCCTGCACCAACTCTTTAGCCACGCATTCATCTGCTCTATCCTCCTATTCCTATTCTCACTAGCACGTGGCACCGGGAGTAATCCAGAGATTACAACCTTTGAGGTCCTGCTCTTTGATCTGCTACCTAGCTCCCTAAATTCTTGCTGCAGGACCTCATCCCTCTTCCTACCCATGTCATTGGTCCCAATGTGAACCACGACCTCTAACTGTTCACCCTCCCCCTTCAGAATGCCCTGCAGCCGTTCAGTGACATCCTTGACCCTGGCACCAGGGAGGCAACAAACCATCCTGGAGTCATGTGTCATGTCTATGGCCACAGAAACGCCTATCTGTTCCCCTTACGATAGAATCCCCTACCACTATTGCTCTCCCACACTTATTCCTCCATTCCTGAGCAGCAGAAGCACCCCTGGTGCCAGGAAGTTGGCTGCAGCTGCCTTCCTCTGGTAAGTCATCCCCCTCAACAGTATCCAAATCGGTATACCTGTTTGAGAGGGGGATGTCCACAGGGGACCCCTGCACTACCTGCCTGCTTCTACTGCTCCGCCTGATTGTCACCCATTTCCCTTCTGCCTGTGCAGCCCTTATCTGTGGTGTGACCAACTCACTAAACGTGTTACTCACGACCCTCTCAGCATCGTGAATGCTCCAAAACTCATCCATCCGCAGCTCCAGCGCCGCAATGCGGTCTACTAGTAGCTGCAGCTGGATACATTTCTGGCACACATTGTCATCAGGGACACAGGCAGCGTCCCTGAATTCCCACATAGAGCAAGAGGAGCATAACACGGGGCTGGGCTGTCCTGACATGACTTACCCTTTAATTAATTTAAATTAATTCAATACCACCAATTAAAGATATACACTAGGGCGCTTGTATGGTTTACCAACAGTCCCCGCTACACCAGAAAGACCTTAGCAACTATAAACCAGAGTTAAAGCTAAAAAATAGAGAAATACTCACCGACCAATCACTTACCTGCTCCCTGGTGACGTCACACTCTGATTACTTTTTACCTCTCTCCCCGCTGCTGAATTGGTATGCCTCGCTGCTGCCGCCGCTTTTAAGCCTCACCTCCGGTCACTGTTCTCCCCCAGGTCCAGCCGCTGTGGTCGGGCCTCGCTGCTGTCGCCGCTTTTAAGCCTCACGTCCGGTCGCTGTTCTCCCCCAGGTCCAGCCGCTGTGGTCGGGCCTCGCTGCTGCCGTCGCTTTTAAGCCTCACCTCCGGTCGCTGTTCTCCCCCAGGTCCAGCCGCTGTGGTCGGGCATCGCTGCTGCCGCCGCTTTTAAGCCTCACCTCTGGTCGCTGTTCTCCCCCAGGTCCAGCCGCTGTGGTCGGGCCTCGCTGCTGCCGCCGCTTTTAAGCCTCACCTCCGGTCGCTGCTCTCCCCCAGGTCCAGCCGCTGTGGTCGGGCCTCGCTGCTGCCGCCGCTTTTAAGCCTCACCTCCGGTCGCTGCTCTCCCCCAGGTCCAGCTGCTGTCATGTGACAATAAAATATAGGCGAAAGATTGTGTGACGCGAGATAGGGAATTAGCCAAACAGCAACTGTGCATGCGGGCCTTAAGCCAATTAAAACAGTGTAACAGAATATGCACAAGGTTATCACGACTTTTGAACGTATAAATATGTAACACTTACTGTATAATTTTGGAGAAGTCTTTACTGGTGCGCCAGTTAAAGATTGACTCCCCACCGGCGTATTAAAGACCATTTGAATAACGATCTAAAAACCTTGTGTCGAGTGTTGGTTTAAAATACTCCACAACAATTGGCATCACGAACAGGATTCCATACGGACGGGAGACATGAGCGAGTGAAACCAAGCCAAAAATGTGAGTACTTTTAAATTACCACATTCAGTTAGGGCAAGGCAACACTGCTCCATGTCCACCGCCCCCTAGGAATCAAAGGAATCTGAAGGTTTGATCGGTAGGCCAAATGATCTCGGAGTTCGGGCGAAACGCGCGGAAGTATTGGTGTGGTATAAGTTGCAAGTAGTGCAGAAAGTTTAAGCATACCTCTGACAACAAAGAACCTGAATAAATAAGTTGCAAGTAGTGCAGAAAGTTAAAGCATACCTCTGACAACAAAGAACCCGAATAAATAAGTTGCAAGTAGTGCAGAAAGTTTAAGCATACCTCTGACAACAAAGAACCCGAATAAATAAGTTGCAAGTAGTGCAGAAAGTTTAAGCATACCTCTGACAACAAAGAACATGAATAAATAAGTTGCAAGTAGTGCAGAAAGTTTAAGCATACCGCTGACAACACAGGTTGCAAGTACGGTCTTACTTTGCGGGAGTAAGTAAGAGATGTACCGCTGACAACAGAGGTTGCAAGTACGGTCTCATAGAGTCATAGAGTCATAGAGTTATGCAGCACGGAAAGAGGCCCTTCGGCCCATCGTGTCTGCGCCGGCCATCAGGCCCTGTCTAATCTAATCCCATTTTCCAGCATTTGGTCCGTAGCCTTGTATGCTATGGCATTTCAAGTGCTCATCCAAATGCTTCTTGAATGTTGTGAGGGTTCCTGCCTCTACCACCCTTTCAGGCAGTGAGTTCCCGATTCCAGCCACCCTCTGGGTGAAAAAGTTCTTCCTCAAATCCCCTCTAAACCTCCTGCCCCTTACCTTGAATCTATGCCCCCTTGTTATTGACCCCTCTACTAAGGGAAAAAGTTCCTTTCTATCTACCCTATCTATGCCCCTCATAATTTTGTACACCTCAATCAGGTCCCCCCTCAGCCTTCTCTGCTCCAAGGAAAACAACCCCAGCCTGTCCAGTCTTTCTTCATAGCTGAAGCGCTCCAGCCCAGGTAACATCCTGGTGAATCTCCTCTGCACCCTCTCCAAAGCAATCACATCCTTTCTATAGTGTGGCGACCAGAACTGCACACAGTATTCCAGCTGTGGCCTAACCAGCGTTTTGTACAGCTCCATCATAACCTCCCTGCTCTTATATTCTATGCCTCGGCTAATGAAGGCAAGTATCCCATATGCTTTTTTAACCACCTTATCCACCTGTTCTGCTGCCTTCAGGGATCTATGTACATGCACACCAAGGTCCCTCTGATCCTCTGTCTTACCTAGGGTCTTACCATTCATTGTGTATTCCCTTGCCTTGTTAGTCCCTCCAAAATGCATCACCTCACACTTTTCAGGGTTAAATTCCATTTGCCACTGTTCCGCCCATCTGACCAACCCATCTATATCATCCTGCAAACTGAGGCTTCCCTCCTCGCTATTTACCACCCCACCAATTTTCGTGTCATCTGCGAACTTACTGATCATACCTTTTACATTCACATCCAAATCATTAATGTAGACCACTGCGAGAGTAAAGTAAGAGACGTACTGCTGACAACAATTAATCATGGGAAGTGAAAACCTTGATTGGGGACCGGAAGGGTCTCTGACATGTTTTTTAGCAGACAAAAATAGAAGATGAATTGACAAAATGGTTAAAAGTGATTGGCAACCAAATGACCCACCAAAAAAACAAAGGGAATGGTGGGCCAAGGAAACAAAATTAAAAGAGGAGAAAGCCCTTATTTTAGTGATTCGCGCCTATCATGAGTTGAGTAGACGTACTTGAATATGGACCAAAAACGGGTGTCCACAATGTACCCGGACGCCAGTAATGGCAACAGCTCCTGTAAAGCCTACAGAGGTAAAAGGAGTAGACGACGACATAGACTGGGATGATTTAGGCAGAAAGGCATTTGAATATAATCCCGACAATGATGACTGGGGGATCCCGCCCCCATATGCCCCGGTGAAAGTAATGTCATATTCTGGCAGAAACTAAGAGAAATGAGAATATGTCACAACTTCCACAACCGGGATGTTGATGGATTAGTGAGGGCAAAAATGAGCGCAGATATGTGGGGTCAATTACCTCAACAATACAGGGACAGGATATGGTGTCAAGATGTAGCCCCTACAAACCAGCAACGAGATGCGGTTTATACAGCACTAGCTGGGGGGGCCTGGCGTTGCCAGGGCAGTTTAGAGGGCCGCGCGGTTGACGGCCGGCCGCTGCCGCTCCCCTGCTCTGTGTCTCGGGCCGCGCGGTTGATGGCCGGCTGCTGCCACTCCCCCGCTCTGTGTCTCAGGCTGAGCGGTTGTCAGGCCCGGCCCGGCCCGAGTGACCCCATGGGGCCGTGTGACCCCAACTCACCTCCCACTCCGGCGGGCTGCCGCAGCTGGTAAAAGCAGGGGAAAAAATGGCGGCAATGTTTCGGGAGGCTGCAGGATTAGGTCCCGCCCGTGATGCACCAATTGGTCAACCATCAGGCCACTGAACTGTAAGATTGGTCAACCATCACGTCACTCAACGCTAATGAGCGGTAGGATTGGTCAACCGCTAATGAGCAGATTTTTGAACGTTTTTTGTATACTGTCCGAACAATTTTTGTCTGACCAAAATGTAAATACACCTATGACACTCCCCTGATCATCAGCTTTCTTTTGATATAACATAATGTGTAGGTACGCTCTATAACTTTTGAGTGTATAGCGGATAGACAGACAGACATACAGACAGACACCACTATCCTTTTATATATATAGAATAGGACTGCTGTTACACAAGTCTTGGGAATAGTATCAGTAAACTGGGGACTAGTCATGGGACTCACCCAGGGAATAGGGGAATCTGCACATGACTATGGAGAACAAAAATGGGCGAGCTTTATGGCGCATTCAGGCATACAGGCACCACAGTGAGACAATCTGGCTTTCTTAAAAATGTACAAAGAGGGACTAAGTAGTGCCCACCAGGCCATCCTGAAAACAGGACTGGTCACAATGCAGATGTTCGACGGATTGGTCAATTGGGCAACTGAAGCAGGCAACCAGCAAAAGGCTAAGGTTGCCACTGTAGAAGAACAAGTAGCAACAGTAAAGGAGACAATCGTCTGTTTTAACTGCAACAAGCCTGGGCACAGACGTCATGAGCTTGTTGGAAATAGGAGGAATATTGCTCGCAGTACAAATGTGGGTATGTGAGAACCCAGAAGGGACAATATTGAGCGAACTAGGTCTGGTAATAGCTGTATGGAACAAAACAGTATTACAAAAACGAATACCAGATTGAAAATTTGAAGATATATGGCCAGTTCATGGCCAAGATTGGGAGCGTTAAGCGAATAGAACGGGACAGGCAATAGAAGGGGTATGGGCAACCTCCAAACAAGACTGTGGATTGGTCACAACCGACACGATTGTGATACCAGGGCAGAACATAGAGCCCATGACAGTACCCAATAAAACCAGCAGCAAAAGAAGCAGTATACACAATAGTAACCGAGTTAGTTAAACAAGGAGTGTTAAAAGAAACCACTGCGACCACAAACTCACCAATTTGGCCGGTAGGGAAACCAGATGGATCGTATAGATTAACCATAGATTACATAACCTTGAATAAGGTAACTCCGCGAGAACACCTGATAGTGGCAAGCCCTTCCACCATATTTAATGGTTTAAAAATGGACCACGAGATATTCACCGTTTTAGATATTGTTGTGTCCGTGTATAATAAGGCACAGACTACGGAGAACGGTGCAACAGGTGTTTACTCAACGTGGCTCACACTGCAACTGCCTGTACAGATTACTACTCAGTGCTATATACAGGTGTGGTCACTGCCGGTACTACAGTATACATGAGCTGTAAAAAGTAGTTCCCCCCTTAAAAGTATATACATTACAATTCCTCCCCTTTTAGATTAACAGTACCAAAGCACTCATTTAACAATTAAATATCAAACTAATTACAATTAACACTTTTAACATGCAACATTAGCTGAAAATAGTCTATTTATATATTCAGTCTTTGGGGAGGCTTCCTGATCCTTTCTAGATAGCGCCTTTCCCGAGTGTCTTGCTCTTGGTGCGGAGGCGATTCTGGCCCCCTGTCGTCAGTTGGTTCATCAGCTTCCGATGCTACTGTTTCTGGGGTAGATGTGACCTGTACATCGGGTTCATCACCAGGTATGTATGGGCGAGGCATGGGGTTGACTTGTTCCTGTGACTCTAGGATCTGGTCAGCATGGCATCTCACGATGCTCTCCCCAACGTCCACTGTGTACATTAGTGAGCCCTGCCGTGTGCATATCGTTCCTGGCTGCCATTTTTCTGTTCGGTAGTCGCGGGCCAAGACTGGTTGCCCTACATTGAAGCTCCTTGTTGGCTTCTCATGGATGTGCTGGAATTGCTTACTCTCAACATCTCTTCGTACGTTTGGTCTGAGCAAATCCAGGCGAGACCTTAACCTTCGGTTAAAGAACATCATGGCTGGGGCCTGGTTGGTGACTGCATGTGTCGCATTCCGGTAGGCGAACAGGAAATTGTCCACCTTGTGCTGCAGCAGAATGTTGTCATTGTACATAGCCTTTATTGCCATCTTAAAGGTTTGTACGAACCTCTCAGCCAATCCATTTGTGGCTGGATGATATGGGGCGGATGTGTAATGCCTTACCCCATTCTTTTTCAAGAACCTCCGGAACTCTTCGGACACAAACTGTGGTCCGTTGTCGGAGCAAATCTGTTCTGGCAAGCCATTCCTGGCAAAAATGGTCCGTAGGACTGCAATAGTTTTCTCCGTGGTGGTGGAGGACATTTTGATGACCTCAGGCCATTTCGAGTGCGCATCCACGGCTATTAAAAACATTGAGTCCATGAATGGACCAGCAAAATCAATATGCACCCGTTGCCATGGAGATGAGGGCCACTCCCATGGGTGTAGAGGGGCCTGTGGTGGTGCATTTTGGACTTTCTGGCATCCTGAGCAGCTCTTGGTCAGGTCCTCGATTTGTTTATCGATTCCCGGCCACCACACATAAGCCCTGGCTAGGCTTTTAATTTTTACCCCTCCCAGATGACCCTCATGAAGCTCATTGAGCACTCTATCCCTTAACTTGGGTGGAATTACCACTCAGGATCCACACATCAAGGTCCCCCGGCACACTGACAGCTGTTCTCTCCTTGTCGAGAATGCTGGCAACAGTGAGTCGCCATGTGCTGGCCATTCCTTCACCGTCAAATCATATGCCCGAGACAGTGTCGGGTCATTTCGGGTTTCCTTTTCGATACAAGCGTTAGTTACCGGTAGGTATTCAACTATAGTCGAATGGAATATTTCGACAGGATCCACTGCTGGTGCTTCCTCCGCAGTAGGCAGTGGCAGGCGTGATAGCCCATCATCATTTCCATGCTGTTTCGTGCCGTTATATTCAATCTCATAGTGGTGTGCCCCTGGAAAAAGTGACCACCTTTGTAGTTGTTGCGCAGTCATCACCGGAACGCCCTTCTTCGGATTAAAAATGGAGACAAGAGGCTGGTGATCAGTCAGCAAGGTGAATTTCTGCCCGTGCAGATAGTGATTGAACTTTTTCACTCCCCACACTAGGCTGAGGGCCTCCCTGTCAATCTGGGCATAGTTACGCTTGGCTGAGGTTAGTGATCGTGACGCAAAGGCTATTGGCCTCTCTGAGCCGTCCGAGAATTTGTGCAACAGCACCGCTCCAATGCCGTACGGTGACGCATCACTTGCCAACCGAATTGGTAATGCCGGGTTGTAATGGGCCAATACCTCTTTTGATGCGATTAGTGTTTTGCTCTTCTGGAAAGCTCGTCTACATTCGTCACTCCACTTCCATGGCACCCCAGTTTGCAGTAGGGTGTTCAGTGGGTGTAGTATTGCAGACAAATTTGGCAAGAACTTATGGTAGTAGTTTACCAGCCCGAGGAACGACCTCAGTTGTGACACATTTTCCGGTGCTGGAGCCTTGATTACTGCCTCAATCTTCCCTGGGGACTTATGTAACCCCTCTTTATCGATAACGTGGCCACAATACGAGATCTGTTTTCTAAAAAACTTGCATTTGGGGCGGTTAGCTCGGAGCCCATATTCCTGCAATCTAGTGAGCACCTGCTCCAGGTTGGCAAGGTGATCACTGTCATTTTCGCCGTGACCAGGATGTCGTCCAAATAACACTGGGTCCCTGGGATCCCTTGCAGGACTTGTTCCATTGCCCTCTGCCAAATAGCCGGAGCTGATGCTACCCCGAATACCAGCTGGTTGTATTGGTAGAGACCTTTATGGGTGTTGATTGTGAGGTCTTTTTTTGATGCTTCTTCTACCTCCATTTGCAGATACGCCTGGGCCAGATCAATCTTAGTGAAGCGTTTCCCTCCAGATAGCAAGGCGAAAATATCTTCAATCCGCAGAAGTGGATATTGTACGGTGTGAAGGACCGGGTTCACTGTTACCTTAAAGTCCCCACAGATGCGAACCTTCCGTGGTTCCCCAGGCGTGCTGCTCAACGACTTTTTCATCACAGGGACGATGGGTGTAGCCCACTCGCTCCAGTCTACGTTGAACAGTACACCTGAACGTTCCAGACTCTCCAGCTCTGCTTCGATGGCTGGGCGGATCGCATAAGGTACCGGTCTGGTCTTAAAAAATTTTGGGCTTGCGTTTTCTTCAATTTTAATCGTCGCTGTCATGCCTTTTAGTGTTCCGAGTCCTTGCTGGAACACTTCTTTCGCGTCAGTTAGGATCTTTGACAGTCGCCCAGGTGTGACGTCATCATCCTTTTCGTCAGCCACAGTAATGGTGGTCCTCCATTTTGCAATACATACAGGTCTAGTTTTGGTGTTTCCTTACCGTTATATATAATGGTCACCCTTATTTTTCCTTTGGGGTAGACTTTTTGCCCCGTGTACGTCTTCAAAATAATTTTTGTGTCTCTCAAGGGTATGTGTGAGAATAGCCGCTCGTAGTCCCATTGGTTTATGACTGTTAGGGCTGATCCTGTGTCCAATTCCATCTTTACCTGGACTCCTGCTAACTTGAGAGTGACCCAAATGGTTCGGTGATCCTCCGTTGTGATCACATTATGTAGTTTCAGACAACTCAGTTCCCTGCTTTTGGAGTCGTTATCACTCTTTTGTTCATCTGAACTATTCTCCGTCATCTTATGTACCTTCTTGTACTTTCCTTTGGTAGGTTTCTTATTGCTGGTTTTCTTTCCCGACCTGCAGACCCGTGCTATGTGTCCTACTTTTCCACACTGTCTGCACACTTTGTCTTTGAACCAGCAACCATTCTGGTCATGTGTTGTTCTGCCGCAGCGATAGCACTTCTCTGTTCCATATGACATTTCGTTTGTGCCATATTCTTGCGGTCTCTGTTGTATCTCTGCAGCGCCCCGTGCTGCTGCTTCATATGATACCGCAATGCTGAAAGCCTTTTCCAGCGTAAGGTCCTTTTCAGATAAAAGCCGTTTCTGGGTTCCTTCACTTTGAAGCCCACACACAAACTTGTCCCTTAAGGTATCTGCCAGTCCCGCTCGAAACTGGCAGTGTTTCGATAGTTTGCGCAGTTCTGTTAAATAATCAGCATTGCTTTCATCCTTATGCTGGTTCCGTTTGTGAAACTTGAATCTTTCTGCTATCAGCAGCGGTGTGGGGTTTAAATGTTCCTTTAGTATCGTTACTATGTCTTCAAAACTCTTTTCCATTGGCTTCGTTGGAGTTACTAGATTTCGTAATAAACCATATGTCTTTGCACCCATTAAATTTAACAATACCGATGCTTTCTTGTCATCTGACACCTCATTTGCCTTGCAGTACACCTCTATTCGTTCAACATATGTAGTCCAATCTTCGACTTCATTGTCAAATGCGGTGGTACTGCCACTCTTCGGCATTTTGGGTGTGGTTTAAAATGGCGTCTCCCAATGGCTTAAAATGGCATCTCCCGCGCTTTCCTTCCTCCCCCGCTGCTGCCAATGCCGCTCCCGGCGGTTCTCGTGGCAATGGCGGCGCCTCGCGGGTTTCTGCGCGTTTCTCTCTCCCTCTCTCCGACGCTGCTCGGCTCCTGAACACCGTCTGCGCCCTGTGCACTCTGCCCTCTCTCTCTCTCCCCCGTCGACGCTGCTCGGCCCTTTGCTGTGCCGCTCGGTCGGGCTCTAGCCCGCCGCTGTCCGGGAAGGGTCTGCGCACTACCTGTTGCCTGCCCATTTCGCTGGACCACCTCGACTGGAAAGCCAAGCCTGGCTCTCGACAGCCTCCCCCGCAATTCTCGAGTCTCTGCTGGATGACTGGGTGGTTGCCTGTGGTCGACGCCCGAGTCTCTGGCCTTGACCTCCATAGAAACATAGAAACATAGAAGATAGGAGCAGAGTAGGCCATTCGGCCCTTCGAGCCTGCTCCGTCATTCAATGTGATCATGGCTGATCATCCAAATTCAGTACCCTGTCCCTGTCCCTTGATCCCTTTAGCCTCAAGAAATATATCCAACTCTATCTTGAATATATTTAATGAACTAGCCTCCACCGCCCTCTGTGACAGAGAATTCCACAGGTTCACTACTCTCTGGGTGAAGAAATTCCTCCTCATTTCAGTCCTAAATGGCTTACCACTTATCCTTAGACTATGACCCCTGGTTCTGGACTCCCCAGCCATCAGAAACATCCTTCCTGCATCTAGTCTGTCCAGACCTGACAGAATTTTATAGGTTTCGATGAGATCCCCTCTCAATCTTCTAAACTCCATTGAGTATAAGCCCAATCGACACAATCTCTCCTCATACGTCATTCCTGCCATCCCAGGTATCAGCCTGGTGAATCTTCGCTGCACTCCCTCCATGGCAAGAACGTCCTTCCTCAGGTAAGGTGACCAAAACTGCACACAATACTCAAGGTGCGGTCTCACCAAGGCCCTGTACAACTGTAGCAAGACATCCTTGTTCCTGTAGTCGAACCCTCTTGCTACGAAGGCCAACATACCATTTGCCTTCTTAAGCGCCTGCTGCACCTGCATGCTTACCTTCAGCGACTGGTGCACAAGGACACCCAGGTCTCGTTGCACTTCCCCTTCTCCCAATCTATTGCCATTCAAATAGTAATCTGCCTTCCTGTTTTTGCCACCAAAGTGGATAACCTCACATTTATCCACATTATAGTGCATTTGCCATGTTTCTGCCCAATCACCCAACCTGTCCAAAGCGTACTGGAGTTTCCCGACATCCTCCTCGCAGCTTACCCTCCCGCCCAGCTTTGTGTCGTCTGCAAATTTGGAGATATTACATCCAATTCCCTCGTCCAGATCATTAATATATATTGTGAACAGCTGGGGTCCTAGGACCGATCCTTGCGGTACCCCACGAGTCACTGCCTGCCACTCGGAAAACAACCCGTTTATTCCAACTCTTTGCTTTCTGTCCGCCAACCAGTTCTCTATCCAAGTCAATACCTTGCCCCCAATCCCATGTGCCTTAATTTTGCACGCTAATCTCTTGTGTGGGACCTTATCGAAAGCCTTCTGAAAGTCCAAATACACCACATCCACTGGTTCTCCCTTATCTATTTTACCAGTTACATCCTCAAAAAATTCCAGTAGATTAGTACCTTTTGTAAATCCATGTTGACTTTGTCCGATCCTGTCACTGCTTTCCAAGTGCTCTACTATTACATCTTTTATAATAGACTCTAGCATTTTCCCCACTACCGATGTCAGGCTTACCGGTCTATAATTCCCCGCTTTTTCTCTACCACCTTTTTTGAATAGTGGGGTAACATTAGCTACCCTCCAATCCATGGGTACCGTTCCAGAGTCTATCGAGTTCTGGAAGATGACCAGTAATGCATCTACTATCTCTAGGGCCACTTCCTTAAGTACCCTGGGATGTAGACAATCAGGCCCTGGGGATTTATCGGCCTTCAGTCCCATCAATTTTCCTAACACCATTTTCCTACAAATACTGATTTCTTTCAGTTCCTCTCTTTCATCAGACCCTATGTTCCCCGGCATCTCCGGGAGGTTATTTGTGTCCTCCTTTGTGAAGACAGAACCAAAGTATGTATTTAGTTGGTCTGCCATTTCCTTGTTTCCCATTATAAATTCCCCTGATTCTGACTGTAAGGGACCTACGCTTGACTGCACTAATCTTTTTCTCTTCACATATCTATAAAAGCTTTTACAGTCAGTTTTTATGTTCCCTGATAGCTTACTCTCATATTCTATTTTCCCTTTCTTAATTAATCCCTTTGTCCTCCTTTGTTGACTCCTAAACTGCTCCCAATCCTCAGGATTATTGCTTTTTCTAGCCAATTTATATGTCCTCTCCTTGGATCTTATGCTATCCCTAATTTCCCTTGTTAGCCACGGTTGAGTCACCTTTTTTGTTTTATTTTTATGCCAAACTGGGATGAACAAATTCTGTAGCTCATCCATTCGGTCTTTGAATATTTGCCATTGCCTATCCACCGTCAACCCTTTGAGCGCCATTCCCCACTCAATCCTACCCAACTCACTCTTCAGACCATCGTAGTTTCCTTTATTTAAATTGAGGACCCTTGTCTCTGAGTCAACTACTTCATTCTCCATCTTAATGAAGAATTCAATCATATTATGATCGCTCCAACCCAAGGGGCCTCGTACAACAAGACTGCTAATTAGTCCTTTCTCGTTACATAATACCCAGTCTAAGATGGCCTGATCTCTGGTTGGTTCCTCGACATATTGGTCCAGGAAACCATCCTGTAAACACTCCAGGAATTCCTCCTCCACAGTATTGTTACTAATTTGGTTGGCCCAATCTATATGTAGATTAAAGTCACCCATGATGACTTCTGTGCCCTTATTGCACGCTTCTTTAATTTCCCTTTTAATGCCATCCCCAACCTCCGCCTTACTGTTTGGAGGTCTATATACCACTCCCACTAATGTTTTTTTCCCCTTAGTATTTCTCAATTCTACCCATACAGATTCCACATCATCAGAGCTAATATCCTTCATTACAATTGTATTAATCCCTTCTTTAACCAGTAATGCTACCCCACCTCCCATTCCTTTTTGTCTATCTTTCCTGAATATCGAATACCCCTGGATGTTCAGTTCCCAGTCTTGGCCATCCTTGAGCCACGTTTCTGTAATCCCAACCAAATCATATTCGTTTACCTCTATTTGCGCAGCCAATTCATCCACCTTATTACAAATGCTCCTCGCATTAAGACACAAAGCCTTCAGGCTTGTTTTTTTAACGCTCTTAGACCTATTAGAATTATTATTTACTGTGGCCACATTTGATTTAAACTGTTGATTTCTCTGACTGCCACTTTTGTTTTTCTCCTTCCTATCTTTTGCTTTTATCCCTGTTTTCCTTTCCTCTGTCTCCCTGCTCAGGTTCCCAACCCCCTGCCATTTTAGTTTAAACCCCCCCGAACAGTGCTAGCAAACCTCCCCGCAAGGATATTGGTCCCGCTCTGGTTCAGGTGCAACCCGTCCGACTTGTACAAGTCCCACCTTTCCCAAAAGCAGGCCCAGTGATCCAGGAAACTAAAGCCCTCCCTCCTGCACCAACTCTTTAGCCATGCATTCATCTGCTCTACCGTCCTATTCCTATACTCACTAGCACGTGGCACCGGGAGTAATCCAGAGATTACAACCTTTGAGGTCCTGCTCTTTAATCTGCTACCTAGCTCCCTAAATTCTTGTTGCAGGACCTCATCCCTCTTCCTACCTATGTCGTTGGTCCCAATGTGAACCACGACCTCTGCCTGTTCACCCTCCCCTTCAGAATGCCCTGCAGCCGTCCAATCCACTGATCTCCAGGAACGAATCCCCGGGAGGTGATGCAGAGTTGCAGGTAGGTTCGAACCTGCCTCGTCGCCAATGTTGCGTCCGTGTATAATAAGACACAGACTGCGGAGAACGGTACAACAGGTAACGTGGCTCACACTGCAACTGCCTGTGTAGATTACTACTCAGTGCTATATACAGGTGTGGTCACTGCCGGTACTACAGTATACATGAGCTGTAAAAAGTAGTTCCCCCCTTAAAGGTATATACATTACAGATATAGCAAACGGATTTTGGTCTATACCATTGGCAGAGGAGTCACAGAGTAAATTTGCCTTTACTGTGGGGAATAAGCAGTATTCATGGACTAGGGTCCCGCAAGGATTCCATAATAGCCCAAACATTTTCCACCATGTAATGAATCAAGCTTTGGAAAACCTAGACTGGGTACTGGAGCGTCCTCCTCCAATATGTAGATGACATAATGATAGCCTCGGAAGATGCAAAAGGGCATATGGGGTCACTACTGAGCACCCTACAGACACTCAAAGAAGCGGGATTTAAGATAAACCCCAAAAAGGCACAGCTCAGGATGTCCCAGGTAAAATACCTCGGACATGAAATCAACCAGGGATACAAAGCACTTCCCCAGGAAAGGAAAACAGCTATAAAGACATGCCAAGGCCAGTAACCATCAGGGGAGTGAGGAAAGTGTTGGGACTATTTAACTACTGCAGAAATTTTATACCAGACTTTGCAGGGAAAACAGAGCCGATACAACAGTTAGTTAAAGGGGGGAGACCCACCACTGATAAGAGAGAATGGGAATCAGAGCAGGATGAGGCTTACGCAAAATTAAAAGCAGCCCTGGCGTCCGCACCCGCATTAGGATTACCGAATATAGTCAAACCATTCCATATATACTACAGTATAGATGGAAATTTGTATAATGCCATAGTCACACAAGAATACGGGGGCGATATGAGGCCAATTGCCTATTACTCCACCCAACAAACCCCCATAGTTAAAGGAATGGCGAGATGCGTGGCGGCCTTAGACTGTGCCACATGGGCAGTGCGAATCTGCGAGCCCATCACTATGTCAGGACAGCTGATACTACACACACAACACACAGTGGTGGACCTGCTAAACACAGGCAAAATGAAGGCTGTATCAGGCAGAAGGAGGGCAGCTTGGGAAGCAGTATTGATACCCAAGGACAGCTCAGTCCAGATTATAAGGGAACATAGAATCAATCCTGCGGATAGAATGTTATCGGAAGGTGAAGCACATGAGTGCCAGTTAGTAATAGATGAGGAAATCAGAGGAACTATATCGGAGACACCCCTTGAGAGTCCCGAAAACACCTTTTATGTAGACAGATCTCGCCGGTACATAGATGGAGAGCCACACACTGGTTGGGCAGTAGTATCTGAGAACAGAGAAAGAGTTGCCAAGGGAGGATTAGAAGGAGGAGTCTCAGCACAAGTAGCAGAATTAGTAGCCCTCACTGAGGCATTAAAATTAGCAGAAGGAAAACGAGTAAATATATATACGGACAGTAGATATGCATTTGGAGTGATACACGATTACATGACAGCCTGGAGCAGGAGAGGGTATCTAACCTCTGGAGGGGGAAATATAAGGCATGAAGAAATAGTTAGAGAATTAGTGGAAGCAGCAAAGGGACCAAAGGAGGTAGCAGCGATTAAGATAAAAGCTCACCGCAAGATAAAGAATGAGCACCAGAAAGGGAACATGCTAGCCGATGAAGCAGCTAGAGCAGCGGCAGGCACCGAAACCCTGGTATCCGTAGCAACAGGCAGAATAGGAGAAGAGGAGGTGAACATTAAGGGAGTACAGAAAGAAACTGATAGAGGAGCAGGAACATTGGACAAAAAACAGGGCCGTTGGGGGAGTAGATGGAATATGGAGGAAAGATTTACGAGTAGTAGCTCCTCGCTGTATCCAAGAGAACTTGTTAAAAATATATCACGAGCCTGATCATGGAGGGTGGAATGGAATGATAAACAGATTAAGCAAAGATTGGTGGTGGAGTGGCATGGGACAGGATGTAGCAAGGTATTGCTGACGTTGCATCATTTGTGGACAGCATAACCCTGGGAGGCTCATAAAGGTTAAAATGGCACACCAGCCTCGACCCAAGGGTCCCTGGGAAAATATCCAGATAGACTTTACCGGACCCTTACCCAGTAGTTGAGGGAAGAAATACTGCTTGATGATTATAGATCAGTTCACTAGGTGGGTAGAAGCATTCCCGACCCGAGACTGCAGTGCAAAGACAGTGGCCCAAATACTCGCATATGATGTAATCCCAAGATGGGGGGTCCCGCTGCAGATCGACTCGGATCAGGGAACACACTTCACAGGAAAGGTCATGAAAGAAGCCTGTAGACAACTAGGAATAAGGCAGAGATTCCACATCCCATATCACCCACAAAGTTCAGGAATGGTAGAACGCATGAACCGTACCCTAAAAACAGCATTAGCCAAAGTTATAGCCGAAACAGGACAGGGATGGGTGGACGTCCTTCCATCTATCCGAATGAGACTAAGAGCAACCCCAAACAGAGTAACCGGATTAACACCGTATGAGCTCATGACCGGACGAGCAATGCACTTACCGGAGGGAGTAGCATCCGGCAGCGAGGGACTGGGACCCATGAAGGATAGAATTAGAAGCTATGTTCAAACATTAGACAACCAGTTGAAAGAACTTAGACAAGAGGTAAAGGCGCAACCGGACATTAGAGATAAAGATTACAAACTCCAAGGGGTATTAGAGCCCTTACCACAGGTGGGTGAATGAGTGTTTGTCAAAGTCGCACCAGAAAGGTTAGGATTCTCCCCTAGATGGACCGGACCATTTGAAGTCATCATGACAAGTGACACGTGCGCATGTGTAGACATGAGGAGAAAGGGTAGATGGAAACATTGGACACAACTAAAACGATACAACAATAACCCAACTGACCTGAAATCCCACAGGAACAGTGGAATAAACACCGGAGATAAACTAACATCTGGTGACGACCAGATTTCTGCTTAAGTTACAGGTAACATGGGCCTCGTACGACGGACACTCGAGGCACCCACCCTAAGTTCTACCTACAGAATGTTGCCATACACCACAATCCTGATAGTACTAGGGACACTACTAGATGCCATAGGAGCAGAAAACCTTTTGAGAAATCACGAACATCCAGAGAACCAAGGAGACCCGAATTACCGACAGGTCCTCGTCGGAGAAAGAGTATATCTGATGGGTATATTCCGACAGAAGAGCACCATCTGGACCAATTATCCCGGACATGGCATAACTTTTCGCGGGTGTAAGGGAACCCAACCCACGATATTGGGCTTTGAGTACTTTAGTACAATAGGACCTTGTGTATTGAATGTGGTAGTAATAGGGTATCAATGAACCTACGGATATATCATAGATGTATAGAGCAGGATTATGGGCATCTACCGGGGATGACACAGATATTACATGCCTGTAAAAACATGTGGCCGCTCGGGAACTATAAGCGGTGTCTAGACGCACAAGGTATCCACAGGGGCATGAATGTATCAGATATCATAAGGGGATTGTGTTATATGTGGAACCGGGCAGTCGTCCCGTATCTGGAGGAATACCAGCCTCACGACTTCGCCGTGTGCGTTAAAGCCACCCAAAGGTTTGAACCTACGTTTGTGCGAACAACAATGAAGTCTGCCAAACCCCAGTAATCCAGATAGAGTGGCCTGAACATTGGCCAGCAGCCTCAGGGCCAACAACACCAACCCCCACAAAATTTACATCCCCTCCTCCATTGGAATGCCCAATCTTAACAGATGGACCTCCAAGCGGAGTGGTCTTGCGAAAGGAAGGGACCCAGTTGTATGATAATGTATATCACGAGGTGCTCCCAGTAATAGTCAATCTAACTGACCTGAAATTACCAGAGAGATGCGATCCCAAGGTAAGGGCCCTATATACCAGAATGCTGGATATAGTGCTCAGGGAATCCAGGGACGCCTCAGGGGCCTCCCAATACCATGGGCGCACAGGGTTCCAGCGTCATAAGCGAGGTTTCGTTAATGACGTACTAACTGGAATAAATATCGGCACGTCCCTTGTAAATGCCCTGGATATCCAATCTGTGAAAGCAAGCTCAGAGAGTCTTAAAGAGATCATGCGGATTTTGCTCCAGAGGCACACAGGTGACATCCGGACGGGAGTAGACTTGGGGCAGCAGACCACCAAGATATTATTACAGAGACTTACGATCATGGAGGGGCATGCTACCACCATTAGCCGCTTAATTGACCGAGAATACGAGGATGCCACCAATGGGGTGAAGCGAAATACTTGTCATGCATATGGGGGATGGATGATAGGGCAAGTCCGACACAACCTGGACCAGATGCAGACAGGCAGGGTCCCCGACTGGATCAATAGTACCCACTTACTGCAGTTGGCACAGCACCCAGGATCACTGGATGGCTGTATACTAAAGGGCATGACAAGGGTCTACCCTGTGACGGGTGGGTGCACTGACTCTCACACCTCGCTGGTAGGGATGGTGCTTATGATCCCGGTGATGACTGGAGTGCAAAACCACACCCTCAGTATGAGGTAGAGAACATAGGACTGATCAGGGGAAGGAACTACCTGCGGAATTACCCAATGGATCAATATGCGATCAAAAGAAACGGAACCATGAGAGGGGTCTCATTGATTGGGTGCTGCAGGGAAGGAAGCCTCACGATCTGCCCACACCCGGTGGGGCAAGGTAGTAAGGATCGGTGCAGGTTCAATCAGACTGTCGGATGTGTGCTGGAAATAGGCCCAGCGGAATCTGAACCGACCCACTCTGCCTACCAGGGAAAGGGCGAGTATTGCGTGACGACAAACTAACGGACGTACGATTATGGAGGACTGACATGTAATATCACTAACCCCAACTTCTGCTTCACCCCCAGCCTACCCGTGACAATCGGGCGTGCACGGATGACGTACATTCACGCACGAAAAATGGTCACCCGGAATCTAAGAGCAGACCTGGAGCTA
The DNA here is from genome assembly GCF_052327205.1 of Somniosus microcephalus. Lineage (NCBI taxonomy): Eukaryota > Metazoa > Chordata > Chondrichthyes > Squaliformes > Somniosidae > Somniosus > Somniosus microcephalus. The sequence continues at coordinate 206,812,367 of NC_140993.1, read as the reverse complement.
TATGAGGAACACCTCGCAGTGCACATTCCGCATCTCCCAGAGGATCTAAAGAAGCTTAGGGACCCTCTACGGGAGAACATGAAACAGTGCTATCTCCTAAAAGAAGAGTTACAGGAACTAGACAAGGAGATCGAAACCGAGCTCTGTGAGATACCGTGGTATGAAACAGCCTAGAACTGGAGCTTAAATGTAGATATCCATCCTTGGATCCACATAATCTCTCATGTACTGGTAGCGCTACAATTAATATTAGCATTAGGTTACTTTACTTGTGCTGCTTGCTCGAAGCATAGAAACAAAACCAGGGCAAAGGCGATAGTTAAGGAACAGAGTAAGCTGCTCAAACATGTGCGAGACGAAGGAATTATTTAGCTCTAAAACACACTAGGTGTCCCCAACCTAGCAGCTGGCCACTGGCAGCTAAGGCAGTAGTAGTAATAATTGGTCATCTTGGGTAGGTTAGCCAAGGACCAAAAGGGGGGACTGAAGTGCCGCATCGGCGCCCTTCAGGAATTAAGGGGTTAACAATGCAGCTTGCACACTAGAAATGGTTGAGACAGTGACTGGCAGAGATCAGATCAGACATGTTGACCACAAGGTTTCGATGCTTTTGCAAGATTAGATGAAATTAGCTCAGAAGCACCAACCACAAACTATGGAAGTGAAACCACACAGGACACAGCAAGACAGAAATGCAGACATGTGGTTTTACTAAAGGTTAACAACAGGTGAGATCATAAAGATCATGTGGCAATAAAATATAGGCGAAAGATTGTGTGACGCGAGATAGGGAATTAGCCAAACAGCAACTGTGCACGCGGGCTTTAAGCCAATTAAAACAGTGTAACGGAATATGCACGAGGTTATCACGACTTCTGAACGTATAAATATGTAACGCTTACTGTATAATTTTGGAGAAGTCTTTACTGGTGCGCCAGTTAAAGATTGTCTCCTCAGCGGTGTATTAAAGTCCACTTGAATAACGATCTAAAAACCTTGTGTCGAGTGTTGATTTAAAATACTCCACAACAGGCGAGTACTGCAAAACACCCCCCGACCTGTCCAGCACCGAAGAGGTGATTTGAGCACCCCCACAGTATACTCCACCACAAGGCATGTGCATGGTTGTACCTTTCTCATACTGCATTATTGGTGTCATCAGCCATGGCTTCAGTGGGTAGACCTTGTCCCTCCCTGGTGAACAAGTCATGGATGTTTGTGTGATGAAGAACGAAGGCATCATGAGCACTTCCCCAATGCTCTGTGTTAACGCGGAAGATGCGCAGTTGAGCTTCACAGACTATCATCACATTCAATGACTGTTAACCTTTCCTATTTATGAATGTCACAGTTTCATCACGTGGTGCCTTCAGCAGCATATGGGTTCCATTGATGGCCCCCTGCACTCTGGGAAAGCCAGCAATCCTATAGACCTCTCCCTTTGCTGCACTGGGGACATGTTATACTGGATAAACATGGAATATGGCATTTGTGACCTGCTGAATGCAGATTCTTGCATCACCTTGGGTAATGATGCAGATGTCACCTGAAAGGAACCGCATGCATAGAAAATGAGGGTTGTCATCACCTTCATGGCCACTGACAAGGCCCTGCTGCAGGTAAACCATGGATGCAGCTCCTCTTTTATGATGTCACAAAGGTGGCCAATTGTCTCATTGCTGAAAGGCAGCCTTTGCGCACAGAGCTCCGCAGACATTGTCTTGAAGGACATTCTCTTCCTGTAGACTCTCTGTGAGGCAGGTGTGGTGAGGTGGCGCGAGGTGGGTGGGTGCACGGCGGGGAGTAATAGTTAGTTCTGGTCAGGCTCTGGGCAGGGTACCTCACCCAATGGGCTTGCTCTCTATGCTTCTCTTCCAGATAGTCCATTAACATCCAGAACAGTGCAACACCAAGTGGATAAGCCAGTTCACTGCTTTCACCCTCTTCTGAGTGTCAAAATAGGTTTGTGTCCTAAAAATGATTACCTTCCATCACTGGCAAGGGATATCAAAAAGAGGTTGACGAGACAGATATAGGGCATAAGAACCTTTAGGAACAATTCACTACCTGCTGGAGAGAGAATCCACAGCTTCACTGTTGCCTTTTTAGGCCTCCAAGGTTGAGTGTCATGTGAGGACCATAAATCATGCAATTGACAGGATACTCTCTATGACATGAATTACCAGCCCTAAATGGCTGTGGCAGAAATAATTTGCATTAACGTTGTAAATCCAGCAATTTCATGATCACAATAAACTTCAATGCGGAGCCTTGCGGCGAGAAAGTCACTTTACTGGTTTTGGTGAAGTTATCGGCAGAGCAATTTGTGGAGAATTGGAACTATTTTACATTGCAAATTGCTGGAGATTTTATGAATTAATAATGGCGACCACTGTTAATTCGTCATTATAAACCCATCAATTTCTGGCCTAATGTCACCCAAGGATCTATCCTTGGCCCCCTCCTATTTCTCATCTACATTCTGCCCCTTGGCGACATCATCTGAAAACACAGCGTCAGTTTCCACAAGTACATTGTGGACACACAGCTCTATACTTCACCACCACTTCTCTTGACCTCTGCATGGTCTCTAAATTGTCAGACTGCTTATCCGACATCCAGTCCTGGATGAGCAGAAATTTTCTTCAATTAAATATTGGGAAGATCGAAGTCATTATTTTCAGTCCCCGCCACAAACTCCATTCCCTAGCCACTGACTCCATCCCTCTCCCTAATATTTGTCTGAGGCTGAACCACACTGTTCGCAACCTTGGTGTCATATTTGACCCTGAAAGGAGCTTCTGACCACATATCCATGGCATAACTAAGACCGCCTATTTCCACTTTCGTAACATCATCCATCTCCGCCCTTGCCTCAGCTCATCTGCTGCTGAAACCCTCATCCATGCCTTTGTTACCTCTAGACTTGACTATTCCAATGCACTCCTGGCTGGCCTCCCACGTTCTACCCTATGTAAACTTGAGCTCATCCAAAACTCGGCTGCCTGTGTCCTAACTCACACCAAGTCCCGTTTGCCCATCACCCCTGTGCTCGCTGACCTATATTGGCTCCTGGTAAAGCAACGCCTCGATTTCAAAATTCTCATCCTTGTTTTCAAATCCCTCCATGGCCTCATCCCTTCCTATCTCTGTAATCTCCTTCAGCCCCACAACCCCCCCGAGATATCTGCGCTCCTCTAATTCTGCCCTCTTGAGCATCCCTGATTATAATCACTCAACTACTGTTGGCTGTGCCTTTTGTTGCCTAGGCCCTAAACTCTGGAATTCCCTACCTAAACCTGTCTGCCTCGCTACCTCTCTTTCCTCCTTTAAGACACTCCTTAATACTTACCTCTTTGACCAAGCTTTTGGTCATTTGCCCTAATTTCTCCTTATGTGGCTCGGTGTCAAATTTTTTGTCATAATACTCCTGTGATGTGTCTTGGGACATTTTACTACATTAAAGGTGCTATATGAATACAAGTTGTTGTTATTAAGAACATAAGAACATAAGAAATAGGAGCAGGAATAGGCCATTCGACCCCTCGAGCCTGCTCCACCATTCAATAAGATCATGGCTGATCTAATCTTGGCCTCAACTCCACTTTTCTGCCTGTTCCCCATAACCCTGTAGTTCAAAAATCTGACTATCTCAGCCTTGAATATATTCACTGACTCAACCTCCACAGCTTTCTAGGGGAGAGAATTCCAAAGATTCATGACCCTCTGAGAGAAGAAATTCCTCCTCATCTCCGCCTTAAATGGGTGACCCCTTATTCTGAAACTACGCCCCCTAGTTCTAGATTCCCCCACGAGGGGAAACATCCTCTCAGCATCTACCCTGTCAAACCCCCTCAGAATCTTATATGTTTCAATAAGATCACCTCTTATTCTTCTAAACTCCAATGAGTATAGGCCCAACCTACTCAACCTTTCCTCATAAGACAACCCCTTCATCCCAGGAATCAACCTCGTGAACCTTCTCTGAACTGCCTCCAATGCAAGTATATCCCTCCTTAAATAAGGAGACCAAAACTGTATGCAGTACTCCAGATGTGGTCTCACCAACGCCCTGTACAGTTGTAGCAAGACGTCCCTACTTTTATACTCCATCCCCCTTGCAATAAAGGCCAACATTCCATTTGTCTTCCTAATTACTTGCTGTACCTGTATGCTAACTTTTTGTGTTTCATGTATGAGGACACCCAGATCCCTCTGTATCGCAGCATTCTGTAGTCTCTCTCCATTTATAATACTTTGCTTTTCTATTCTTCCTACCAAAGTGGATGACCTCACATTTTGGGGCTGGATTTTGTGATTTTGTGAATGGAGACAAGTTGGAGGTGGGACTGCTGCTTGCCGGGTCTATGTCCCACCTCCATCATGTTCTGGCCAACTTCTTTTAAGACCCTAGGATGCAGGCCATCAGGTCCAGGGGACTTGTCAGCCTTTAGTCCCATTAGTTTGCCTAGTACTTTTTTTCTAGTGATAGTGATTGTTTTAAGCTCCTCCCTCCTTTTTGCCCCTTGATTTTCCACTATTATTGGAATGCTTTTAGTGTCTTCTACCGTGAAGACAGATACAAAATATTTGTTCAAATTCTCTGCCATTTCCTTGTTTCCCATTATTAAATTAATTCCCCAGTCTAATCCTCTAAGGGACCAATGTTTACTTTAGCTACTCTCTTCCTTTTTATACACTTGTAGAAGCTCTTACTGTCTGTTTTTATATTTCTTGCTAGTTTACTCTCATAATCTATTTTCTCTCTCTTTATTATTATTTTAGTCAAGTTTCTAAAAGTTTCCCAATCTTCTGGCCTACCACTAATCTTCACAACATTGTATGCCTTTTCTTTCAATTTGATACCCTCCTTAACTTCCTTAGTAAGCCATGGATGGTTCATCCTTCTCTTAGAGTCTTTCTTTCGCATGGAATGTATCTTTGTTGAGAGTTATGAAATATCTCCTTAAAAGTCTACCACTGCTTATCTACCATCTTATCTTTTAATTTGTTTTCCCAGTCTACTTTAGCCAACTCTATCATCATACCCTTGTAATGGCCTTTATTTAAGTTTAAGACACTAGTTTCAGACCCAAGTTTCTCACCCTCAAACTGAATATGAAACTCTAACATGTTATGATCACTCTTCCCTAGAGGGTCCTTTACTGTGAGATCATTAATTAATCCTGTCTCATTACACATTACCAGATCTAAAATAGCCTGCTCCCTGGTTGGTTCCACAATGTATTGTTCTAAGAAAGTGTCCTGAATACACTCTATTAACTTGTCCTCAAGGCTACCTTTGCCAATTTGATTTGTCCAATTTTTATGAAGATTAAAATCACCCACGATTATTGCAGTACCTTTTTAGCAAGTCCCCATTATTTCTTGATTTATACTCCATCCCACAGTGTAGCTACTGTTATGGGGCCTATAGACTACTCCCACCAGTGACTTCTTTCCCTTATTATTTCTTATCTCCACCCAAACTGATTCTACATCTTGATTTTCTGAGCCAAGATCATTACTCACTACTGTACTGATCTCGTTCTTTATTAACAGAGCTACCCCACCTCCTTTTCCTTTCTGCCTATCCTTCCGAAATGTCAAATACCCCTGAATATTCGTTCCCAGCCTTGGTCACCTTGCAGCCATGTCTCTGTAATGGCTATCAGGTCATACCTATTTATTTCTATTTGTGCCGTCAATTCATCTATCTTGTTATGAATGCTGCGTGCATTCAGATAAAAAGCCTTTAATTTTGTCTTTTTACAATTTTCCCTACTCTGACCCTATTTGCTGGTGCACTCTTATGCTTGTACACTCTGTCCCTTCCTGTCACACTCTGGTTATCATTACCCCTATCTCTACCCTGCACTATTGCCTTATCCTTTCTCTTTAACTTCCTAAGTTTCCCCTCACCTGAACCCTCCCCCCGCAACTATTTAGTTTAAAGCCCTATCTACAGCCCTAATTATTCAATTTGCCAGGACACTGGTCCCAGCAGGGTTCAAGTGAAGCCCGTCCATACGGAACAGTTCACTCTTTCCCCAGTACTGGTGCCAGTGCCCCAAGAATCGAAACCCATTTCTCCCACACCAATCCTTGAGCCACACATTCAACTCTCTGATCTTATTGACCCTATGTCAATTTGCTCGTGGCTCAGGTAGTAATACAGAGATTACTACCTTTGTGGTTCTGCTTTTTAATTTAGACCCTAGCTGCTCATGCTCCCTCAGCAGAACCTCTTTCTTAGTCCTAACTATGTCATTGGTACCTTCGTGAACTATGACAACCAGATCCCTCCTCTCCCACTCTAAATTCCTCTCCAGCCCCGAGGAGATGTCCTTAATCCTGGCACTGGGCAGGCAACACAGCCTTCGGGATTCACGCTCTCGGCTGCAGAGTAGTATCTATCCCCCTAACTATACTGTCCCCTACCACTACTACATTCCTTTTTACTTCCCCAACTTGAATGGCCCCCTGTACCACGTTGTTGTGGCCAGTTTGCTCATCCTCCCTGCAGTCCCTGCTCTCATCCACACAGGCTGCAAGAACCTTATACCTGTTGGATAAGTGCAAGGGCTGAGGCTCCTCCAAAGCTACCTTCGAGATCCCCATACCTGCCTCACTCATAGTCACACTCTCCTGTCCCTGACCACGGACCAAATCTGAAGTATTTAACCTAAGGAGTGTGGCTGCCTCCTGGAACACAGTGTCCAGGTAACTCTCCCCCTCCCTGATGTATCGCAGTGTCTGAAGCTCAGACTCCAACTCATCAACTCTGAGCCGAAGTTCCTCGAGCTGCAGACACTTACTGCAGATGTGGTTGCTGTGGATCACACTGGTGTCCACCAGCTCCCATATGCTACAGCTGCAACACATCACCTACCCTCCCATTTCTATTGTATTTTATTTAACTAATTAGGTTTTCAAGTTTTGAAATACTAAATTGTCTATTACATAGGATTACGTAGGAAATACGGCACAGAAACAGGCCATTCGGCCCAACCAGTCCATGCCGGTGTTTATACTCCACTCGAGCCTCCTCCCATCGTTCCTCATCTAACTCTATCAGCATAACCCTCTATTTCCTTTCCCTCATATGCTTGTCTAGCCTCCCCTTAATGCATCTATAATAATGGTCTTTAATCTAGGTAATAATGCTAAATGTCATTAGCAACAAGAACACTAGTAAAAATGGCAACAGCAAGTCCAGCAATAGCAACAAGAGCAGCAACAGCTGATGGGCCAGGCATGCTCAAGTCAGAGTTATGGAGATGGGCTGAGAATCTGTAGGTAACATTAGTGAGGGAGAGTTGGAGATATGGTGCCATCACTCAGCAAGTATTGTCCATTTATCATAATCCTTCATACTCTGACTGCCTTTCTAAATTCTCACATGAGGGACTACATTTGTAAAGTAGCTGCATGATGCACTAAATAAAGGCTTATGATTGCACTTCTCTTGGAAGCCATTGTCTGGGGGTTGTATTGTAAACCTTACTTTTGCCCAATCCATTTAGGTTCTTCTCAAAATGGCACCCCTCAATGCTTTGCAGTACTCAAACAGGCCAATGACTGTGTTACTAATGGAGATAACAATCCAGAAACCGATTCAAGAGAAGATTCCCAGTGGCGAATTCAGGCTGCCCACGTGAGCCCATCACTAACCCACTGAAATTTCCTCCCGTGGCCCTCATGCAGGCGGGTACAGGTACGCACCTTACTGGGTTCGCGCTTCCAGGAGAGAGGGAAGGAAGTTGCAGCCATTAAGAGGCAGCAACTAATTAAAAAGGGGGTATTACTTTGAGTTGCAGGAAGCACAACTGCAAGCTTGTCTCAAGAGCAGCAGCTCTGATGGGGTCAGCAGCAGGTTGGGCTCCCATATACATCTCAGGTGGTGTTGCTGGCGAAGTAAGGGTGAGGAAGGGATCAACTGTTCTCCACTCAGGGCAGCCAATGCAACCTCCATCACCACAAGAACTGCCCCCCAGTCCAGGAAGTGGTTCAATGATTTCTCAAAGGTAGCCAAGGTAAGTCAATACGCTGTTGCCTCTTCACATTTTGTATCACTGATAGTAGATTCATTCACCTCTGTACCCCTCACACTCTTTTCTTTGTCATGACCTGTGTGTCAGGGAAATATATTATACAAAAGGCAAACTCAGCAAACATTCGAGTACCATCTGAATTCACAACCACTCTGCCAACTCTGCCATTCAAGGATAGATCATTTGAAAGGTTAATGCACCTGCACCTCATCCTGGGCTGCATGTGCTCATATGGGCAAAACAAGTCTCCATGCCACTCACATTCCATTATCATTGTCGTTTCTCCCCACAAAGGAAAAGGATTGACGCACAATCACTGACAGCAAACTTTAACTGGCAGAGGAACAACAAGGCTGAAAAAGCCGAGCCCACACAAAGCTCTGTGATAGACAGGAGGTGGCAGAAGGTTGGTAAAGGCCCGGCAAAGCTCGTAAGTAGTGTCAGCTTCCTGTGCTTTCTCAAAGTATTGCAATGCTCTTATACTCAGCCATTATTTCTTCAAGGTAAAACATCACGGTATGCACAGCTGAACAAGCTCTTCCGTGTTTCACATCAAAAGGGAATTGCCTTAGAGGAAGAGGCTGACCACTCCGATGTCCAGCTGGGCACTTCCAGGTTTACTTCATCACCAACTCTGCATGAAAATTTTACCTGTGGAAGAGCCAGTAAAGAGATGCCTACTTGGGAAGAAATAGCTAGTGAGTAAAGGGTTTTCATTGGGTGAAGTATTGACTTCACGAGAACCTGAGAGTGAAAGAGAGGGAGAGTGCTGTTCCCCCACAGAGGGTGGAGAAATGATCACCGTCAGCTGAAGAGCCGATAGTCCAGATCTCAAGGACTGAGTCTCCAAAACAGCTATGATTTGAGAGCATTAACTCATGTGCAGGCAGTTGAATGATGGTAGGGGAATTATAAACTTTTGTCTTATGAAAGAAATAGGAAGAAGTCTGCTGCATGGAAGGGTACAGCAGCAAAGATATTCAAGCAAATAACAACTTTGACTGGTACAGACAGCACTGTTCTCCTGATGGAAGCGGGCTGCAGATCTTCAGCCAGCAGTTGACGTATCTCCTCATTTACCTCAAAGGGAAAGTGGAGCCTTCTGATGCAGTAAAGTGCAGAGCAATCGAAGGAAGTCTTGGTGAGTTGCTAACTGCATGTAGGGAACATACAACTTGTGTGATGCTTCACTATAGCAGGCTCCAATTATTTTTTTTTCCATCTCCTCATTCTGTTTATCCATAAGAATAGAAGGATTTTGATTGGGAAACCCATGTCCCCAGTCCAAAACTACTTTCTGCAGAGTTGACTTAAACAGGGCAGGAAAAGTCATGACAGATCCTCTAGAGCACCAAACGAAAATTGGTACGCAGGCAAACCAGAACCAACTTTCAGCTTTAGTAAACAAAATGGTCTCCTCAATGTGGTAGCTGCCTCAAGGATACCATTGTTTTACTCATGCCATCACTTACATAATGGTGAAAATAATTTGGGTTGGGTTTGGAGCAGATGTTGTGGAAATGGATTGAAGGGGTTAGTCATTGACAGTTGGCATTTCAATGTGGAGGGATGGCCTATTGTTAGGGGGGTTAAAGGGATATTACATTGGCCTGTATTTTAGCCTGGAGGTGAGTTCTGTGTGGGGGAGGGGGGGTTGCTGCTGTGATGTTGGGTAACCCGGAAGCATGGGTTTCTCAAATGTCCTGCAGAATTTAACAGCAACACCTTCAAGTATTTTTCTGTGGAGTTCCTGCCCACAGGCAGCCAAATTGATAGGCTGGAGGCCTTTCGGGCGGGAAGCCTGCTTCAAAAGGCTGAAGCCTACAGGAGCAGGTAGGTGTATTGGGGGAGTGAGAAAGATAGTTGGGGGGTGATGCGCTATCAATTACTCAAAAGACTGAGGTTAAGCGAGTAACTAACAGGCTTTTATTAACAAGAGAATGAAGGTGTGCCTCAAGTGATCGACCAGTCCAGAATACAGAGGGACTGTGGAGCAGTCACCTTTATACATGGACTCGTGGGTTGAGTCAGCCGAGGCATGTACAGACATGTACGCAGTGGAATACAAACAGTGGTTTACCACATTCACCCCTTGTTTAAAAATGAGTCCGGCGGGGTGAAGTGTATTAAAAGTTTGTGTATTGGAGTCTCTCCGGAGGTCTTGTCTGCCGCTGTGATCGACGTGGCGACGGCAGGGGTAGTGAAGCTTCCGGCGTCGAGTCCCGCGTAGGCTGGGGCACTGGTGTGTAGTCCTCGTGGGTGTCGAGCGGGTCGCGGGGCCCAGGCGTGCCGTCTGCTGGGGTTGGATATTGGATCGTGGGGGGGGGGGTGGTAGTGGGTAGTGGGTTACTGGGGCCCCTGAGGGTGCGAGGTCTCGTATGGAGACTGTGTCCTCCCGCCCGTCCGGGTACGCAATGTAAGCGTACTGGGGGTTGGCGTGGAGGAGGTCGACCCTCTCGACCAGGGGGTCCATTTTATGGGTCCTCACGTGTCTTCTCAGTAGGACCGGCCCTGGGGACGTCAGCCATGGCGGTAGCAATGTCCCCGATGTGGACTTCCTTGGGAAGACAAACATTTTCTCATGAGGGGTGGCATTAGTGGCAGTGCAGAGCAGTGACCGAATAGAGTGGAGCGCATCGGGGAGCACATCCTGCCAGCGGGAGGTCGGAAGGCCCCTAGACTTTAAGGCTAGCAGGACGGCCTTCCAAACTGTCGCATTCTCTCTTTCCACCTGTCCGTTCCCCCGGGGGTTGTAACTGGTGGTCCTGCTTGTGGCAATACCCCTAGCGAGCAGGTACTGGCGGAGTTCGTCGCTCATAAACGATGAGCCCCGGTCGCTATGGATATAGCTGGGGGAACCGAACAGGGTGAAGAGGTCGTTCAGACATTTAATGACCGTGGCACTGGTCATGTCCGGGCAGGGGATGGCGAACGGGAAACGGGAGTACTCATCAATAATGTTGAGGAAGTACACATTATGGTCGGAGGAGGGGAGAGGCCCTTTAAAATCAACGCTCAGGCGCTCGAAGAGGCGAGTGGCTTTTATCAGGTGAGCCCTGTCTGGTCTATAAAAGTGCGGTTTGCACTTAGCGCAGACTTGGCAGTTCCTGGTCATGGTCCTGACCTCCTCAATGGAGTAAGGCAGGTTGCGGGCCTTGATGAAGTGGAAGAACCTGGTGACCACCGGGTGGCAGAGGTCATTGTGGAGGGCCCGCAGTCTATCGATCTGCGCGCTGGCACAGGTGCCACGCGATAGAGCATCCGGGGGTTCATTGAGCTTCCCGGGCCGGTACAAGATCTCGTAATTGTAGGTGGAAAGTTCGATTCTCCACCTCAAGATCTTGTCGTTTTTGATTTTGCCCCTCTGCTTGTTGTTAAACATAAAAGCAACTGAACGCTGGTCAGTGAGCAGGGTAAATCGTTTTCCGGCCAGGTAGTGCCTCCAATGACGCACAGCCTCCACAATAGCCTGGGCCTCCTTCTCAGCAGCGGAGTGTCTGGTCTCCGGGCCCTGGAGGGTTCGTGAAAAGAAGGCCACGGGTCTCCCCACCTGATTAAGGGTAGCGGCCAGGGCAAAGTCGGACGCGTCGCTTTCCACCTGGAAGGGGATGGATTCATCCACTGCGTGCATGGTGGCTTTGGCAATGTCTTCCTTGATACAGTGGAAGGCTAAGCGGGCCTCTGCCGTCAAGGGAAAAGAGATGGACTTGATCAGCGGACGGGCCTTGTCTGCATAGTAGGGGACCCACTGGGCGTAATAGGATAAAAACCCTAGGCACCTCTTCAGGGCCTTGAGGCAGTGGGGCAGTGGGAGTTCCATAAGGGGATGCATCCGGTCGGGGTCGGGACCAATGACTCCGTGTTCCACAACACAGCCAGGCGGGTTGTGCGGAATATGCACTTCTCCTTGTTATACGTCAGGTTCAGGAGTTGGGCGGTGCAAAGGAATTTTTCGAGGTTTGCGTCATGGTCCTGCAAGTCATGGCCGCAGATGGTCACATTGTCCAGATATGGGAAAGTGGCCTGCAACGCATTTTGATCGACCATCCGGTCCATCTCCCTTTGGAAGACGGAGACCCCGTTGGTGACGCCAAAGGGAACCCTAAGGAAGTGATAGAGGCGGCCGTTTGCCTCAAAGGCAGTATACTGGCGGTCCTCAGGGCGGATAGGGAGCTGGTGGTACGCTGATTTCAGGTCAATGGTCGAGAAGACGCGGTACTGCGCGATCTGGTTGACCATATCAGCTATGCGGGGGAGTGGGTAAGCGTCCAGCAGGGTGTAGCGATTTATTGTCTGGCTGTAGTCGATGACCAGGCGCTGCTTCTCGCCGGTCTTAACGACCACAACCTGGGCTCGCCAGGGGCTGGTGCTGCCCTCAATAATCCCCTCCTTCAGGAGCTGCTCCACTTCGGTTTTAATGAAAACCCTGTCCCCGGCACTGTATCGCCTGCTCTTTGTGGCGATGGGCTTACAGTCGGGGGTGAGGTTAGCAAACAGTGGCGGGGGGGGGTGACTCTGAGTGTGGAGAGGTTGCACCTGGTGTGCGGCGGGCAATTTGGAAGCTGCTGGCTGCGGACTGTGAGTGGGGGGAGGGGTCCACCGTACGCCATCGTAACACTTTTAAGGTGGCACTGAAAATCTAACCCCAGTAGAATGGCAGCACAGAGGTGGGGCAGGACCAGAAGTTTAAAATTATCGTACACAGTCCCGTCTACTAAGAGTGTCACCATGCAGTAGCCGCCAATGTCCGCCGACTGGGACTCGGAGGCCATAGAAATCCGCTGGTGCGCAGGCAGGACTGGGAGAGAGCAACGCCGCACCGTGTCGGGGTGGATGAAGCTCTCCATGCTCCCAGAGTCAAAAAGGCAGATTGTTTCGTGACCATTTACCTTAATGTCCATTGTGGACCGGACAAGTTGGTGCGGTCTCGCTTGGTCCAGCGTAACGGAGGCCAGCGTAGGGGTCAGTGTGTCAAGATGGGCCAAGATGGCGGCTGGCGTCCGAGATGGCGGCGTCCATGATCCCCATGTGGCTGGAGGCGTCCAAAATGGCTGCTGTTCCGGTGGTTCGCACATGGCTGGGGAGGCCCAAGATGGCGGCCCGCACGGCCCACACGCGGCGCTGCTGGGGTTCGGGGTGGCTTTGGCCCTGCAGACGCTGGCGTAGTGCCCCTTCTTCCCGCAGCCCGAGCAGATCGCATTTTTCGCCAGGCAGCGCGCTCTGGGGTGTTTGGCCTGGCCATAGAAGTAGCATTTCTGGCCTTGGGACACTGCTGCGGTAGTTGGGCCGTTGCTGGGATGTGGCTGGGGTGGCACGGCGCTATGAGACGGTCCTACCGTGTCCCAGGCTGTCGTTCCCTGCGGCGTCCATGGTGCAGAGGAGTAGGCATCCATGCCCCAGTAGGCTGCGTCCAATGATAGTGCGAGTTCAGAGGCCTTGTTGAGGTCGAGGTCACTCTGCTCCAAAAGTCGCTGTCGGGTGTAATTGGACCTGTGGCCCGCCACAAAAGCGTCCCGGATAAGTTCCTCTGTGTACATGGCGGCCTTTACATCCTTACAACCACAGGCCCGGCCAAGCACTTACAGTGCCTGAAGGTATTCCTCGGTCGATTCCCCAGGTTGTTGTTTACGACTCCCCATGAGGTGCCTGGCGTACACCTCGTTCACTGGGCGCGTGTACTGGTCCTTGAGGAGCTTGAGAGCAGCCGTGTACGAGGTCGCGTCCTGGATGACCGAGTACGCTCGGTGGTTCACTTTGGAGATCAGGACATCCAGTTTGTCCTCATCCGATTTGACCGTTGCAGCGGAGGCGATCAGGAATTTTTCAAAGCACTTAAGCCAGTGAACAAACTTGGTGGATGCGTCCGCCTCCCGATGGTCTAAGTCCAGGCATGCTGGTGTGAGGATCTTCTCCATTATAAAAAATCTTGTTAATAAAATTGATGCGCTATCAATTACTCAAAAGACTGAGGTTAAGCGAGTAACTAACAGGCTTTTATTAACAAGAGAATGAAGGTGTGCCTCGAGTGGTCGACCAGTCCAGAATACAGAGGGACTGTGGAGCAGTCACCTTTATACCTGGACTCGTGGGAGGAGTCAGCCGAGGCATGTACAGACATGTACACAGTGGAATACAAACAGTGGTTTACCACGGGGGGGGTCCCGATCGCGGGGAGGCGGTGGGTCTGGGTCGTGTGGGGCGTACGATGGTGGTCAGGGGGTACCAATGATGATTGGCGGGGTCTGATGGTGGTCAGAGGGGTCTGGGGGTCCAATGGTGGTCAGAGGGGTCTGGGGGTCCGATGGTGGTCAGAGGGGTCTGGGGGTCCGATGGTGGTCAGAGGGGTCTGGGGGTCCAATGGTGGGTGGGGGGGGACCGATGATGATTGGCAGGGTCCGATGGTGGTCAGAGGGGTCTGGTGGTCAGAGGGGTCTGGGGGTCCGATGGTGGTCAGAGGGGTCTGGGGGTCCGATGGTGGTCGGGGGGGACTGATGATGATTGGCAGGGTCCGATGGTGGTCAGAGGGGTCTGGGGGTCCAATGGTGGTCGGGAGGGGACCGATGATGATTGGCGGGGTCCAGTGGTGGTCAGAGGGGTCTGGGGGTCCGATGGTGGGTGGGGGGGACCGATGATGATTGGCAGGGTCCGATGGTGGTCAGAGGGGTCTGGTGGTCAGAGGGGTCTGGGGATCCGATGGTGGTCGGGGGGGACCAATAATGATTGGCGAGGTCCAATGGTGGTCAGAGGGGTCTGGGGGTCCGATGGTGGTCGGGGGGGACCAATAATGATTGGCGGGGTCCAATGGTGGTCAGAGGGGTCTGGGGGTCTGATGGTGGTCGGGGGGGACCAATAATGATTGGCGGGGTCCAGTGGTGGTCAGAGGGGTCTGGGGGTCCGATGGTGGTCGGGGGGGACCAATAATGATTGGCGGGGTCCAGTGGTGGTCAGAGGGGTCTGGGGGTCCGATGGTGGTCGGGGGGACCAATAATGATTGGCGGGGTCCAGTGATGGTCAGAGGGGTCTGGGGGTCCAATGGTGGTCGGGAGGGGACCGATGATGATTGGTGGGGTTCAATGGTGGTCAGAGGGGTCTGGGGGTCTGATGGTGGTCGGGGGGGACCAATAATGATTGGCGGGGTCCAGTGATGGTCAGAGGGGTCTGGGGGTCCAATGGTGGTCGGGAGGGGACCGATGATGATTGGTGGGGTTCAATGGTGGTCAGAGGGGTCTGGGGGTCTGATGGTGGTTGGGGGGGACCAATAATGATTGGCGGGGCCCAATGGTGGTCAGAGGGGTCTGGGGGTCTGATGGTGGTCAGGATGGGGGTGGGGGGAGCAGACAAATCGCAGGGTGGGCGGGGGGTTTACTTGTTGGGCCTGGAAGAAACACTCCTGCTCCTCCTGGCCCAAAAGCAGTGCTGTAAAGGCACTTACCTCATGAATTCAGCCCTTCTACCTTCTTTCAGCTGCCAAGTTTCCTGAGGCCTGGGAAACCCGTCTGTCTGTGGTTAAAAATAGAATCACTGTTAAAATGAAGGCAGGCAGCCTTAATTTAATATTTAAATAACCAACCCGCTTCCCGCGAGCAGATTGCTCACCCGCTCCTTGTGCCTCCTCCGTTAAAACCGGAAGTGGGTTGGTTCAGTTCTTGTTCCAGATATTTTGCATTTTAACCTCTGACATGACCCAAACTTATTCATTTTTGGGAGTTAAGATTCAGCCCATTAATTCTGCAGGATATTTGAGACATGGCATGAGCCCCTTTTGGCTTTCTAAAGGCCCCATGTGTTCCAGCGTAAGATGAAGATTAACAGGAAATTTGTGGAGCGCACCATGGTGCAATATAGAGGAGCTCCAAGGTGTAGTGGTAACACATTCGTTTGTGTCCACGCTTTTCGATGTGGTGAGTTCTCCATATTAGCCACGGCATCTTGAGGCCAAAATGAGGGGAAATCAAGAAAGTTTCAATTTAATGTTATGAAGCTGCGGTAGAATTCACAAAGTCGGTTTGGGAGGAACTATCATTTCCACTGAATCCAAAATTTATAAAGTAATTACACTTCATTCTCAAAGTACGGATAAGGTAAAAAAAACTTGAAATGGTGTTGAATCCTTACTGTTTAAATAATTATGCCATGTAGCTACATATGAACTATCGACAAGCTATGAACAGATTATAGAGAAAGAAAATACCTTCCACAGAGTGACTGAAACACACTAACATCACAACAAAAGATCCAATTACAGAGACAATTTAAGTCAAACATCCTGTGAGATGGATCAAACATCTCCACTTGTCAATCAGAGGATTAACTCAAAAGTCTCAGGAATTAAATTAAGTGGAAACACCTACATGGACATTGGATCTTGGCAACAGCTGATGAAGGTTCATGATACTTGGCTCAAATGACAACTCAACAACACACTGATAAGAAGAAAAAGACACATGTGTAAAAGCTGAGGATTATAAAGAAGGCCCAACCAATATATTCCTCTTTAAAGGCTGTTTCCACTAAATCAAGTGACTCATATGGTTCATAAAATCATAAAATCTTACAGCACGGTGGCGTAGTGGTTAGCACTGTTGCCTCACAGCGCCAGGGACCCGGGTTCAAATCCGGCCTCGGGTGACTGTCTGTGTGGAGTTTGCACATTCTCCCCGTGTTTGCGTGGGTTTCCTCCGGGTGCTCCGGTTTCCTCCCACAGTCCAAAGATGTGCAGGTTAGGTTGATTGGCTATGATAAATTGACCCTTATTGTTAGGGGGATTAAACTGTGTGGGGTTACGGAGATAGGGTGGGATATGTGTTGGTGTAGGGGTTATGGGGATCGGGTGGGATATGTGTCGGTGCAGGCTCAATGGGCCGAAATGGCCTCTATCTGCACTGTGGGGTTTCTGTGATTCTGTGATTTCTGAGGCCATTCAGCCCTTCGTGCCTGTGCTGGCTCTTTGAAAGAGCTGTCCAATTAGTCTCATTTCCCTACTCTTCCCCCATAGCGCTGCAAATTTTTCCTTTTCAAATATATCTCCAATTCCCTTTTGAAACTTATTATTGATCATAACAACTCACTGCGTAAAAAAAATTCTCATTTACCCCCTGGTTCTTTTGCCAATTATCTTAAATCTGTGTCCTCTGGTTACTGACCCTCCTGCCAGTGGAAACAGCTTCTCCCTATCTGCTCTAGGAAAAAAAATCATAATTTTGAACACTTATATTAAATCTTCCTTAACCTTCTCTGTTCTAAGGAGAACCATCCCAGCTTCTCCAGTCTCTCTACATAAGGGAAGTCCCTGGTACAATTCTAGTAAATCTCTTCTGCATACTCTCCAAGGCTTACACATCCTAGTGTGATGCCCAGAATTGGACACAATACTCCAACGATTTATAAAGTTTTGGCATAATTTATTTGCTTTATACTCTGTGGGCTGGATTTTAATGTGCAGACGCACTGGGGGCGGATTGGGGTGGGGGAGGGGGGTGTGGTGGTGTGTGGCCCAATGGGCCGTGGGAAACCCGGAAATAAGTTAAGCCCGTTTGTCAATGGCTTTTTAACACAGCCACTTCATTAGCATTTTATTTCCGGGTTTCCCGTCCAGTCGGTGTCAGCGGGCGTGGTGACAACCCACATAACGTAATCTCAAATCCAGTGTTTAAAGGGATAATCTAAACATGCAACTTGAAGGAGTTGGAGCTGGGAAGAAGAGAGGAGGAATGTCAGAAATGGAAGCGAGACGTGCAAAGGCTGTGTCCCGCTTCACAGACGCCTCACTGGATATGCGGCTGGAGGCTGTGAGGACCTGGAGACAGATACTCTTTCCTACCAACGGGAGGAAGAAGCCTGCTGGGGAAACCAAGAAGGTGTTGTTGAAGGTGGCAGACGAGGTCAGCAGCAGGAGCCTTGTGCTAGCCTCTTTGACCCAATGTAGGAAGCGGATTAATAACCTAACCAGCAGGAAAGGTGAGAGCAGTGGCACATTCACCTACATCCTGATGTGCATATCACCCCAACACCCTCACTCTGCCTTCTCAAGCCTAATGCTGCACATCACTCCTCACACCAACTTATCTTGGAGGTGCACCCATCCCTCTCCGTCTATGCACTTCCTCACATCCCCATCTGTCCATCCAGCACTGACACTCACCCTCATCCTTATGTAACGCCTTGCCTCTCCCTCATAGACACCCTCAACAAATGCTCTCCATCCATCGGGTGAGCACATGCCATTACTCTTACTCATAGGTCTCTTCTTTCCCTCCTTGCAGGAGAAGAGATCAGAGAGCACCAAGGAGAGGCCGAGAACCCTCCAGCCATCTCACAATTAAAAGCTGCAGAGGAGGAGGCAGAGATCTGCGGAGTCTCGGTGTGCCTGGCCATCAGGAATGGGAAGATGGGGGCCTCCCAGTTACCTGTAGACAGGATTAAATATGAGACAGCCACATGGCATTAAACACGTAATCATGTTGACTTGAAGTCAACAGCGAGTGCAATATGATCATATTCGTAATCATAACTTCCAACATTCTTACCTTGACAGTACTCATTCATGTCTTTTATCTCCCACAGGGCCTTCATGTGTCCAGCAGGAGTTGGTCAAGGTCGTCGCCGATGTTGTGTCGGTAACTTTCTACCTAGACACAATTTGGACTCAGAACTCAGAGATTCAAACATGTAGTGCTTTATTCAGGAAGGAAAGGAAGTTCTGGAAAGTTCCGAACAAAGAGAGCTAAACTTAACCAAGAGAACACCCAACCATTTATCTGCTGTGACAGCGCCACCACAGGTGGGAGGAGAACACACAATACATAACATATTCCTCCCCTCTTAAATGAAAGGTCCACGTTATTCCTCAACAGGTAAGTTACTTTCAATGCACTCACTAACCAAGGGTAGAGGTAGACTGCCTCAAACCCTGACTTTACCCTGGGGTTTATTCTGCCCCAGTCTTGTGGGTAAGTTGCTAAGCCTACAGATCCAAGCGTCTTGGAGGCCGCCGCTCCCTGACAGGATACCGGCGGTCATCGCTGGCTTCCACAACAGTAGGCATTGACACAGGCCTGGATGGAGAAGGTGCCTGTGTCAGTCGAAAGTCAGGAGTTTGCACAGGTGGAACAGTCTCTTTGACTTCCTGTGTTGGAGAAGAGCACTGTGGCAAAGGATGCTGGTTTGCGGTATCATCCGTAAACAGTTCAGGCCAACCAGCTGTTGGAGCCTCTGTGGCTGTCTCTGCTCCTAGCAACAGTTGATCTGTGTGTCTTCTCCAGACGATGTCCTCAGCAGTCTCAACCATGTAAGACACAGGGCCTGTCTGCGCGATCACCGTAGCAGGAACCCATTTCAGTCCAGTGTTGTAGTTTCGAGCTAGGACGTGTTCTCCAGGGTGAAACCGTCTCTCCTTGGCTCTTTTCTCTCTCTTTTCAACTTGAGCTTGTTGTTGACAATGGACAACCTGTTCTGCCCTTGGATGTTTGAGTAAGTCTAAACTTGTCAGCAACTGCCTCTTCATCATGAGCGAAGCAGGGGAAGTTTTGGTTGTGGCATGCGGCTCGTTCCTGTAGGACAACAGGAAGCTGTTCAGACGTTGGTGGATTGAGCCCTGACCTTGCGATGCCTTCAAGGCGTGCTTCAATGTTTGCACGACCCTTTCTGCCTGGCCGTTAGTAGAGGGATGATAGGGCGCAGACCTGATGTGTTGGACACCATTAACATGCAGGAAGGTTGCAAACTCCTGTGATACAAATTGTGGACCGTTGTCACTTACGAGTTGTTCCGGTGAGCCATAACGGCTGAACATCTCACCAAGCTTCTCAATTGTTTTCTCTGTCGTGGTAGACCTCATCACAGCGACCTCCGGCCACTTGCTACGAGCGTCCACAACCACCATAAACATCTTCTCTTCAAAAGGACCGGTGAAGTCCACATGTACTCGCTGCCACACTTCTGCAGGCCAATCCCAGGGGTGTAGGGTTGCCAGCTGTGGAACATTCCAGACCCTTTGACATGGGGAACATGTTTTGGCTTTCTCCTCAATATTTCCATCAAGACCTGGCCAACAGAAGTAGCTTCTTGCCATTTCCTTCATCCGAACCATCCCACTGTGGCCTGTATGAAGTTATTGCAGTATAGGTTCCCTCAGAGGTGGCGGAATGATGACACTGCATCCCCAAAGAAGACAACCTGCCTGGATGGAGAGCTCATTTCTTTTTGAAACGTAAGGTTTCAAACTAGGAGAATCTCCTATAGCTCTCCCTCGAATGACATTGTCCATTACCTTAGACAGGACTGGATCGTTGCGGGTGCACCTTCGCACCTGAACTGCCGTGGCAGGTGCTCCCTCCACTTGTCTAAAGTAGAAGATGTCTATCTGACGAGGCTCTGGGGGAGTAACAGGCAAGGGTAGCCTCGAGGGACCGTCTGTGTTGCCGTGCAAGTCTGATTTGCAATATTTGATATCGTATGTGTGTCCTGACAACAGTAAAGCCCACCTTTGCATCCTGCTTGCAGCAAGAGACGGAATTCCGGTGTGGGGCCCGAAGATTGAAGTCAATGGACGGTGGTCCGTCAGGAGTGTGAACCTTCTCCCAAACAGGTACTGATGAAATTTTCGAATTCCAAAAACGATTCGCAAGGCCTCGCGCTCAATCTGTGCATAGTTACTCTCGGCCTTGTTCAAGGTGCGTGATGCGAAGGTGGTAGGTTTCTCTTCACCAGAAGGCATGATGTGGGATATGACTGCTCCCACACCATATGGTGACGCATCACATGCTAGCTGCACGGGTAGCTTTGGGTCGAAGTGTGTCAGGACCTCCGATTTCAGCAATGCTTTCTTTGCTTGGGCGAAAGCTTCATTGCACAGTTCAGTCCATTTCCATGTTTTGCCTTGACATAGCAACTGATGTAACGGCTTCAGCAATGTTGCTAAGTCTGGAATAAACTTCCCATAGTAGTTAAGTAGCCCCAGAAATGAACGTAACTGGCTCACATTCTGGGGTGCTGGGGCCTCCACGATCGCCTTGACCTTTGACGGCGCCTTATGCAGGCCAGTAGCGCCAATCACATGCCCCAGGTACTCAACTGAAGACTGAAAGAATTCACATTTGTCCTTACGAACTCTGAGTCCGTACTCTTTCAGTCGTTGTAGTGTCGCATCCAAATTCCGAAGATGATCCTCCTCATTTGTCCCAGTGACAAGGATGTCGTCCAGGTGGCACTGGACTCCTGGCAGTCCACTCAAAATCTGATCCATTGCCCTTTGGAATAGAGCAGGGGCCGACGTAATCCCAAACGGAAGGCAGCAGTACCTGTATGTGTGTCACAATTGTCAGCAGCTCCTTTGATTTGTCATCGACATGCATTTGTAGATAAGCCTGGCATAAGTCTATTTTGCTGAACTTTTGCCCTCCGGCCAGGACCGTAAAAAGATCATCAATGAGGGGAAGAGGGTACTGTTCCGCAGACAGCACCGGGTTAATAGTCACTTTAAAATCCCCGCAGATTCAAACAGATCCATCCTTTTTCAGGACAGGAACAATGGGTGTGGCCCATTTGCTCACGCTCACAGGCTCGAGGACTCCATTCTCAACTAAGGCCTCCAAGTTAGCCTCAACTTTTGGCCTAATTGCATAGGGTACAGGTCGGGCTTTGTGAAACGTCGGCTTGCTGTCAGGTTTAATGTCCAGTCTCACGCTGATCTTTTTCATGCTCCCAAGTTCCCCATTGAAGAGTTCTGCCTGTTTGTTTAACACTGCAGTCAGACCTGACTCCCCTTTTGACATCATGCAGACTGCAGGCCAGTCCAGCGTGATTTTCTCTAGCCACGCACGTCCCAGTAGCGATGGGTAATTTCCCTTTACCACATATAGTGGCAATTTCGCAGTCTGTCCGTTCAATTTAACTGTCACCTCAATGGCGCCTCTCATGGCCACAGGTTCGCCGGTCTTTAGCACAATGTTTGTTGGCTGAAGGGTAAGATGCTTTAGCATTTTGTTTTAGACAGTGTCTGAAACAAGGGACACAGCTGCGCTTGTGTCCACCTCCATCCGCACTGATTGTCCCTCCACCAGTGGTGATACCCAGTAGCCATTTGAACCACCTGCAAACGTCAGTATGTGTACCTCTTTCTCCTCAGAGGTGTCGCTCCCCTCTGTTTTGCTTGTTCCATCATACGGCACTGAATGAACACTCCTTTTCCTCTCTTGTCCAAATACAGACATTTTGCTTTCATGCTTCCCAGCTCTGTCTGTTCTTTTTTTACCTCTACAGGCGCGTTCAATGTGATCCTTTTTGCCACAATTTCGGCATTCCAGCTCCGTACACCAGCAGTCATTAGTGTGATGGCCCGTTTTCCCACAACGGTAACATGTGCCGTTCCGCGCACCTTTAGGTTCAGATGACACCTTGTGAACTCTTCCTGTTGAACTCAACTGGTGAGCCTCCTTTTCCGCCATCTCCATGGAGACACTAACTTCAATGGCCTTTTCAAGAGTAAGGTTGTCCTCAGTAAGAAGGCGCTTCTGTGTGGCTGCAATTTGCAGACCACACACGAGTCTGTCTCTAATGGTGTCCTTCAGCACCTCCTTGAACTCGCAGTGTTCTGATAACCTTTTTAAAGCAGCAATAAACATCGTCACTGATTCCCCCTCCTCTTGATTCCGTTTGTGAAATCTAAACCTCTCAGCAATAACCAGAGGTTTTGGTGAAAAATGTGCTCCAAGAATTTCCACTAGTTGCTTATATGTTTTAGTTCCTGGCTTATCTGGCTGCACGAGGCTGTGAAGTAAATTGAATGTCTTCGGCCCCATTACACTCAAAAAGGTAGGCATGACCTTTTCGTTTGCCACTGCATTCGCCAATACAAAATAGTCAAAACGTTCTGTATATGCGCTCCATTGCTCCGCATTTTCATCAAAATCACCGATGTTTCCTAATATAATAGCCATCTCACGTTTCAAATTAAAATTTCTGTTTACTCACTGCCGTAACGTTAATGTGATGCTGCAATCTCTGTTCCGAGTGTTTTGTAGTCGAAAACAAGGAAGTTCCCACAATGCAGATTCATCCGATCCTCGTCGCCACTTGTTGTGTCAGTAACTTTCTACCTCGACACAATTTAGGACTCAGAGCTCAGAGATTCAAACATGAAGTGCTTTATTCAGGAAGGAAAGGAAGTTCTGGAAAGTTCCGAACAAAGAGAGCTAAACTTAACCAAGAGAACACCCAACCATTTATCTGCTGTGACAGTGCCACCACAGGTGGGAGGAGAACACACAATACATAACAGCCGATGACTCCTCAGAGGAGCTCAATCCCTCTGAGGGTACACCATCGCAGGACTTATGCAGCTCCTCTGAGGGTGCAGTATCGCAGGACTTACGCAGCTCCTCTGAGGGTGCAGCATCACAGGACTTATGCAGCTCCTCTGAGGGTGCAGCATCGCAGGACTTACGCAGCTCCTCTGAGAGTGCAGCATCGCAGGACTTATGCAGCTCCTCTGAGAGTGCAGCATCGCAGGACTTACGCAGCTCTTCTGAGGGTGCAGCATCGCAGGACTTATGCAGCTCCTCTGAGGGTGCAGCATCGCAGGACTTACGCAGCTCCTCTGAGAGTGCAGCATCGCAGGACTTATGCAGCTCCTCTGAGGGTGCAGCATCACAGGACTTACGCAACTCCTCTGAGGGTGCACCATCGCAGGACTTACGCAGCTCCTCTGAGGGTGCACCATCGCAGGACTTATGCAGCTCCTCTGAGGGTGCAGCATCGCAGGACTTATGCAGCTCCTCTGAGGAGACCATGCACCAGCTCAGATACTCGAACTTTGGTGCCACCAGTTATAGAGATAGTTGGGTCACACTTCACAAGTGAGCAAGAGCAGATGGTGGAGTCAGGGACAGTAGTGGAGAGTCCGCGTCAGATGGCGCAGGCCACCCCAAACTCTGCTCAGCTGGATGCAGATGCTATGTCCAGCAGGCCGTCGATGAAGAGAATAATCATTGAGCAGCAGCAGAGATTGTGCGATGTACCGACAGACATTCTAGAACCATTCCCGCAGATTGGAAGGTAGCAAATGTAATCCCACTATTTAAGAAAGCAGGGAGAGAGAAAACAGGGAACTACAGACCAGTTAGCCTGACATCAGAAGTAGGGAAAATGCTAGAATCTATTATTAAGGATGTATAACAGAGCACTTAGAAAATAATAATAGGAATGGGCAGAGTCAACACAGATTTATGAAAGCAAAATCATGTTTCACAAAGCTGTTAGAGTTTTTTGAGGTTGTAACTAGCAGAATAGATAAGGGGGAACCACTGGATGTGGTGTATTTGGATTTTGAAAAGGCATTCCATAAGGTGCCACACAAGAGGTTATTAACCACAATTAGGGGTCATGGGATTAGGGGTAATATACTCGCATGGATTGAGGATTGGTTAACGGACAGAAAACAGATACTGTAGTAGGAATAAACGGGTCATTTTTGGGTTGGCAGGCTGTAACTAGTGGGGGCACGCAAGGATCAGTGCTTGGGCCTCAGCTATTCACAATCTATATCAATGATTTGGATGAGGAGACCAAATGTAATATATGCAAGTTTGCTGATGATACAAAGCTGGGTGGGAATTTGTGAGGAGGTTGCAAAGAGGCTTCAAGGGGATATAGGCAAGGTAAGTGAATGCGCAAAAACATGGCAAATAGAATATAATGTGGAGAAATGTGAAGTTATCCACATTGGTAGGAAAAATAGAAAAGCAGACCATTTTTTAAATGGTGAGAGATTGGGAAATGCTGGTGTTCAGAGGGACCTGGGTGTCCTTGTACACGAATCACTGAAAGTTAACATGCAGGTATAGCAAGCAATTAGGAAAGCAAATGGTATGTTGGCATTTATTACAAGAGGATTTGAGTATAAGAGTAAAGACGTCTTACTGTAATTATATAGGGCCCTGGTGAGACCACACCTGGAGTATTATGTACAGTTTTGGTCTCCTTACCTAAGGAAGGATATACTTGCAATAGAGGGAGTGCAACAAAGGTTCACTAGACTGATTCCTGGGAAGGGGGGATTGTCCTATGAGGAGAGATTGAGTAGACAAAGCCTATATTCTCTAGAGTTTAGAAGAATGAGAGGGGATCTCATTGAAACATACAAAATTCTTACAGGCCTTGACAGGGTAGATGCAGGGAGGATGTTTCCCCTGGCTTGGGAGTCTAGAACCAGGGGTCACAGTTTCAGAATAAGGGTCCCAGAAAGTGCCTGTGCGGGCACCCTCCTTGGCGAGCAAGTCAGCCTGCTGGTTGCCTTGGCCGTGGGGTTCTGTGGAGGAATGGGCCTTCACCTTGTGGATGAAAACCTTCCCTTCCTCCCCCACTGCTGCCAGGATCTTTTCCAGCAGGGGCTTTACTGTGAGGGGTCTCCCGTCGGCGGAGGTGTATCCGCGGCGGGACCAGATAGCCAGGTACTCCGTACGCGAATTGTATGTGAACATGCTGTCCGAGCAAATCGTGTAGGGGGTGGGGAAGATTTCGGGGTGTGTAACAACGTACACCACCGCGGACAGTTCAGCCTGCTGGGCGCTCATGGTGCTGGGGAGCTTAATCGCCAGGGCAATGTTTGCCGCTGGGTCGTAAACTCCACACCCCGTGAAACGCTTGCCAGCAGATACCGTGCTGGAACGTCTACATAGATCTCGCGGCCTGTGGGATGCATCCCGGCACGTAAACCTATGTTTACTTCCCAAACCCCTTCAATGGAACAATGGCTGTTCCAGGATATACCAGGTTGGCTGTGAGCTTTGGCTCACAGAGACCCTTCACCTTCAGATCCATCTGTGAGAGGAGCAAGGTCCAGCGGGCAATGCGGGCACTGCTCACTGTTCCATCCTTAATCCTCCCGTCCAGAAGCATCTGGGCGGGTGTGTGATTGGTGAGGAGGGTGATGGGAGAGGTGCCTGTGAAGATCAATGATCTTTTCACAGCCCAATGTGTGGCCAAAAGGTGCCGCTCACAGTTGGAATAGCTCCTTTCCACATCAGTGAGTATCCTGGAGGAGTAGACCGCCGGCCGTGCCGCTCTTGGAGCAGCACAGCACTCAGGCTGTCCCCGCTGGCTGCTACCTCCAGGAAAAACTCTTTCTCCCCATCTATGGCCCCTAGAGCTGGCGCAGTCTGCAAGTCTTTCTTGAGCCTGACAAATGCTGCCTGGCAACCCTCATCCCAAAGCCATTCCACTCCCTTCTGTAGGAGTCGGAGCAGAGGGGCTGCGGTGGCTGCATAGTCCTCAATGAAATCTCTACAGTACCCGGTTAGCCCTAGAAACGACCTCACACCTGTTACTGTGTTAGGGACCGGTAGTTCTTGTACCACCTCCCTCCTAGCCTTATCTATGGCCCTTTCTCCAGCACGGACGGTCAGTCCGAGGAATGTCACCTCCTGCTGGCCGATCTGTGCTTTCTTGGGATTTACTTTGAAACCCTTCTGCCCTAACAGCTCCAGCAGTTTGGCCAATAGTGGGCCATGCTCCTCTTTCGAATCAGTGAACAGGAGCAGGTCATCCACATATTGGACCAACTGTCTGAGCTGGCTAAAATCCTTCAAACTGTTGGCCATGCACTGATGGAAAATGCTGGGGCTGTTGTGGAAGCCCTGAGGCAAACAGCTCCACATGTACTGCTGCCCTTTAAACGTAAAGGTAAACTTGTACTGATCCTCCCTCCTTACAGGGATGGACCAAAACCCATTTGAAATATCCAGCACCGTGAAAGTGGTCGCGGATGCTGGAATACTCCCGATGAGGTCGGCAACTGCTGCTACTGTGGGTGCGCAGGCTGGGATGTTACTATTGAGCAGTCGATAGTCCACCGTGGCCCTCCAGGAATTGTCCGGCTTTCTGACCGGCCATAATGGAGAATTCACGTGGGTAGCTATCGGTCTCAGAACTCCCTGCTGCACTAACGAGGACATGGCTGCTTCCATGTCTGGTTCTGCTTCCCTGGGGAAGTTATAGGGGTCAATTTTCTGGCCGCCGTCAGGCGGCTTTTCATGCGGCCGGGGGCCGAAAATCGGCGAAAAAGCGGGTCGTGACCCCCCGCCTGATTCCCCGCCCCGTCCGACTTTCGGACCGCCGTTTCCCCGCGACCCGCTTCAGTCCCGGCCGCCGCTGGCGGGACTGGTCGTCGGCACACTAATTACCAATTATCAGCTTGTTGAGGTAGTTTTTCCGGGGCCGTTGCAACTTTGGGGCTTTCCCCACATCAAACCCGCCTGCGGGGAACCCCGCTGCTGAGACCTGGCGTGAAGCTTGCCAGCTTGCTTGTTGTCAGCTGCAGGTCAATCGGAGAAGCTGCGATTTAAAGGGACAGCACTTGTATGTTGAAGGACCTTGTTGTTGCAGGTTTGGGGCTACTTCTTCAAGGCTTAGGCACAGCTGTGGAAGGTTGGAGCCTCACACACTTCTTCAATGCGATCTCCTGGGAAGCCCCTCTCGCCACCCTCACTCAGCGCTTCCTCAGCGGAGGCATCTACGAGAAGCATGGGATGCCTTTTTTTCCTTCCCTTCTTGCCATTAGAGGATCTCCCGCAGCAGAGGTGGCAGCTGCAGAACCAGGAACAGCAGGATGAGCACCAGGAGCACCAGGCTGCTGCTCACTCACCTGAAGTTGCACAGGCCAGAAGGGGCCAGTGCTTGGAAGTGGCTTGAGAGCACCTTGCTGCGCATCAGGGGGCCATGGGGACCCGTTTCTGCACTGGCAGTCCTACTCAGAAGGACTTCCATGAAGATCTGGTTTCTCTGTTCAATAGATGGCCAACGCTCCTCAAGAGATGTCATTCTCTTATGAGCACTCACCATGTTTTCCGTACCCTGGCGAGTTATCTCCTCCATGGAGGTTGCCAACCTTTCCATGGTGATGCGTTCATGCGCCAATGAGTCCACAAAGGCTCTGCTCATGGTCGCTATGGACTCCTCCATTCGCTACACACTCACAGCGGCCCTGGAGACAAAACCTGCCAGAGACTCCTGCATCTGTGCATGGAGATCCATCACCTCTTCTCTTGCGGATGGACCCAGAGGCAGCGGGTTGACATGCAGCGCAGCTGAGCTGAGCTGACAGAGTCCTGCGCCCTCCGACGAGGACTCTCTGCTGCTGTCCCTGTCTCCAGAATCTGCTGAC
Organism: Somniosus microcephalus; assembly: GCF_052327205.1. NCBI lineage: Eukaryota > Metazoa > Chordata > Chondrichthyes > Squaliformes > Somniosidae > Somniosus > Somniosus microcephalus. The sequence goes on along the minus strand of NC_140993.1, from coordinate 206,784,155 downwards.
GCTCACTTGTGAGCTTTGAAACACCAGGTGACAACACTACTCTATGTCCCGAAGGTCCCCCCCGAGGTGTGAGTGTCTGCGCTGGTGCTGGGTGCGCTTACTTCTGCTGACGCTGCGCCCTCAGAGGTTGGAGCTTCCTCTGAGGAGTCTGGCTGCACAGCCTCTTCCTCCTCCACAGTGAGGATGGGGGCTCTGGATGGTATTGTGGGGGAGTAAAGGAAAGAGTTCTTCTGGTGACTCACAGCGAGTTGGCATCTGCTGACACCTGCATCCATGCAGCATTGGTCTCAGTGGGAGGCCTCTTCCTCTCTGACCTAGGGAAGAGGACCTCCCTGTGGGCCCTAACCCCATCCAATAATGCCTGCAGTGAAGCCTCGTCAAATTTGGAGGCAGCTCGGGGTCTGGCACTGGCCACAGCTGCTGCAGACTCCTCTGCCATCCTGTATGGTTCGTTTGGAAGCCTTCAGAGGATGCAGTGCTTGCTATGGACATTGAAAGCACCACGAATGATGACATCATACTGTGGGGATTTCTGACTCAAATTGGACAATTAGCAAGGCTTCCCACATGCTGGGAATTAATTGGCCACTTGAGGGAAAATTGCATGGAGCTGGCTGACACTTTTTTATGTGTGTCAGAAACGCCACATTCGGGGAAACCCGACCATTTCCCACACAAGCCGAAAATCGGGGCCATACTGTTTCTGTGGTTGGGCCATGGAGTCCCCGTCTACGTTGACCTCAAACCCTGTGACCCTCCCGCAGTCGTGTTTGTGAGTGGTAAATGTGGCCAGGTGGGCCTGCACAAATGCCTGGAACTCTGGTGGGGTGTTGCTGACCATGAGCCTGAGGTTATAATCCTCTTTGGACTTCATGGTGCAGAGGGTCCCCTTCCCTTCTGTTCCTGGGATTACTATGATCTCTCCATTCTTTACTTTACCTGCCCCCCAAAGGCAGTGATTCCTTAAATCCACTAGGATCCCGTGGCCTATGATAAAGTCGGCTCCCAGGACCCCTCTTCCACCCTCCACTTCCCATTTCATCAGGACACAGGTCCACTTGGAGCGGAGCGGTCCTACCCAAATGGCGAGCGGGATGGAAAATGAACCAGCCTGTTCCCTACCCGTGAACCCCGATAGACTGTATGGGACCCCGCTAGAGAGAGGCGAGGTGGTGGAGTTAGCTGAGTAGTCCACGGTGCATGATGCCCCCGTTTCTAACAGATAGGTCCGCGTCACCTTCTCCACCTCCATCTCCAAAAGGGGTCTTTTCCACTCATCATATCGGAAAGAACACAGGTAAACAGGCTGCGCTGGCTCTAGTCATGGCTGTGGGTTGGATGGGGCGGATGGGGTGAGAGCACCGGTGGCGGCTGCTACTCTTCCCTGGCCAGTCAATAAGGACCTCATGGTGTCCAAAAGTGACTTGACCTCTGCGGAAGGGATCCCTGCCCCCGCCTTTTGGGCTGGGGCTGTGGGATGCTTTCCCTTGTTATCTTTCCAAGGGTTTTTGCACTCCTTCCGCCAGTGACCATCCTTCCCACACCCGTAACAATTGGTCTTGGTGTTGGGGGGGTTACTCCCTTCCTGGTGCCACTCTTTCCTACCCGGTCCGGGTTTTACCTCCTGCACCGTTCCCTTGGGTGGGTGTGCATCGGCTCCCCTGCCATTTTTGTAAGCCAGAGTGAGCTGCCTAATTACAGTAAGTTCGGTGGTCTGGGGATTTTTGGGGTCGAACCAGGCTTCTGCCTTGGCCCGGACCTGTGGCAATCTGTTTGCCATCAGGCAACGGAGCCAATGGGCCAGGGAATCCCCGTTCAGGAACGCCCGGTCTGGCGTCCCCAGACAGGCCCTCCGGTACACCGGCCACAGCTGGTCCACAAAAGCCTGCGGGATTTCCCCTGAGAGCTGGATCGTCTTCTTCACACGGGAGAAAGGACTTCCATCCATCCATCCCCATGGTCTCCAGAACCGCATCTCTAAGCTCCTCATACCCGCACTGCCCCCTTTTGCACTCTTCAGAGAGGGATTGGAGGAGACTACTCTCCAGGGAGAATAGCAGCATTTTGGCCTTCTCAGCGTCATCGCAGTCATTGACGTTGGCTGTTTGCTCTGCTTCCCTGAAGTGGATCGAGGGGTCTCCCTTCTCGGAGAGCCTCGGGAGATGGTTGACCATAGCCCTAAGCTGTTGGGTGTTAAAGGGTAATAAGAACTGGTTTTGGAGGGGTCCCTCAATGTCTCCATTGGTGGGTGGGCCGAACCTCCGATGCCGTGCTGGGCACATCGGTCCGGCCTCCGACCTCTCTGGCAGGGGTTGCTCTACCTCCGCCTCTACCTCTGGCTCCACTCCGGGTTCCACCCCCCCTTGCTGCCAAACCTCGCTGAAACTCGGCGCTATGGGTGATGGTCGTGAGGTCTCCTCTCTCTCAACCGGGTCGTCCCTAGACACTACCGGTGATGTTGGAACTGTCCTCCCCTCGTTCCCCATAAAATCTGCCTGGCCTGCCTTTGGGCTTATGAGGCATACCATGCCTTTTGCCTTCCGGAGGGCCCAGCTCAGATTTTCTATCCTCTTTTTACAGGGGCCGTGTTCTGCCTCCTCAAACCCCTGCTCGCTCGCTAGCTTGTACGCTGCCTTTACCTCCTGCACTTTCTCTTCCTGTTCCCTAATCTGGCTTGCCAAGCGGGCGTTTTTCTCCCGCAACCTTAACTCATTTCCCTTGGCCTCGGTGACTTGGCACTGTAGGTATTCCAACTGGGCCTTGTGTTCTCCCACTAAATGCACTCTCTCCTGATTCAAAGCCTGCAAAGCTACTAATAACTTCTCCCCTGCAAGAGCCTTATCCTGGATCTCCAGGGCTGACTCCCTTAACTCGACTGCCTGTGCTGCAACGAGCCTGTCCAAAAGCTGGACATGCTTTTTAAAACACATCAGCCAAACTGCCTTCTCTAAGGACTTCTTGTGTTCCTTTCCCTCTGTCCACTTAGTTGCTGCATCTACCGGACGCCCAGCCTTTAACAGAGTGGTGATCCACTTCTTAGTGATATTCATCTTGCTAAACACATAATCAGAAATCCTTTCCTCCATCATGGTTTGCTCATCCGAACCATTGTCTACTGTATCACAACCCTGTTGCCGGTGTCCTGCCGCAGTCACCATTTCTGTAGGGGGTGGTGTGGGGTTGGCGCGTGCGCCCAGTCAGTTATGCCTCTGACTGTTTATGAGCGGTTCAAATCGCTCCCATGCCCCTGGGTTCTAGACACCAGACTTAGGTACAGGCGGCGATACAGAAAAGACTCGAGTAGACAGGTGGTTTGGATGTAAGCAAAACCAAGATTTTATTGAAAAAGAAATTAACACAATCTTATGAAAAAGTTACTAGTATAAAATTTACAGGCAAATACAAAATAACTATACTTATACAGGGAATGGGGAACACACGGCACATCGAGGGAAAACGATTATCTTAACAATCCCCTTATCCTTATCCCACCCCTATACCTAACTAGATTAAGCTATGAGGGGCCAGAATCCATGCTCACCAATCAAAAGATCTGCTGAATTCAAAAGAGCGGTGGGGTTTGGGGTTCGCTCTTTGTGCTCTCTGGAGCCTGCCGTCATCACGTGGTCTCGGGGTGCTGCAAGGGCGTTGTCCAGGTACAAGTATCCCACAGTTAAAGTCTCTGCTTGGGTACTTTACCTCGCAAGGATGATGGTTCCCCTTCCTCGGCCGACAGTTGGAGTTTGCATGAAGATAGTCGACGGTGAGCTGGATTGAAGGCCCGATTATTCAAAGCTTTTCTTCAATCGTCTTCCCATTCGTCTTCCTCGCCACCTCGCCTCGTCATGTCCCGCGTCGCCTGGCCTGGTTTGTCTGTGTCCGCCTGGTGCAATGCCGGGCGTCCCTGATGGAATGGGAAAGGCATGGGAAGTGACCGGGCAGTAAGCGTGGGACGGGGGAAGAGCAGTAGCCACGATGGCATAGTGGTTAGCACTGTTGCCTCACAGCGCCAGGGTTCGAATCCGGCCTCGGGTGACTGTCTGTGTGGAGTTTGCACATTCTCCCCGTGTTTGCGTGGGTTTTCTCCGGGTGCTCCGGTTTCCTCCCACAGTCCAAAGATGTGCGGGTTAGGTTGATTGGCTATGTTAAATTGACCCTTAGTGTTAGGGGGATTAAATACGTGGGGATAGGGTGGGATATGTGTTGGTGAAGGGGTTACGGGGATCGGGTGGGATATGTGTCGGTGCAGGCTCGATGGGCCGAAATGGCCTCTATCTGCACTGTGGGGTTTCTGTGATTCTGTGATTCTGTGTGAGGGCGAGGGGCCGGAGCAAGAGCCAGGAGCAAGGGCAGAGAGCAGAGAGAGAAGGTTGCCAGTGGGCCTACAATTATATTCCTTCGGATGGCCCTTACCTGCGCGCCAAATCAGGTTAGTTCTTTGTCCCAATCTTGGTGGGCTAGTTTAAATAATTGTAGCAATCTAAACTAACTGTTTTTAGATGGCCGGTAATCGCACCTACTGGCCCGATTCCTGAGTTGCTTTTGTTATTAATACATCTTAATCGGCCTGCCCAGCTTTGATGGCTTCCCTAAGCTGTTTCCGATTATTTATGCAAACAACTTGATGGCCTTAAGTATAGGCCTCACTGGTATTGATCTGTCTCTGATTTGACTTAATGCATAATTCAAAGTCCTGTCTGCTTTCAAAACACAAAAGTTTCTCTTCACAGAAACTGCAGCCTGGGTTTCGATTTCCCAAGAACTGCTTGTGCCACAGAGTCCAAGCTTTTAAAATCTTGCAGGCTTTTAGCCACGAGGCGCGGACGCCATCTTTGGGTACCCTTTTCATTAAAATGTCCATGCAGCGTCCCTTTTATTATTAATAACCTTTGGGGAAATGTAGAAATTTTCCGAATCTTACAGCGGGATGCTGTCGCAGGCCATTGTAATGATGACATCTTCCATGGATAGAATGGCCAACTCATGGAGCATCAAATGTGGCAATCGAATGAGTGCATGCAGGCCTTGAACAAGGGCTTGCAGACTCTGGATGCCAACTTAAATGGGACGAACGGTACCCTAGCCTTGGTCTTGCAGCATCCCACTGATCTGCAGCAAAGTGTTCTCCAGCACATTGCTAGCAGGGAAATGCAGCTGGGTCACTCGTTTCCCCCCTAAACCTCGCCCCCCGCCCCGCCACCCACCCAGTCAGTAGCCTACTGTGGAGGGTGAATTCCTGGAGTGTGTACGAGATGGTTTTTTAGACCAGTACATTTAGGAGCCAACTAGGGAATCGGTTCTCCTAGATTGGGTATTTTGCAATGAGAAGGGGCTAATTAATAATCTTGTTGTGCGGGGTCCTTTAGGGAAGAGTGACCATAACATGATAGAATTCTTCATTAAGATGGAAAGTGAAGTAGTCCAATCCAAAACTAGGGTCCTAAATCTAAACAAAGAAAACTACAAAGGTATGAGGAGGGAGTTGGCTATGATAGATTGGGGAGCTTCATTAAAAGGCATGACGGTGGATAGGCAATGGCTAATGTTTAAGGAACGAATGCATGAATTGCAACAGTTATACATTTATTTCTGGCGCAAAAACAAAAAAGGAAAAGCGGCCCAACCATGGCTAACAAAATAAATTAAGGATAGTATTAGATCCAAAGAGGAGTCATATAAAGTTGCCAGAAAAAGTAGCAAGCCTGAGGATTGGGAGCAGTTTAGAATTCAGCAAAAAAGGACCAAGAAGTTGATTAAGAGAGGAAAAATAGAGTATGAGAGTAAACTTGCAAGGAACATAAAAGCAGACTGTAAAAGCTTCTACAAGTATGTAAAAAGAAAAAGATAAATGAAGACAAATGTAGATCCCTTACAGTCAGAAACAGGAGAATTTATAATGGGGAACAAGGAACAGGCTGAGCAATTAAACGAATACTTTGGTTCTGTCTTCATGGAAGAGGACACAAATAACTTTTCAGAAATGCTAAGGAACCAAGGGTCTAGTGAGAAGGAGGAATTAAAGGAAATTTGTATTAGTAAAAAAATAATACTGGAGAAATTAATGGGACTGAAAGCTGATAAATCCCCAGGGCCTGATAATCTGCATCCCAGAGTACTAAGAAAGGTAGCCATGGAAATAGTGGATGCATTGGTTGTTATCTTCCAAAATTCTATCGATTATGGAACAGTTTCTGCAGATTGGAGGGTGACAAATGTAACCCCACTATTTAAAAAAGGAGGGAGAGGGAAAACAGGGAACTACAGGCCGGTTAGCCTAACATCAGTAGTAGGGAAAATGCTAGAGTCTATTATAAAGGATGTGATAACAGGACACTTAGAAAATATCAATGGGATTAGACAAAGTTAACATGGATTTATGAAAGGGAAATCGTGTTTGACAAACCTACTGAAGTTTTTGAGGATGTAACTGGTAGATTAGATAAGGGAGAACCAGTGGATGTGGTGTATTTGGATTTTCAGAAGGCCTTTGATAAAATCCCACATAAGAGGTTAGTGTGCAAAATTAAAGCACATGGGATTGGGGGTAATATATTGGCATGGATTGAAAATTGGTTAACAGACAGGAAACAGAGAGTAGGAATAAATGGGTCTTTTTTGGGGTGGCAAGCAGTAACTAGTGGGGTACCGCAGTGATCAGTGCTTGGGCCCCAGCTATTCACAATATATATCAATGATTTGGATGAGGGAACCAAATGTAATATTTCCAAGTTTGTTGATGACACGAAACTAGGTGGGATTGTGAGTTGTGAGTTTTGAGAAGGATGCAAAGAGGCTTCAAGGCAATTTAGACAAGTTGAGTGAGTGGGCAAATACATGGCAGATGCAGTATAACATGGATAAATGTGAAGTTATCCACTTCGGTAGGAAAAACAGAAAGGCAGAGTATTATTTAAATGGTGATGGATTGGGAAATGTTGATGTACAAAGGGACCTGGGTGTCCTTGTACACCAGTCACTGAAAGCAAACATGCAGGTGCAGCAAGCAGTTAGGAAGGCAAATGGTATGTTGGCCTTCATTGCAAGAGGATGTACAGGGCCTTGGTGAGACCACACCTAGAGTACTGTGTGCAGTTTTGGTCTCTTTACCTAAGAAAGGATACACTTGCCATAGAGGGAGTGCAGCGAAGGTTCACCAGACTGATTCCTGGGATGGCAGGACTGTAATATGAGGAGAGATTGGGTCGACAAGGCCTGTATTCACTAGAGTCTAGAAGAATGAGAGGGGATTTCATTGAAATGTATAGAATTCTGACAGGGCTAGGCAGACTGGATGCAGGGAGGATGTTTCCCCTGGCTGGGGGATCTAGAACAAGGGGTCGCAGTCTCAGGACATGGGGTAGGACATTTAGGACTGGGATGAGGAGAAATTTCCTCACTCAGAGGGTGGTAAACTTGTGGAATTCTCTACCATAGAACGCTGTGGAGGCCAAGTCACTGAATATATTTAAGAAGGAGACAGATAGCTTTCTAGACGCAAAACGTGTCAAGGGGTATGGGGAGAGAGCGGGAATATGGTATTGAGATAGAGGATCAGCCATGATCATATTGAATGGCAGAGCAGGCTCGAAGGGCCGAATGGCCCACTCCTGCTCCTATTTTTCTATGTTTCTATGTTTCCTGTGGAGCTACAGGTCTGTGACCAGCAGGCTGCTAGTGTTGTTGCTGGTGCCATTGTTGGTCATCTCGGTCCTCATCTGAGGTCCAATCTAAGGCAGCATAAGCAGCACCCATCCTGACCTGATAGATCAGCGCTCCAAAGTGCAGGTGGTGGTGTTCTCATGCGCCTGCTGCCCTTGTGCTTCTAGGTGGTAGAGGCTGCGGGTTTGGGAGGTGCTGCCGAAGGGGCCTTGGTGAGTTACTGCACTGCATCTTGTAGATGGTATACACTGCAGCCACGGTACGCTGGTGGTGGAGGGAGTGAATGTTTAAGGTGGTGGATGGGGTGCCAATCAAGTGGGCTGCTTTGTCCTGGATGGTGTCCAGCTTCTTGAGTGTTGTTGGAGCTGCCCTCATCCAGGCAAGTGGAGAGTATTCCATCACACTCCTTACTTGTGCCTTGTAGATGGTGGAAAGGCTTTGGGGAGTCAGGAGGTGAGACACTCGCCACAGAATACCGAGCCTCTGACCTGCTCTTGTTGCCACTGTATTTATGTGGTTGGTCCAGTTAAGTTTATGGTCAATGGTGCGGGATTTCGACGATGAAATTGCCATTGAATGTCAAGGGGCGGATGTTAGCCTTGTTGGAGATGGTCATTACCTGACACTTGTGTGGTGCAAATGTTAACTGCCACTTACCAGCCCAAGCCTAAATGTTGACCAGGTCTTGCTGCATACGGGCATGGACTACTTCCTTATCTGTGAATGGAACTCAACACTGTGCAATCATCAGCGAATACCCCCACTTCTGACCTTAGATTGGAGTGAAGGTAATTGATGAAGCAGCTGAAGATGGTTGGGCCTAGGACACTGCCCTAAGGAACTCCGGCAGTGATGTCCTGGGGCTGAGATCAATGGCCTCCAAAAACTGTGGCTCTTGTTACCACAGTATTTATGTGGCTGGTCCAGTTAAGTTTCTGGTCAAAGGTGAGTCCCAAAATGTTGATGGTGGGGGATTCGGCGATGGTATGTACCTTTAAGGGAAGAACTGGTTTTAGACTGCAGTACCGGCAGTGACCACACCTGTATAAAAGGCCCTAGCAGGCTTCTGTATTTCAGTCTGACGTTGCCCTCCTGTTCAGTAAAGTACCTGTTAAACTGTTCTCCCGAAGTCCGTGTATTATTGAGGCACGGACTTTACAGTGGCGACGAGTAAGTTCGAACTCACCTGCAGTGTGGCATCATCTCACGGGGATCTCGCCCTGAGAGGAGGTTTCTTGGAGGTCGTAGTCTGAGCAACGGGCGTCGACCGCGGGCAACCGCCCAAAGAATTCATCGGTGTTCGGAGAATTGCGGGAGAGACTGTGGAGAGCTGTGCTTGGCTCCCCAGTTAAGGTGTTCCAGCAAATCGTGCTGGTAGCAGGTAGTGCGCTGACCCTTCCGCACTGCGGCGGGCTCAAGCTCGATCGAGCGGCTCTTTAAAACGGGCCGCGCAGCATCGCCGGGAAAAGAAAACAAGAGAGAGAGAGGGTGGAGCGCACAGGGCGCGGTCGGTGCTCAAAAACCGGGCAGCGAAGAGAAAATAAACGGGGGGGAAGGAAAGCAAGATGCGCCGAAGCCGCGGGTCACCGCCATTACCCTGTAGAATGCTAGGAGCAGCGCGGCAGCAAGAGGAAGAAGGAAAAGCGCGGGAGGCGCCATTTTATCCCGTTGGGGAAGAAGGAAAAGCGCGGGAGGCGCCATTTTATTCCATTGGGGAAGAAGAAAAAGCGCGGGAGGCGCCATTTTAAATCACCCAAGATGCCGAAAAGTGGCAGTATCACTGCTTTCGACAACGAGGTAGAAGATTGGCCCACATATGTGGAAAGAATTGAAGTGTACTGCAAGGCAAATGAGGTGGCCGATGGAAAGAAGGCGTCGGTATTACTGAATTTGATGGGCGCGAGTACGTACGGCCTATTGCGGAATTTAATTACCCCAGCTAAACCAATGGAGAAAAGTTTTGAGGAGATTGTTAATATCTTACAGGAACACCTAAACCCTACACCGCTGCTGATAGCAGAAAGATTCAAGTTCCATAAAAGAAACCAGCACAAAGATGAGAGCAATGCTGACTATCTTACGGAACTACGCAAGTTATCGAAGCACTGCCAGTTCGGAGCAGGGCTGGCAGACACCTTACGGGATAAGTTTGTCTGCGGGCTCCAGAGTGAAGGAACCCAGAAACGACTACTTTCAAAAAAGGACCTGACACTAGAACAGGCTTTCAGCGTGGCAGTATCCTACGAAGCAGCAGCACGGGGAGCTGCGGAAATACAACAGAAACCACAAGAATACAGTGCTAACGAAATGGCGTATGGAGCAGAAAAGTGCTATCGCTGCGGCAGAACAACCCATGAGCAGAAGGACTGCTGGTTTAAGGACAAAGTATGCAGGCAATGCGGAAAAATGGGACATATAGCAAGAGTCTGCAGGTCGGGAAAGAAAACCAACACGACAAGAACTACTAAGGAACAGTACAGGAAAGTAAAGAAACTGACAGACAGTAGTTCGGAAGATCAGGAGAGTGATAAGGACTCCGGGAGCAGGAGACTAAGTTGTCTAAAGTTACACAACGTAATCGCAAAGGAGGATCACCGAATCATTTGGGTCACCCTCACGATAGCAGGGTCCCCAGTAAAGATGGAATTGGACACAGGATCAGCCCTAACTGTCATGAATTGACGAGACTATGAGTGGCTATTCTCACACATACCCTTAAAGGACACATCCATTGTATTGAAGACATACACGGGGCAAAAGGTCTACCCCAGAGGAAAAATAAGGGTGCCAGTTGAATATAACGGCAAGGAAACACAGAAACTATATATGTATATACTACGAGATGGAGGACCACCATTATTGGGACGTGAATGGATCCGAAAAATACAATTGGATTGGCATTCCATGCAGGCGCTAACTGTGACTGACAAAAAGGATGATGACGTCGCACCTGGACGTCTGTCACAAATTCTATCTGACGCGGAAGAGGTGTTCCAACAAGGACTTGGGACTCTAAAAGGAGTAAAGGCAACCATAAAGATTGAAGATAACGCAAACCCAAAATTTTTATGGCCATACCGGTGCCATACGCGATCCGCCCAGCCGTTGAAGCTGAACTGGAGAGTCTGGAGCGTTCGGGTGTGCTGTCCAAGGTGGACTGGAGCGAGTGGGCCACACCCATCGTTCCTGTAATGAAGAAAGCATTGAGCAGCATGCCTGGGGAGCCAAAGAAGGTTCGCATCTGTGGGGACTTCAAGGTGACTGTGAACCCAGTCCTGCACACAGTACAGTATCCACTTCCGCGGATAGAAGATATTTTCGCCTCACTATCTGGAGGGAAACGTTTTACAAAGATTGATCTGGCCCAAGTGTATCTACAAATGGAGGTGGAAGAAGCATCTAGAAAATACCTCACGATAAACACTCACAAAGGCCTTTACCAGTACAATCGACTGGTATTCGGGGTAGCATCAGCAGAGGGCGATGGAACAAGTCCTTCAAGGGATCCCGGGGACCCAGTGTTATTTGGACAACATCCTGGTTACGGGCGAAAATGACAGTGAACACCTTGCCAACCTGGAGCAGGTGCTCTCGAGATTACAGGAATATGGGCTACGAGCCAACCGCCCCAAATGTGAGTTCTTCAGGAGACAAATCTCGTATTGTAGCCACATGATTGATGAGGAAGGGTTGCATAAGTCGAGGCTGTAGTCAAGGCTCCAGCACCAGAAAATGTGTCGCAACTGAGGTCGTTCCTCGGGTTGGTGAACTACTACCATAAGTTCTTGCCGAATTTATCTACAATTCTGCACCCACTGAACGCCCTGCTGCAAACTGGAGTGACATGGAAATGGAGTGATGAGTGTAAGCGTGCCTTTCAGGAATGTAAATGCCTAATCACTTCAAAAGAAGTATTGGCCCACTACAACCCAACACTACCGATTCGGTTGGTATGTGATGCGTCACCCTACGGCATTGGAGCGGTACTGTCACACAAATTCCGTGACTGTTCAGAGAGGCCAATAGCCTTTGCGTCGCGCTCGCTAAACTCAGCCGAGCATAACTACGCCCAGATTGACAGGGAGGCCCTCAGCCTGGTGTGCGGGGTGAAGAAGTTCAATCACTATCTGCACGGGCAGAAATTCACCCTACTGACTGATCATCAGCCCTGGTCTCCATTTTTAACCCAAAGAAGGGCGTTCCGGTGATGACGGCGCAACGGCTGCAAAGATGGTCACTTTTTCTAGGGGCACATCAGTACGACATAGAGTACAAGGGTACGAAACAGCATGGAAACGCTGATGGGCTGTCGCGCCTACCGTTGCCTACGGTAGAAGAAGCACCTGCAGTGGACCCTGTTGAGATATTCCATGCAACCATAGTCGAATGTTTGCCTGTTACAAACTCGAGTATAGAGAAGGAAACCTGAAATGACCCGACACTCTCTCGGGTCTATGATTTGACGGTGAAGGGATGGCCAGCATATGGCGACTCACTGTTGCCAGCATTCTCGCCAAGAAGAGAACAGCTGTCAGTGTGCCAGGGAACCTTGATGTGTGGATCCCGAGTGGTAATTCCACCCAAGTTGAGAGATAGAGTGCTCAATGAGCTTCATGAGGGTCATCTGGGAGGGGTAAAAATGAAAAGCCTAGCCAGGGCATTTGTGTGGTGGCCGGGAATCGATAAAGAAATTGAGGATATGACCAAGAGATGCACAGGATGCCTGAAGGTCCAAAACGCTCCACCACAGGCCCCGCTACATCCATGGGAGTGGCCCTCATCTCCATGGCAATGGGTACACATTGATTTTGCTGGTCCATTTATGGACTCAATGGGCTAGATTTTCAGTATAGACAGTTTTGGGGCGCTAACCTTAGCGCCCGCCCGAAGTTAGCGCCCGCCCCAAAGTAGCGCCCCGTTGCCGGAAATTCAGTGGCTTCGCCCTAAGAGGTTGGTGGAGCGCTAAAAGAGGCGTTCCACTACTATCTTTAGGCGCTAAGCCGGCGGTGCAGAGCGCAACACCCGAGCTCGGGCGCAGCGCACGGCAGACACTCTGGTGCCAGTGAGCTCTTAAAGGGGAAGGGTGCATGTGTTTTTTTCAAAGGCAGTGTCTGGGGGGGAAGACAGGAGGAGGAGGAGGAGGAGGAGGAGGAGGAGGGCATAAATACACCGTTCACAACAACACACTGGATCCTTCCGCACAACACATGCAGACTGCCTTTTATAGTGCAGGAGGAGTGCCCTTTAATTTGCGCTCCCCAGGGTGTGTTGCGTTCCATTTTACAAATGCTCTGGACGCCAGCCGCACAATGGGGCGGTCCGACTGAAGTTTGGATTCGGGGCGGCCAAAGGGCGTTGCACGTGGATGTGACGTCATTTTCTGCGCGCGCATCCGGGCGGCCGCTAAACTTTGTGCCAGCGCTAACGGGCAACTTAATTTGGGGCGGGGCACAAACTGCGCTGCGCCCGGGCGCTACACGCATAGCGCCCGAAAATCACTTCTCTTAAGGCGCTAACTGCTGGCGCAAGCAACTGAAAATCTAGCCCAATGTTTCTAATCACTGTGGACGCCCATTCGAAATGGCCAGAGGTCATTAAAATGTCCTCCACCACCACGGAGAAAACTATTGCAGTCCTAAGGACAATCTTCGCCAGGAATGGGTGCCAGAACAGATTTGCTCCGACAATCGGCCACAGTTTGTGTCTGAGGATTTCCGGAGGTTCCTGAAGAATAATGGGGTGAAACATTACACATCTGCCCCATATCATCCAGCCACAAATGGATTGGCTGAGAGGTTTGTTCAGACCTTTAAAAAGGCCATAAAGGCAATGTCTAATGACGACATACCACTACAACACAAGGTGGATAGTTTCTTGTTTGCTTACCGGAATGCGACACATGCAGTAACCAACCAAGCTCCAGCCGTACTGTTCTTCAACCGAAGGCTAAGATGTCGCCTGGATTTGCTCAAACCAAACATAAGACGAGATGTTGAGGATAAGCAATTCCAGCACATAAATGAGAAGCCAACCAGGAGCTTCAAGATAGGGCAACCAGTCTTGGCTCGCGACTACCGAACAGAAAAATGGCAGCCAGGAACGATATGCACACAGCAGGGACCACTAATGTACGTAGTGGACGTTGGAGAGAGCATTGTGAGGTGCCATGCTGACCAGATTCTAGAGTCACAGGAACAAGCCAAACTCGTACCCGTACCTGGTAATCAACCCGAAGTAAAGATTGCGTTTACCTCAGAAGCAGTGGTATTGGAAGCTGACGAACCAACCAATGACAATGAACCAGAATCAGCTCCGCCGCAAGAACAGGATACTCGAGAAAGGCGCTATCCAGTCAGGATCAGGAAGCCTCCTCAAAGACTGAACTTATAATGATTATTTCAGTTGATGTATATAATATCCAGAAAGTTGTAATTAGTTATTATTTAGTTGTTAAATGAATGTTATGTACTGTTTATCTAAAAGGGGAGGAATTGTTGGGTATGTACCTTTAAGGGGAGAACTGGTTTTAGACTGCAGTACCGGCAGTGACCACCCCTGTATAAAAGGCCCTAGCAGGCTTCTGTATTTCAGTCTGACGTTGCCCTCCTGTTCAGTAAAGTACCTGTTAAACTGTTCTCCCGAAGTCCGTGTATTATTGAGGCACGGACTTTACAGTAATGCCGTTGAATGTCAAGGGGCAGTGGTTAGACTCTCGCTTGATGGAGATAGTCATTGCCTGGCACTTGTGTGGCGTGAATGTTACCTGCCACTTATCAGCCCAAGCCTGTATATCGTCCAGGTCTTGTTGCATGCGGGCATGGACTGCTTCAATGGCCCAGAAATTCGGGTCGGGGGCTTCCCGCGGGTGTAAGCCCCCGATCTGCACTTACCTAGCGCGCCGGCCATTGAGCTGTGGGCCCCCCAGAATTCCGATCCGGGGCCTGGTCCAACTGCCGGTGTGCAGTGCTTGTATATCCCAGGGGCGCAGTTAGTTTGATGCGTCCCCTGGGATCACGTGGGCCATGGGGAGCCAATTGGAACAGGGAATGCTCCATTCATAAGTTTGACAAGAAGAACTGTCAAAACTTATAAATACTATGGCCCCAAAACAGCACTAAATCTTCAAATAAATTTTTAAAAAATCACATTTTTTAAATAAACTATAAATTACATGAAATAACTATTTTAAACAATAATTTAAATTTTTGAAAAAAGTAATTTTATTTTCTAACGGGGCTAAAAATAAACTTACCTTTCTTTAAAGTATTTAAAAATAATAAACCTGTGGAAAAAATGTTTTAATTTTAATTAATTCACCACTTACCTTGTAAAAAGCAGGCCTTACGACTGCTTTTTAAATGTCTAACTTCTGGAGACGTACCCTCCCAGGAAAACCTGCAAAAAAACCCGAAGTTCGATGCGCACGCGCAGCCTCTCCTGCGCACGCGTTCGAACTCTGAACCCCTTCGTTCAGGGGAACGGAAGTGCTGGTTTCCCGCGCATGCAGGAAACCGGCACTTCCATTGGGCTTATGGGTGAGTACCCCATGCGTACTCACCCGTGGAGACCCGAATTTCTGGGCCATTATCTGAGGAGTTGTGAATGGCGCTGAACACTATGCAGTCATCAGCGAACATCACCATTTCTGACCTTATGTTGGAGGGAAGGTCATTGATGAAGCAGCTGAAGGTGGTTGGGCACAACTCCTCAGATAATGAAGCACTGCCCTGAGGAACTCCTGCAGCAATATCCTGGGGCTGTGATGATTGACCTTCAACCACCACAACCATCTTTGTGCTAGGTATGACTCCGGCCAGTGGAGAGTTTCCCCCCTGATTCCCATTGACTTCAATTTTACTAGGGCTCCTTGATGCAACACTCGGTCAAATGTTGCCTTGATGTCAAGGGCAGTCATTCTCAACTCACCTCTGAATTTCAGCTCTTTTGTCCATCTTTGGATCAAAGCTGTAATGAGGTCAGGAGCTGAGTGGTCCTGACAGAATCCAAACTGAGCATCGGTGAGCAGGTAATTGGTGAGTAAGTTCCGCTTGATTACACTGTCGATGACACCTTCCACCACTTCTTGAGTGTTGTTGGAGCTGCACTCATCCAGGTAAGTGGAGTGTATTCCATCACACTCCTTACTTGTGCTTTGTAAATGGTGGAAAGGCTTTGGGGAGTCAGGAGGTGAGGCACTCACCGCAGAATACCCAGCCTCTGACCTGCTCTTGTTGCCACAGTATTTATGTGGCTGGTCCAGTTAAGTTTCTGGTCAATGATGAGCACCAGGATGTTGATGGTGGGGGATTCGACGATGGTACTGCCGTTGAATGTCAAGGGGCAGTGGTTAGACTCTCGCTTGATGGAGATGGTCATTGCCTGGCACTTGTGTGGCGTGAATGTTACCTGCCACTTATCAGCCCAAGCCTGTACATCGTCCAGGTCTTGTTGCATGCGGGCATGGACTGCTTCATTATCTGAGGAGTTGTGAATGGCACTGAACACTGTGCAGTCATCAGCGAACATCACCATTTTTGACCTTATGTTGGAGGGAAGGTCATTGATGAAGCAGCTGAAGGTGGTTGGGCCTAGGACACTGCCCTGAGGAACTCCTGCAGCGATATCCTGGGGCTGTGATGATTGACCTTCAACCACCACAACCATCTTCCTCTGTGCTAGGTATGACTCCAGCCAGTGGAGCGTTTTCCCCCCGATTCCCATTGACTTCAGTTTTACTACGGCTCCTTGATGCCACACTCAGTCAAATGCTGCTTTGATGTCAAGGGCAGTCACTCTCACCTCACCTCTGGATTTCAGCCCCTTTGTCCATGTTTGGACCAAGGCTGTAATGAGTTCGGGAGCTGAGTGGTCTTGACGGAACCCAAATTGGGCCTCAGTGAGCAGGTTATTG
The DNA here is from genome assembly GCF_052327205.1 of Somniosus microcephalus. Taxonomy (NCBI): domain Eukaryota; kingdom Metazoa; phylum Chordata; class Chondrichthyes; order Squaliformes; family Somniosidae; genus Somniosus; species Somniosus microcephalus. The sequence continues at coordinate 206,767,585 of NC_140993.1, read as the reverse complement.
GTGAGTAAGTGCCGCTTGATAGCACTGTCGATGACACCTTCCATCACTTTGCTGATGATTGAGAGTAGACTGATGAGGCGGTAATTGGCCAGATTGGATTTGTCTTGCTTTTTGTGGACAGGACATAACTGGGCAGTTTTCCACATTGTCGGATAGATGCCAGTGTTGTAGGTGTACTGGAACAGCTTGGCTAGAGGCACGGCTAGTTCTGGAGCACAAGACTTCAATACTTCAGCTGGGATATTGTTGGGGCCTTTGCTGTATCCAGTGCGCTCATCTGTTTCTTGATATCATATGGAGCAAATCGAACTGGCTGAAGGCTGGCTTCTATGATGGTGGGGACCTCAGGAGGAGGCCGAGATGGATCACCACCTTAAACATTCACTCCCTTCACCACTAACACACCGTGGCTGCAGGGTGTACCATCTACAAGATGCACTGAGCAAGGCTTCTTCGACAGCACCTCCCAAACTCGAGACTTTTGCTATCTAGAAGGACAAAGGCAGCAGGCGCATGGGAACACCACAATCTCCAAGTTCCCCTCCAAGCACACACCATCCGGACTTAGATGTATATCGCCGATCCTTCATCGTCGTTGGGCCAAAATCCTGGAACTCCCTACCTAACAGCACTGTGGGAGTACCTTCACCACAAGGACTGCAGCGGTTCAAGAAGGCGGCTCACCACCACCTTCTCAAGGGCAATTAGAGATGGGCAATAAATTCTGGCCTTGCCAGCAATGCCTAAATCCCATGATTGAATTTTTAAATATGTTGCCGGTTTTAAGCCGCCCACCCACTCCCAAACCCATGTGCTCCTGCACATTAAATTCCAGTGCTATTCCACTATTTATAAAGCCCAGGGACCTGTATGCTTTTTTTTAAATGCCCCCTGTAAAATTGTCCCATTGGGTTTATATTGCCTCTTCTCATTCTTCCTTCCAAAATGCATCTTTTCATACTTCTCCGCATTAAATTTTATCTGCCATGTGTCTGCCCATGTCATTAGCCTGTCTATATCTTCCTGAAGTCTTCTACTATCATCCTCACTATTTAGTGCATTTGCAGATTTTGTGTCATTTGCAAACTTTGAAATTCTGTCCCCATACCCAAGTGCAGGTCATTAATATATATCAAAAAGAGCAGTGGCCCTACTACTGAACCCTAGGGGACACCATCTAGTCTGATCAACTGCTCAAAAATCATTTTGATCTCCTGTATCATGACTTTTAGTACTCCAAGTTTTCAGGTTGTTTCTGGATCATGGGCATGTTACTTTCCCAGTAAATCTGTGGGGTGTGGGGAAATCACAATCTTTGATCTGTGTGGGATGTGGGGAAACTCCCAATCTTTGATCTGCATGAGATATGTGATGCTCCGTGGTTGACTTCCATCCTGCACTTTTGGGTGCAAGCCCCTTCCAAGGGCTGTTCTTGTACCAGATGAAAATTGGAACCATGGCAATGACCTGAACCCACAAGCACAAGTAAGTTCAGGGGAGAAAAATTCGTGGCCACCACCAGAGTTGTCGGTGTCACCGGCAATTCAGATTAACAGCCGCTAAAACTGGATGCAGCACTACACGAGAAAAATTCGCACTGGGAGCTAAAGATTTTTAGCGCAGCACTAACTTACTGTGTAACGCCTTCCTGGTGGCATTAGTGCAGGCCTGGAAATCGAAGTTCCCGTCCTGAAGTGGCATTCCAGCTTCCAACAGCCTCTGGGAGCGAGGCTGTGGATTTTGCAAAGCACTGTGGGAAATTAAAAAAGCTATGAATTAAAGAGGCAATGTGTTCAGAACTAATAAAAATTAAAACGAAGTGAAAAAATTCAGTTTTCAGCCCTTACTGCCTTAAAAAAAAATTAACATTAAAAAGAAGTCCCAAATGGGAGTCTTCAGCACTTAAAGCTGAATTCCTTTCCAAACCTCCAAAAATGGGCAAGGTGCTTCAGCACTAACACAAATGGCTCAGCAAGCCAGGGAAGGGGCACCCAGGTTCCCACACATAGCACTCCAGCTTTGTGCAGAGGGTCAACACTGCAAGAGAGGTCCTCTACCCACAGGGGGCCAGGAGGCCCTCAAGAAAGAATGATGTAGGACCAGATCACCAAGGCCATTACTGCCAGCAGTGTCACCCCCACTACCTGGCACCAGTGCCCAAAGAAGCTTCATGATCTCAGACCACTGGTCAAGGTAAGTGAATGCATCTTCAAAAGCCGTCTCCTGCCAACTGAATCACTAGCCTCACACAGTTCTCAATGCATGACTTCCCCTACCAATCACTCACCTACCAACAATCTGTACCAATCACGAAACACACCTCCTAGCTTCACCTCACCCCCTTGGAGGAGACGGTACTGGCCATTTTTGGCAGGGACATGGCTAAGCCCTTGGCCAGCGGCGGGGCAGAAAGGATACAAGATGCTGGTATTCTCATAAGTTATCCTCCTTCTGGCATGCACCTCTTGCTTTCCCACCCTCCCCTCACCACAACTCCACCCTTCATCATTTCACTTCCCAGCCAGTGGGGTGGTGGAGGGAGGAAGGGAGGGAGGGAGGGAGGAGGGAGGAGGAGGAGGAGGAGGAGGAAAAGAAGAAGAAACACCATCACTTGATTTTACACGCCCAGCCACCAGCTCCTCAAAGTCGACCAGCAAGGCCATCTGCAGTGTCCCTCATTGAAAGTCAGCAGCCTTCCACCAGTCATGCGGCAGCCACTGGGGTATCCCTGAGTGACATCAGTAGGATAAGCAAAGGCACACACAAGACAGTCAATAAGAGAATGTATAAGGGTGATGAGTTGATTTATTGATGTCATATTGGATGGATAGATGTATAAAGTTGGATTGGAAAGTTTTCTTTGTGGTGGCTTTTATTTCAGCATTGTGGCCACGAGGACACTGTGAAGGTCAGTAACAGAGGGACGGTAAGGTGTAGGACAAATGTTGACAGGGGAATTGGGGTTGTAGTCACTGGTACCGGAGGCAGATGATTTCATCCCGGATATCCTGACCAGAAAGGGGCTGTCTGGGTTGCATTCTTCCTTCTGCTTCTTCCTCTTCTGTTTTTTCCTCTTCTGCGTCTTTCTTTCCCCCACAAGCGGATGCTGTAAATCTGAAATGACAGCATAAAATGTTGGAAATATTCAGCAGGTCTGGCAGCATCTCAACCTGAGACGTGAACTCTGTTTGTCTCCCAACAGATGTTGCTGACCTGCAGAGTATTTGCAGCATTTTCTGTCTTCTCAGAGGACTTCCTTTACCATCCAAGACCTTGCAAGCATCCAGCAGCACTCCCCCTACAACTTAAAAAACTTTTGACATATATTGCAACAAGCCACTACTTTAGCAAAATCAGAAAAAAAACAGTCCAAAAGCTTAAATGCAAACTTACCTGAAAGATGTGTGTGTCCCTTTAAGAGGTGCTGACAGCACCTCTGTGAATCTGCTTGCACGCTGGGTTTACCTGGTGTACTTAAGACCCAGTGCTGAACTCAGCACTAGGGTCGAAGTTGGCTGTGATGCATCATTTTTCTTTGCAGGGCAATACTTCATAACGGCAGCGCTACCGGGTGTTCGAAAATGGAGGACGCCACAGGACCCACCACCAGTTGGCGAAAGAACGGCGGCCGCCCTCTTTGCACCATTTTTTTCCGGTAACAGGTGGCATTAATCCCCCGAATTTTTAGTCCCAGGTTACTTATGATCAGACAGGTAGGGGAGAGGAAATTCAACCCCGCTATCTCGGGGAAAGGATTGGGCAGTCTGACTAGGGTTAAAAAAAAGCAGGAAGGGGAACTGGTAACATAGGAACAGGAGTAGGCCATTCAGCTCCTCGAGCCTGTTCCGTGATTCAATTAGATCATGGCTGATCTGATTCAAGAGGACAAGGATAACAATTGAGGGTTGCCACAGTCCTCCAGAGCAGGTAGTGAAAATTACAACATCTTATATGAGGATAGATTTAGTGAATCAGCACCCATGGCACAGAGCTTCGTGAAGTGGGAACGCATGTTGAGTGTTTTTTCATCCATTGATTTTAATGGACTGGTGGAAAAAAAATCATACATGGCAAAGTGACTATGCCTGAAGTTTGGATATGCAATCTCATGGCACAAAGCTCTGCACTAAAATTGTTAACTCATAAAATCTACTCACTGATGAGAGCAGGATATGTACAAGTAAAGAACAAGTAATCATGGGTGACTCACTATAAACCCGCTCACTATAAACTGGGAATGTCCCAATGAAAGTGCAGCAGCAACAGAATCTCAACTGGTCAGTGTAATATATAAGACATTGTGGCGGATCGCCACCTAAACGGGCGCAATCCACTTTTCCGTCCGTGGACAATAAATCGGGCACCTTGCCTTTAAGAAGCATGCTGCCTTTAAGGCATGACAAAGGAGTGGGCGTCGCCCTCAGTGTGTACACAAAAGCGCGGGCGTCGCCCTCATTCGGTTTTCGGGTTTAGCAGAGAGAAGAGCTGGGGCAGCCATCTCTCAAGAGAATGTAATAAAAAGCCATATGTTCCTCAGATCGGCTCGGCCTCCATTCGTGTTCCGCGGCAGCCTCAACACTGGTGACCCCGACGCTCAGAATGTATTCCGAGCACTGCAATGGCGGACACGAACGCAGTTTCCGTGAAACTGCTGGAGTTTTGGGAAAACCAGCCCGAAGCCTGGTTCCTCCAAGCTGAGTCCCGATTCCGGCTGCGACACATCACCACAGATGGGACGAAGTATGACTACCTCGTCGCATCACTCGGTAGCTCCACAGTCACGAAGGTCTGGATAGCGCTGCAGAACTCACCAGAGGATGGCAAGTATGCACATCTTAAGGCTACGCTCCTTAAAAAATTTACGACCTCGACATACCAACGAAACAGCCGCCTCCTCGACCTTCAAGGCCTCGGTGACGCCTCACAATCAGACCTCCTCTCCCACATGCTCTCACTCACCGACGAGAGCCCACCCGGGTCCCTCTTCCGCGCGCTGTTCATCCGCCAGCTACCTCCCAGCATCCGCCCAGCAATCGTGGCGTCCGGCCTCATGGACCTAGAAGCCCTGGCCGACGAGGCCGACAAGCTGCTGTCCACTTACTCCAGCCGCGACGTCGCTCCGGACCTGGCAGCCACAGCCTGGGCGCGCCCCTCACCGGCCACCACGCGGCCACAAGGCCCAGCCACGGGGCCCACGGGGCCTTCGCGCCCCACAAACCCGGGCTACTGTTACTACCACGCACGGTTCGGCGCCAGGGCACAACGGTGCACACCTCCCTGCTCCTTCAAGTCCGCCCCCGTACCAGCCCCCGCGATGGCCGTGGGCCACGCGGGCTCCCTGCTGTACGTCACGGATGACAAAACCGGCTGCCGGTTTCTGTGCGACACTGGAGCTCAGCACAGCATCATCCCGGCCTCCGCCCTCGACATCCAAAAGGGCGAACGAGGACAGGCGCTGGCTGCCGCTAACGGCTCGGACATCCGGACATACGGCACCCACACAGTCACCCTTGACCTCGCTGGTCGCCGCTACTGATGGGAGTTCATCACTGCCAAGGTACTCTCCCCTCTCATCGGCGCAGATTTCCTGTGCGCCCACGGCCTACTGGTAGACATCCCTCAACACCGCCTCGTGGACATGAACACCATGTCCCCCATCCTGGGCGCCATGGCCCCCCGTCAACCCGCCGACATGGCGTCACAGTGCCACGCCCGGGCCACGGATGACTACTCGGCACTCCTGGCCGAATTCCCGGCCCTCACCAACCCGACCTTCTCCGCGGAGGTCGCCAAACACGGGGTGGAACACTTCATCCCCACCACAGGCCCCCCAGTGTACGCCCACGCCCGCAGGCTGGACCCGGCCAAACTGGAGATCGCGCGGACCGAGTTTGCCACTATGGAACAGCTCGGCATCATCCGCCGCTCCAACAGTCCCTGGGCCTCCCCACTCCACATCGCCCCCAAACCAGGCGGGGGTTGGCACCCCTGCGGGGATTACCGCCGCCTCAACGACGCCACCACCCCTGATCGGTACCCCGTGCCGCACATTCAGGACTTCTCGGCTAGACTGGCCGGCCGCTCAGTCTTTTCCAAAGTCGACCTGGTGTGCGGCTACCACCAGGTCCCTGTCCACCCCGCGGACGTCCACAAGACGGCCGTAATCACCCCCTTCGGGCTTTTCGAGTTCCTGCGGATGCCCTTCGGCCTCAAAAACGCGGCCCAGGCATTCCAACGGCTCATGGACTCGGTCCTTCGGGACCTGAAGTTCCTGTTCGCCTACCTGGACGACATCCTGGTCGCCAGTTCCTCCAAACAGGAACACCTCGAACACCTTCGCATCCTGTTCGGGCGCCTCAGCGACCACGGGCTCATCCTCAGCCCAGCCAAGTGCCAGTTCAGCCTGGACAAGATCGACTTCCTCGGCCACCACATCACCCATGCTGGGGCCATTCCCCTGCCCACCAAGGTGCAGGCCATCCAGCAATTTCCCCGCCCCACCACCATCAAAGGACTCCAGGAGTTCCTCGGGATGGTGAATTTCTACAACCGCTTCATCCCCAAAGCGGCGTCCCTCATGAGGCCCCTGTATGAAGCCCTCCGGGGCAGGAGCGGCAAGATGGCGGTCGAATGGACGGCAGACGTATCAGCCGCCTTCAACTCCACCAAGACCGCGCTCGCCGACGCCACCCTGCTCGCGCACCCACGGCCCAATGCCAGAGTAGCGCTCACCACGGACGCCTCCGACCACGCGGTCAGCACCGTGTACGAGCAGTGGGTCGACGGCGCCTGGCAACCACTTGCCTTCTTCAGCCGTCAACTACGCACCCCGGAGGTCAAGTACAGCACCTTCGACCGTGAGCTCCTCGCGCTGTACCTGGCGGTCTGCCATTTTCGGTTTTTGCTGGAGGGCCACCCCTTCACTACGTTTGTCGACCACAAACCCCTGACATTCGCAATGGCAAAGACAACCGACCCCTGGTCCGCCAGGCAGCAGCGTCAGCTCGCGGCAGTGTCCGAGTTCACCACGGACATCCAACACGTCTCCGGCTAAGACAACGTGGTAGCCGACTGCCTCTCCCGCCCCGCCGTCCACGCCGCACACCTGGCAGTCGACTACGCTCAACTCGCAGCAGACCAGCTCACGGACCCTGATCTGCTCTCCGCACCTACCAACCTACCAGGGCTACGCCTGGCCGACGTCGCCTGCGGCCCGACCGCAGTCACGGTCAAGTGCAACATATCCCTACCTCAACCTCGGCCCGTCGTCCCAGCGTCCTGGTGCCGCCGGGTATTCGAGATTCTCCACAACCTCTCCCACCCCGGCGCCCGCGCATTCATCAAATTGGTAGCCAACCGCTTTGTCTGGCGTGGCCTTCGCAAGGATGTGCGTACTTGGGCCAACTCCTGCCTAGCCTGCCAACGGGCCAAGGTGCAGCAACACACGAAAGCACCCCTCGAGGAGTTCACCGTCCCTTCACGTAGATTCGACCACATCCACGTGGACATCGTCGGGCCCCTGCCGCCATCGCAAGGCCACACGCACTTGCTGATGATCATCGACCGCACCACGCGCTGGCCCGAGGCAATTCCACTGACCTCTACCACCACCGTCGACATCGCCAGAGCCTTCGTCAGCACCTGGGTCGCACGGTTCGGCGTCCCCTCCGACATGACGTCGGACAGAGGTCCGCAATTTACCTCTGAACTCTGGACCGCCATCGCACGCAATCTCGGGGTGACCATTCACCGCACCACAGCGTACCACCCCCAAGCCAATGGACTGTGTGAGCGGTTCCACAGATCCTTGAAGGCATCTCTTCGAGCCAGCCTCCAGGATGGCGCCTGGACCGACCGACTCCTGTGGGTCCTCCTCGGCCTGCGCTCCGCGGTTAAAGAAGACCTCCACGCATCAGCAGCAGAGCCCATGTACGGCCAGCCACTGTGCGTACCCGGCAAGTTCCTGCCCACCGCCACGACACCCTGGTCAGCCGACCAGCAACGCCACGACTTCGCCTCACCGGCGCTACAGTTCGCCCCAGTGCCCATTGCCCGGCACGGCGAATCCACCTCACACGTCCCGCTAAGCCTGCACCAGGCACGGTTCATTTTCGTCCGGCACGACGCCCACCGTGGATCCCTTCAACCCCAGTACGACGGGCCCTACAAAGTGCTACAGGCTGGGGGCAAATTTTTCGCCCTACAAGTGGGCGACAGGACTGAAAAAGTGTCGGTTGACCGGCTCAAGCCAGCACACTCAGAGCCCGGTGAGCAGGTCCCAGTAGCTCGTCCACTGCCACGCGGCTGACCTGCCCTCAAGCCAGTACACCTGGCTGCTCCACGCCCGGCCGTTCCACGTCCACCGGCGTCCTACAAGAGCCGCTCCGGCCGGCCCATCAGACTGCCGCACCGTCTCGTCCACATCTCCTAAGCGGATTCTGGGGGGAGCTGTGTGGCGGATCGCCACCTAAACGGGCGCAATCCACTTTTCCGTCCGTGGACAATAAATCAGGCACCTTGCCTTTAAGAAGCATGCTGCCTTTAAGGCATGACAAAGGAGCAGGCGTCGCCCTCAGTGTGTACACAAAAGCGCGGGCATCGCCCTCATTCGGTTTTCGGGTTTAGCAGAGAGAAGAGCTGGGGCAGCCATCTCTCAAGAGAATGTAATAAAAAGCCATGTGTTCCTCAGATCGGTTCGGCCTCCATTCGTGTTCCGCGGCAGCCTCAACAACATTATATATAGAGATCATAGACATGAAAGGGCTCAAAACCAATAAGTCCTCAAGGACATACTGTGGATACCAAGGGAGCTAAGTGAGATTTATGCACAAATCTACATAGAGCTGACAGTCATCACAAGGAGGTCACTGAACAGAGGGGAGGTCCCACTGGATAGGAAACTAGGCAAAGGGAAGCCTCCTTGCGAACCCCCCCCCCCCCAGCTAACTACAGACCTTACATAAATGGCAAAATAATAGGATTATTAGGAACAAACTTGAGGATATGCAAATGTTTTGTATTGGTATTTACAAGAGGCAGATCCTGCCCGAGCAATCTCTGCCTCTGATTTTTCTTTTGTAGAAGTGATATTGCAAATGGACATTGGATGTCATGTACGTGGACTTCTAGAAAGCCTCGAATAAAGTTCCACATGAATGATTGCTCCAAAAGCGTAAGACAAAGGGAACACTTCGTGGGACTTCAGGCTTGTTAAAGCATTGGCTGAAAGGCAGGAAGCAGCAGATACTACTTAGGAAAGTAATGTTGGACTGGGGAGATGTATTGGATTGAGTACTCCAGGGATTATTATTGGGGCCCCTACTCTTTCTGATCAACATAAACAAGCTGCATTAGGTGTCAAGTGGGGCTCAGTGGTAGCACTTTTGCCTCTGAGCCAGGGGGTTGTGGGTTCAAGCCCCACTCCAGAGACTTGAGCACATAACCTAGGCTGACACTCCGGTGCAGTACTGAGCAATATTCCCGTTAAACCGCATGGCCGCGCAGCAGTCTGGAGGTCCTGTGCAGGCGGTCAACGGCTTTTGAATGGAAAAACCGCACATGTGCGGAAATTTGAATGGGCCATGCAGCCTGTTTAAGGGGCTGTGCATTCAAAAATAAATCAGAGGGAACATTGGTACTGAGGGAGTGCTGCACTGCTGGAGGTGCAATCTTTCAGATGAGACGTTAAACTGAAACCCCGTCTGCCCTCTCAGGTAGACGTAAAAGATTCCATTTGAAGAAGAGCAGGGAAGTTCTCCCCAGTGTCCAGGCCAATATTTATCCCTCAACCCACACCACTAAAAAAGATTATCTGGTATTTATCACATTGCTGTAAGTGGGAGCTTGCTGTCCAAAAATTGGCTGCCGCATTGCCTACATTGCAACAGTGACTACACTTCAAAAATATTTAATTGGCTGCAAAGCAATTTGAGACATCCTGAGGTCATGAAAGGTGCTATATAAATGCAAGTCTTTCTTTCTTGCATTTAGAAACACTACACAAGAAGGTCAGATATGCAGATGATACTAAACTGCAAGGAGAGGACAGTCAAGATTAATGAAACAGCTAAGGAATCTCAGGACCTGGGTACTTGCAAATGACAGAATTATAGCAGATGAAGCTCAATATAGTGAATGGAAGGTTTTATACACTGGAATAAAGAAGGAAAGACAGACCTAATGAACGGTATTGAACGCGCTAGAGGAGAGGCTCAAAGCAATCTGTCTAGTCATTGCAGAGCAGTAATTAACAAGCAAACTGAATGTTGGGCTATATAGCCAAATCAGTAGAGTATAAATCTGAGGCCATTAAGCAGAAACAGTACAGTGCTCTGGTCAGACTGCCCCTTGAGTACTGCATTCAGTTCTGGTCACTGAAACACAAAGATGTGCAGGTTAGGTTGATTGGCTATGATAAATTGACCCTTAGTGTTAGGGGGATTAAATACGTGGGGTTACGGGGATAGGGTGGGATATGTGTTGGTGTAGGGGTTACGGGGATCGGGTGGGATATGTGTCGGTGCAGGCTCGATGGGCCGAAATGGCCTCTATCTGCACTGTGGGGTTTCTGTGATTCTGTGATTCTGTGATAACATGCCCTTGAAGTGGTGCAAAGCAGGACCAGCAGGCTGATCCTTCTGGGTCAACTGAGCATTCCCATACTCCCAGCAGGAAGTACGCTTGAAGGGAGCACTGGCTGGAGAATTGGCACTACAGTTTTGTAGCCCTATCTCTAACTCACCCTTCCTTTGAGTGTGGCTCCCACTGGGTGTGCTGAAGTTACGCACCAGTGTCTTTGAATATTTAGTCTTATTGAACTGACTTACCTTGATGTAATAATCTGCATTCACCATGGTGCTGATTTTCACCCCATCCATCGGGCAGGTATGGTGTGGTAGTGCGATGAAAATCCTTCCCATCAACATCCAAGTTTCCACCATTTTGGTGGGGCCCTTGAAATGGCAGCCCCGCCAGAAACAGGCAGGAGCTCCATTCGCTCAAGCAAACCAAGGTCCTATGACATGGTTGCAAGGCTGAGAACTGAATGTTCTGGGGTATATGATAATTCGGAAGGATTGAAAGAAATGAAAGTGAGGTGGGTGACTTTGTTGGTAAAAGATGGGATCAGTGCAGTGGTGAGAAGTGATATTGGCTCAGAAGATCAAGATGTAGAAACGGTTTCGGTGGAGATAAAAATAATAAGGGGAGAAAGTCTCTGGTGGGCGTAGTCTACAGGCCCCCAAACAGTAGCAATGCTGTTGGACAGAGTATAAATCAACAAATAATGGAGGCCTGTAAAAAAGGTACGGTAATAATCATGGGTGATTTTAATCTCCATATTGATTGGACAAATCAAATTGGCCATGGTAGCCTGGAGGGAGAGTTCATAGAGTGCATCCGGGATGTTTTCCTAGAACAGTATGTAATGGAACCAACCAGGGAGCAGGCTATCTTGGATCTGGTACTATGTAATGAGACAGAAATAATAAATGATCTCATAATAAAGGATCCTCTTGGAAAGAGTGATCATAGCATGGTTGAATTTCAAATTCAGTTTGAAGGTGAGAAAGTTGTATCTCAAACTAGTGTCCTGATCTTAAACAAAGGCAATTATAATGGCATGAGGGCAGAACTGGCTAAAGTGGACTGGAAAAACAAATTAAAGGGTAAGAAAGTTGAAATGCAGTGGCGGATATTTAAGGAGATATTTCATAACTCTCAACAAAAATATATTCCAGTGAGAAAGAAAGATTTTAAGAGAAGGGAGCACTATCCGTGGCTAACTAAGGAAGTAAAGGATGGTATCAAATTGAAAACGAAGGCATACAATGTTGCCAAGATTGGTGGGAGACCAGAGGATTGGGAAATTTTTAAAAACCAGCAAAGAATAACTAAAAAAATAATAAAGAGAGAGAAGATGAATTATGAGAGTAAGCTGGCAAGAAACATTAAAACAGATAGTAAGAGCTTCTACGGGTATATAAAAAGGAAGAGAGTAGCTATAGTGAACATTGGTCCCTTAGAGGATGAGACTGGGGAATTAATAATGGGGAACTGGGAAATGTCAGAAACTCTGAACAAATATTTTGCATCTGTCTTCACTGCAGAAGACACTAACAACATCCCAATAATGGATAATCAAGGGGCCACAGAGAGTGGAGAACTAAAGACAATCACTATCACTGAAGAAATAGTACTCGGTAAAATAATGGGACTAAAAGATGACATGTCCCCTGGACCACATGGCCTGCATCCCAGGGTCTTAAAAGAAGTGGCTGCAGAGATAGTGGATGCATTGGTTGCAATATACCAAAATTCCCTGGACTCTGGAGAGGTCCCAGTGGATTGGAAAACCGCTGAAGTAACACCCCTATTTAAGAAAGAAGGGAGACAGAAAGCAGGAAATTATAGACCAGTTAGCCTAACATCTGTCGTTGGGAAAATGCTGGAGTCCTTCATTAAGGAAGCAGTAGCAGGGCATTTAGAAAAACATACTGCAGTCAAACAGAGTCAACATGGTTTTAGGAAAGGGAAATCATATTTAACAAATTTGCTGGAGTTCTTTGAGGATGTAACAAGCAGGGTGGATAAGGTTGAGCCAGTGGATGTGGTGTATTTGGATTTCCAGAAGGCATTTGATAAGGTGCCACATAAAAGGTTACTGCATAAGATAAGAGCTCATGGAGTTGGGGGTAATATATTAACATGGATAGAGAATTGGCTAACTAACAGAAAGCAGAAAGTCGGGATAAATGGGTCATTTTCTGGTTGGCAAACGGTAACTAGTGGGGTGCCATAAGGATCGGTGCTGGGGCCCCAACTATTTACAATCTACATTAATGACTTGGATGAAGGGATCGAGTGTAATGTAACAAAGTTTGCGGATGATACAAAGATGGGTGGGAAAGCAAGTTGTGCAGAGGACTCAAATAATCTGCAAAGGGATATAGACAGGCTAGGTGAGTGGGCAAACATTTGCAGATGGAGTATAATGTGGGAAAGTGCGAGGTTATCCACTTTGGCAGGAAAAATAAAAAAGCAAACTATTATTTAAATGGAGAGAGATTATAAAATGCTACTGTTCAGAGGTCCCTGGGGGTCCTTGTGCATGAAACACAAAAAGTTAGCATGCAGGAACAGCAAGTAATCAAAAAGGCAAATGGAATGTTGGCCTTTATTTCAAGGGGGTTGGAATATAAAAGCAGGGAAGTCCTGCTACAACTGTACAAGGTATTGGTGAGACCACACTTTGAGTACTGCGTACAGTTTTGGTCTCCTTATTTAAGGAAGGATATACTTGCATTGGAGGCAGTTCAGAGACGATTCACTAGGTTAATTCCAGAGATGAGGGGGTTTGCTTATGAGGAAAGGTTGAGCAGGCTGGGCCTATACTCATTGGAATTTAGAAGAATGAGAGGTGATCTTATCAAAACATATAAGATACTGAGGGGGCTCGACAGGGTAGATGCAGAGAGGATGTTTCCCCTCATGGGGAAATCTAGAACTCGGGGGCACAGTCTCAGAATAAAGGGTCGCCCTTTTAGAACTGAGATGAAGAGGAACTTCTTCTCTCAGAGGGTCGTAAATCTGTGCAATTCTCTGCCCCAGAGAGCTGTGGAGGCTGGGTCATTAAATACATTTAAAGTGGAGATCGACAAATTTTTGCAAGATAAGGGAGTGAAGGGTTATGGGGAGCGGGCTTCGAAGTGGTTTTGAGCCCTAGATCAGCCATGATCTTATTGAATGGTGGAGCAGGTTTGAGGGGCCAAGTGGCCTATTCCTGCTCCTATTTCTTATATTCTTATGTTCTTATGTACTAGCTGTTAAGTGACCTAACCACCAGTCCTTAAAGGGACATCTGCAGGCCACTCAAAAAGCAACTCACTGATGGAATGCAAGGTAGGCCCGACCATGAAAATGGTTCGGGCCTCCGAAAGCTTCCAACAGGCAGGCAGTGGGGCTCACTCTGCCTGCCTCCCGCCTGATGGAAGTGGTCCATTGACTATACCAGTTTTAGGGGGAAAAATTCGGTATTGCCCCATTTGGGGCGCCGTTGTCGGCCGTGCGCAAAGTTCAGCGCCTGGTGCTAATTATCGCCTCTGACAGCAAACTTGGCTTTTATCGCCCCTGGAGGTGATTGGAGTGCTAAATCAGGCGCTTCACACCTGTCTTAAGGCGCAAACGCTGAGGAGTGAGGTGCTACTTCAGAGTGCTGGTGACGCAAGGTAGGGCAAATCAAAATAAACCTGCAAAGTGCTGCTCAGTACTCAAAACTCCTTCACACAGCGTTGAATCTCTCCAGAGGTCTCTCTCTCTCAGACTGCGTGGTGCAGAAATGTCACCGACAAAAAAAGGCAGGAAGCGGTTGATGTAAGAAAAAGGAGACTTACCATCAAGTAACTTTAAAGTAAGCTTTAAGTAACTTATAAACACACTATATACACAAGAGAGGTCTTTACCATGCCTCTGGTAGAAGCCTCTTACAATACTGAACAGACCAGTATTTATACCAGTCCAACAGGAAGTGACATATGACAGGAAGTGAGGTATGTACACAGTTCATAGTTCATAGTTCACAGGAAGTGATGACATAACTTCCCGGATGTTATCATTTTTATCACATTCTTCCCTCCTGCAGGATTAGGAGGCTGTGGTCTACCTTTTGGTCCGCAGCCGCCGAACAAGGAAGAGTCGCACCCGTTTGGATTCCCGTCGTAGAGGGTCGCTGGTCCGCTTACATGCGGTTGGCCATTGGTCAGATTCTGTGTGGCCTGGATTGCCCTGTGAAGGGTCGGGGAGATCATGGCTTCGAGTACGAGCCCCAATAGGTTCAAAGTCGGACTGCCTCTGTTCAGAGGGAGGTGCAGAGCTGGTCTGTGGTGGATCAGTACTTTCATGCGCGGTACTGGGAGGGTCGCAACCTTGAGCACGGGGTTCTACCGGCACCAAGCTAGTTGGTGTCCGATCAGGATCCTGGAGAGGGGTACCCGATAGGTCCCAAGAGTTTCCTGGTGAAATGCCATCACCCGATGTCCCACTAGGTCCTGGTGGGCAGGGAGCCAGATCCCGTAATGATACGGTAGATTCTCGTCCGTCGGAATATCGTATGTTTGCATAGGTGGGGTTGGCATCGGTTAGTTCGACCTCGTCTACGAGAGGGTCATTTTTAGACGTCCGAACGTATCTTCGGAGTAATACAGGTCCAGGAGTAGTTAGCCATGATGGGAGTGATGTCCCATGAGATGAGCGACGCTGGAATCCAAAGAACCGCTCATGAGGTGTAGTATTTGTGGCTGTAGAAAGCAGAGACCGTATAGAGTGCAATGCATCCGGAAGCACTGTTTCCCATTGCTGGTCTGGTAGGCCCCGAGATCTTAAAGCGAGACGTACGGAATTCCAGATGATACCGTTATACCTCTCTACCTGCCCATTTCCGATGGGATGGTATGGTGTTGTTTTGCTTGTAGCAATTCCCCGTTCTGAGAGGTAGTCCTTGAGTTCCCTTGACATAAAGGATGGACCCCGATCTGAGTGAATATAAGCCGGTATGCCACAGAGAGAAAATACCTGCTCAAGGCAGCAGATTACTGTGGACGCCAGCATATTGGAGCAGGGGAAGGCAAACGGAAAACGTGAATATTCGTCAATCATGGTGAGCAAATATGTGTTCCGAGTTGAAGAGGGCACTGGGCCCTTAAAATCGATGCTAAGTCGTTGCATCGGTTGGGTTGCATGTATGAGTATACCATCTGAGGGGCGGAAGAACTGAGGTTTTAATTCCGCACAAAGCCGGCATTCTGAGCATATTTTCTTTACATCTCCAGTGGAAAAAGGGAGATTCCGTGATCGTACGAAATGTAGCATGCGCGTAACGCCAGGATGACACAAACCATTGTGGACATCCATGAGAGTGGAGGATGACATAGTGGAGCAGAATGCCCGTGTGAGGGTGTCCGGGGCCACATTCTCCTTGCCAGGCCGATAGAGAATGGTATAACCAAAAGAGGCCAGTTCCATCCTCCAAAGTTGTATTTTATTATTCTTAATTTTGGTTCGTTTTCGATTATCGAGCATGAAGGCGACTGATCGTTGGTCCGTGATCAATGTAAAGTGCTGGCGAGCTAGAAAATGGTTCCACTTCCGTACTGCCTCTATGATGGCTGTGGCTTCTTTCTCAACCGGAGGATAATGTAGCTCGGCACCTTGTAAGGTCCTGGACATAAATGCTACAGGACGACCTTCCTGATTCAGAGTAGCCGAGATCGCCACCTCCGAGGCATCACATTCAACCACGAAAGGGAGATTCTCATCAATGGAGTGAAGAGCCGCTTTCTCCAACTGTTTTTTGAGAAGGTTAAAGGCTGCAACAGCCGCTGTTCCCAGTGGAAATGATCTAGCATGCAGCAAGGGTTGGATTTTGTCCGAAAAATGAGGAATCCATTTAGCGTAGTATGCAAACAGACCGAGAGCCCGACGTAAAGAAGCCGGATTCTTAGGTGACGGGAGCTCTTGGAGCGGGCGAAGTCTTTCTGGGTCTGGCTTAATGATACCATTGCCTACGCAGTAGCCAAGGATGTTGATGGTCGGTTGCGACTCAACAGATTTGGATTCATTCAGGGTCAAATTACGGCGATGGAGGGCATCCCGAAATTTTTGGAGGTTGGAGTCGTGTTCCTGTTGATCGTGACCTGCAATGGTAATGTTATCAAGATAGGGAAAAGTGTCCCTTAGGTTTTCCTGCTTAACCAGGCCATCCATTGCCCGTTGAAAGACAGCCACTCCATTAGTAACCCCGAATGGGAGGCGACGAAATTGGTACAGCCGTCCATTAGCCTCAAAGGCTGTGTACTGCTTATCTGAGACCTTCAAGGGTAACTGATGATAGGCACTTTTTAAATCGTAAGTTGAGAACACTTTGTATTCGGCCAGTTTATTAACCATATCATCAATGCGTGGCAATGGGTAGGCGTCCAAGTCGGTATATTGATTGATGGTTTGCGAATAATCGATGCATAGTCGCTGTTTGTGAGGTTTTAGAGGGTTCTTGACAATGACGACTTGAGCCCGCCAGGGCGACGAACATGGTTCAATGATATCCTCTGCTAGAAGTCGAGAGATTTCAGCCGCAATAAAAGATTGGTCTTCCTGATTAAAGCGCCGCGATTTCGTTATTATCGGTTGGCATTGAGGCGGAATACTGGCAAATAATGAGGGTTCATCAAGTGAAGCTGCTGATAATGCACAAAATGGTAATTTAGATGGTATATTAGAAATAGTAAGTCCGGGTTTGGATCCACCAAACTCAATGGTGAGTTTCTTATGCTGTTTTTGGAAGTCCAGCCCTAAGAGGAGATCACTACATAAGTCTTTGAGCACCGAAAGTCGGGTGGAGGGATACATACGACCATGAAGTGTCATATCAACAACACAAAAGCCGGAGATTCTGGTATTAAGTGATGACTGGGCCATCGCAATTGCCTGGTCCGATGGGAAGACATGTAGTTTCAATTTCGCAACAATCTGTTCCTTAATGAAACTATCAGTACTTCCTGAGTCAATTAAGGCATCTAAGGTATGCCCTTTAATTGAAATTTTTGTGGCTGCCTGAGACAGGTTCTGTGGGCAAGCAGCTGTAATTGGTGTCGTTGCACAGAGAGTGGCTAAAACTCTCGGTGTGCTTCTTCGGGAGAGAGCTCGAGAGGAAGCTTGATAGGTCCTAGCTGGAGCAGCTTGATAGGCCCTAATTGGGGCAGTTCGGTAGGCCTTAGCTGGATTGGCCCTCGTAGAGGCCCTTGATAGGCAAACTTTAGCAAAGTGTCCTTTTTTCCCGCAATAACTGCAGATTGCATTGCGAGCAGGGCAGGTTTTCCTAGGGTGAAAAGCATCTCCACAAAAGAAGCATTCCTTCCTAGATTGCCAAGAGGCTGCTAAAGTGGGGTCGTCCTCCTCTTCTTCATCAGAATTATCAGAATTAGATTCCCCCATGATAGGGTTCACCTGAGACCGCTTGAATTGTCTGGTTGCAGCTACAGCAGCAGATCGAGATCTGGGCAGCTGATAGAGGTCTGCATTTCTCTTTGCCAAATCCAGTGAACAAGCTAGGTCAAAAGCTTTTTGTAGCTCAAGTGTTTTACTTTCTAGTAGACGCTGGCGTATAAATGGAGAGGCAATCCCGCAGATGAAAGCATCACGAATCATTTCTTGGCGGTACAGCTCAGCTGAGGCTGCCTGAAAGTTACAATCTACGCTGAGCCTGCGAAGTTCTTGCAGGAATTCGTCAATTGATTCCCCTGGCCCTTGTCGGGCTGTGGCCAGTAGATGTCTAGCATAGACCTCATTTGGGGTCTTCGCATACAGTTTCTTAAGTGCCCGAATCACCTCTTCGTAATTATCCCAGTCATCAACATATTCGAACACTTTTGGGGTCACATAATTGACAAGTATCTTCAATTTAGCAGGAGCATCCGCTTTACATTCATCCAGAAAATTCTCAAAAGTACGATACCAATGCTTCCATACCCTGCCAGCTGCTGGTGTATTCGGGTCCAAGTCCAGACGAATAGGTCTAAGGATTTTCTCCATGATGGGTGGTTCCCTGGATCCTTAACTTCCGAGTTTGTCTGAAGGTCTAGTATTTGTCAGTGTAAATACTAAGTTACTTAAATTGATGTAAGAAAAAGGAGACTTACCATCAAGTAACTTTAAAGTAAGCTTTAAGTAACTTATAAACACACTATATACACAAGAGAGGTCTTTACCATGCCTCTGGTAGAAGCCTCTTACAATACTGAACAGACCAGTATTTATACCAGTCCAACAGGAAGTGACATATGACAGGAAGTGAGGTATGTACACAGTTCATAGTTCATAGTTCACAGGAAGTGATGACATAACTTCCCGGATGTTATCATTTTTATCACAGCGGTCGCCTTTAAATAGCACTCCCCTAGTCCCTTTCTGACAGCATAACGCTCCCCTCAACCTGCCATTGCTAGTGGCAGGCGGTAAGGCAGGGGGCGCCACTCAATATCCGGTCCGGGGCGCTAACAGGGCGTTGCGCACTCGAATGACGTCACAATCTGCCGGCGCAGGAGATTGTGGTGGAAGTGTTTAGCGCCGCCGCAAAATGTCTAGTTAATTTCACGAGCGGTACAAACATCGCCGCGCCCGGCCTCTAGTTGCTTTGCGCCCCAATTGGCGCCCTCTTAAGGCGCTAACAGGAGGCGCAAACAACTGAATTTTTCCCCCTAAATTTGTACATTTCAATGAGGTGTCCCTTCCCTCTAGACTATAGACTTTGAGCTTCTCCAATCTTTGCTCTTCGCCTATGCCCCTTACACTTGGGATCATTCTTGTTGCTCCTCTCCGCACCCTCTTCAATACATACACCGCAGGGAGGGCTATGCCAGTTCTAACGGATATTCTGCTTTGTGCATCAGCATTTGTCGCCTTCCCTTCCTCTAAAGTCTCCCTTTATAAATTAGGCACGACAGTTAGCTAAGTGTGATTATAAATAACTTGAATTTGCCACTGGAGTAATTTTGTTGAGATGATTACACTATAAAATCAAATCAAACAAAAAGGCTGATCCATTGGACTGGAGAGTGGGTTTTTATACTAAAAACCAATAACCCGAAACTCACGAAAATATTAAACTAACGCAAGCTTTTTGAGATGTGACCAACCAAGATGATCAATTCAATTGTATTGATCTTTCCAAGGTGTCATTCAATGGGACATTCTAGTGTCAAAAATAGTAATTGCCAGATTTTAATGAGTTTGAAGGAGGGTAGGACTCCAATTAAGTGTTCCGCCCCTTTTTGTTTCGCCAAAGCCTAAATCATAGTAAGGGAGACATCTGATACTGGGTTGCTCAAGGTGCTTCTCAAGACTTACCTGTCAGTCTACTGGTTAGCAGTTTTGCTCAGACTCTAGTTGAAGCTGACATCAGTCTTAATTGGATGTATGAATCCTTCGTCTGTGTATAAGATTTCCCAACAAGCAAATGCTTTCTCAGGATGACTAGCATTCCTATGAACATGTGCAGAATGCCCATAGTTTACTTACAAACTGCATCTGCTAGCTAGCTGCTCACTCTGCTAACCTATGTCCTCCTGCAGTCTTCCTCCAAACCCTAATTTGGTATCAGCAAACTTATATATCATTCGACTTGTGCCTATATCAAAATCATTTATATAACTGAAACATGAAAAGAGACCAGAGCACCAATTTCTGGGACACATCACGATCCACCTCCTACCAATCCGAGAAACATCCATTCATCCCTAATCATTCCTTTGTGTCCCCTAGCTGTCAGTTATATTCTCTTTAATGCCACATCCCTTCATTTTCATAAGTGTTTTATATAGTACTCCATGCTCTGAGTTGCTGAGGTTCTGTCCACTTGTGTCTGAAGGTTTTGCCCCTTTTTCTTCGCCCAGGTTCCCATTGTTCTGTTGCTTCTTTTCCCACCCAGGTTGCAACTTACTAATGTGGAGGAACTCAACCTTTGGCATCAAATTACTGCTAACCTAGTCAAAAGTTAGTTGGCCAGGAGATCCACTGGGAGATCTCCCTGCTCTTCACCAATTAGTACCAGATGGTTGTGATTGTTGGAGGCCAATCATCTCAGCCCCAGGACATCGCTGCAGGAGTTCCTCAGGGCAGTGTCCTAGGCCCAACCATCTTCAGCTGCTTCATCAATGATGTTCCCTCCATCATAAGATCAGCAGTGGGGATGTTCGCTGATGATTGCACAGTGTTCAGTGCCATTCGCAACTCCTCAGATAATGAAGTAGTCCATGCCTGCATGCAGCAAGACCTGGACAACATTCAGGCTTAGGCTGATAAGTGGCAAGTAACATTCACACCACACCACGCATTCCAACAAGAAAAAGTCTAATCACCTCTCCTTGACATTGAATTATATTACCATCGTCAAATCCCCCACCATCAACATCCTGGAGTCACCATTGACCAGAAACTTAACTGGACCAACCACATAAATACTGTGGCTACAAGAACAGTGACTCACCTCCTGAGTACCCAAAGCCTTTTCACCATCTACAAGGCACAAGGAAGGAGTGTGATGAAATACTCTCCACCTGTCTGGATGATTGCAGCTCTAGCAACACTCAAGAAGCTCAACACCATCCAGACAAAGCAGCCCGCTTGATTCCCACCCAATCCACCACCTTATACAATCACTCCCTCCACCATTGGTGCATCATGTCTGCAGTGTGTACCATCTAGAAGATGCACTGCAGCGACTCACCAAGGCTTCTTCGACAGTGCTTCCCAAACCCCCGACCTCTACCACCTAGAAGGACAAGGGCAGTCGGCATATGGGAAAACCACCATCTCCAAGTTCCCCTCTAAGTCACACACTATCCTGACTTGGAAATATATCGCTGTCCCTTCATCGTTGTTGGGTCAAAATGCTGGAACTCCCTCCCTGGCAGCACTATGGGAGTACCTTCACCTTATGGACTGCTGCTGTTCAAGAAGGCAGGTCACCACCACCTTCTCAAGTGCAATTAGGGATGGGCAATAAATGCTGACCTTGCCAGTGACGCCCACATCCCGTGAATGAATAATAAAAAAAAAGAGATTATTTCTGATCCAAAGGACTAGGCCGCTGACAGTGCAGAACTTGCTCAGTACTGCACTGGAGTGCTAGCCTTGTAAGATTATCATGGATTATTTGATTTTTAGAATATTTGTTTTCTATCTTTAGTGATATAATCATCAGTAATGGATTTTTAATTGTGTGAAAGAATTAAATACAGAAGTCTATAATCATCAATTGTGTGCAATGATAACTTAAATTATATATGACATGTAACCCTTTTATTTATAATTAAAAGCCTGTGAATAAGCTGTAACCCAGACAGCCTGGGGTGAGAAAATGGACTGATGTAGTTGAATAGGGAAGCTGTTGGGTGAATTAACAAAAGTTGGATATTAGCCAACAGTAAGGATGAAGAGTGCAGCTAGCCTGAGAACTGTAAGGGGTTTTCTCTCTCTAGAGATTCTGTAGATCGCAGAAATTACTCTCTCTCAGAGGCCTCTCTCTCTCTCTCTCTCTCTTTTGCACAGAAAAACCTTGAGTGGTTCGACCCACTCACCCCTTAGATTCTAGACACTGGACTTAGGTGCAGGAACTACAATGTAGAGAATACTCTTATAGACCAGGTTTAATGAAACAAAATGGTATTTTATTGCACAAGATTAAATGCAAGCAAATAAGAGGGTACATGGGAGGGAAAAACAAATCATAACAATACAGAATCACAGAAACCCCACAGTGCAGATAGAGGCCATTTCGGCCCATCGAGCCTGCACCGACACATATCCCACCCGATCCCCGTAACCCCTACACCAACACATATCCCACCCTATCCCCGTAACCCCACATATTTAATCCCCCTAACACTAAGGGTCAATTTACCATAGCCAATCAACCTAACCCGCACATCTTTGGACTGTGGGAGGAAACCAGAGCACCCGGAGGAAACCCACGCAAACACGGGGAGAATGTGCAAACTCCACACAGACAGTTACCCGAGGCCGGATTCGAACCCGGGTCCCTGGCGCTGTGAGGCAACAGTGCTAACCACTATGGCACCGTGCTGCCCAGTGGATGTATACAGCACAGTACTAACTAAAATGCCCAATACAGTACTAACTAAAATGGATACAGGCATATTATACCTTACAAAGATCATCATAAAATGGGGAAACACACGGAACATCGAGGGACAACAACTCATGCTAATTATACCCAAAATGACCACCCCCTTAAAGCTATCTAGATCCGATTATGAAGGGCCAGAAACATGCTCACCAATCCAGTTGGAAAAGTATAGAGTTTTGAAGCAGGTCTGCGTTTTGATCCCCTCAGGCGTCCTGTTTCCTCCTGGTCAGTGGAGCCACAGCGGGCTGCACCACACCTCTCTCTCTCTCTCTCTCTCTCTCTCTCTCTCTCCCTCTCTCTCTCTCTCTCTCTCTCTCTCTCTCTCGAGGTGAAGGTCACGGACAGGCTGGACACTGACGGGCCTGGATGTCGGCGGAGATCATCTGCTTGACCACGGTTGGAAGCCCCTAGCCGGCTTTCATATAGGTTTCTTCAGTATTTTTACTACTTCCCGTTTCGTCAATGGCCCGGGGTTGGTCGATGATCTCCCGATGTTTTACCCCAGGGTGGGACGCCGGCTTGAACCATCTTCTTCTCCGAACTCCAGCTGCTATCGAAGGTAACGGCTATTACCGAAGATCCCACGAAGATGATGAAGAAAGGAACCTCTCTCTTCCCAATATCTAAGATGAAGCCCGTTTCGCTACCCCCGGTGTCTCCCAATTATACTTCTCAGCAGAAGCCCTTATCTCGCGCCAAATCAGGTTAGTCTTTTGTTTTAATTTTGGCGGGCTGGTTGCACAACGGGGTAGTTATTATATTTTAAACTGTTCTTGGATGGCCGGTAACGGGCCATCTCTGGTCTGGAATGACCTTCATTGTTTTTAATGTCTTCTTGATGTCTTTAACGGGTCCTTGATGCGTTCTTTATGAATATGGAACTGTTCCCCTTTGTCTGGGTAAACATTTAGATGGCCTTTATCTACAGGCCGATCTGACTGGATCTGCATCCAATCTTTATGTATGTGTGGGTGTCTGGTTTTGTTCTCTCAGAAACGGCTTCCAGAACCTACTGTGTCCCACAAAGCTGTCTGAGGACTGCAGGAACCATTTTAAAGTGTCCCAATAAGTTGGTCACGGGGTCTGGCGGCCATTTTGAATGCCCCTTTTTCCTGGGCTTCTTTTAAAACAGTCTTTAAAATCATGGCCTCTTCTGCCATTTGACCTTTATTAATACAATATCAATTTAGTGAATCTTACAGTCCCCCCTGATGATACTATAACTTGCTTGAAGTATCATAATTCTGGGTGAGTAACATTTTCTGACCTTCCACAATCAAACCATCCCCTGTATTTACCTATCTGTGATCCCACGACACATGCATTTCCCATTTCAGAAAACCTACAGTGTACATAAAGCATCTATAGTTGGCAATACATTGGATTTAAAAGTTTGAAACACATTCTTCCAGGTGTGGAGGCGGGCCTTATACCCCTACACCACCTGGTTCAAACACCTTATTATCTTTAATAATCACAACTTACTTAATATACTTCAACAATAAAGAGCAAAATACACAAAATCTCACACGAATATTATCAAATAGAGGAGGGAGGGAAACTTTAACTTTATACATAGCAGCATAAATCTAAATGGGTGTCTCTTCTTCTTGGGCAGCATGGTGGCATAGTGGTTAGCACTGTTGCCTCACAGCGCCAGGGACCCGGGTTCAAATCCGGCCTCGGGTAACTGTCTGTGTGGAGTTTGCACATTCTCCCTGTGTTTGCGTGGGTTTCCTCTGGGTGCTCCGGTTTCCTCCCACAGTCCAAAGATGTGCGGGTTAGGTTGATTGGCCATGATAAAAATTGGCCCTTAGTGTTAGGGGGGATTAAATATGTGGGGTTACAGGGTTACGGGGATGGCTGTCGGTGTAGGGACCGGGTGCTAGGGTTTGGATGATCAGCCATGATCTCGTTGAATGGCGGAGCAGGCTCAAAGGGCCGAATGGCCTACTCCTGCTCCATGTTTCTATGTTACCCGCACATAATGCTCCCTCCATTCTCCCCTGTTCTCGTACCTCTGTGAATGTTTTACCTTTTTACAGTGTACAAACAGTAAATAAATCACAATAAAAATCTGACACACTACTAGGATATGAGAGGCTATCCTAATCCAAGAAGGGACTTCTATATTAGTGAACAGGTTCCACCACGGTGGGGTCACGATATCCAATATGTCTGCCCCTATTTCTAAGGTCTTCTGCTCTAGTGTGTAAAAATGTGTCTGTGAAATGACAACGGCCTTTAATATCTTGGTGAGGTGTTCAGGGAGGGGGGGAATGATATATCCCAAATGCGCAATGAATCGTTGAAGATCGGTGAAGTTCTCTTTCACAGTGATGTGAACAGTGGAAGGTTCAGGAATGGGGACAATTCGCTCTTGGGCCACTTGAACTTCTGCCTTGGGTTTGAAGCAGAAACTGCTGTCACTCACCGGACACCAGCCATGCTGTCCATGTTGGTAGTGGGGCGCTGCAGTGGTGACACAGTATGTCCCACCTCCTATATATGCCACCTGCGGGGGCACATGGCCTTGTGCCATTGCCTCCATGGTGCAATTTATAGGCTTCGCGCCAGCAGTTCTGAACCCGCACTGTGGTTTCGAATAGGCATTCAAGTGCTGGGGACACAGGATGATGTGTGCTCCCCGGCTCCGGCACCCCGAGAGGTAGGTACCCGTCATTGCATGCTCCCATCGAATGACGTAAGGTGGGACCGCTGTGTAGCGAATGTGTGCACCCCCCTGAATGACTCCAATGTTCTCCACCCTGTATACCGGGGCGGGTTTAGCTGTCTTTCCCATCACCGGCATTCTTACCACTATACCCATAATGGTGTGATTAGGCCGTCCACAGCCCACTGGGACTGGGTAGGCTTCTGAAGCTAGTCTGAGCTGGCACGGACTTAATGCATTCTCAAAAGAGTGGAGGGCTGCGAGGTGCTTGTTGCTGATCCAGGAGGGGACTAAACCTCGTTTTAGATCCTCCAGATTACTGCGGCCTTCGCCCAGTAACCACGCCCCGTACAGCACGCAAGCTTCGCTCTGCGCAGCCTGATCGGACGCATTCCGATCCTCCCTGATGAGAGCATTTACCGTTTTAGCGTGTTTAGCAATCATTTCTTTTAAGTGTAGTGTCATGGCCTGGTCCTCATGTAACTCAGAACCCACTACCTTATTCTCGTCAGTCAGTATCTTTCATAACTGTGTTTTCAAACCATTAATGTGGGTCTGCAGCTGCACGTCATCCAGAGTGTTGATGACGGAAGTCCCTGTGTTAAAAGCTGTGAAATATCATTTACTGCACCCCTTCTTTGTCTCCCTAACTTGTCCAAGACCTCATGTGGTGTGGTGTATATCAGCAAAGTCGAATTCGTAAAACTGCCTGAACATGTTTGTTAACAGGACCTGGTACAATTGCTCCGTTTCCTTGGGGCACCACTCTGGCAATCGCACCTCGGTGAGGTTTAAAATCACCGAGGCCACCGCATAGTGCACCCCTTGGTACAACACCTGACCTGTGGGTACTAATACCAATCCATTCCCGGGTCCCTTGGTATTGGTGGGGCACCCTTCCTTGCAGGCTTTGGCTACCGGAATCGTGGGCAGTGGCGTTTACTGGGATCTGAGAGTATGGGACTCCGCACGCCCGTGTGCTGACGTCCCACCTCATTCCTTTCCCAGCATCCTGCCACTGCCTTTGGAAAAAGATGGAGACGCCTGTGGGGCAGGCGCGTTCTGAACCCCACATACAGATGTAGATCCCCTCATCTGGTTCCCACCATTTGTCCCAACAGACACTCAACCCCCCTTGAGTCCCCATAATAGTCCGATGGGTATTGTTACCCAGTCTCTCCCACTCGACCGTGGAGTACTTCATGGTCTTACTCAGCTTCCGAAGCCACCACCAGCAGTCCAAAGGAACATGTCCATTACAAACCAGGCAAATCTTCTTCCCGACGGTGACGCTAACTCTGGGTGCGATGACCCTCACTCGGGGGCACATCAAGGAAGTCTCCCGGTACGCAAACCCGGACTGGCTGGAGTATTCCGTAGAGTTCGACCCCAGCCATCCTGGCCACCTCCCTTCGTGGAAATAGGTGGCTGTCTCCTCAACGCCCCGCACGCCTGACCCATCGGTCGCGATGGGGGCTGTGCTCCCCGAGCACCCGTAGATCGTGGAGTCCTTGGTGCGTCCCCAGTAGGCCACGCCATACCCGATCACCACAAACGCGACGAGAATCTTTCTGGTTCCTGTAACAAAATTAAACGATATAGCCAGGCTCCCGAGAGATTCTGGCTTAGGTGAAGGCATGATCGGGTCTTTCGACCTCGATCCAAAACAACACACATACTGGGCAGGTTCCAAAACTACTTGCAACACTAATCACTTTAATATACACACCTTAACTTAATTAAACTTAAACTTAACTAAATTATGTACAGCGCCGCCCGTCCCCGGGCGGCTTGCCTAATCCCTGTTTGGACTGCAGCTCACCGCTCCCTGTGGCGGGGCTGTAGTGACCTGTGGCTTAGGTTCCTCGCAGCCTTTTGCTGTCGGTTGGGGACTGCGTTCTGCTGGGGATTTCCCAAGTCTGCGTTTACTGAAGTTGGGGGGATCGGGCCAAGGTTTCTTTGGCTGAGGCATTCGGGACGACCTGCGAAGGAGTACTTTGGGCGTGGCTCCCATCGTGAGTGGACCTTCGGTTGGGACTTCAGCCCTCACAGCCCGTGGCACCTCCACAACTGCCGGCTTCGGCTCCCTTCCCTCAGGCTCCGCCCCTTTGGGATTTGGGTCTGTGGCAGATGACTCCTCCTCACCTGTCCTTACAGGTGGAGGATCTCCGCCCCCAATCTCTACCTCCCCTAAGCTTGAGTCGAGGGTGGGATCTCCGTCCTCCGACTCCACCTCCTCCAGAATCGTGTCGAGGGCGGGGCCTTGCAAGGGAGGGCTCCCCCTCCTGTTCGGGTTCCCCCCCGATGGCGTTCGGATAAGGGGGAGGGCCTTGATCTTCGGGCTTCTCCTCGTCCGAGTCCCAGGCCATAGGGGAAACCTCCCAGGTCGGCGGGACAGTTTCTCCCTCCATGCAGGCTGTGTTTCCAGCCTGTGTGGTCTGTGACTTACTGCACGCCTCAGGCTGAGGATTTTCACCCTCAGACCTTGCTTCAGTTGCTGGCTCTTTTGCACCCGGCTTAAACAGTTTGCACTGATTGATGTGAAACCATTTAGTGCGCCGGGGCAACTTCACTGCGTAAACCATGGGGCTGGCTTTGTCTACAATCCTGTAGGGCCCCACGTACAGCGGTTCTAGGTTCCCCTCTTGGCTGTGACTCCCCACTTTGTCTCCAATTTCCCAACTCTGGGCTACGGTGGGAGGGACCGGTGGGTCTTGCACCGATTTCTGTCCACCCTGGTCTATGGCTCTCTCGCCAGCGCGGATGGTCAGACGCAGGAATTTTACTTCCTGCTGGCCGATCTGTGCCTTCTTTGGGTTTACCTTAAAACCCTTTCTGCCTAACAGCGCCAATAACTCGGCTAATAGTGGGCCGTGCTCCTCTCTGGAATCTGTGAACAGGAGCAGGTCGTCCACATACTGCACTAGCTGGTTGGGCTGGCTGAACTCTTTTAAACTCCCTGCCATGCACTGATGGAAAATGCTGGGGCTGTTGTGGAAACCTTGTGGCAAGCAGTTCCAGGTGTACTGTTGCCCTTTAAAGGTAAAGGCAAACTTGTACTGGTCCTCCCTCCTTAAAGGGATGGACCAAAACCCATTGGAAATATCCAGAACCGTGAACGTGGTCGCGGAGGCTGGAATACTCCCTATCAGGTCTGCAACTGCTGCTACTGTCGGCGCGCAGGCTGGGATGTTACTATTGAGGACTTTGTAGTCCACCGTGGCTCTCCATGAATCGTCCGGCTTCCTCACCGGCCATAAAGGAGAGTTTACATGGGTGGCTATCGGTCTCAACATGCCCTGCTGCACCAGTGAAGACATTGCTGTCTCCATGTCGGGCTCCGCTTCCTTGGGGAAGTTGTACTGTTTTTGGGGTCGGGCCATGGGGTCTCCGTCTACTCTGACCTCAAACCCGGTGACCCTCCCGCAATCGTGCTTGTGAGTGGCAAACGTGGTCAGATGGTCTGACACGAATGCCTGCAGATCTTGTGGGACGCTTGCGACCATGAGCTCGAGGTCGTAGCCTTCTTTCGGCTTCACGGTACACAGGGTCCCCTTTTCACCCTTCCCTGGGATGATGACTACCTCGCCTCATTTACCCTTACTCGCTCCCCAAAGACAGTGATTTCTTAGGTCCACGAGGATCCTGTGTTCTGCTAAGAAGTCGGACCCGAGGATCCCCTTTCCACCCTACACCTCCCACTTCATCAGTATACACTTCCACGTGGTGCGGAGTGGTCCTAAATGAATGGAGAGGAGAATGGAATGTGCGCCAGCCTGTTCCTTGCCTGTGAAGCCCGACAGAATATATGGAACCCCGGTGGATAGAAGTGAGGTGGTGGGGTTATCTGCGTGGATCACGGTGCACGATGCCCCCGTATCCAACAGATAGATTCCCTTTACCTTTTCCACCTCCATCTCCACGAGGGGCTGTCTCCATACATCATATCGCAGCGCACACAAGTAAACGGGCTGCGCCGGCTCTAGTCATTTGGGTGCAGCGGTCGGGGTTTCGGGAACGACAAGGCCGGTGGTGGCAGCTATCTTCCCCTGCGCGATCATCAGAGACTGCATTGTCTCTATGATCGATTCTATCGCAGCGGGATCCATAGCCGCACCAGCTCCCTTAGCTGGGACAGGAGCTGCGGCTTGGGTTTGGGCTGGTGCTGGGGCGGCGGTCTGGGCTTGGGTTTGGGCTGCGGGAGATTTCCCTTTATTATCCTTCCACGGATTTTTACAGTCCTTGCGCCAATGTCCATCCTTCCCACACCCGTAGCAATTGAGCTTGGCTTGGGCAGGGCGATTCCCCTCCTGACGCCACTCCTTCTTACTTGGGGCTGCGGGTTTTGCCTCATGCACTTTTCCCTTAGAGGGAGGTGTCTCCTGACCTCTACAATTCTTGTAAGCTACGGTGAGCTGGCGGAGCACCGTCTCCTCCATGACGCCGGGACCTTGGGGGTCAAACCAGGACCTGGCTAGGGCCTGTATCTGTGGCAAGCTGTTGGTAACCAAGCAACGGAGCCAATGAACCCGCTGTTCGGCACTCATTCCAACCCATTCTGGCACACCCGGACAACTGCGTCGATACACTGGCCACAGCCTTTCTGCGAAAACCCGTGGGGATTCTCCAGTTAGCTGCACAGTCCCTTCTACCCGTTGGAACGGATTACCGTCATCTACTCCCATAACTTCCAAGACCTCATCCCTGAGATCCGTATACCCTTTCCGTCCCCTCTTACTCTCGTCTGAGAGGCACTGAAGGATTGTGCTATCCAGGGAGAAGAGCAGCATCTTCGCCTGTTCAGGATCATCACAATCATTGATGGCGGCTGTCTCCTCTATCTCCCTGAAATGAACTGACGGATCTCCCTTTACTGTGAGTCTTGGGAGGTGGCTCACCATGGATCTTAGTTGTGGGGCAGCGTAGGGCACCATGAGCTGGTTCATGTGGGGTCCGGGATCACCATTGTCCTCGTTGGGACCGAACCTCTGGTGCCGAGCAGGACACATTGGTGCCGGGTCCGGCTTTGCTACCAGGGGCTGTTCCTCCTCCTGTACCATCTCGGCTACCTCCTGTTTTACCACCCCCGCTGGTTCCTGCCAAGCCTCGCTATAGCTCGGCAGGGCTAAGGATTCAGTGGCTGGTGCCATAACTACCTCGCAAGGAACCGGATGTTTGGATTCCTGCAAAAAGTCAATCTGACTTGCTTTTGGGCTTACGAGGCATACCATGCCTTTTGCCTTAACCAGGGCCGTTCTCAGGTCCTCTATGGTCTTTTGGCAGGGGCCGTGGTCTGTGCTCTCAAGCCCATGTTCAAGGGATAGCTTGTAAGCTGCCTTGACTTCCACGACTCGCTCCTCCTGCGCTCTTAGCTTGTTGTGCGAGGTGGGCGTTTTTCTCCCGTATTCTCGCCTCATGGATCTTTGCCTCAGTAACCTGGCATTCCAGATACTCTATTCTAGCCTGATGTTGGCTGGCTACAACTTGGCGTTCCTGATTCAATGCGTGAAGCGCTGTGATGAGTTTTTCCCCACCCATGGCCTTTTCCTCTATCTCTGCTGCCTGGGCAGTGATCTTGGCTGCCTGTGCTGTAACGTCCCAGTCCAAAATCTGGACTTGTTTCTTGTAACACATCAGCCACACTGCCTTTTCCACTGACTTCTTATGCTCTTTGCTCTCTGTCCACCTGATGGCTGCGTCTACCGGACGCCCATCCAGTAAGAGGTCGGAAATCCACTGCTTAGTGAGATTTACCTTGCCAAAGACATAATCCGTTATCCTCTCATCCATAACGTTTCGCCCATTCAAACCAGGGTCTAAACCATTGCAATCCTGCTGCCAGTGTCCTGCCATGGTTGACATTTTCTGTAAGGGGTTTTCTCTCTCTAGAGATTCTGTAGATTGCAGAGGTTACTCTCTCTCAGAGGCCTCTCTCTCTCTCTCTCTCTCTTTTGCACAGAAAAACCTTGAGTGGTTCGACCCACTCACCCCTTAGATTCTAGACACTGGGCTTAAGTGCAGGAACTACAATGTAGAGAATACTCTTATAGACCAGGTTTAATGAAACAAAGTGATATTTTATTGCATAAGATTAAATGCAAGTAAATAAGAGGGTACATGGGAGGGAAAAACAAATCATAACAATACAGTACTAACCAAAATAGATACAGGCATATTATACCTTACAAAGATCATCATAAAATGGGGAAACACATGGAACATCGAGGGACAACAACTCATGTTAATTATACCCAAAATGACCACCCCCTTAAACCTATCTAGATCCGATTTTGAAGGGCCAGAAACATGCTCACCAATCCAGTTGGAAAAGTATAGAGTTTTGAAACAGGTCTGCATTTTGATCCCCTCAGGCGTCCTGTTTCCTCGTGGTCAGTGGAGCCACAGCGGGCTGCACCACATCTCACTCTCTCTCTCTCTCTCTCTCTCTCTCTCTCTCTCTCTCTCGAGGTGAAGGTCACGGACAGGCTGGACACTGACGGGCCTGGATGTCGGCGGAGATCATCTGCTTGACCACGGTTGGAAGCCCCTAGCCGGCTTTCATATAGGTTTCTTCAGTATTTTTACTACCTCCCATTTCGTCAACGGCCCGGGGTTGGTCGATGATCTCCCGATGTTTTACCCCGGGGCGGGACGCCGGCTCGAACCATCTTCTTCTCCGAACTCCAGCTGCTATCAAAGGTAACGGCTATTACCGACGATCCCGCGAAGATGATGAAGAAAGGAACCTCTCTCTTCCCAATATCTAAGATAAAGCCCGTTTCGCTACCCCCGGTGTCTCCCAATTATACTTCTCAGCAGAAGCCCTTATCTCGCGCCAAATCAGTTTAGTCTTTTGTTTTAATTTTGGCGGGCTGGTTGCACAACGGGGTAGTTATTATATTTTAAACTGTTCTTGGATGGCCGGTAACGGGCCATCTCTGGACTGGAATGACCTTCATTGTTTTTAATGTCTTCTTGATGTCTTTAACGGGTCCTTGATGCATTCTTTATGAATATGGAACTGTTCCCCTTTGTCTGGGTAAACATTTAGATGGCCTTTATCTACAGGCCGATCTGACTGGATCTGCATCCAATCTTTATGTATGTGTGGGTGTCTGGTTTCGTTCTCTCAGAAACGGTTGAATCCACAAAGCTGTCTGAGGACTGCAGGAACCATTTTAAAGTGTCCCAATAAGTTGGTCATGGGGTCTGGCGGCCATTTTGAATGCCCCTTTTTCCTGGGCTTCTTTTAAAACAGTCTTTAAAATCATGGCCTCTTCTGCCATTCGACCCTTATTAATACAATATCAATTTTGCGAATTGTACAGAACCAAGGTCAGATGTAATTGCAATCGTGTTGGAATATTATGATATCTGGCAGTGAGCTAAAACATAGGCTTCTCACAGGACCATCAATATCTCTACAGTATGGAGGCATGTTCTTTTGTGTTGCCATAACTATCCCAGATATGAGTTTTGATGGTCAAAAACAGATGATGTCAGGGTTGTCGTAAGACTAGAACCTGTATAAGCCAAGGCATATTTATGATTGGATTTTGGGTTTTGGGTGTAAGTCAATGATTGGCTCAGTAAGGCTCCATGGGGGAGAAATTCAGTATCGCCCCGCTTGGGGTGCGATTATCGGCCGGCGCAAAGTTTTGCGCCTGCCGCTAATTATCGCCTCCAACTGCAAACTTGGCTTTTATCGCCCCTAGAGGTGATTGGAACGCTAAATCAGGCGCTGCACTCCTCTCTTAAGGCGCAAAGGCCGAGGAGCAAGGCGCAACCTCAGAGCACTGGCGAAGCTCATGTGATGTCAGCCAGCAATGGAACACAGACACACTGTCGCCGGCTAGTTCTTAAAGGGGATTGGGTCGATCTTGCTCTCCATCCACACCCTGCTCATTGCAGCCTTGAATCTAGGCCTGGAGAGACCTGTACATCAAATCTGTTGGAAAGAACAATGGCGAGACCCGGGGAAAGAGCTCAGAATGCAGCCCCCATAGTCTCTTCTAAATTGATGCAAGGAAGATCAAATAAAAAAGAACCTGCAAAGTGCTGCTCAGTACCCAAAACTCCTCAACACAGCTTTGAATATCTCCTGCAGTCTCTCTCTCACTCAGAATGTGTGGTCAAAACATTTCACTGACAAAAAAAGGCAGGAAGTGGTCATCTTTAAATAGTCCCTTCCTGACTGCGAAACGCTCCCATCAACCTGTCGTTGCTAGCGGCAGGCGGTAAGACAGGGGGCGCCACTCAATATCCGGTCCGGGGCACTACCGGGGCGTTGCACGCTCGACTGAAGTCACGATCTGTGGGCGCAGGAGATCGTGGCGGTAGTGTTTAGCGCTGCCGCAAAATGTCTAGTCAATTTCGTGAGCGGCGCTAACACGTGCATGGGCGCTAATTGCTTTGCGCTACATTAGCGCCCTCTTAAGGCGCTAATGGGAGGCGCAGACCAACCGAATTTTTCCCCCCATAGGTTTTGAATGAGAGTAAGGGCATAAGAAGGGGGTCTCAACAGCCACAAAATTAGAAGACTTGAGGAAGAATCAATGAGACACCCGGGAGGCAGAGACGAGAGACAAGAGACACAGGGTGTAGCTTACTCACGGTTGTCATAGTCATAGATTCATAGAGCCATAACGGCACAGAAGGAGGCCATTTGGCCCATTGAGTCCGTGCTGGCTCTCTGTAGAGCAATCCAGTCAGTCCCATTCCCCCGCTCTATCCCCGTAGCCCTGCAAATTTATTTCCCTCAAGTGCCTATCCAGTCTCCCCTTGAAAACATTGAGGGATCGATTTTCCCGCAGATGTGGGGAATTGTCGGGTTCCCCAAATGTCGGGGTTCCCACACGAATCTAAATGGATCTGCCACATCGATGCAATTTTCCCTCAATTGGCCAATTCATTTCCAGCGTGTGGGAACCCTTGCTAATTGACTATTTCCAGTCAGAAAGCCCCACAGTATGATGTCATCATTCGTGGTGCTTTCAAGGTCCACAGCAAGCACTGCATCCTCTGAAGGCTTCCAAACGAACCATACAGGATGGCAGAGGAGCCTGCAGCAGCTGTGGCCAGTGCCAGACTCCGAGCTGCCTCCAAATTCGACGAGGCTTCACTGCAGGCATTATTGGATGGGGTTAGGGCCCACAGGGAGGTCCTCTTCCCTAGGTCAAGGAGGAAGAGGCCTCCCACTGAGACCAAGGCTGCATGGATGCAGGTGTCAGCAGATGTCAACTCGCTGGGAGTCACCTCTCTACATCTCTAACTCCTTCCTTTACACCCCCAAAGTACCATCCAGAGCCCCCGTCCCCACTGTGGAGGAGGAAGAGGCTGTGCAGCCAGACTCCTCAGAGGAAGCGCCAACTTCTGAGGGCGCAGCGTCAGCAGAAGTAAGCGCACCCAGCACCAGCGCAGACACTCACACCTCGGGGGGACCTTCAGGACATAGAGTAGTGTTGTCACCTGGTGTTTCACAGCTCACAAGTGAGCATCAGCAGATTGTGGAGACAGGGACAGCAGTGAAGAGTCCTCGTCGGAGGGCGCAGGACTCTGCCAGCTCAGCTCAGCTGCATGTCGACCCTCTGCCTCTGGGTCCATCCGTAAGATCAGCAGTGATGGAACTCCATGCACAGAAGCAGGAGTCTGTGGCAGGTTTTGTCTCTAGGGTCGCTGCGAGTGTGGAGCGAATGGAGGAGTCCATAGCGAAGATGAGCTGAGCCTTTGCGTAGTCATTGGCGCATGAACGCATCACCATGGAAAGGTCGGCACCCTCCATGGAGGGTATGGAAAACATGGTGAGTGTTTTTAATAGAATGACATCTCTTGAGGAGCGATGGGCATCTACTGAACAGAGAAACCAGACCTTCATGGAAGTCCTTCTGAGTAGGACTGCCAGTGCAGATACGGGTCCCCATGGCCCCCTGATGCGCAGCAAGGTGCTCTCAAGCCATATCCAAGCGCTGGCCCCTTCTGGCCTGTGCAGCTTCAGGTGACTGAGCAGTAGCCTGGCGCTCCTGCTGCTGATGCTGCTGTTCCTGGTTCTGCTGCTGACGCCTCTGCTGCTGGAGATCCTCTAATGACATGAAGGGAAGTAACAAAAGGCCTCCCATGCGTCTGGTAGATGCCTCCGTTGAGGAATCACTGAGTGAGGGTGCCGAGCGGTGCTTCCCAGGAGCTCACACTGGAGAAGTGTGTGAGTCTCCAACCTTCCACAGCTGTGCCTAAGCCTTGAACAAGTTGCCCCAAGCCTGTAACAACAAGGTCCTGCAACCTACAAATGCTGTCTGATTAAATCTCTTCTTTCCTGATTGACCTGCAGCTGAAAGTAAGCGAGCCGATATTGTTCATGCCAGGTTTCATCAACGGTGTTCCCACCAGGCGTGTTTAGCGTGAGAAAAGGCTGAAAGTAGCAAGCGCCCCTTAAAATGGCATTATAGATGCCAATTATTGGTGATCAGGGTGCCTAAAGA
This sequence comes from Somniosus microcephalus, assembly GCF_052327205.1. NCBI lineage: Eukaryota > Metazoa > Chordata > Chondrichthyes > Squaliformes > Somniosidae > Somniosus > Somniosus microcephalus. Next base: position 206,731,740 of record NC_140993.1, on the reverse strand, counting down.
CCAGTCCCGTCTGCTGCGGGCGGGACTGATTCGGGTCAGATTGAAACACCGGGGTGAAAGTTGGATGGGGCGGGGAATCAGGCGGGGGGGGAGGGTCGCGACCCCCTAATTTTGCGATTTTCCCCCCCCACACGCCTCAAACCCCGCCTGACAGCTCCAGGAAAATCGACCCCTGAGTGTCTCCACTTCCACCACTTCCGTCGGCTGCGAGTTCCAGGTCCTCACCACTCGCTGCGTAAAAAAGTTTTTCCTCACATCCCCCTGTATCTCTTGCCCAAAACCTTAAATCTGTGTCCCCTAGTCCTTGTATCATCAACTAGTGGGAACAGCCTTTCCCCATCTAGCCTATCCAAACCTGTCATAATCTTGTACACCTCTATCAAATCACCCCTCAACCTCCTTTGCTCTAATGAAAACAAATCCAGCTTCTCCAACCTGTCCTTGTAGCTAAGATCCCCCATCCCTGGAACCATTCTGGTAAATCTCCTCTGTACTCTCTCAAGTGCCTTCACATCCATCCTAAAGAGTGGTGACCAGAACTGGATGCAATACTCCAGTTGTGGCCTTACCAGCACTTTATAAAGGTTCAGCTTAACTTCTCTACTTTTGTAATCAATACCTATATTTATGAACCCCAAGATCCCATATGCTTTGTTAACCACTCTCTCAATATGTCCCGCCACCTTCAGGGACCTATGCACATTAACTCCCAGGTCTCTCTGTCCCTGCACACTCTTTAAAACTGTGCCATTGAGTGTATATTGCCTCTCGCTGTTCCTTCTGCCAAAATACATCACCTCACACTTCGCTGTATTAAATTCCATCTGTCACTTGTCTGCCCATTCTGCTAGCCTTGATCTGCTAGGATGATTGGTATCATCCTCACAGTTTACCACCCCCGCAAGTTTGGTGTCATCGGCAAATTTAGAAATTCTACTCTGTATTCCAATATCCAGGTCATTTATACATATCAAAAAAAGCAGTAGCCCCAGCACTGACCCTTGGGGAACACCACTGTCTACAATCCTCCAGTCTGAAAAACAGCCATTTAGCACAACTCGCAGTTTTCTGTCCTTAAGCTGATTCCTTATTCAAGCTGCCACTGACCCACCTCTTCCATGAGCCTCAATTTTGTTAACCAGCCTTCTATATGATACTTTGTCAAACGCCTTCCTAAAATCCATGTAGACAACATCCATTGCATTCCCTTCATCAATCCTCCCTGTTACTTCATCAAAAAATTCAATTAAATTAGTCAAACATGATCTATCTTTTACAAATCCATGTTGGCTCCTTAATTAGCTTAAACCTCTCAAAGTGCCCGTTAATTTTTTTTCTTGATTATTGTTTCTACAGGAAACTTTGGTTTATCCGGAGGTTGAATGTCCGGAAACCTTGATCCACCAGCAGAAATCAGGAGCCGTTTTGTTAGGTTTTTTTTCTTCTCGTGGCTTTTTTTTCAACAGTCAGGCTCTGCAAAGTCTCTCTGAAGCTGTTGCTAAGCTATAGAGATGCTTCCAAGGTACGGGCCGACTGTTTAGAAGCTGTTGCTAAGCAACAGTGTTTGTTGCCAGATATGGCGCTGAAAACCTCCGTATGCTTCAACATTAGCATGGTTTGTCCGGCACTTTTGATAGATCAGCAACAGCTCGGTCCCGTCGGTGCCGGATATCACAAAGTTTCCTGTAAAACTTTACCCACCACTGATGTTAAACTGACTGGCCTGTAGTTACTAGGATTGTCCTTACATCCTTTCTTGAACAATGGTGTCACATTTGCCACTTTCCAATCCTCAGGCACCTCTCCCATTCCTCCCCCAATTCCCTTAGCAACCTGGGATGCAAGCCATCTGGACCAGGTGACTTATCCACTCTAAGCATACCCAGTCTTTCTAGTACATCCTCTCTATCAATTTTCACCCCTTCCATTACTTCTACCTTTTCCACTTCTACTGATATTTTGTCAGCATCCACCTCCTTAGTAGCCATGGTGTGGAGATGCCGGTGTTGGACTGGGGTGAACAAATGTAAGAAGTCACACAGCACCAGGTTATAGTCCAACAGCTTTATTTGAAATCACAAGCTTTCAGAGCGCTGCTCCTTCGTCAGGTGAAGTGAAGAGATGCAAAAAGACACAGCTTATATAGTCAGAGAATAATGTCAGATGTTTACAGGTAATCTTTCTAACTGCCATTTATCACGCCTCGGCAGAGAGATAATCACAGCAAACAAAGGTGTGAATGGTGTCCAAACAGGTCAGTCAGGAAAACACAGAGGCAGCGCGTGCGCATTGAACTTCCGTTTTTTTTTTTGCAGGTTTCTCCGGGAGGGTAAGTCTCCAGGAGTTACACAGGTAAAAAGCAGGTGCAAGGCCTGCTTTTAACAAGATAAGTGGTGAATTAATTAAAATTAAAACATTTTTTCCACAGGTTTACTATTTTTAAATACTTTAAAGAAAGGTAAGTTTATTTTTAGCCCCATTAGAAAATGTAATTAATTTTTTCAAAAATTTAAATTATTGTTTAAAATAGTTATTTTATATAATTTATAGCTATTTTAAAAATGTGATTTAAAAAAAAAAAATATTTGAAGTTTTAGTGATGCAGTGATGTTTTGGGGCTTATAGTTTTGGTTTTGACAGCTCTTCCTGTCAATTTTATGAATGGGCATTCTCTGCTACCATTGGCTCTCCATGGCCCACGTGATCCCAGGGGATGCATCGAACTAACTGCGCCCCTGGGATATGCAAGCACTGCGCGCCGGCAGTTGGAGGAGGCCCAGGATCGGAATCCCACGCAGGTCCACAGCTCAACGGCCGGTGCGTTAGGTAAGTGCAGGTCGGAGGCTTGCACCCGCGGGAAGCCTCTGACCCTAATTTCTGGGCCATTGTCTGGTTCCCCCTTGAAGAATTCACCTGACATTTATCATACACCCTCTTTTTTTGTTTCATCATCTTCTCAATCTCCCTCATCATCCAAAGAGCCCTTGCTTTGGTTCCCTTAAGCTTCCCTCTTGTTGGAATGTACCTAGCCTGTACTTGGAACATCTTCTCCTTAAAGATCACCCATTGTTTCATTACAGTTTTTCCTGTCAGTCTTTGGTTCCATTTTATCCTGACTAGATCTTTTCACATCCCACTGAAGTTAGCCCTATTCCAGTTTAGAAATTCCACTCTAGATTGTTCCTTGCTCCTCTCCATTGCTCATCTAAATCTTATGATATGATGATCACTCGTACCCAAGTGTTCTCCCACAGACACTTGGTCGACCTGGACCATCTCATTCCCCAGCACCAGATCCAGCAATGCCTCCTTCCTAGTTGGGCCAAGTACATACTGGTCAAGGAAATTCTCCTGAACACATTTCAGAAATTCCTCCCCCTTCATCCACTTTACCCTAGCATTATCCCAATCGATATTTGGGTAATTAAAGTCCCCCAATATCACCACTCAATAGCTTTTGCATGTCTCGGCGATTTTCCTGCAGATTTTCTCCTCTACCTCCCTCTCACTATTTGGAGGCCTTTAGAATATCATTTTTGCCCCTCAACTCTAACCAAATGGATTCTGTCCTTGTCCCTTCAAGAACATCCTCCCTTTCCAACACTACAATGTCTTTCTTAATCAGCACTGCCACCCCACCTCCCTTTTTTCCTTCCCTATCTTTTCTGAACACCTTGTACCTTTGAATATTAAGTGCCCAGTCCTCACCGTTTTTAAGCCACATTTCCATTATTGCCACATCATATTGCCACAGAGCTAATTGTGCTTGTAGCTCACCAACCTTATTCACCACACTTTGTGCGTTTACGTACATGCATTCTAAACCCATTTTTGAATTTTTATGTAGTCTTTCTTAGTCTGCTCCTATCTAATATGGTACTACTTCCGCCTCCAGCACAATCTTCCCCTCCAGTGCTTCTAACCAGAGGATAATAGGGTAATGTAAGTCTCAATTGTTCTCTGTAAACTGTTGCTCGAATACTGTAATGTATTAAATCTTGCCTGTGCTGAATAAAGTTAAATTACTGTCCCTAATACGGGTCAACCTTGAATAATTTGGAACCAGGGTCCCTCTGGGATCTTACAGCCTAGATTATGAGCTCAAATTGTGGTTTGGAGCTTGAACCCTCAACCTTCATAACTCAGAGGCAAGAGTTATCTGAGCCATGGTAAACTTGCTAAGCAGCCCTCCATAAATTCTAGATAGAACACATTTGCTCATCAATGTACTATTAATAATAATATTATTAATATTAACACATTGGTATTATTATTTAGGATAATTGGCAAAAGAACCAGAGGTGAGATGAGGTGAACTTGTTTTACGCAGTGAGTTGTTATGATCTAGAAAGCACTACCTGAAAGAGTGGTGGATAATAATCAATAGAACTTTCAAAAGGGAATTGGATAAGTACTTGAGGGGGGCTAATTTGCAGGGCGATGAGGAAAGGGCAGGGGAGTGGGACTAATTGGATAGCTCTTTCAAAGAGCTTACAGGTCGAATGGCCTCCTGCGGTGTTGTATCATTCTATGATTCTATAATTCCTACATTACAACAGTGAATACACTTCAAAAAGTACTTAATTGGTTGTAAAGCACTTTGGGATGTTCGGTGGTTGTGACAGGCGCTATATAAATACAAGTCTTTTTTTCTTTCTAATTCTATTGCTAGTTGTGTGCTGATTGTTTGTTTACTAAATTAGTTGATGAGAACATGGCACTGCTGAATTTTGTTGCAAGGATGTTGCATCTTCCCATTTGTGAAGTTCTGTAACTGTGCGTGGTTGAGGATGAAGATGTACTTCAACCTGATTTACAGACTGTGTCACACCACCCCTATTTCTTTCCCACCACAAGGCCCAAGCCATTGATTTACTGTTGAACAGTGTTTAAAATTTCTCAACAAATTCTATAGCAGGTTGAGAGCAAATCAATACCTGGAGCTTTTACCCATCCAGAAAGCTGCATTGGCAGGGAAGTCACACTGTGTAAAAAGGTACAAAGTTCTTGAAAGAAAGTACGGTAATCTAACTGAACATTGTGTGGTGGACATACAGATGACGTTAAATTAGTTTCCACCTTGTACTTGTTTTCCTGTTGTAGTTTTGTCATTTTATTATTCAAGTATATTTCTCAATTTTCTTATTTTAAATTTCTTTCCAGTATCCTTCTTTACCATTTTTTCACCTTTATTTTGTTTTTTAAAAATATTATTTAACTTTCCTTTTTTAAGGTTCTTTCATTTTCCTTCGTCCCCTCAATTCAATTTGTTATCCTACCTCTACGGTATTTAATTTCTCCTTCTTGTGTTGGGGTAGTGACCCTAACACAGACATCGAAACTATGAAGCCTTCTTCCTGTAATAACGCATGTGTAGTGTCCGAGTATAAATAATACACGGACTGCAGGAGAACAATAATAACAGGTATTTACTGAACAGAGGGTACTCTTTTTGTTTGGACCCAAAAAAAAAAACCAATTGGACTGTAAATAAACAAAAGTTCAACTAAAACTTAACAAATCAAATTAAAATTTGGTTTTCCGGGTTGATAATGCACTCCAGTCCCCGCGGCGCCCACCGGTTGCGGAAATACTCAAGCGCGCCGGCGGACACCGCATGCTCCATCTCCAGGGCCACACGGGCGCGAACATGACTGCGGAAGAGAGGCAGGCAATCCGGCTGGACGACCCCCTCGACCGCCCGCTGCCTGGACCAATTGATGGCTCTTTTAGCCAGGCCCAGGAGCAGGCCCACAAGGAGGTCCTCCAACCTGTCCGCTCCGCTCCGCATCGGGTGACCGTAGATCAAGAGCGTGGGACTGAAGTGCAACCAAAAATTGAGGAGCAGCCCCTTCAAGTAGTGAAAGGGGGGCTGCAACCTCTCACACTCCATATAAACGTGAAACACGGACTCCTACAGGCCGCAAAAAATGCAGGCAGCCTGGGAGTCCGTGAACCTACTTATTGCACGGGATCGCTCCATGCAACACCCTCCAGGCCAAGTCCCCGATGGAACAAGGGAGGATTCCCGTGTAGAGAGCCCTCCATTGGGGACCTCCGCCACTGCCAGTCGGCAAGACGCCACGCCAAGGCGTGTCCGGACGGTAGACGAAGATGGCAAAGTGGAGAGTGTGCAGGAGCAGCCCGTACAGGAAACCCCTCCGCACGGAATGAAAAGGCACGGAGGGTATTTCCTCGAGACGGCTCAAGTTGTGAGGCGCCGGTTCCCGAGGGGAGTTTCGGGGCCGGGCGCCGATGAGGAATTCCATCCGAACGGGGGTAAGCTCGGACGGGATCGCCCCACGTGCTTGAGCCGCCTCGATACACCTAGTGGGGTCGGGGCCCAGTGCCGCTTTCACCGATTCGATGGCTTCGACCACGAGCCAGACGTTGGCCCAGGACAGGCGCTGCGCCAGCTCCTCCGGCGCCATCCAGCCCGCTCCTCCACCATCGAGCAGGTCCCCAACTCTGGTCACCTTGCCAGGCACAGCCCTGCCCTCCGCCAGCCGCCCGAACCCGCGTTCGTGGAGGTGCGGATTCCTGAGCAGCGGCTCCCGAAGGAGAGCCGCCGCTCCTGACGGGGGAGAGCTCCGCCTGGAAGCGACGTAGTTCCAAACCCATAGCAGTTCCTGGTAGAAGACAGGCAGCTCCCGCAGGCCGGCACGCCTGTCACCCACTTTCGCGAACAGGAGCTGCGTGTTGTAATTGAGGCCGTGCAGCTGGCGGAAGAAAAACGTCGCCAGCGCACACCATCTCGGAGGATTCTCGACGTACAGGTATCTCTGCAGTGTCTGAAGACGGAAAGTCGCAGCCTGGGTGCGAAGGCACACCAGCGCCTGACCGCCCTCCCTAAGCGGGAGACACAGAACCGCGGCAGAGACCCAGTGCTTCCTTTTGTCCCAGAAGAAGTCGATGAGCTTCATCTGCATCTTGGCGACAAACGCAGGGGGAGGGATCAAAGTGACCAACCGGTACCACAACATGGCGGCCACCAGCTGGTTTATGACCAGCGCTCGACCCCTGTAGGACAACACTCGGAGCAGTCCTGTCCAGCGTCCTAGGCGAGCGGTGACTTTGGCCTCCAGCTCTTGCCAGTTCGCTGGCCAGGCGTCATCGACAGGGCTAAGGTAGACTCCCAAATAGAGGAGGTGCGTGGTGCTCCAGGCGAAAGGCCTGAACTCCTTCGGCAGGGAGTCCACCCGCCACTGACCCACCAGGAGTCCGGAACATTTCTCCCAGTTGATCTTGGCGGAGGATGCGTTCGAGTAAATCTGCTGGCATTCTCGCATCCTCCGCAAGTCAGCGGGATCTGTGACCGTGAGGAGCACGTCATCGGCGTAAGCCGACAGGACAACCTCCACGCCCGGCCCTTGCAGAGCCAGTCCCATCAACCTCTTCCGCAAGAGGCGCAGGAAAGGCTCCACGCAAATGGCGTATAACTGACATGGGGCATCCCTGACGCAGCCCCCTCCCGAAGCAAAGGGGCGCCGTCAAGGACCCGTTAACTTTAATCAGACACTCCGCGGCGGCGTACAGAAGTCGGAGCTGGGCGACGAAGTGCGTCCTGAACCCGAATGCGCGCAGAGTCCCGAAGAGATACTCGTGATCCACCCTGTCGAACGCCTTCTCTTGATCCAGGGAAAGGAAGGCTACCGACAGACCAGCCCTCTGGGAGTGGTGGACCAGGTCCCAGGACCAGATGGATGTTATCGTGGATGGTCCGGCCCGGGACCGTGTAGGACTGGTCGGGGTGGATCATGTGGGCCAGCACGGTGCCAAGGCGAGCAGACATGGCACTGGCAAAGATTTTATCATCCGTGCTCAGGAGGGAGACCGGGCACCAGTTCTTAAGGAGGCGGAGATCGCCCTTCTTAGGCAGCAGGACAATGACCGCCCTGCATCAAGAGAGGGGCATCTCCCCCGTCGCCAAACTTTCCCCCAGGACCCGCGCGTAGTCACCCCCCAAGACGTCCCAGAACGCCCTGTGGAACTCCATGGTCAGCCCGTCCAGCCCCGGGGACTTTCCCCTAGAGAGCTGGCGGAGGGCGCCGGTCAGCTCTGCCAGGCTTAGCGGAGCGTCCAATTTTTCAGCGCCCTCCGGGCTGACCTTCAGCAGGTCCTCCCACAAAACTCTGCGCACATCCTCGCTGGACAGATCCGGAGAGAACAGAGCCCCGTAATAGGTGCGGGTCTCCGCGCTGATTCCCTCCGGATCCGAGACCAGTGATCCGTCGTCGGCCAGCAGCCCCAAGAGCTGCTTACGGACCCCCCGTCTTTTTTCCAGCGAGTAGAAGGGGGAGCCGTGGTCCAGGTCCCGCAGGAGCTGGATCCGCGACCTAACATACGCACCTCGGGACCCGACGAGCTGCAGGTCCTTCAGCGCGCCCTTCTTCTCTTCGTACACCTTCCGCAGGGCCAGGTCCTCGACGACCTGACCGAGACGGGACTCCAGGTCGAGCACCTCCTTCTCCAACCACCCGACCCGGGCCTCCCGCCTCTTGGTCGACCCCTTTGCGTACTCCTGACAGAAGAGACGGATGTGAGCCTTGCCCACGTCCAACCATAGCCTCAAGGAGGGGAAGCCCCCCCGCTTCCTTCTCCAGTCGGCCCAGAACCGACAAAACGAATCCCGGAACCGCGCGTCCTCCAGCAGCAGGTTGTTAAAATGCCAGTACGCGGACCCCCCCCGCGCGTGCAGCGGAGTGAGCTCCGCCCACACCAGGTGGTGGTCCGTGCACGGCACCGGCCGCATGGAAGCCGCCGGAACGCAGGAGACGTACGCTCGGGAAATGTAGAGGCGGTCGATTCTGGACCTTCCTCCCCCAGACCTGACGCTAGTGAAGGCGCTGGAGTCGGGGTGGAGATTTTGCCAGACGTCCACCAAGTCGAAGGACCCGACCAGGTCCCTCAACTTCTCCATCGCCGCCTGGCTTCGTGGGGGACCCGAACGGTCCCTCGCCTCGAGGGTGCAGTTAAAATCCCCCCCGAGGATGACGCACTCGCCCGCGTCGACGGAGCCCAAAAGAGCGGACACTTCTTCGAAGAAGCGCACTTGCTGTGCACCGGTCTGAGGGGCGTACACGTTCACTAGATGGAGCGGCACGCCCCCCAGGCGAACAGTGACCTGGAGCAATCGGCCCAGCACGTGCTCCTTGACCCCCAAGATCTCCGGCTGAAAATGCGGGGGCAGCAAGATAGCCACCCCGCTAGAATTGTTGGAGAGGTGACTCATGCTGACCCCTCCTTGCCACTCCAGGAGCCATGTGGCTTCGTCTCCCGGAACGGTGTGGGTTTCTTGCAGGAAACACACCGCATACTTCCCGTCCCGAAGGACCGAGAAGTTGTTGAATCTGCGGCGCGCCTCCCTGCTGCCGTTGATGTTGAGGCTGGCTATGGTTATCTTCATGTCAGAAGCATAGTGCAACCTCTACCTACACCTAACTGGGGGAGGGAGCGCAGCCGCTGGTCAGCCGCCACTTCCTCAGCAGCCCAGTGAGAAACGTTCTGAGCCGACCCAGCTCGAGCGGGTCCACGCCCTCGTCCGCGCCCATGATTTTAACGGCGGCGCGGACGGACACGATGAGCAGCGCCAGCTCCGACCACCTGTCGAGGGCCAGCCGGATCTTATTTTGCGGACCCCAGCACGTGGCCATAAAGTCCTGGAGTTCCCTTACGGGAATGAGGAGAGACTCGGCGAGGGGCACGAGGTCATCCAGCACCTCGTGGACGGTGGAGTCCAAATCGTCCTCCGTGCCCATCATCGAGTCCCCATCCTCCTCCAGGGGGTCGTCACCAACGGCCGACCCGTCCGCCGCGCAGTGCGCAGCGAACGGCTCGGCCGCACCAGCCGGCCCCACCTCCGCCCGGATCCCACCCCCAGGATCAGCGGCAGAGGATTCCTCCCTGGGCTCCTCTAGGGGCACCGGGCCAGAAGACGGCGGCGGTTCGGAGTCCCCCCCCGCCTCAGACGCCAGAACGACTGGAGAAACCGGGGAGAGAACAATTCCCAGCTCCTCCAGTACGTCCAGCACCAGAGACGCAGCCAGGGGGCCATCCTCCTCCCCGCCACCAGCCTCCGACCCAGCGGATGGGGTGTTTTCAATTAAAACCTCCACTGGGACGAGCAGCCCCTGGGAGATGTCCGGGTTGCATTGCGCGAGCTCATTTTCCTCGAGCTCGCCCGACCCAGACCCCAGGCCGCCCGACCCGGTGAGGGGTAACGGCACTGATAAAATGTCAATAGCCGCGGGTTGTTCCGCGACCCCCCCCACGGGCAGGGTCTTGTCCCCATCCCCGAGAGTCACATGCTGGACAGACACATCTGCCTCAGCCTCCCGAGGGACAGGCGACCCCTACCGATCGCTGGTGATGACGACAGCAGGGGCGGGGGGTGCAGTACCCATGGCGGGTGACGACTCCCCCTGCTCGGAGGGACCTTCCTCCTCCCGGTCCTCCTCCTCTTCCAGGGGGTCGTGCCTTCTTTTTAGCACGGAGGGAGCGAGGGAGACCTCCATGTCTGCAGAGGCCTCCTCCTCTGCTCCCTCCGGCGGAGCAGGTTTGTCGGGTTCCTCGGGCCCGAGCCCGGCCGCAGGTATTGGCGTTACCGCTGCGGTGGTTGCGGCCACAGGCTCGGGCACGAGGCCCCTCCCACTCGCGTCTGCCCCGATTAACTCCGCGAGGAGCGCGGGTGTAAGGGGCGCAAGGGGCAAGGGCTGGCCATCCACGGGGGGGACCCGCCCGCCCGCCCTAACGTGTTTATCTTTCCGCCGCACCTTCTTTCCGGCCGGACGCGCTCCCTCCCCCCCGCCGGATGCCTTGGTGGCATCGGCCCCCGACGTCGACTGCGCATCAGACATTCCCGACACACGGGCAGATCCGGGGGGAGGAGCGGCGGCGGCGCCAGCATCGGCCGCACGAGATGATCCGGCGGCCTTGGAGGCGGGGCAGTTTTTCTGGATGTGCCCCACCTCCTTGCAGGCATGGCACCGCACACCGTCTGACGTCCAGAAGGCGCGATAGGCGGTCCCCTCGTGGTGGACGACGAACGCCCCGTCGGTGTCCTCCTCTCGCGCCAGCTGGATAAACAGCTGGCACCGGAAGGAGAAAACGTGGCGAAGGCTGGCTTCCCGGAAGCCGAGCGGGATGGGCGTAATCCCCGACCTCACCTCCCCAAGTTGGCATAAATGGGGGAGGAGGAGCTCACCAGGAACATAGGGCGGGACGTTCGAGATGACGATCCTCTGCGCGGTGGCCTCGAGAGGATCCACTGGCAGGAAGGTCCCGCCCACAGTGAGTCCCTTGGCGACGGCCAGGGACACCGCCCGCTCTGACCCCAGGAAGAACACAGCCTTCCCGTACATTTTTGAGGCCACGACGATGGCTGAGGGGCCGACAACCCCAGCCATGGCTTTAACGCAGGCCTCAATGGTCATAGTGGGGTGAGTGTAGCTCTTCACCCCAAGCTTTTCTGTCATAAGTTTAAAAGGTGACAGGGCAGCAGAAGCAGCGGGAGCAGCTGTGGCTGCCACTTCCGCATAAGTCCTGGCTGGCCCCGCCACCGGCCAAGATGCAGTCGCCATTATGGAGTGTTTTTATAAGGGCTACACTCACCCCAAGTCACAGGCCTGAAGGTGTTAATGGCCTCAGGTATTTTTTGGTCATCTATTGAGCAGAGGGAGCTGTTTAAAATGAAGACACACCTCTCCCCTTATTGATTGAAATTGTGAGAGGGGCCTTCTCCCCTCTGCTCAATAGGCAATTAATAAAAAGAGATGAAATTGAGGTGCCTCAGAGAAATAGGCAGAGAGAGACAAAGAGAGAGAGAGAGGGGGGGTGGGAAGGAGGGAGGCCGCGAGGGCAGGGTTGCCACTCAGGATGGTGGGTAGGTGGGTGTTGGCAGGGGTGCACTCTCCGGTGGGAATTTAAAGTCTTTGAAGGTGGTCTTCTGGCAGGGGGAGAAGATGTCTTCACTTGGGAAAGCTGGAGATGCCCCAGGCTCAGTCCCACACCAGGTCTTAACGATGTAATTGGATTTCACCTAGGCAGCTCCAGCTGTCCCAGGTCAGGCAATTGAAGGGGTGATTATTAGTGGTGTGTGTGGCCTAGTTTTTAACAAGAGCCACACACACACACAGACACCCCTTGATGATCCGGCCTTGTTTCTTCTTTTCTCCCCCCACCTAAAATACAAACTCTTTGGGAGAGTGCACCAAATAACACCCACCTGAAAGATGATGTTGTTCTTCCCTCCTTCCAAACAGTTGGTGGTTGTTGGTTGTTTCTCTCCCCTCTCTCCCTCCCCTGAAGTGGAGGCCAATTTGGGGAGGCAGTAATGGAAAGGCCTCTCCCCTGGTTGGTGTTGTTGCTGGCCTCCCTTCCCCTTCTCCTCCTCTGTCCTCTCTCTCCAGGCACCTCAGTTGCTGTGATGATGGTGGAGGTGGAGGCGGTCTATCGATATCCTCCTCTTCCTGGTCAGGAGACCACCACTTTCCACTCTCCTGGTTTGGCTGCTCCTTCTCCTCCTGCTGACTGGGGCAGCTGCACAGCCAGAAATGCTGGAACAGAGGGTACTCTTTTATTTGGACCCAAAAAAAAACCAATTGGACTGTAAATAAACAAAAGTTCAACTAAAACTTAACAAATCAAATTAAAATTTGGTTTTCCGGGTTGATAATGCACCCAGTCCCCGCGGCGCCCACCGGTCGCGGAAGTACTCAAGCACGCCGGCGGACACCGCGTGCTCCATCTCCAGGGCCACACGGGCGCGAACATGGCCGCGGAAGAGAGGCAGGCAATCCGGCTGGACGACCCCCTCGACCGCCCGCTGCCTGGACCAATTGATGGCTCTTTTAGCCAGGCCCAGGAGCAGGCCCACAAGGAGGTCCTCCAACCTGCCTGCTCCCCTCCGCACCGGGTGACCGTAGATCAAGAGCGAGGGACTGAAGTGCAACCAAAAATCGAGGAGCAGCCCCTTCAAGTAGTGAAAGAGGGGCTGCAACCTCTCACACTCCATATAAATGTGAAACACGGACTCCTCCAGGCCGCAAAAAATGCAGGTGGCCTGGGAGTCCGTGAACCTACTTAAAAACTTATTGCACGGGACCGCTCCGTGCAACACCCTCCAGGACAAGTCCCCGATGGAACAAGGGAGGACTCCCGCATAGAGAGCCCTCCATTGGGGACCTCCGCCACCGCCAGTCGGCAAGACGCCACGCCAAGGCGTGTCTGGACGGTAGACGTAGATGGCAAAGTGGAGAGTGTGCAGGAGCAGTCCGTACAAGAAACCCCTCCGCGCGGAATGAAAAGGCACGGAGGGTATTTCCTCGAGATGGCTCAAGTTGTGAGGCGCCGGTTCCCGAGGGGAGTTTCGGGGCCGGGCGCCAATGAGGAATTCCGTCCGAACGGGGGTAAGCTCGGATGGGATCGCCCCACGTGCTTGAGCCGCCTCAATACACCTAGTGGAGTCGGGGCCCAGTGCAGCTTTCACCGATTCGATGGCTTCGACCGCGAGCCGGACGTTGGCCCAGGACAGGCACCACGCCAGCTCCTCCGGCGCCATCCAGCCCGCTCCTCCATCATCGAGCAGGTCCCCGACTCTGGTCACTTTGCCAGGCACTGCCCTGCCCTCCGCCAGCCGCCCGAACCCGCGGTCGTGGAGGTGCGGATTCCTGAGCAGCAGCTCCCGAAGGAGAGCCGCCACTCCTGACGGGGGAGAGCTCCGCCTGGAAGCAACGTAGTTCCAAACTCATAGTAGTTACTGGTAGAAGAAAGGCAGCTCCCGCAGGCCGGCACGCCTGCAGCCTACTTTCGCAAACAGGAGCTGCGTGTCGTAATTGAGGCCATGCAGCTGGCGGAAGAAAAACGTCGCCAGCGCACACCATCTCGGAGGATTCTCGACGTACAGGTATCTCTGCAGCGTCTGAAGACGGAAAGTCACAGCCTGGGTGCGAAGGCACACCAGCGCCTGACCGCCCTCCCTAAGCGGGAGACACAGAACCGCGGCAGAGACCCAGTGCTTCCTTTTGTCCCAGAAGAAGTCGATGAGCTTCTTCTGCATCTTGGCGACAAACGCAGGGGGATGGATCAAAGTGACCAACCGGTACCACAACATGGCGGCCACCAGCTGGTTTATGACCAGCGCTCAACCCCTGTAGGACAACACTCGGAGCAGTCCTGTCCAGCGTCCTAGGCGAGCGGTGAATTTGGCCTCCAGCTATTGCCAGTTCGCCGGCCAGGCGTCCTCGGCAGGGCTAATAGAGGAGGTGCGTGGTGCTCCAGGCAAAAGGCCTGAACTCCTCCGGCAGGGAGTCCACCCGCCACTGACCCACCAGGAGTCCGGAGCATTTCTCCCAGGTGATCTTGGCGGAGGATGCGTCCGAGTAAATCTGCTGGCATTCTCGCATCCTCCGCAAGTCAGCGGGATCCGTGACCGTGAGGAGCACGTCACCGGCGTAAGCCGAGAGGACCACCTCCACGCCCGGCCCTTGCAGAGCCAGTCCCGTCAACCTCTTCCGCAAGAGGCGCAGGAATGGCTCCATGCAAACGGCGTATAACTGACCGGACATGGGGCATCCCTGACGCACCCCCCTCCCGAAGCGAAGGGGCGCCGTCAAGGACCCGTTAACTTTAATCAGACACTCCGCGGCGGCGTACAGAAGTCGGATCCGGGCGACGAAATGCGTCCTGAACCCGAATGCGCGCAGAGTCCCGAAGAGATACTCGTGATCCACCCTGTCGAACGCCTTCTCCTGATCCAGGGAAAGGAAGGCGACCGACAGACCAGCCCTCTGGGAGTGGTGGACTAGGTCCCGGACCAGATGGATGTTATCGTGGATGGTCCAGCCCGGGACCGTGTAGGACTGGTCGGGGTGGATCATGTGGGCCAGCACGGTGCCAAGGCGAGCAGACATGTCCCTGGCAAAGATTTTATCGTCCGTGCTCAGGAGGGAGACCGGGCGCCAGTTCTTAAGGAGGCGGAGATCGCCCTTCTTAGGCAGCAGGACAAAGACCGCCCTGCGCCAAGAGAGGGGCATCTCCCCGGTCGCCAAACTTTCCCCCAGGGCCCGCGCGTAGTCGCCCCCCAAGACGTCCCAGAACACCCTGTGGAACTCCATGGTCAGCCCGTCCAGCCCCGGGGACTTTCCCCTAGAGAGCTGGCGGAGGGCGCCGGTCAGCTCTGCCAGGCTTAGCGGAGCGTCCAATTTTTCGGCGCCCTCCGGGCTGACCTTCAGCAGGTCCTCCAACAAAACTCTGCGCGCATCCTCGCTGGACAGATCTGGAGAGAACAGAGCCCCGTAATAGGCGCGGGTCTCCGCGCTGATTCTCTCCAGATCCGAGACCAGTGATCCGTCATCGGCCAGCAGCCCCAAGGGCTGCTTACGGACCCCCCGTCTTTTTTCCAGCGAGTAGAAGGGGGGGCCGTGGTCCAGGTCCCGCAGGAGCTGGATCCGCGACCTCACATACGCACCTCGGGACCCGACGAGCTGCAGGTCCTTCAGCGCGCCCTTCTTCTCTTCGTACACCTTCCGCAGGGCCAGGTCCTCGACGACCTGACCGAGACGGGACTCCAGGTCGAGGACCTCCTTCTCCAACCGCCCGACCCGGGCCTCCTGCCTCTTGGTCGACCCCTTCGCGTACTCCTGACAGAAGAGACAGATGTGAGCCTTGCCCACGTCCCACCATAGCCTCAAGGAGGGGAAGCCCCCCCCGCTTCCTTCTCCAGTCGGCCCAGAACCGACGAAACGAATCCCGGAACCGCGCGTCCTCCAGCAGCAGGTTGTTAAAATGCCAGTACGCGGACCCTCCCCCTGCGCGCGCAGCGGAGCGAGCTCCACCTACACCAGGTGGTGGTCTGTGCACGGCACCGGCCGCATGGAAGCCGTCGGAACGCAGGAGACGTACGCCCAGAAAATGTAGAGGCGGTCGATTCTGGACCTTCCTCCCCCAGACCTCACGCTAGTGAAGGCGCTGGAGTCGGGGTGGAGATTTCGCCAGACGTCCACCAAGTCGAAGGACCCGACCAGGTCCCTCAACTTCTCCATCGCCGCCGGGCTTCGCAGGGGACCCGAATGGTCCCTCGCCTCAAGGGTGCAGTTAAAATCCCCCCCGAGGATGACGCACTCGCCCACGTCGACGGAGCCCAAAAGAGCGGACACTTCTTCGAAGAAGCGCACTTGCTGCGCACCGGTCTGAGGGGCGTACACGTTCACTAGATGGAGCGGCACGCCCCCCAGGCGAACAGTGACCTGGAGCAAGCGGCCCGGCACGTGCTCCTTGACCCCCAAGATCTCCGGCTGAAAATGCGGGGCCAGCAAGATAGCCACCCCGCTGGAATTGTTGGCGAGGTGACTCATGCTGACCCCTCCTTGCCACTCCAGGAGCCACGTGGATTCGTCTCCCGGAACGGTGTGGGTTTCTTGCAGGAAGCACACTGCATACTTCCCGTCCCAAAGGACCGAGAAGTTATTGAATCTGTGGCGCGCCTCCCTGCTGCCGTTGATGTTGAGGCTGACTATGGTTATCTTCATGTCAGAAGCATAGTGCAACCTCTACCTACACCTAACGGGGGGATGAAGCGCAGCCGCTGGTCAGCCGCCACTTCCTCAGCAGCCCAGTGAGAAACGTTCTGAGCCGACGCAGCTCGAGCGGGTTCACACCCTCGTCTGCGCCCATGATCTTAACGGCGGCGCGGACGGACACGATGAGCAGTGCCAGCTCCGACCACCTGTCGAGGGCCAGCCGGACCTTATTACGCTGACCCAGGCACGTGGCCATAAAATCCCGGAGTTCCCTTACGGGAATGAGGGGAGACTCGGCAAGGGGCACGACGTCATCCATCGCCTCATCGGCGCTGGAGTCCAAATCGTCCTCCGTGCCCATCACCGAGTCCCCATCCTCCTCCAGGGGGTCGTCACCAGCGGCCGACCCGTCCGCCATGCAGTGCGCAGCGAACGGCTCGGCCGCACCAGCCAGCCCCGCCTCCGCCCGGATCCCACCCCCAGGATCGGCGGCAGAGGATTCCTCCCTGGGCTCCTCTAGGGGTGCTGGGGCAGAAGACAGCGGCGGTTCAGAGCTCCCCTCCGCCCCAGACGCCGGAACGACCGGAGAAACCGGGGAGAGAACAATTCCCAGCTCCTCCAGTACGTCCGGCACCAGAGACGCAGCCAGGGGGCCATCCTCCTCCCCGCCACCAACCTCCGACCCAGCGGATGGGGTGTTTTGAATTAAAACCCCTACCAGGTCGAGCAGCCCCTGGGAGATGTCCGGGTCGCATTGGGCGAGCTCATTATCCTCGAGCTCGCCCGACCCAGACCCCAGGCCGCCCGACCCGGTGAGGGGTAACGGCACCGATAGAATGTCAATTTCTGCCGCGGGTTGTTCCGCGACCCCCCCCACGGGCAGGGTCTCGTCCCCATCCCCGGGAGGCACGCACCGGACAGACACATCTGCCTCAGCCTCCCGAGGGACAGGTGACCCCTGCCGATCGCTGGTGATGATGACAGCGGGGGGGGGCGCAGTACCCGTGGCGGGCGATGACTCCCCCTGCTTGGAGGGACCTTCCTCCTCCCGGTCCTCCTCCTCTTCCAGGGGGTCGCGCCTTCTTTTTATCACGGAGGGAGCGAGGGAGACCTCCATGTCTGCAGAGGCCTCCTCCTCTGCTCCCTCCGGCGGAGCAGGTTTGTCGGGTTCCTCGGGCCCGAGCCCGGCCGCAGGTATCGGCATTTCCGCAATGGCGGTTGCGACCACAGGCTCGGGCACGAGGCCCCTCCCGCTCACGTCCGCCCCGATTAACTCCGCGAGGAGCGCGGGTGTAAGGGGCTCAAGGGGCAAGCGCTGGCCCTCCACGGGGGGACCCGCCCTAAGATGTTTTGATTTTATCCGCGCCTTCTTTCCAGCCGGACGTGCTCCCTCCCCCCCGCCGGAGGCCTTGGTGGCATCGGCCCCCGATGTCAACCACGCATCAGATGTTCTCGACGCACGGGCAGATCCGGGGGGAGGAGCGGCGGCGGCGCCAGCCTCGGCCGCACGAGATGATCCGGCGGCCTTGGAGGCGGGGCAGTTTTTCCTGATGTGCCCCACCTCCTTGCAGGCATGGCACCGCACACCGTCCGACGTCCAAAAGACGCGATAGGCGGTCCCCTCGTGGAGGACGATGAACGCCCCGTCGGTGTCCTCCTCCCGCGCCAGCTGGATAAACAGCTGGCGCTGGAAGGACAAGACGTGGCGAACGCTGGCCTCCCGGAAGCCGAGCGGGATGGGTGTGATCCCCGACCTCACCTCCCCAAGTTGACGTAAATGGGGAAGGAGGAGCTCACCAGGAACATAGGGCGGGACGTCGGAAATGACGATCCTCTGCGCGGTGGCCTCGAGAGGATCCAACGGCAGGAAGGTCCCACCCACGGTGAGCCCCTTGGCGACGGCCAGGGACACCGCCCGCTCCGACCCCAGGAAGAACACAGCCTTCCCATACATTTTTGAGGCCGCGACGATTGCTGAGGGGCTGACAACCCCAGCCATGGCTTTAACGCAAGCCTCAATAGTCATAGTGGGGTGAGTGTAGCTCTTCACCCCAAGCTTTTTTGTTATCAATCTAAATGGTGACGGGGCAGCAGAAGCAGCGGGAGCAGCTGTGGCTGTGGCTGCCACTCCCACATAAGTCCTGGCTGGCCCCGCCACCGGCGAAGATGCAGACGCCATTCTGGGGTGTTTTCTAAAAAGGGGCTACACTCACCCCAAGTCACAGGCCTGAAGGTGTTAATTGTGGCCTCAGGTATTTTTTGGTCCTCAATTGAGCAGAGGGAGCTGTTTAAATTGAAGGCACACCTCTCCCCCTTATTGATTGAAATTGGGAGAGGGGCCTTCTCCCCTCTGCTCAATAGGCAATTAATAAATAAAAATGAAATGAGGTGCCTCAGAGAGAAAGGCAGAGAAAGACAAAGAGAGAGAGAGAGGGGGGGTGGGAAGGAGGGAGGCCGCAAAGGCAGAGTCGCCACTCAGGATGGTGGGTGGGTGGGTGTCGGCAGGGGTGCACTCTCCGATGAAAAATTAAAGTCTTTGAAGGTGGTCTTCTAGCAGGGGGAGAGGATGTCTTCACCTGGGAAAGCTGGAGATGCCCCAGGCTCAGTCCCACACCAGGTCTTAACGATGTACAATTGGGCTGATCACCTAGGCAGCTCCAGCTATCCCAGGTCAGGCAATAGGAAGGGGTGCTTAATTAGTGGTGTGTGTGGCCTAGTGTTTTACAAGAGCCACACACACACACACACCCCTTGATGAGCCGGCCCTTTTTCCTTCTTTTCTCCCCCCACCTAAAATACAAAGTCTTTGGGAGAGTGCACCAAATAACACCCACCTGAAAGATGATGTTGTTCTTCCCTCCTTCCAAACAGTTGGTGGTTGTTGGTTGTTTCTCTCCCCTCTCTCCTGGAATGGAGGCCAATTTGGGTAGGCAGTAATGGGAAAGGCCTCTCCCCTGGTTGGTGTTGTTGCTGGCCTCCTCTCTCCTTCTCCTCCTCTGTCCTCTCTCTCCAGGCACCTCAGTTGATGTTATGATGGTGGAGTTGGTGGTGGTGGTCGTCCAGCATTCTCCTCCTCTTCCTGGTCAGGGGACCACCACTTTAGTCCACTCTCCTAGTCTGGCTGCTCCTTCTCCTTCTGCTTCTGCTTGCAGCTGCACAGCCAGCAATGCTGTGAATGAGGTACTGAACAGAGGGTAACTTAAGACTGACGTACAGAAGCCTGCTATGGCTTTATATACAGGGGTGGTCACTGCCTGTACTGCAGGATAGAATCAGTTCTTCTCTTAAAGGTACATACACAACAATTCCTCCCCTTTTAGATAAACAGTACATAACATTCATTTAACAACTAAATAATAATTAATTACAATTACAATTTTCTCTGTACTATGTACATCAACTGAAATAATCATTTATAAGTTCAGTCTTTGAGGAGGCTTCCTGATCCTGACTGGATAGCGCCTTTCTCGAGTATCCTGTTCTTGCGGCGGAGTTGATTCTGGTTCATTGTCATTGGTTGGTTCGTCAGCTTCCAATACCACTGCTTCTGAGGTAGACGCAATCTGTACTTCAGGTTGATTACCAGGTGCACCTGCTCGTGGTATGGGTTTGACTTGTTCCTGTGACTCTAGAATCCGGTCAGCATGGCGTCTCACGATGGTCTCTCCAACGTCCACTGTGTACATTAGCGGTCCCCTGCTGTGTGCATATCGTTCCTGGCTGCCATTTTTCTGTTCGGTAGTCGCAGGCCAAGACTGGTTGCCCTATCTTGAAGCTCTTGATTGGCTTCTCATTTATGTGCTGGAATTGCTTATCCTCAACATCTCGTCTTATGTTTGGTTTGAGCAAATCCAGGCGACATCTTAGCCTTCGGTTGAAGAACATTATGGCTGGAGCTTGGTTGGTGACTGCATGTGTCGCATTCCAGTAAGCAAACAAGAAATTATCCACCTTGTGTTGTAGTAGTATGTCGTCATTATTCATTGCCTTTATTGCCTTTTTAAAGGTCTGAACAAACCTCTCAGCCAATCCATTTGTGGCTGGATGATATGGGGCAGATGTGTAATGTTTCACCCCATTATTCCTCAGAAACCTCCGGAAATCCTCTGACACAAACTGTGTCCATTGTCGGAGCAAATCTGTTCTGGCAAGCCATTCCTGGTGAAGATGGTCCGTAGGACTGCAATAGTTTTCTCCGTGGTGGTGGAGGACATTTTGATGACCTCTGGCCATTTCGAATGGGCGTCCACAGCGATTAGGAACATTGAGTCCATAAATGGACCAGCAAAATCAATGTGTACCCGTTGCCATGGAGATGAGGGCCACTCCCATGGATGTAGCGGGGCCTGTGGTGGAGCGTTTTGGACCTTCTGGCATCCTGTGCCTCTCTTGGTCATATCCTCGATTTCTTTATTGATTCCCGGCCACCACACAAACGCCCTGGCTAGGCTCTTCATTTTTACCCCTCCCAGATGACCCTCATGAAGCTCACTGAGCACTCTATCTCTCAACTTGGGTGGAATTACCACTCGGGATCCACACATCAAGGTCCCCCGGCACACTGACAGCTGTTCTCTCCTTAGCGAGAATCCTGGCAACAGTGAGTCGCCATGTGCTGGCCATCCTTCACCGTCAAATCATAGACCCGAGAGAGTGTCGGGTCATTTCGGGTTTCCTTCTCTATACTTGAGTTTGTAACAGGTAGACATTCGACTATGGTCGCATGGAATATCTCAACAGGGTCCACTGCAGGTGCTTCCTCTACCGTAGGCAACCGTAGGCAACGGTAGGCGCGACAGCCCATCAGCGTTTCCATGCTCTTACGCACCCTTGTACTCTATGTCGTACTGATGTGCCCCTAGAAAAAGTGACCATCTTTGCAGCCGTTGCGGCGTCATCACCGGAACGCCCTTCTTTGGGTTAAAAATGGAGACCAGGGGCTGATGATCAGTCAGTAGGGTGAATTTCTGTCCGTGCAGATAGTGATTGAACTTCTTCACCCCCCACACCAGGCTGAGGGCCTCCCTGTCAATCTGGGTGTAGTTACTCTCGGCTGAGGTTAACGAGCACGACGCAAAGGCTACTGGCCTCTCTGAACCGTCAAGGAATTTGTGTGACAGCACCGCTCCGATGCCATAGGGAGACACATCACATGCTAACCGAATCGGTAGTGTTGGATTGTAGTGGGCCAATACTTCTTTTGAAGTGATTAGGCATTTACATTTCTGAAAGGCACGCTTACACTCATCACTCCATTTCCATGTTACTCCAGTTTGCAGTAGGGCATTCAGTGGGTGCAGAATTGTAGATAAATTCGGCAAGAACTTATGGTAGTAGTCCACCAACCCGAGGAACGACCTCAGTTGCGACACATTTTCCGGTGCTGGAGCCTTGACTGCAGCCTCAATCTTGTCCGGCGACTTATGCAACCCTTCCTCATCAATCATGTGGCCACAATACGAGATTTGTCTCCTGAAGAACTCGCATTTGGGGCGGTTGGCTCGTAGCCCATATTCCTGTAATCTCGTGAGCACCTGCTCCAGGTTGGCAAGGCGTTCACTGTCATTTTCGCCCGTAACCAGGATGTCGTCCAAATAACACTGTGTCCCGGGATCCCTCGCAGGACTTGTTCCATCGGCCTCTGCCAAATAGCCGGGGCTGATGCTACCCTGAATACCAGTCGATTGTACTGGTAAAGGCCTTTGTGAGTGTTTATCATGAGGTATTTCCTAGATGCTTCTTCCACCTCCATTTGTAGATACGCTTGGGCCAGATCAATCTTTGTAAAGCGTTTCCCTCCAGATAGTGAGGCGAAAATATCTTCTATCCGTGGAAGTGGATATTGTACTGTGTGCAGGACTGGGTTCACAGTTACCTTGAAGTCCCCACAGATGCGAACCTTCTTCGGTTCCCCAGGCGTGCTGCTCAATGATTTCTTCATTACAGGAATGATGGGTGTGGCCTACTCACTCCAGTCCACCTTGGACAGCACACCCGAACGCTCCAGACTCTCCAGCTCTGCTTCAACGGCTGGGCGGATCGTGTAAGGTACCGGTCTGGCCTTAAAAAATTTTGGGTTTGCGTTATCTTCAATTTTTATCATTGCCGTTACTCCTTTTAGAGTCCCAAGTCCTTGTTGGAACACCTCTTTCGCATCAGTTAGAATCTTTGACATTCGTCCAGGTGTGACATCATCATCTTTTTTATCAGTCACAGTTAGCGCCTGAATGGAATGCCAATCCAATTGTATTTTTCGGATCCATTCACATCCCAATAATGGTGGTCCCCCATCTGGTAGTATATATAGATACAGTTTCTGTGTTTCCTTGCCGTTATATTCAACTGGCACCCTTATTTTTCCTCTGGGGTAGACTTTTTGCCCCGTGTATGTCTTCAATACAATGGACGTGTCCTTCAAGGGTATGTGTGGGAATAGCCGCTCATAGTCTCGTCGATTCATGACAGTTAGGGCTGATCCTGTGACCAATTCCATCTTTACTGGGGACACTGCTATCATGAGGGTGACCCAAATGGTTCAGTGATCCTCCTTTGCGATCACGTTGTGTAACTTTAGACAACTTAGTCTCCTGCTCCCGGAGTCCTTATCACTCTCCTGATCTTCCGAACTACTGTCTGTCAATTTCTTTACTTTCTTGTACTTTTCCTTAGTAGTTCTTGTAGTGTTGGTTTTCTTTCCCGACCTGCAGACTCTTGCTATGTGTCCCATTTTCCCACATTGCCTGCATACTTTGTCCTTAAACCAGCAGTCCTTCTGATCATGGGTTGTTCTGCCGCAGCGATAGCACTTTTCTGCTCCATACGCCATTTCGTTAGCACTGTATTCTTATGGTTTCTGTTGTATTTCTGCAGCTCCCCATGCTGCTGCTTCGTAGGATACTGCCACGCTGAAAGCCTGTTCTAGCATCAGGTCCTTTTCCGAAAGTAGTCGTTTCTGGGTTCCTTCACTCTGGAGCCCGCAGACAAACTTATCCCGTAAGGTGTCTGCCAGTCCTGCTCCGAACTGGCAGTGCTTCGATAACTTGCGTAGTTCCGTAAGATAGTCAGCATTGCTCTCATCTTTGTTCTGGTTTCTTTTATGGAACTTGAATCTTTCTGCTATCAGCAGCGGTGTAGGGTTTAGGTGTTCCTGTAAGATATTAACAATTTCTTCAAAACTTTTCTCCATTGGTTTAGCTGGGGTAATTAAATTCCGCAATAGGCCGTACGTTCTCGCGCCCATCAAATTTAATAATACCGACGCCTTCTTTCCATCGGCCACCTCATTTGCCTTGCAGTACACTTCAATTCTTTCCACATACGTGGTCCAGTCTTCTACCTCATTGTTGAAAGCAGTGATACTGCCACTTTTCGGCATCTTGGGTGATTTAAAATGGCACCTCCCGCGCTTTTCCTTCTTCACCAATGGATTATAATGGCGCCTCCCGCGCTTTTCCTTCTTCCCCAATGGAATAAAATGGCGCCGCCCGCGCTTTTCCTTCTTCCCTTTGCTGCCACGCTGCTCCTAGCGTTCTGCAGGGTAATGGCGGAGACCCGCGGTTTCGGCGCATCTCACTTTTCCTTCCCCTTGTTTTATTTTTGCTACGCTGCCCGGTTCTTGAGCACCGACCGCGCCCTATGCGCTCCACCCTCTCTCTCTCTCTTTTCCTCCCGACGACGCTGCATGGCCCCTTTGCAGAGCCGCTCGATCGAGCTCGAGCCCGCCGCAGTCCGGAAGGGTCAGCGCACTACCTGCTACCAGCACAATTTGCTGGAACACCTTGACTGGGGAGCCAAGCCGAGCTCTCCACAGCCTCTCCTGCAACTCTCCGAACTCCGATGGATCCTTGGGCGGTTGCCCGCGGTCGGCGCCTGTTGTTCTGACTTCGACCTCCAAAAGCTTCTTCTCAGGGAAAGATCCCCGTGAGGTGATGCAGTGCTGCAGGTGAGTTTGAACCTGTTCGTCGCCAATGTAGTGTCCGAGTATAAATAATACACGGACTGCAGGAGAACAATAATAACAGGTATTTACTGAACAGAGGGTAACTTAAGACTGACGTACAGAAGCCTGCTATGGCTTTATATACAGGGGTGGTCACTGCCGGTACTGCAGTATAGAGTCAGTTCTTCTCTTAAAGGTACATACACAACAGCATGCTACTTATTCAATTGGAGCTTTCTACTCTAATTCCATGCCCCTTCATCCTATCCATTTGTGTTCTTTCTTTCAAGGCCCACTCCAGAGACTTGAGCACATAATCTAGGCTGACACTCCAGTGCCAGTACTGAGAGAGTGCTGCACTGTCGGAGGTGCTGTCTTTTGGATGAGGTATTAAACCAAGGCCCCATCTGCTCTCATAGGTGGATGTAAAAGATCCCATGGAACTATTTGAAGTAGAGCAGGAGAGTTCTCCCCAGTGTCCTAGCCATCCAGAAAGAGGGTGATCCTGGAGGTGCAGGAAGACGTGCAAGAGGCTTTGACAGGTTCTTCAGGCACGATGTCTGCAAATGTGTAGAGAATGGAGGAGTACATCTACAACATGAGAACCACCGTGTCGCAGGCGATGGTGGTTGTAGGCTCTTCCATGGATTGGATGGCCACCTGCATGGAGCAGCAAATGCACCACTCATAGGAGCACATGGTCTCTATGGAGAATAGATGGCAGAGGCTTATAGACCTCCTGTCTAAGAGGGATGTCAGCATAGACATGGGTCCTCATGGCCCCATTGATGTGCAGCAAGGTGCTCTCCAGCTCCTTGCTAGCAGGGAAGTGCGGGTGGCCCATGAGAGGGCTGACGGTGAGAGGGGACATGGAAGTGTGGGCTCTTCTCAAAGTACTTACACTTCTCCCCCATTGCCACCCCCTCAGTCAGAGCCCCAGTTGGCTCCTCGGATTGCGATGGCCGAGTCTGCCCCTGCACAGCCGCAGGAGGAGCAGACCTTGGCGGGACCATCACAGGCTCCAAAACCCAGAGGATGTCCGTCAAGGGTGTCTAAGCAGTCGCAGCAGGGAAGCTGCCTCTACCTCTGCTGAAGCCACAAGGATAGCACCTCGTAGAAGCACACGGAAGAAAAAGATGACACACAAGTTGATGCGCTATCAACAATACCAAAGCTACGAGATGGACTTATATGAAGTAGGCTTTTATTGACTAAGAACTAGAGCATGCCTCTGCTAGTGAATCCATCCTAAGAGCTCCCGGGGGAAGGGTGGTGAGTCACCTTTATACCCGGGCTTAGGGGTGGAGCCAGGGGCTGAGACATGCCTGGACTTGTACAGGGTTAACAGTGGTTTACCACACAGGCATGTACAGGTTAACAGTGGTTTACCACATTCACCCCTCGTTTAAAAAAGAGTCCGGCGGGGTGAAGTGTTTCAAAAGTTCGTATACGAAAGTCTCTCCGGGGGTCTTGTCTGCCGTAATGATCTTCGTGGTGCCGGTTGCGGCGGTTCTTTGCCCGCGGCCACTTCTCGCGTGGGACGGAGCACTGGCGTGTCGTCCTCTCTGGGTAGGGATGGCACCGGCATGTCGTCAGTTCGTGGTAGGCACCCCGGTGGTGCGTCGTGGGTAGTGGTGGTGGGTGGAGGTACTGGATGGTGATCGATGGTGTTTCGGGTGGTGCCTGAGGGTGCGAGGTCTCAAATTGAGACTGTGTCCTCCCGCCCGTCAGGATACGCCACGTAGGCGTACTGTGGGTTAGCGTGGAGGAGGTGAACCTTTTCGACCAGGGGGTCCGTCTTATGGCTCCTCACATGTTTCCTGAGCAGGACGGGTCCCGGAGACGTCAGCCATGGCGGTAGTGATGTCCCCGAGGTGGATTTCCTGGGGAAGACGAACATCTTCTCGTGAGGGGTGGCGTTTGTGGCAGTACAGAGCAGTGATCGTATGGAGTGGAGCGCATCGGGGAGGACATCTTGCCAGCGGGAGATTGGGAGGCCCTTGGATTTTAGGGCGAGCATGGCGGTCTTCCACACCGTTGCGTTCTCCCTCTCTACCTGTCCGTTACCCCGGGGGTTGTAGCTGGTAGTCCTGCTCGTGGCTATGCCCTTCTCGAGCAGGTACTGGCGCAGCTCGTCGCTCATGAACGACGAGCCCCTGTCGCTGTGGATGTAATTGGGGAAGCCAAATATGGCGAACAGGTCGTGGAGGCACCTGATGACTGTGGCACTGGTCATGTCCGGGCAGGGGATGGTGAAGGGGAAACGGGAGTACTCGTCAATAATATTGAGGAAGTACGTGTTGCGGTCAGAGGAGGGAAGGGGCCCCTTGAAATCAACGCCGAGACGTTCGAAGGGGCGGGTGGCTTTAATCAGGTGTGCCCTGTCTGGCCTATAAAAATGCGGTTTGCATTCGGCGCAGACCTGGCAGTTCCTGGTCATGGTCCTGACCTCCTCGATGGAGTAAGGCAGGTTGCGAGCTTTAATAAAGTGGAAGAACCTGGTGACCCCCGGGTGGCAGAGACCATTGTGGAGGGTCCGTAGCCTATCGACTTGTGCGTTGGCACATGTCCCACGGGATAGGGCGTCTGGGGGCTCATTAAGTTTCCCGGGCCGGTATAAGATATCGTAGTTGTAGGTGGATAACTCGATCCTCCACCGCAATATCTTATCATTTTTGATTTTCCCCCTTTGTCTGTTGTTAAACATAAATGCTACTGACCGTTGGTCAGTGAGCAGGGTGAAACGTTTACCGGCCAGGTAATGCCTCCAGTGCCGTACAGCCTCCACTATCGCCTGGGCCTCCTTCTCGACTGAGGAGTGTCGAATTTCGGGGCCCTGGAGGGTCCGTGAAAAGAAGGCCCCGGGTCTCCCCGCCTGGTTAAGGGTTGCGGCTAGGGCGAAGTCGGATGCATCGCTCTCCACTTGGAAAGGGATGGACTCATCCACTGCGTGCATTGTGGCCTTCGCAATGTCCTCTTTTATGAGGGTGAAGGCCGCACAGGCCTCTGCTGTCAGGGGGAAGGAGGTTGACTTGATGAGGTGCCGGGCTTTGTCCGCATAGCTGGGCACCCACTGGGCGTAGTAAGAGAAGAACCCTAGGCATCTCTTCAGGGCTTTTAGGCAGTGGGGAGGGGGTAGTTCCAGGAGGGGGCGCATTCGGTCGGGGTCGGGGCCGATGACTCCGTTTTCCACCACGCAGCCAAGAATAGCGAGGCGCGCGGTGCGGAACATACATTTTTCTCTGTTGTATGTCAGATTCAGCCGTTGGGCCGTACGGAGGAATTTTTCTAGGTTGGCGTCGTGGTCCTGCCGGTCATGGCCGCAGATGGTGACGTTGTCTAGATAGGGGAAGGTGGCCTGCAGCGCGTTCTGGTCAACCATCCGGTCCATCTCCCTTTGGAAGACCAAGACCCCGTTGGTGACGCCGAAGGGGACTCGGAGGAAGTGGTAGAGGCGACCGTCAGCCTCGAAGGCCGTGTACTGGCGGTCCTCAGGCCTGATGGGGAGCTGGTGGTATGCCGACTTCAGATCAATCGTCGAGAATACCCGGTATTGTGCTATCTGGTTGACCATGTCAGATATGCGGGGAAGTGGGTATGCGTCTAATTGCGTGTATCGATTGATCGTCTGGCTGTAATCAATAACCAGGCGCTGTTTTTCACCGGTCTTTACTACACCACTTGGGCTCGCCATGGGCTGGTGCTGCCCTCGATAATCCCTTCCTTCAGGAGTCTTTGTACTTCTGATTTAATAAAGCTCCTATCCCCGGCACTGTACCGCCTGCTTTTAGTAGCGATTGGCTTGCAGTCTTTGGCGAGGTTAGCGAACAACGGGGGGGGTTTGACCTTCAGGGTGGACAGGCTGCATACTTTGCGCAGCGTCGTGTTTAAATTCTGCTGGCTGCAGACTGTAAGTGGGGGCAGGGGCCTGCCATATGCCATCGTGACGCTCTCCAGGTGGCACTGGAAGTCTAATCCTAGCAGTACGGGAGCGCAGAGCTGTGGCAGGACGAGGAATTTAAACTCTCTGTACTCCACGCCGTTCACTGTCAGAGTTGCTACACAGTAGCCGCCGACGTCCGCCGTATGGGACTTTGAGGCCATAAAGACCTGGTGGCGTGTGCGCATAACCGATAGGGAGTAGCGTCGCACCGTGTCGGGGTGGATGAAGCTCTCCGTGCTTCCGCAGTCGAAAAGGCAATTTGTGGCATGGCCATTTACCTTTACGTTCATCATGGACCTGGCTAGTTGATGGGGCCTAGATTGGTCCAGGGTGATGGAGGCCATCGTCGAGGTCGGTGGGTCGCTGCAGTATTCGCCCGCACCGAGGGCCTGGTCCCGAGATGGTGTCCAAGATGGCGGCTCCCCCTCAGCTGGTGGTGTCCAAAATAGCGGCCCGCACGGCTCATACGTGGTTGGTGGGGTCCAAAATGACGGCCTGTACGGTTCACACGCGGCGCTGCTGGAATTGGGGGTCGATTTCGCCTTGCACACTCTCGCGTAGTGGCCTTTCTTGCCGCATTTGGAGCAGGTCGTGTCCTTTGCTGGGCATTGCTGTCTGGGGTGCTTGGCCTGGCCGCAGAAGTAGCATTTCTGGCCTCTGGTCATTGCAGCTGTAGTTGGGCTGCTGGCGGCTTGTGGCCTTACCGGGTCCCAAGATGGCTGCTCCCATGGCATCCACATGGCCATCCGATCAGGGGGGTAGGCGTCCATGTTCTGGAGGGCCACGTCTAACGAGTTAGCGAGGGCCACCGTCTTCTGCAGGTCAAGCCCCCTCTGTTCCAGCAGCCTCTGCCGAGTATAGTTGGACCTGATGCCGGCTACGTAGGCGTCTCGGATCAGGTCTTCCGTGCATTCCTTGGCCGTCACCACTTTGCAATTACAGTCCCGGCCGAGGGCTCTCAGTGCCAGTAAATATTCAGCGCCCGATTCCCCGGGGCGCTGTTTTCGGGTAGCCAGGAGGTGTCTGGCGTAGACCTCGTTAACAGGCCTCACGTATTGTTCCTTTAGCGTCGCGATGGCGGCCGCGTAAGTAGTGGCGTCTCGGATGATCGAGTAGATTCGGTGGCTCACCCGTGAGTTCAAGACAAGCCGTTTCGCGTCATCTGTAGTGACAGTAGTGCTGGAGGCCTCCAGGAAGGCTTCGAAACAGCTCAGCCAGTGTTCAAAGTTATTGGCTGCATCTGCTGCTTGAGGATCCAGGTCTAAACGTTCCGGCTTCAAGATTTGCTCCATGTTGAAAATTAGTCAATAAAATTGATGCGCTATCAACAATACCAAAGCTACGAGATGGACTTATATGAAGTAGGCTTTTATTGACTAAGAACTAGAGCATGCCTCTGCTAGTGAATCCATCCTAAGAGCTCCCGAGGGAAGGGTGGTGAGTCACCTTTATACCCGGGCTTAGGGGTGGAGCCAGGGGCTGAGACATGCCTGGACTTGTACAGGGTTAACAGTGGTTTACCACACAGGCATGTACAGGTTAACAGTGGTTTACCACACAAGTAGATTCACAAGGGTAGCCACTTGGGTGTTATAGTCAATGTTAATGTCAAGTTTCCGTTACTGTCAACCATAAAAATATTCACCACTTTCCCGTCTTGGACACATTTGTGTGCATCTTTGGAAGTGGCTTAGTGAATGGTGAGACATAACAGTACCTCTAGCAATGGTGATCAGTGTGAAAGGAATGGCTTGGTCATTGTAGGGATCCTTTATGGTGTTGCTGTGGGGTGGTGCCAACCTGGCGCAGCATGTGGCAGTCATATGGGTGTACAGCATAAAGTTAAGTAAATCTGGACATGATACATAGAAGATAGGAGCAGGAGTAGGCCATTCGGCCCTTCGTGCCTGCTCCGCCATTCGATGAGATCATGGCTGATCCTTTAATTCAGTATCCCGATGAAGCCATCCCTGGCCTCTCGGGCAGCAATGTGCTCAGGTGCTGGTGGGCTCTGGCCTGCAGGTTCCTCCAGCTGCTGCTCCTCCTCGTCTTCCAGACGAATCTCCTCCTGCTCCTCCTGCTCCTCCCCTTCTGAAGAGGCTGTGCGCTCTGCGCCTTGCTCCTCATGCAGCGCTAATCCTTGCTGCTGTGCTATGCTGTGCAGTGCGCAGCAAATGATGATGATTCGGGATACCCTGGCTGGTGCGTACTGAAGGGCCCCTCCAGATCTGTCAAGGCATCTGAAGCACATTTTGAGCAACTCTATTTATGGCACATCTGGTGGACATGTGGCTTTCATTATATCTCTCCTGGAGCTCAGTATTTGGGCTCCTCAAGAGTGTCATGAGCCACATCTTCAGTGGAGAGCCCTTGTCTCTAAGCAGCCAGCCCGAAAGTCTGTTTGGAGAAGTGAAGAGCTGAGGGCGGGTGGACTGGCGCAGGACGAAAGAGTCATGACAGCTGCCAAGGAATTTGGCACACACATGCATGATGATCTTCCTATGGTTGCAGATGAGCTACACATTGAGCAAGTGGAAGCCCTTCCATTTGATAAAGACTCCTAGGTTATGATGGGGTGCCCTGATGGCCA
Source organism: Somniosus microcephalus (assembly GCF_052327205.1). Lineage (NCBI taxonomy): Eukaryota > Metazoa > Chordata > Chondrichthyes > Squaliformes > Somniosidae > Somniosus > Somniosus microcephalus. Next base: position 206,700,751 of record NC_140993.1, on the reverse strand, counting down.
CATGTGTGCAATTGATGATGCCCTGCACTCGTGGGAAGCCAGCCAGAGGCAAAGCCGAGCGCCCGCTCATTAACACTGGCTTCATCAGTGGCAAAGTTGATATAATTGGCTGACTTGTCAAAGAGGGCATTGGTGACCTGTGTGATGCATCTGTGGGTGGCCGACTATGAGATGGCACAAATGTCTAGAAGGAGCCTGAGGCAAAGAAGTTAAGGATGCTGGTGACTTTGATAGCCACTGGTAAGGTGTGTCCACCCGCTCCTCTGGGCTGCAGGTCTTCCTCCAGCAATGTGCAAATGTCTGCGATGATCTGGTGCGTTAGCCTGAGTCTCCTTTGCCAGTGCTGCTCAGTCATGTTGAGGAAGCTCATCCTCTGCCTGTATGCCCTGTGCTGGTGGTATCGCCTCCAGCACAGTGCAGCCCTGTGTTGATGCCCTCTGCCCTGTGCAGCATCAGGTGGTTGAGAAGAAAGTTGGTGGTGTTGTTATTGGTGTTGATGGTGTGCCTGGTGCTGCTGGTGTTGAGGACCAAGGTGAGACAGTATAAACGGCCATGGGGGGCGTTAACGGGGTGCAAATGGCTTTGCAACCGGGCGCGACACTGACATTGACTCCCGCCATATTTGGTGGGAGTTTTGCGGCGGTGCTAGGGCGTTGTGCCCTGATCTCCTTTGCCCGGAGATCGTGACGTTATTGCCGTGTGCATCGCCCCGGTAGCGCCCGACCCGAAATTGACTTCCGCCCCCTGCAGCAGCGCCAGTCAAAAACGCCAACAGCTGCAGGAGGCATGCGTCGGGCGGCCGGCCGCTTCGGGGGCGATGATTAAAGGTGAGGTGGCCGAGGTAAGTAAAAAAACTTACCTTTCCTGTTCTAGTTTTTTTCGTGGGTTCCTGCCCACGATCGATCAGCCCGGCATTCTGCTTGAGTGCCGGGCTGATCGCGCAGGACCGCGGCTGCCTTGGTGGCCCAGGTAGGTATTTTTTAAATTGCAGCGCCTGCAGCGATGGCCCTTCCCTTTAAGGGAGGGAAGGAGCCTTTGAACGCGGCCCAGTGTGCTGCGCTGCTGAAGTCTCTGCCCCGCTCTCCGACGTTAGCGCCTTAAGAAGGAGGTGGGGCACTTGATTTAACGCTCCACTTCCCTCTTGGGGCGTTAAAACTCAATTTTGCAGTCACCGGCCGCTAAAGTTAGCGCCCAGGCGATGTTAGCGCCCCAAAATGGTCGGGACTGAATTTTCCCCCCAATGAATCATAGAATGGATACAGCGCGGAAGAAGGCCATTTGGCCCATCGAGCCCGTGTCAGCTCTCTGCAAGAGCACATCAGCTAGCCCCACTCCCTCAACCTTTCCCCATAACCCAGCAAATTTTTTCCTTCAGTTACTTAACCAATTCCCTTTTGGAAGCCATGATTGAGTCTGCCTCCATCACCCTTTCAGGCATTACATTCCAGATCCTAACCACTTGCTGAGTAAAAAACGTTTTTCCTCATGTCGCCTTTGGTTCTTCTGCCAATCACCTTAAATCTGTATCCTCTGGTTCTCGACCCTGCTGCCAATGGGAACAGTTTCTCTCTATCTACTCAGTCCAGACCCCTCATGATTTTGAACACCTCTATCAAATCTCCTCTCAACCTTCTCTGCTCTAAGGAGAACAACCCCAGCTTCTCCAGTCTACCCACACAACTGAAGTCCCTCAACCCTGGAATCATTCTCGTAAATCTTTTCTGCACCCTCTCTAAGGCCTTCACATCCTTCTTAAAGTGCGGTGCCCAGAATTGGACACAATACTACAGTTGAGACCAAACCAGTGTTTTATACAGGTTCATCATAATTTCCACGCTTTTGTACTCTATACCTCTATTCATGAAGCCCAGGATCCCGTATGCTTTTTTAACTGTTTTCTCAAACTGCCCTGCCATCTTCAATGATTTGTGCACATATACCCCCTAGGTCTCTCTGTTCATGCACCCACTTTGGAATTGTATCCTTTAGTTTATATTTCCTCTCTTCATTCTTTCGACTAAAATGCATCACTTCGAACTTTGCTGCGTTAAATTTCATCTGCCACATGTCCGCTCATTCTACCAGCCTGTCTATGTCCTCTTGAAGTCTATCACTATCCTCCTCACTGTTCACTATACTTCCAAGTTTTGTGTCATCTGCAAATTTTGAAATTGTGCCCTGTACACCCACATCCAAGTCATTAATATATATCAAGAAAAGCAGTGGTCCTAGAACCGACCCCTGGGGAACACCACTGTATACGTTCCTCCAGTCCGAAAAACAACCGTTCACCACTCTACTCTCTGTTTCCTGTCACTTAGCCAAATTCGTATCCATGCAGCCTCTGTCCCTTTTTATTTCACAGGCTTCAACTTTGCTGGCACTTTGTCGAATGCATTTTGGAAATCCATGTACACCACGTCAACCGCATTGCCCTCACCAACCCTCTCTGTTACCTCATCAAAAAACTCGATCAAGTTGGTTAAACACGATTTGCCTTTAACAAATGTGGTTGACTCTTAACTGCCCTCTGAAATGGCCTAGCAAGCCACTCAGTTTTAACAAACAGCTAAGAAACACAATAATAAGAATGAAACCGGATGGACCACCCGGCATCGACCTTGGCACCAACTGCAGACACAGCAACGGCACACCCAGCCCAGTCAACCCTGCAAAGACCTCCTCATCAACATCTGTGACAAAATTGGGAGAGCTGTCCCATAGACTAGTCAAGCAACAGCCTGACATAGTCATACTCACAGAATCATACCTTTCAGCCAATGTCCTGTATTCCTCCATCACCATCCCTGGATATGTCCTATCCCACCGGCAGGACAGACCCACCAGGGGTAACGTCGGGAAGGAGTGGCCCAGGGAGTCCTCAACATTGACTCCGGACCTCATGAAGTCTCATGGCTTCAGGTCAAGCATGGGCAAGAAAACCTCTGCTGATTACCATCTACCGCCCTCCCTCAGCTGATGAATCAGTACTCTTCCATGTAAAACACCACTTGGAAGAAGCACTGAGAGTAGCAAGGGCACAGAATATACTCTGGTTGGGGACTTCAATGCCCATCACCAAGAGTGGTTCGGTAGCACCACTACTGACCGAGCTGGCCAAGTCCTGAAGGACATAACTGCCAGTCTGGGCCTGCGACAGGTGGTGAGAGAACCAACACGAGGGAAAAACCTACTTGACCTCATCCTCACCAATCTACCTGTCGCAGATGCATCTGTCCATGACAGTATTGGTAGCAGTGGCCACAGTCATTGTGGAGACAAAGTCTCATCTTCACACTGAGGACACCCTCCTTCGTGTTGTGTGGCACTGCCACCGTGCTAAATGGGATAGATTCATAACAGGTCTAGCAGCTCAAAACTGGGCATCCATGAGGCACTGTGGGCCATCAGCAGCAGTAGAATTCTATTCCACCACAATCTGTAATCTCATGGCCCGACATATCCCTCACTCTACCATTACCATCAAGCCAGGGGACCAACCCTGGTTCAATAAGGACTGTAGAAGAGCATGCCAGGAGCAGCACCAGGTGTACCTAAAACTGAGGTGCCAACCTGGGGAAGCTGCAACACACAACTGCATGCATGCTAAAAAGTGGAATCAGCATGCTATAGACAGGGCTAAGCGATCCCACAATCAACGGATCAGATCAAAGCCCTGCAGTCCTGCCACATCTAGTCAGGAATGGTGGTGAACAATTAAACAACTAACGGGAGGAGGAGGCTCCATGAATAACCCCATCCTCAATGATGCTGGAGCTCAGCACGTGGCTGCAAAAGACAAGGCTGAAGCGTTTGCAACCATCTTCAGCCAGAAGGGCCGAGTGGATGATCTATCTCGGCCTCCTCCTAAGGTCCCCACTATCACAGAAGCCAGTCTTCAGCCAATGTGATTCACTCCACGTGATATCAAGAAACGACTGACACACTGGATACAGCAAAGGCAATGGGCCCCGACAACATCCCAGCTATCGTCCTGAAGACTTATGCTCCAGAACTAGCCGTGCCTCTAACCAGGCTGTTCCAGTACAACTACAACATTGGCATCTATCCGACAATGTGAAAAACTGCCCAGGTATGTCCTGTCCACAAAAAGCAGGACAAATCCAACCTGACCAATTACCGCCCCATCAGTCTACTCTCAATCATCAGCAAAGTGATGGAAGGTGTAATCGACAGTGCTATCAAGCGGCTCTTACTCACCAATAACCTGCTCACTGATGCCCAGTTTGGGTTCCGCCAAGACCACTCGGCTCCAGACGCCATTACAGCCTTGGTCCAAACATGGACAAGGGAGCTGAATTTCAGAAGTGAGGTGAGATTGACTGTCCTTGACATCAAGGCAGCATTTGATCGAGTGTGGCATCAAGGAGCCCTAGTAAAACTGAAGTCAATGGGAATTGGGGAGAAAACGTTCCACTGGCTGAAGTCATACCAAGCTCAAAGGAAGATGGTTGTGGAGGCTGAAGGTCAATCATCACAGCCCCAGGACATCGCTACAGGAGTTCCTCAGGGTAGTGTCCTAGCCCCAACCATCTTCAGTTGCTTCATCAATGACCTTTCCTCCAACATAAGGTCAGAAATGGGGATGTTCGCTGATTACACTGTTCAGTGCCTTTCACAACTCCTCAGATAATGAAGTTGTCCATGCCCACATGCAACAAGACCTGGACGACATTCAGGCTTGGGCTGATAAGTGGCAGGTAACATTCACGTCACAGAAGTGCCAGGCAATGACTATCTCCAACAAGCGAGAGTTTGACCACCACCCCTTGACATTCAATGGCATTACCATCACTGAATCCCCCTCCATCAGGGTCAGCATTGACCAGAACCTTAACTGGACCAGCCACATAAATACTGCGGCAAGAAGAGCAGGTCAGAGGCTAGGTATTCTGTGGCGAGTATCTCGACTCCTGACTTCCCAAAGCCTTTCCACCATCTACAAGGCACAAGTAAGGAGTGTGATGGAATACACTCCATTTGCCTGGATGAGTGCAGCTCCAAGAAGCTCGACACCATCCAGGACAAAGCAGCCCGCTTAATTGGCACCCCATCCACCACCTTAAACATTCATTCCCTCCAACACCGGTGTACCGTGGCTGCAGTGTGTATCATCTACAAGATGCACTGCAGCAACTCGCCAAGGCTTCTTCGGCAGCACCTCTCAAACCTGCGACCTCTTCCACCTAGGACAAGGGCAGCAGGCGCATGGGAACACCATCACCTCCAAGTTCCTTTCCAAGTCGCACACCATCCTGACTTAGATATATATCGCCGATCCTTCATCGTCGCTGGGTCAAAATCCTGGAACTCCCTACCTAACATCACTGTGGGAGTACCTTCACCATATGGACTGCAGCGGTTCAAGAAGGTGGCTCACTACCACCTTCTCAAGGGCAATTAGGGATGGGCAAGAAATGCTGGCTTTGCCAGCGACGCCCAAATCGCATAAACAAATACATTTTTAAAAGAATCCGTGCTGGATTTTCTTAATTAATCCACACTTGTCCAAGTAACTGTTAATTTTGTCCCTGATTATTGTTTTTAAAAGCTTCCCCACTACTGAGGTTAAACTGACTGGCCTGTAGTTGATGGGTTTATCTTTACACCCTTTTTTGAACAAGGGTGTAACATTTGCAATTCTCCAGTCCTCTGGCACCACCCCCGTATCTAAGGAGGATTGGAAGATTATGGCCAGTACCTCTGCAATTTCTTCCTTCAGTTCCCTCAGTGTCCTAGGATGCATCCCATCTGGTCCTGGTGACTTATCTACTTTAAGTACAGCCAGCCTTTATAGTACCTCCTCTTTATCAATTTTTATCCCATCCAGTATCTCCTCTACCCCCTCCTTCACTATGTCTATGGCAACATCTTCTTCCTTGGTGAAGACAGATGCAAAGTAATCTTTTAGCACCTCAGTCACACCCTCTGCCTCCATGCGTAAGTCTCCTTTTTGGTCCCTAATCGGCCCCACCCCTCCTCTTACTACCCTTTTACTATTTATATGACTATTGAAGACTTTTGGATTACCTTTTATGTTAGCTGCCATTCTATTCTCATATCCTCTCTTCATGATAATTAAGTAAGTAAAACCAAAATAATAATGGCCCAGAAATTCGAGTCGGGGGCTTGCCGCGCGTGTAAGCCCCCGATCTGCACTTACCCTACGCGCCGGCCGTTGAGCTTCAGGGACGCCTGGAATTGCTGTTTTAAAATGTTGACTCCCGGGCAGCGTCTGACGTCATGCCGCCCAGGAGTGCAGCCAGCGCGAAGCCTGTAGCGCGCTGTGCAACTGAGACACACCCCTTGAGGTCTCAGTTTAACAGGACACGCCCCCAATGTTTCTGCCAAGCTGCTAAGCATTTTTACATGCAAAGCAGCAGTTTAAATAGGTTTTTGGAAGTTTTTTGAAGCTTTTGGTAACTTTTATAAACTTTTAAAAACGTTTACATTATTTTGAAGAATCTGAAGTAGTTTTAAACAGAATTAAAGCAATTTAAAGACTTTTAAAAGCCCTAAAAGAATTTTTTTAATTCCATTTATTTATTTAGCAATGTCGTCGTCATACGTGTCTTCACACTGTTCCCTTTGGGGAACTGTATGAAGTGGTGGAAGGATTTATGGCCATGGTTAACGCTCATTCCGTGACCGTAACCATCTTTGAACCAGCCATGAGGGTGGTTAGTCCTATGGCGGGAGGGTTTTACGGGCTCCCACAAGCTATACAAGGAGGGGGGGCCACCCACGGACGCAAATATCCCACTGGATGTCAACCCAGAATTTAGAGCCGGAGCTCCGACTCCACTTGCCGGGACTGTCTGGAGCGGGGTTCAAAACCCTACCCTGATCTGGCCCAGCGGCGGGGATCCTACCGCTATGCCAAAGGCCCAATCCGATTAGCAACGTGAAATGGCTGGAATGAGCACAATTCACGGCATTAAAAGAACTCACAATTGAACTGATGATGACCTCAGCAATCTCCTCAAGGAGGTGGAGGCGCAGCGCCTGCTCATCATTGGTAATGAGAAGTCAAAGGCGCCGCAAAAAGGGCAGATGATAGCTTGGTCTTTCAAGTGGCAGCATAGGGCTCCAGTCACGGGGAGGGAAAAGGCGCAGGAAACGTATGGGTGTCACCTTTTGTGCGGAATGGGCCTTTTGCGTAGCAGTAAGCATCCCCGCCGCTGGGCCAGAAGGAGTAGGGTTTCGAACCCCACTCCAGACAGTCCCGGCAAGTGGAGTCGGAGCTCCAACTATAAATTCTGGGTGGACATCCAGCGGGATACTTGCGTCCGTGGGTGTGGGTGCCCCCCCCCTCAGATGGGTTGTGGGAGCCCGTAAAACCCTCACGCCATAGGACTAACCACCCTAATGGCTGGTTCAAAGATGGTTACGGTCACGGAATGAGCGTTAATCACGGCCATAAATCCTTCCACCACTTCATACAGTTCCCGAAAGGGAACAGTGTGAGGATACGTACGACGATGACCTCTTGCGCAATGCACCTCCTTGGACCCTCAGTCGCAGATGCGAGGGGGCAAATCGTGCAATTGTTAAATTTTTCATTTTATTGACATGCAAAATGTTGGCCCAGTAATTCCCTTCCAAATGCGCGAGTACGGTCGGGGTACTTACACGTCTGGCCGGAGGAAATGCCGGTTTTCAGCATGCACAGCGCATGCGGGGAAAACCGGCATTTCCTGTCCTCTGAACGAAGGGGTTCAGAGGCAGAACGCGTGCGCAGTAAAATTCGCCGCTTTCATTCATGCTTTCAGTGAGGTCAAGTCCTTACAACTTACACATGAAAAAAGCATGGGTACAGTTGCTCCAGAGGCTGCGGAGGAAGATATTTATTATCGTGGAGCTTCTGAAAGTATGTATGTCTGTATATATTCCTTTGCGTGTTATGTATATATTCCTTTACTTATGTGTATGAATGTATTATTTAATTATGACTTTCAGAGAAAGTAACTTATTGGAAAATCATAATTAAAAACATACATTCATACACATAAGTAAAGGAATATAAAACATACATACATATACGTAAAGGAATATATGCGGACATACATACATAATTACTTATTACTGATGAAAAGTTTCTTTCTTAAAAGTGCTGGAAATGTTATATTACTCATTTTAGAACACTCATTTTCACATTCAATTCACACAGCCACAATTGCTCCTTCTACCTACCGTTCTGAAAACCCGTTTAAAAAAAAAATTTTAACTTTAAAACTTACTTAAAATTTATTAAAATAACTTCCCTCCCTTTCCCAAACAAAAATATTGCCTTTCAGAAGCTCCACGATAAAATATATCTTCCTCCGCAGCCTTGGAACAACTTTACACATGCTTTTTTCAAGTGTAACTTGTAAGGACTTACCCTCACTGAATCCATGAATGAAATCGATGAAGTTCACTGCGCAAGCGCTACCTGTGCAGTCGCACGCGCTGTGCCTATGAACCCCTTCGTTCCGAGGACTGGAAATGCCGGCGTTCCCCGCATGCGCTGTGCATGCTGAACGCCGGCATTTCCAACGGCCAGATGCGTGAGTTCCCAGACCGTACTCACGCATTTGGTCACGAATTTCTGGCCCAATAAATATATATGTCTAATTGTATACAGAAAAAATACTTGTGTTGTGTTACAGGGAGCCCGTGGAATTTTTATAAAAGGGGGGCATCAGAAGCAAAAAGGTTAAGAACCCCTGCCTTATCACATACCATGTCCTGCTCGCTTGTTACCCTATCCTCGTTGACTTACATTGGCTCCTGGTCCCCAGTGCCTCAACATTAAAATTCTTCTTCTCTTTAAAACCATCCATGGCTTTTCCCCTCCCTATTTCTGTAACCTCTTCCAGCACTAAATGAAAGAAAGACTTACACTTATATAGCACCTTTCACGACCTCAGGATGTCCCAAAGCACTTTACAGCCAATGAACTAATTTTGAAGTGTCGTCACTGTTGTAATGTAGGAAATCCCTGCTCTTGAAATCTCTGTTCCTCTGACTCCATCTCTGCTGCATCCCCCCACCCTTTGCCCCACCATTGCTGGCCTTGTCTTCTGCTGCCTAGATCTCACTCTCTGGCGCTCCCCCACAAACCTCTCCGCAGTTGCATCTTCCTGCCCTGCTTTAAGGCCCTCCTTAAAACTTACCTTTTGATCACACCTCCTAGTCTCTCTTGCTTTGACTCTATGCCTTTTTTTTCATTCCCAGGATGTGGGCATCGTTGGCAAGGCTGGTATTTATTGCCCTTCCTTAGGTGCCCTGAAAAGGTGGAGGTGGGCCTTCTGCTTGAGCTGCACAATACTTGTAGTGGTTTAGTACAACTGAGTGACTTGCTAGGCCACTGGGCTCCAGCAACTCCCACATGGCAACACATAGCCAGAAGAATTATCATTACTTCATCAAGTCAACTAACAGGAAACAGTCACAACTTGACCCATTGCAATGTTAGAAGCATGTTTCACGTTTTCACTCCGCCCCTGAGCATTCCCTGTATGACTTTCCTGAAATGTATGAGATACTTCACACACCCTTAGTTCCACTGCAAGTGTTCCTTCACTTACAGCCGAACAGAGACTGATTTACATACTTGCTGATTTCCTGCACCCGTCCTCACTCCCATTATGGAATGCTTACTTGCACCAGGGTTGCATTCCAGCAGGGTACCTTCATATTCTGTGCTTTCAGTTTAAAAGTGGAAGACTGCATGCAACTTTACATAAAGAAGTGAGGGAGGAAACCCAGCTCTTGCTTGGTCTGCTCCTGGGCCAAGCAAGCATCTCCATCCACAAGTCCAGGATGCATAGGATCGATGGCAAGGGATGCTCCGATTGTTTCCCCCTGTTCTAAAGCCTTGTAGATACCCAGGTGACCTTGGAACTAGATCATGTGGTGTCCACTGGTTCACTTGGCCGGTGGGAACTGCTGGACGTATCATGTTTTCTTGACAATGTAAACCACATCATATTTTAATTTTATGCACGCATTTTTATTTTGGATGGGCCAGTTATATTCATGTCAGTCGCAGCAGTCTCGCCTCTGAATCAGAAGGTTGTAGGTTCAAGACCCCCTCCAGAAACTGTAAGGTGTTTGGTTTCCTCGTCCTTACAAGGGTTCCTTGACTCTGGGTTTTACAGGAACAAAATGGTAGACGACACAAAGGTTTAGGTTCAACCCAAAACTGTTAAAACCAACAAAACACAGACAAAAACCTGTTGAGATTTGGTTGAAACTTACAATCACCCATACGGCCGGTCGTTACCGTTGTGGATTGTAGGCCTGGATCGGAGGTGACCTGTCCCCGTCCTCCTTTATCTGACTGCAGCTGCCTACACAGCGCAAACCCCTTGTAGAGTCAACTGATACTGACAATCACCCGTCCGGCTGGTCGTTGCCAACGTCGATTGCAGGCTGGAAGTTGGAGGTGACCGTCTTCCCTTTCTTCTTACACCTGGCAGTTGCTGTAGTCAGAGCTAGCTTCCGAGAGAGAGCTTCCCAGCGAGTGAGCTTTCGAGCGGAAGAGACCTTCCGAGCGAAAGAGAGAGAGAGAGCAGTGGGTGTGGTTCCTTCTTATAGTTCTTTTAGTCACCTAGCCCCATGCTGGGACTCCCCCAACCAGTTTCGGTTGTCGGTTTGCTGAACTGTCCGACATTCACACCTCGTCAACCTGTAATTCAATCATTGGAGGTGTACAGAGTTGTGAGATCGAAGATAACTCCTTATTTCCTCTCCCGCTTTCTGTAATGCATATTCAATGTGATTTCTATTACTGTTGATGGGCGGTTGGCTGATTGTCTGCTTGTGTATCTTCCATTCATGTCAGGAAGTCGATCGTGACCCCCATTGTTTCAGGTAAACTCAGAGCATTGTCCAGATGTTAATTTTTCCCATTGTTTCAGTTAAACTCAGAGCATTGTCCAGATGTTAATTTTTCCCATCAAAACCAATCATGATTCAAGGCCTCACAGTTCAATGTCAATGTCCTTTTCAGAGTTCAAAGCTTTCAATGTCCAGCATCAATGTGTTCTCCAAGAACTGCAGACTTTGATGACTAGCACCTTTTCTGTGCCTCAAAATTTAACCGTTTCATGCCCTTACTGTTAAGTCTGTGAGTTGTTCAAGTAATTAATACTCAGACTTAATCAGTAACAATAAAACAGGTCTTTACTGGTTGGAGGTAGGGACTACACTGAATACAAGATTACTGCACAGTGCTTATATACCGGTGTGTTCACCCCCGGTATTACGTCTACAGCAGCCTGAGAAAGTAGTACATCTCTCAAGGTGGAACAGGCTTAAGCTCTCTTAAGGTGGAACAGGTTACATACACAACACTCCTCCCTTCTTAGCTTTATAGTCATCCCCCCATTTAACATAACGTAACAACATATATACATATATAACTTCATGTTTAACGTAACATATCACAGATTCAGTCTCTGCGGAAAACAGTTCACAGATTCAATCTCTGTGGTGTAGTCGGTTCACGTTACTCATTCAATAGTCCTTTCATGGATTTAACAGCTTGAACTTCCGAACTGATTTGGCTCCGTTCGGAGGGACCACGTGTGTGATCTGGTAGAGGTGATAATGGTTCAGATGGGTCATCTTCTGTTTTTACTTTTCCTTTTCTGCTTCTTGGAGACTCTCTGGGCTCCATTGTCAGCTGCCACAGCTGCCAGCTGCATGCGCAGTTCCTCCTTCTCTTCCTCCTGTTTCCGTCGTAGAGCCAGCTTTTGGTGCTCCTCCATGATTTCTGCACTTTGGGAGTCGAAGTTACAAGCTGGGCAGGACAGGACATCGTAATATTCGGTGTCGTCCACCAGGTCATGGTAATATTCGGTGTCGTCCTGAGCTAGACCAGTGAGAGGGTCGTCTATTTCCTCCATACCCAGCTGGACGTTAGCCAGCTCTTGTTCCAAATCCAGACATCTTTCCTGAAGAGACTTCTTCATGTGTACCTCTGCATCCAGCTTTTTCTGGGCTTTCAGCAAGTCGTTTACTAGTGACCTCATTTGTGATTTTAATACTTCAACTTCCTTTGGAGATTGATTGATCGGACTATGCAATCCCTCTACCGGAGCAGCTGTTTCAGCGGTCTGTTGTTCTACATTGACGTGAGTCAGCGTACTTTTGGCATCCAATGGCTGCTCTGTTGCAGTCGTTTCAGTCTGTGTCGTCACATCAGCCATCTCAATGACTTTTGAGAGCTCCGAACCCTTTTCCTTTGAAGATCGCAGCTCGTGTTCAAGTTTTTCCCATTTCAGAGTCTTGTCCCTCAGCATATGAAGGAGTTGGCTGACCGTTAACTCTTCTGACACCAGATTATGGCACGCACCTTCAGAACCTGAATCAGCTTTGATTCGTTCGGCCTCCTCGCGCAGATGGTTGGTGTGCTCCTGCTCCATTTTCTCCATCAGTTGCTTCTGTTGCCTTTCCAGATTCTCCCACTCTGTAACAAAGAACTTTTTTATTTCATTCATCTCTTGCTCAAAACGGCGAATCATTTGTTCTAATTGCTGTCGTTTGAAATGGAGTTGAGTTCGAGCCCAGTGTCCCTCAAAAATGTGCATATCAGTAGACTTGACAGACTCAGAATTCTCTGTTAAACTATGTTGTTGTTGCTCAGTGGAATTCTGTGCTGAAACTTTGTCTTTTGCACATGGGTTGGTCTTACCATCATCAGTTCTAGAGTCTGGGCTGATTATCTGCACCGAGTTCTCACTCTTTATGGCTTTTAGCGAATGCCAGTCCATATTTATGTTTCTAAACCACTCCCGGCCTAGTAGTGGTGGACCTCCCTCCGGTAGCACATATAAGTCCATTATTTGACTTCCTTCGCCCTTGTTGGCCACTGCAACCTTTATTGTCCCGATGGGGTACACTCTCTGCCCCGTGTAGGTTGTCAATATAATCTCCATATCCTGTAGGGGAATATGTTGGAATAACCTTCTGTAATCTTTCTTATTCATGACCGACAATGCCGATCCAGTGTCCAATTCCATTTTTACTTGGACTCCTTCTATCTGAAGAGTAACCCAAATTGTCTGGAGGTCTGCACCCTTACCAACGTTGAGTACCCTTAAGCTAGCCAGTTCAATACTGCTTAAGCCAGCCAGTTCATTACTGCTAGCATCTGAATCGGACTCCTGTTCGGCCACCTTGTGTACTTTTGCGTATTTTCCTTGCGGTGACTTCTTGTTGCTGGTCTTCTTCCCTGACCTGCATACTCTAGCTATATGTCCAAGCCTACCACAAGTTCTACATTCTTGGTTTTTAAACCAACACTGGTTCTGATCATGCGTTGTCTTTCCACAACGATAACATCTGCCAGAACTCACACCCAATTTGTGTGCACTGAGCTCCGGTGACCGTAGCTGCATTACTGCCGTGCCTCTCACTGCGGCTTCGTGTGCTGCTGCCATAGTGACCGCCTTCTCAAGCGTCAGCTCATTCTCCTCGAGCAGTCGCTTTTGTGTATCCTGTTTAAATAAACCACACACAAATTTGTCTCGTAGTGCATCTGTCAGTCCCGTTCCAAACTGGCAATATTTCGTTAATTTACGCAATTCCAGCAAATATTCAGCATTGCTTTCATGCTGTAGCTGCCTTCTGTCATAAAATTTAAATCGTTCCGCTAGCATCAGCGGCGTGGGGTTTAGATGATCTTTCAGGACAGTAACAATCTCATCGAACGTCTTATCCGCCAGTTCACCTGGTGATAACAGGTGTTTCAATTGCCCGTATGTCTTCGCACCCATTAAATTTAATAATGTTAGTGCTTTATCAGCCTCACGAATTTTATTGGCCTTACAATAATTTTTAACTCGTTCAACATATATGGCCCAATCTTCGATGTCACTATCAAAGTTGCTAATATTCCCGTGTTTAGGCATTGTAGTACTTTATCAGATTTGCAATTTCTCAGATTTTTTTTTTTTTACTGCTATCCAAGATGGCGGCTTCCCACTCTTGCCGTCATCCTCCGCCCACAAAATGGCGGTTTTCCCGCGCTTGGCGGTCTTCACCCGTCCCCCAACGCCGTCTCCCTTCAGCCCCGAGTGCGGCCCTTATCTTCGCCGCGATCGCCCGAGTGCGGCCCTTATTTGGAGATGCGATCGCTCTCGTGGCTCTCGGCCCTTATCAGGAGATGCGATCGCTCTGTTGAAACGCCTCCCGCTCGAAGCGGCTCTCGCGCCCTATTCTTCCGGCTCCCCCAGCCCCGTTCGTGCGGCCAACGCGGTGGACTGCCTGTCGCGTCGCTGCCCGGCTCAGACAACGGCTTACCCACCACCAAGCTGGAGAAGAAGCTGACGGTCGCCGATGGAGGCTCCGAGGTCAGGATGTCTTCCAGTGGGGTGGAGAGGGTGGAAACCTCTCTGCAACGTCCTGGCTGTGGACGAAGCTGCCGTGGAGTGACTGCCGCAGGGTAAGAACCTGACTCGTCGCCAGTGTTAAGTCTGTGAGTTGTTCAAGTAATTAATACTCAGACTTAATCAGTAACAATAAAACAGGTCTTTACTGGTTGGAGGTAGGGACTACACTGAATACAAGATTACTGCACAGTGCTTATATACCGGTGTGTTCACCCCCGGTATTACGTCTACAGCAGCCTGAGAAAGTAGTACATCTCTTAAGGTGGAACAGGCTTAAGCTCTCTTAAGGTGGAACAGGTTACATACACAACACTTACCACTGGGCCAAACAGGCTTTCAGCATTTTGCTACTGTACAGGGTTTTTTGAAATCTACAAAACTCGAGCGCAAAATCTGGGCTGACAATTCAGTGCGGTATTGAGGGAGTACTGCACTGTCGAAAGTACTGGCTTTCGGATGAGATGCTAAACCGAGGCCCCATCTGCCCTCTCAGAGGGACATAAAAGATCCCATGGCACTATTTGAAGAACAGTAGGGGAGTTCCTGTCGGTATCTGGGCCAATAGATATCCCTCAATCAACACCACTAAAAAAAACAGATTATCTAGTTTTTATCTCATTGCTGTTTGTGTGATCTTGCTGTGTACAAATTGGCCGCAGTTCACTACATTACAACAGTGATGACACTGCAAAAGTACTTCATTGTCTGTAAAGTGCTTTGGGATGTCCTGAGGTTGTGAAAAATGCCATATAAAGGCGTTCTTCCATTCTTTCTTTACTAGTTCTTCCCTTGAAAGAGGAGGTCACTTGTCAGTGATTAATTGTTCAGGGGTTGTGCTTGGTGCCACTCGATTGAATCAAGTCCAAAGATGTGCAGGTTAGGTTGATTGGCCATGATAAAAATTGGCCCTTAGTGTTAGGGGGGATTAAATACGTGGGGTTACGGGGTTACGGGGATAGGGCTTGGGTGGGATGGCTGTCGGTGTAGGGACCGGGTGCTAGGGTTTGGATGATCAGCCATGATCTCGTTGAATGGCGGAGCAGGCTCGAAGGGCCGAATGGCCTACTCCTGCTCCTATCTTCTATGTTTCTATGTTTCAAACAAAAGAGAGGCGTAGGAAAGCCAAGCCTTTCTCCCATTGAGGGGAGGAAGACGAAGGATGCAGTGGGAGATGGAGAAGTAGGAGGGAAGCTACCAGCTGCTGGTTGGTGAAGAAGCAGCTTGGGGTGATTGTCAATTGGGCCGGGGCTAGGTGGGCTGTCCGCTCTGCCAGCTCATTGCAGTCAGTGGGAGACCTAATCAATTCTCATTAACATTGAAAGGCTGAGCTGCTAATGTTAATCATGCTCCTTATAGGCAGCTCGCTAATTGGGAGCGTGGGAAATATGGCAGGTCCCCGATGTTGATGGGCCTGCAGCAGCCCCTTAAAGGGGAGGGGCAGAAGCATCAGGAGTGAGAGGCAAAGCAGTTTATAAGGAAAATTATTGCAGTGCCTGCAGCAGCAAGGGCAAATATTGGAAGCCACAAAACCCACAAGAACACCAGACCTGCTTCCAGCTTTCCCTTTACTGCAGCTAAGGATCCCTTTAAATACAGCTGGAAACGGCAGCCTCCAGACTTGTGCTGCCCATGGTGTGTGGGTGGGTTGAGGAACTGGCAGTAGTAAGGTGTTTCCGAAGGGATCTCTGGGCCTACCTAATTCGAGGTCCCTCCGAAAATCAGAACGGGCGAACAACCAATGCTAGGTCAGCAGATCAATCCTCCACATGATTTTGGTCCCACTACCACCCCATTTTTAGGCATATAAGGGGTGGCAGCAAGTCCAAAATTGCCACCTTCATGTTGTGTCTCTTCAGTTCCCACTGCTCAAGTGAAAATGCAGACTGTCATCACAATACATCGTCAGTACTTAAGCTCATAATTTGTTCTTAAAGTGTGCTGGCCATTGCACCATTCAGTTATCCCTGATAATATCTTCTCTTTTTCTGCCCTCAGTAGGGAACTGCAGGAACGAGCAGAAGCCTCATATCCAGGACCCTCAAGTTTCACCATCACCCAGATCCTCTTGACCAGCCCCGTCATTGCGTCTCCGTCTCAAGCTCCAGCTCAAAGACCTCACCTGGGAGGGCTTAGTTACTTCAAAGCTGAAGGGAGATCAAATGGTGATGCACAGAACGTAAGTGGTGAACAGGAGTTTGGGGCGGCAGGTAAGGAGACAGTCGTTGCTAGGAATAGGAGGCACCAGCCCTCAGTTGAGGAGCCTTGGGACACCAGCTCTCAAATGTCTGGCATTTCAAAGATGGATGCAGAGCTGAGAATCAAACGCATGGCAGGTGGTGGAGATGGTGTCCAAGAACATGCTGCAGCTGGTAGGTTAGTTGGGGGATTCCACTCCCCAGATGTGCGGCATCATGATGGTAGTGTGAGTAGCCAACAAATGGCAGCTCCTGCGGAAGTGGTCCTCCCACCAGAGGATCTGAGGGCAATGGTAACGTTTGGTAATGGAAGCTGCAGCTGCTGAAATAGAAGCCTTGGGCACCAGTCTGCAGAGGGTTATCACCCAGGGTGCCAATGATTTGAATGGCACCATTGCTGGCCAACCAGAGCAGGAGCCCAGTACTAGTGGCTTGGTGGGTGTGTGTGTGTGCACAGTGGCGCTATCTCTCAGGATGTGGTAGCATGTGTGCCCTCCTACTAGTTCCCCTCAGATGCCTGTACATGTTGGATAGAGTAGCCAGAGGTAGGGTCTTCTTGCTACAGCAGAGGCACAGCCTGGAGTGGTTCCCTCCTGGGCCTCAGCTGCCCCGAGACAAAGGCCACCTCAGACTCCGAAGGCTCCTGTTAGAAAGTCACCTCAGAAGTCCTGCCGTTGATGGAGCACCAAAGAGAAGTAGAAGATTGTGCTCGAAAGGAAACAGCAACTCAACAAACAGAAACACCAAGGGAAAGCTCCATGCGAAAAACCAGCAGTAAAAAGCCCAGTAAATTATTTTGCAACAAAGGGGGAATTTTAACATCAAAGAGTGAGCGGGTTTAGGAGTGGCTAGGTAGTAAAAAGCATTGAAATTGACAGTGTGTTGAGAAACCGGCTCCAACCTGCTGACTTCCGCATTTCGCTAGAGCGCGTTAGGCAGCATGCAAGAAACCCCCTCGGGAGTGGAGGGTTACCAATTGAAAGCAATTGAGAGGTAGTTAACAGGTTTTTTAACAGGGGTTTTCAACTTTCACTGTGGGTCCACGTGTCTCCCAAGCTTCCTGGACCTTGCCAGTGAAAGCAAGGCGAGAGCACAGCGGCAATTGAGGGGGCTGAAGAAATGACAGGTAAAAATGGTCCTCACATCTGCTTCCTTACCTAAGTGAAAGACTCACAGCACTTGTTCTGAGAGTTTACTTTCAGTACCTTGCAGGTGATTTCTACAACTTTGGAGGTGTTTTCTGCTATTGTTGAGGTGACTTTCACTACATTGGAGGTCACTCTTGTAATGGTCAGTAACCTGTCATTCTGGAATGGTACACTAGGTGGTACTGTATGTATATAAGAGTGGGCTACCCAGGATGCACTAGGCTACCCACAAGGCAGCAGTCAAGATGGAGGCCTCTACAGATACTGTACCTAGTCCACATGTGCTCAATAAAGTGTCTAGCAAAAGCTAGCTGTTCTTAATAAAAACGACTAGTTATTAATGAACATAACAACTCTCACTACTTTGGAGGTTTGTGCATCTGATCTCCACTTTAAATCTGCCATGTATCAGATTAGCATGTGTGCCATTTATGCTGTTTCAGCTTGGACCTCAGATGTGTACCAAGATGAGCATCAGCATCAACAGCACCAGCAGCAGCGCCCAGTGCTGCCCGGGATGGACTCACAATGGCAACATTTAGTTAGGTTGCACCACTGTACCTATCTGGCAGTCACATGTTGAACACACTTTCCCCCATTCCCCCAGCACAAAGCAGTCCTGCAATCAACAAAGAATCCCTTTCACAGACACCCATTTCTCAGATTTAATATTGAGTTCAACAATTTCAGATCATAACCTCGGCCCCTATTACATTTTTACATATATTTTTTATCCACACCTTTGTTTTGGCCCTTCCCCCTTTTTTTCTCTCCCACATGGCAGCTGTCTCTCATTCTGCCAGCGCATTTCACACCTAATCTAAAGCTGTCTTTTGTCTCTTTACTAGTCCTATCACCATCTCGTCTCGTTTTGAATACCTCTTAATGTCTCTTCACTTCTCTTTTGTTCTCTCATCCCCATTTTCCAGCCCCCAAACTGGCCTCTTAATCTGTTTCATTTCCTGTGTTTTTTCAGTCCTGACGAAGGGTTTTGACCTGAAACGTTGACTCTATTTCTCTCTCCACGGATGTTGCCTGGCCTGCTGAGTTTTTCCAGCATTTTCTGTTGTTACTCAGATTTAAGTCTTGTCTTCCCATTCATCAGAACTGAGAAGGTCAGTTGGCAGGCTGCAGGAAAAAATGGGCAAGACTGGAAATTGCTACAAAGAAATAATTATATATGTGAATCAAACCTTATACAGTAACTTATTATTGTGACATGTCTAACACACCCATGTGCATACCCTTGTGCAACTAATAATCTTTCATCTTCCTTTTCCTATAACTCTTACGATGTGCAACCCCTGTTGCTTCAGCAGAGGTAGAGGCTGGCTGCTCACATCACTGCTCTGACTGCTCAGATGCTCTTGGCCAACGTCCTCTCGGTTGCACTCGATTGACTGATAGTACAAATGTCTCCTGAAGCTGCCTAAGAGGAAACTGTGAGTATTGCAGTGACTTTTACAACTACTGGAAGTGTGGTGCCTCTGGTAGAGGTGGGCGCCAGGTCTGAGGCAAGTACCTGGCAAATTCATTATCACCTTATAATGGAAATGCCGCTTTCTCAAGAATGACAAGTCGTGAAGTTTAGAAAGGCCCACCTAGGTCTGCAGACACAGTGGCATTGGTACCTGCGAGTGGGTGTGAAACTAGAGCCCCCTATAATGTTCCTACTGATCCCCTGGGGGGTTGAGGGGGCGGGAGGATAGTTGCAAAGACAACAAATGCAGGGATACTGAAAGGATTTTTACTTGTCCTCGCCCCTTTGGGGCTATCCCGGATCAGGTGTATTTCTCAGATGTTCACCTTCAACTAACGGTTGAGGTAGCCGAATCCTAAAGATGCTTAACTGGGTCTAAAGGTCCAGGCTATCTCTCCCTAAAGGAGGAACAACCCGAGAATGTTACCATCCTCCAGATAGCACTTTTACTAAGTTTAGCCAGACAGTAAAGTCCCGGACATTATGAGGGTCCGGAGATTTCCTTCAGAAATTGTAACTCTTCACCAAAGAGTGTACAAAGATTGGGTTCACGAGTTATTGATACAGACGATTTATATGAGACAATTCTAAAAATATATAGAGATTTATTTAAAAACGACATGCAATTTACAGTTGGTAAATCAGTCAATCGCAACGTTAACCGTTTTAAAAAGAGAAAAAATACAATCTTATTCTTAACAGAGAATCCTACTTATAAATCTTAACTTCGCCACAGTATTACCATTCTTAAATTTGTCTATTACAGGATATCCATCAATTATCAAGGTAGCAGTTACCTTCAATCCCCGAGGTACAAAAGAGTGAAGGACTTCAGAGCCGCCCCTGTAGTCGAGAATCGTTTTGCCCGATTAAAGCGCGTCTGATTATCTCATTCAAGACGCCAATATTTATACCCCTTTTTCAGTTGTTTTTCATAAGGTTTCTGTTAATCCAAGTTAGTTATCACTAATCATCTTTTAGCTGACCTACTGAAATTCTTACTGCCACATCATCAATAGCTATTGGGAGTTTACCATATGTGGGCAAAGGGCAGATGTACCTTACATCATGTCATTCTCAAGAACTTTTAATCAAGATCATTCATCCAGGGCTGACCATTGTCTTATTTTAATAAGGTTATCCATTCGGGGCCACCCACTCTTCTGTTTCAATAAGGTTACTTATTCAGGGTCAACAACTTGTCCTATTTCAATAGCCAGAATTCTTTCATAGCTATTTCATAGTTGGGTTTCTAAATTTCCAAACCCAGTTTGTCATGTTCCAAAGAATTTATAAGGTAGAGTTCCTTATAAGGTACTCTTCAGGGTTAACCACTGTCTTATCTCAACGAGGCCAGAATTCTTTCAGAAGGTAGGATTTCCAAATCCAGCTTGCTATGCCTTCCTTTAAAAAGTTTATGTAGTAGAATTCCTTCACAATACAACCCCAGGAAAGATGCAGGAAGTATTAGGTAGGTTGATGTGCAAATCAAAATGGGTATTCAGCAGCAAGGTTTGAATAGACAAAAAAGAATCTTAGAACAAAATGGCCATTACAAAGTACTTCTGCCTGGCTACTGTTGCCTACCAACCAGCTACAACTCTTTTATAAATGTGTTGTTTTATGGAGACGGCCCATGGATGATAGGGGAGAGAATGCAACATTGCACATCAAGCTTTATTTAAATGCCATTATACATACAGCAGACAGGAATGTGGCAGGGGTTATGGGCCACCCACATCGGGGTGGGTGGTGAAATTCCAACAGGGTTTTGGACTGGTGGGTAATTGAAGCTAGGCCCTCGAGTCCAATTTCCTGTCCAATCTCCATATCCCTTGATTCCCCTAGGGTCCAAAAATCTATCTATCTCAGCCTTGAATATACTTAACAACTCAGCATCCACAGCTCTCTGGGGTAGAGAATTCCAAAGATTCACGACCCTCTGAGTGAAGAAATTCCTCCTCATCTCAGTCTAAAATGGCTGACCCCTTATCCTGAGACTATGCCCCCTAGTTCTAGACTCTCCAGCCAGGGGAAACAACCTCGCAGCATCTACCCTGTCAATCCCCCTCAGAATCTTGTATGTTTCAATGAGATCACCTCTCATTCTTCTAAACTCCAGAGTATAGGCCCAATCTACTTAATCTCTCCTCATAGGACAACCCTCTCATCCCAGGAATCAATCTAGTGAACCTTTGCTGCACCGCCTCTAAGGCAAGTATGTCCTTTCTCAGATAAGGAGACCAAAACTGTGCACAGTACTCCAGATGTGGTCTCACCAAAGCCCTGTACAATTGCAGTAAGACTTCCTTACTCCAAACCCCTTGCAAAAAAGGCCAACATGCCATTTGCCTTCCGAATTGCTTGTTGTACCTGTATGCTAACTTTCTGTGTTTCCTGTACGGGGACACCTAAATCTCCCTGAACAACAACATTTAATAGTTTCTCACCATTTAAAAAATATTCTGTTTTTCTATTCTTCCTACCAAAGTGAATAATCTCACATTTCCCCATATTATACTCCATCTGCCATCTTATTGCCCACTCACTTAACCTGTCTATATCTCTTTGTTTCCTCCTCACAGCTTACTTTCCTACCTAGCTTTGTATCATCAGCAAACTTGGATACATTGCACTCAGTCCCTTCATCTAAGTCATTAATATAGGTTGTAAATAACTGAGGCCCAAGCACTGATCCTTGCAGCACCCCACTAGTTACAGCCTGCCAACTGGAAAATGACCCGTTTATCCCTACTCTCTGTTTTCTGTCCATTAACCAATTCTCTATCCATGCTAATATATTAATATCCATGCTAATATATTAATGAAAGGTGCTTTATAAATGTAATTTATTTATTTCTGTTTGTTCATTCTTAGACTACAGAAAACTTTAATCAGCATAAATGATTTTGCTGCTATGAAATGTTACTTCCTATTACAACTATTGCTTTCTTGCTACAAGACGGTAATAAAATACCTCAGAAGTGGCCCATATAGTGTCACACTCATGGCATTAATGAGATAGTGTTAGTCTGTTGGACAGAACTCCCTCCCCTCGTAAAGTCAACAGTTGTCTATTTATATGGAAGCTGTTACAGGAGGACCACGAAAGATCATACTCACAAGGGTCACATCATTTTCCCTGCGACCACTCTGAAGACACCTTCTACACTCTGGAGGGATCAACATTAAATCGCACAAACAGCAAAGCTAAAGTATCCGTAAAACAATCATTTTTTAAAATCATTTCAAATGTTTTGTTTATTTTTTATGGTACAAAGTAAAAGTGACAGATCTGAAGCTGTTTAGAAATACACAAAGTGCAGCTTAACTGACCATACAGATATTGCTGTAGATAAAGTACAGTATTTTCAGTCTATAAAAGGTAAGCAACCTGTGCAGGTAAGTCAGCTTTGGTTTAAATGTCTGAACAGTAAGGATCTTGACCTGGTGAGTTTGGTCTCTGGCTCCAGTTTATAACCTCCATTCCATTGAAGCTCCAACAAGATAATCTTCTTACTGTCAGTGTAACAGTGGTGTGTTTCACACCCAAACTCTCTGCAGCAATTTATTTGAGTGACCCTGGCAACAATTGTATAGCTTTTCGCAAAACGTTCATTTGCAAATGAATGAATGGACACTGCTACACACAGAGCTTTCTTCATTTATAAACAAGCAAAACACATGACTTTCACATTCAGCTGAGAACAATGCAAACTTCAACCCAAACAGATTTTACTCAATTGATCAAAGTCTAACAAGGAAATTAGTGGTTTTGAATGTTGTAATCTAGGGTTCTAGAAGTAGAGTGTTGAGGTAAAGCATTTATAAAGAGATTTAAAAAGTAACAGCTTAATATTGTGAGATTGTCTGTAATATCGAGCCACATCTATACAATGCGCATATACCTATACCCATATACTCTGAGCTTTGGTCCAGCATTGATAAGATGAGCAAAGGCATTTTGATTCTATATTTGGTTACAGCTTGAGTTACATTAAGCCTCTACTTATCTTCCCCAGTTCCATTCAGTATATCTCATTTCTGTTAATGTCTTGGAAATGAGTCAGAGTTAAACCTTTTCAAATATTAGATTCTTCAGAATCTCTTAGCTTGTAGCTATACTTAAACAAAGATGCTGAAGGGGACAGACATACACGAGCTACTAGAGAAAGGGAAAAGAAATATGGAATTAATGCAAGATGTACAATGAATGTAAACAGCAGCTATCAGAACTGCAATGTCTCTCTTGATGGCCAGTGGTACTAAAAATGTTCGTGCAACATTGGTTTATTTCTCTTCACAAATGGTTGACAGTATGTCTGGGATTGTACTGCTACATCATTGAAAAAGATGTATCTATAATTCAATTGGCAAATTAATCAAGGAATTACCACCAGGCACAAAATCCAGTCCTGCAATGATCTTATTGGTCACATTGTCATGATGAGACTGCCTCATGACACGGTTTAGTAATAACATCCTAAAGGGTGTACCTGATCAGCAATGAAGCCATTTTGGAGAGCATTATGACCCTTAGACCCTGAGGAGCTCTTGGTTAATAAGACCCTCAGGGTGGCAATGAGCTCAATGCCTGGATAAAATGTTAAATTTTTAGCCATCTCAGCTCCACATTTGTGATTTTCTCTCCCCCGTTATTTTGGGTGGTGTCCTCTTTGAAAGCACATGCACGTTTTAACACACTGCAGTTGTATCACTTGGCCTCAGGCACTCCGATACATCACTGCTTTCCTGACAGTTCAGTGCCATCTACAACAATGGCTGCCATTAAGTTCATTATTTGCACTGTAATGTTTCATTATTGCTCAGATCTATTCACCGTTTGGATATATTGATGAACAGTAATTCACCAGATAAAGTGTTCCGTTACTATGTAACAAATATCACTCATAGCTTCAGCTGTCTTGGCCATACTGTCTGGAACTCCCTCTCTAAAGCCCTCCACTTTAAAGACCTTCTCAAAACCAATCTCTTTGACCAAGCGCTCAGCCATCCCTCGTAACTTGTTCTCCCCATGGCTCGGCCTCCTCACCTTCCTTAAACTTCATGTAGAAAAAAAAGTAGTCAGTCCCAGGAACATTGGATTAAAAAACATTATCTCCATAACATCTGTATACCTATTTGTCATAACATCTGGCTATTTGTCCTGTCTGATGCTGTCAATATTCACATGACAACTGCACTGCTCCATTTGGAAGCTGAAACCCTCAAATATTGGCCTAAATATAATTTGCAAAGTTCAGTATAAAACAGCTGAATAATGCAATGTGAAATAATCACTTATCATTTGTGTCCTTGACGTTTAATGTTGGTAATCTGTGTGAAAAGGAGATCCATAGTGCCAAAAGAAAAATATAGTGAAGATGAATTATTAAATCATCTGACGAACACATGGCCTCATGCTACCGGAAGATAAAGACTAGTTCATTCTCAATTCTCTGTGTGCAATGTTCTCTTCTACAAACTAACTTTGGTCATGAATACTGAGCACTGTGAGAACCAGTGTTCCTTAGACATATTTAAAACACCTCAAAGCTTAGGCACTTTTTATGCCTAAACTGTTGCTAAATTAACCGAGTAACATGTTTTCATCTTTTTTGGCATAGTGTGTGGGTTATTCTGGCCAACAAAAGAGGCACTACATCTGTAATTAAAGAATATGTGTATGAGCATGCATGTCCCTATGTGTGTGTGTGCGGAAGCCAAGCACAAACAGGGGAAGGAGCGCACGTCAACCCAAGCATCCCACCCACCCGCCCCTTCAACCACTGTCTGCCCCACCTGTGACAGAGACTGTCGGTCCCGCATTGGACTCAGCAGTCACCTGAGAACTCATTTTTAATGTGGAAGCAAGTCATCCTCGGTTCCGAGGGACTGCCTAAGAGAGAGAGAAGAGTTTGCGTGTGTGTGTGTGTATCTATGTGATTCCATTTGTGTGGGGATCTGGAAAACTGATAAATACTCAGCAATCTAAAGTTCTGTAAGATAAATATGACCTGTAAATGATATCTGATTACTAGTTACAGTTTGTGCAGTTATTGTAGATCTGTGCCTCAGCATATGCACTGCTCTAATACTTACTCTGAATAAATATGGTCTGACAATAAAAGCAGTTCTTGATGTGGTCATGACTCAGTCCTAATCTCTTATTTAACCTTTGTCATTTTCTCTTAATCAGTATGCTATTGAAATTCTTTGGCTAACAGGCTTGGGAAAAAAATTGCTTTGCACACAAAATTCACATTGATGCTGCAATTACACAAACTGCTAAATAGAACCTCTTCACGTTCGTGCCATTTTGTAAAGAAAGGAAACCCATCATTACATACTGGTGATGTGCACAATTTCCTTTTGTTTTGCACTACTAAAATACAGTGCAATTTAAAACCCAACACACAGAAATTCTGGCAACTGCCAATTACTTAGAAATTGTTGGCACACGAACATTTCTGGTCTTACAATAGCACATAAGAAAGACAAAATGACAACCTTCTAATGACTTCTACAGTTGTGCTACCCCAACATGACAAATGGACACAATCTGTGAGGGGAAATGAAGTAATTCATCCAATTTTTGTAAATTACAAATGTAAAAACTTTAAACACAATATACACTCAAAAACAGTAGGCTAATAACTTGATTCTGGTGCTATTTGTTTCTGACTTTGGTTAACAGATTCGTATTAATGCACCACGTGGTACCTGACAATGACAGGCACTACTTCAGATGTTGTTCTTGTGTGAAATACAGAGCTGTCTGTAACTCATGGAAGGTGTTTTTTCTCAGTCAAATATTTTCACATATTTTACAGTACAAGAAATGTCTATTTGGTTCAGTTTCAGTCTGCTAAAAGACTGGGTGTTGTTTCTTTGTTAAAACTAATTCTACCGCACAATAATGTGTTGTGTTGCTTTTCTCAATAGTAAACTCAACAGACACTCTGGAAATGTGTCAACACAGCAGTTTGCAGTCTTTTACTCGCAGGAGATACGCAAGGACTTTTCCAAAGTCGTTTGCTTCACAACTTTTTGTTTTTAAGAGGCTTCTTCGAAAGAGTCTGTGAGCGGTTCCATGGCCAGCCCTGTTGAGGGCTCGGGTTGTTTTAAGCGTTTAATTGTGTTTTTCAGCGCTTGTCTCTTGTTGCAGAACCAAACTCTAACCACCTCCCGATCGTAGTTCAGTTTCTCGGCAATTTCCGTCATTTCCTGCCCTGATGGGTGCGTATTCTTTTCAAAGTGGGCATTTAAGATCTCCAGGGCTTGGGGGGTGAAAGACGTCCGCCGCTTGCGCTTTTTGGAGGGTTCACTGCCGATAAATTCAGTTAGATTCTGCATTCCTGCTCGGTGGCGGGCCTCAGCCTCAGCCATCCACCGCTCAAGAACGGGCTTAATCTTCTGGGCACTTTTAGGGGTGATGTCCAGCTTTTCGAACCTGGCAGGATACAAAAGGCCAGGGTTCAGTTTGGCTGTCAGACTGCTAGCTATAGAGCTCTCTTGGGCATCCTGTGGTAGGAAAAAGTGGCTTCTCAGGATGGTGTGTCTGAGGAAAGTTGAGAAAGAAGAGTCTTACTCTGATGCTCTGCCAGGGTGGGATCCTATTGATTGATTAACCGGCAGAGACACTTATTACTGGCCCTGCAACGTTACAGGAAGACCATTTGCCAGTAAGAGTTAATCTTAAAAGTATAATTTCATCAATTCACATATAACTTACATCAGCTTTACATCTCTACAACAATTAGCAATATTCTTATTCCAAAATTAGCATAAACATAAGCATTTACAAAATTCTTCCAGTTATGTGTCTACATTACCCGCAGAAAGTGTTAGTCACGCAGCGAATGGCACTGTCTTATTTTAATTTGGAGGAAAAAAAACACAAACAAAAAAAGCAGAACAAAACGCTTTGCTTTAAATGACCCGTTTTGATGGGAAGGTGGATTGGGGCTTGCTGAGAGCAATGGGCCGACAGCCCAATTGACACTCCAGATACTATAAAGGCACTAGGATTCTCCCCACAGCAATCGGAATTGGAGCAGAAAGAGGGAACTGTGCTCAGAACAGCGCGGTTCCCAGCTCATTGCATGGCCAAACATTCGAGATATAACAGAGGCAGCAATTATTCAACCAGCTCCGTCTCACCAACACTGTAACAGGATGTGGCACTGTGTGAGAGGCTCTGCTTTTAAAGGCCCTTTTACTGACTTATGCAGGACAGATTTAATCACCTTCTATAAGGTTTTGGATTCTCAAATTAAAATACTATAGATTCAGCAAAATAGAGTAACAATGAAATTTTAAAATTAATTAATTATATTAATGCAGTAGTAAGAGTGGAGCAGAAGATTTTCAATTATAGGCTAAACATTTCTGTATGGTCTAAAATCAATGCTATTCATTTTTTAAATTCCATTAAATACTGTATCAACCGTGAACCTCAAAAAATGACTAAATTTAATTCTGTCACCAAACATACACTCAAAACATTTTACAAACTGGTAAGGTCTGGCAAAATAGACCTTTTTATCGAGTGTTTATTTTTTGCTTTACATGATAGAATTGAACTGTGGCTAATGGCTGTAGTACGGCTGTACTGGGGAAAGCTTTGATCTAATGGGTGGATTATAATCAGAGTTTGGTATATGGAGGAGCCACTGCACGTTTAAAATGGAAATAGAATTACAGGGAGATCAACAGTACAGCAGGCGACACTTTAAAGTGAACTCCACTGTAATAATAATTGTAGATAAAATCAGAGTGCAGGTCTCATTAAAACCAGTTTATGTTTGAGCCTAGGAAAGTTCTTCTATCAATTCTGCACCTGGAATTAGTGAACAAAACTAGTTCACCCCCACAACCTTTCAACATTGTTATTTTTTTTCTCATCCATCCAACGTTCCAGATATAGTTTATCAATGATTTCAACAACAAAAAACTGGACAACAGCTTTATCCATCATATACAAAGGATGTAAAGAGAATTTCCGAGCAGGTTTATCAAGAAGGTCTCTCCACTCTCCAAAAAGTCCATGGGGTTGATTTTAACTCAGCCATGAGGCGGGCTTTGAGGCGTGTGGGGGGTTAAAATCGCAAAAACTGGGGGTCGGGACCCCCCCCGCCTGGTTCCCGACCCTGAGCCATTTTAACCCAGGTGTGTCTGATGGTCCTGAATCAGTCCCATCCTCCAACAGGCGGGACTGGTCTTTAAGGCCCTTAATCAGCAATAATTGGCCTTTATAATCCAATTTCAACAGGCCCTTGCATTTTTAACCCTTTTCCCACATAAAACACGCCTGGTGGGGATCACGCCCGTGAAACCTGGCGTGAGCACTATTGGCTTGCTGACTATCAGCTGCAGGTCAACCATTAAAGAGGAGATTTGATCAGTCACCATTTGCAGGTGGCAGGACTTTGTTGTTTCAGGCCTGGGGCAACTTTTACTAGGCTTAACCACACCTGTGGATGGTTGGAGCCTCACACACATCTCCAGTGTGACCTCCTGGGAAACCCCGCTCGCCACCTTCACTCAGTGCTTCCTCAATGGAGGCATATACCAGAAGCATGGGAGCCATTTATTTCCTTCCCTTCTGGGCATTAGATGAGCTCGAACACCAGCCGCGGCACCAGCAGAACCAGGAACAACAGCAGCAGCAATAGGAGCGCCAGGCTGCTGCTCACCCACCTGAAGCTGCACAGGCCAGAAGGGGCCAGTGCATGGAAGTGGCTTGAGAGCACCTTGCTGCACATCAGGGGGCCATGTGGACCTGTATCTGCACTGGCAGTCCTACTCAGAAGGACTTCCATGAAGGTCTGGTTTCTCTGTTCGATAGATGCCCATCACTCCTCAAGAGATGTCATTTTATTATGAACACTCACCATGTTTTCCATACCTTGGTGACTTATCTCCTCCATGGAGGTTGCCATCCTTTCCATGGTGATGTGTTCATGAGCCAATGACTCCACAAAGGCTCTGCTCATGTTCGCTATGGACTCCTCCATTCGCTCCACACTCACATTGACCCTGGAGACAAAACCTGGCAGAGACTCCTGCATCTGTTCCTGGAGTTCCAGCCCCACTGACCTTATGGATGGGCCCAGAGGCAGAGGGTCAACATGCAGCTGAGCCGAACTGGCAGAGTCCTGCGCCCTCCAACTAGGACTCTCCACTGCTGTCCCTGTCTCCACAATCTGCTGATGCTCACTTGTGAGCTGTGATACACCAGGTGGCAACACTACTCTATGTCCCGAAGGTCCCACCAAGGTGTGAGTGTCTGCGCTGGTGCTGGGTGCGCTGAATTCTGCTGACGCTGCGCCCTCAGAGGTTGCAGATTCCTCTGAGGAGTCTGGAAGCTCAGGCTCTTCCTCCTGGACAGTGGGGACGGGGGCTCTCGATGGTCCTGTGGGGGAGTAAAGGAAAGAGTTAGAGATGTGAGGTCAAGGTTACATGCACATTGCATATTGCAGATGATCATAGGTCCATCTGTTAGAGCTTCAGAATCATTATCAGCGACTCATGCAATGTCAATGAAAGAGATGGAAAACTATTCAGTCACCAGCTTGCTGTGATGCACCCGTCTGTCCGTCCCCCACTTGCGCCTCATCCTCCAGTCCTATGATCTCCAGGACCGCCTCCTCCCAGGGGGTGAGGTGGGCTACTGATGGTGGCCCTCCTCCTGTCCTCGCTCGTTCTCTTTTATTGTGAGCTCTCTTTTC
Organism: Somniosus microcephalus; assembly: GCF_052327205.1. NCBI lineage: Eukaryota > Metazoa > Chordata > Chondrichthyes > Squaliformes > Somniosidae > Somniosus > Somniosus microcephalus. Next base: position 206,670,790 of record NC_140993.1, on the reverse strand, counting down.
CTGCAATGAGGGAGACAAGTGGAGTTTGAGTGAGAATGAAGGAGTGAGTGTAGAGAATCCATAGCATAGATGCTTAGAAGGAGACAAAGATGGAGTGAGGTGACAAGACCAAGGGCCCTCCCTGTGTGTTGTCAGTTGTGATAGGGAGTGTGAGGGCCGCATAGTCGAATAGTTAGGTGAATGTGAGCATAGAGAGAGAGGGAATGGGTAAGGGTGCATGGATGTCAGTGTCAAATGGGATGTGGAGGAAGAGATTGCTAAAGCTGAGTGCTGGTGAGGAGAGGCAATGGAGATCAGATTGAGAGTGATGGGAACTTCATACTCACTTTTCCAGTGTGCTGAAGGTCATGAAATCTCTTCCTGCACTGTATCCAGGTTCTGCGGGTAGCCGATAAGGAGTTGACCTCATCTGCCACTTGCAGCCACGCAAGCCTTTGTCTGCTGGGGAGGGCTCCTCCTTGTGAACTCTTGCTTCCTCCACTAAAGCCTGCAGGGCAACGTCATCAAAACGGGGTGCAGACCTCGGTCTTTCGCTTGCCATTCTGCTTCCAGCTCAGTGTATCAGCAAATGCCAAAAGGTTGGCAGCCTGCAGAAGAAGCAAGGCTTGTTGCAGACCCGAAATGCAGCAGCAATAATGACGTCATATTATGCGACTTTCTGACTGGAAATACTCATTTGCCAAGGGTTCCCACATGTTGGAAGTCAATTGGCCAATTGAGTTAAAATTGCATCAATCTCACACACCCATTTAGAACCCGACAATTCCCCACACCTGAGTTAAAATCGACCCCCATGTCTGCGTCATTTGCTCACTTCTGGTAGCAATTTGCTCAGATTGATACAAAAGAAAGTTTATCAATGTAAACAGCCCTTTACAAGCATGCCCACAAGCAAGTGAATAACTAAATGATATTAATGTTTCATTTAATTTAGACTTGCACAGGTGTTATTGAGGAGAAGGACATTACTGTGGATACTTATTGAGAACATCTCTCGTTTTATGTCAAAAATACTTCATTTGCTTTTTGGTGTACCATAAGGATTGCAAACTCATGATGGTAACCTTTGCGAAGCTTTGCTCCCACTGTAAAGCCTCGTTAAACATGAAAGAAAGATCTTGTATTTATATAGTGCCTTTCACAACCTTAGGGCATCCCACAGTGTTTTACACCAATGAAGTACTTTTTTGAAGTGTAGGCTGTGATTTTCCTGACCGAGGCGGGTCCGGGGTCAGTGTCGCAGTCCCAGCCCGCTGCCTACTGCAGCCCACACTCTCTACATAAGAACATAAGAACATAAGAAATAGGAGCAGGAGTAGGCCAATAAGATCATGGCTGATCTGATCCTAACCGCCAATCTACTATCACAGAACTATCTCCTGAATCTAACAGAATTAGACACACGAAATAGGAGCAGGATCAGGCTACACGGCCCCTGGGCCCGCTCCACTACCCACAGGGCCATGACCGATCCGAACCTAGACTCATGTCCAAATTCCTGCCCGCTCCCCGTAACCCTCAATTCCCTTTACTTCTAGGAAACTGTCTATTTCTGTTTTAAATTTATGTAATGATGTAGCTTCTACAGCTTTTTGGGGCAGCATATTCCATGGACCTAGCACCCTCTGAGTGAAGTAGTTCCTCCTCATCTCAGTTTTGAAAGAGCAGCCCCTTATTCTAAGACTATGCCCCCTAGTTCTAGTTTCACCCATCATCGGGAACATCCTCCCCGCATCCACCCGATCCAACCCCTTCACAATCTTATATGTTTCAATAAGATCGCCTCTCATTCTTCTGAACTCCAATGAGTAGAGTCCCAATCTACTCAACCTCTCCTCATATGTCCATCCCCTCATCCCCGGGATTAACCGAGTGAACCTTCTTTGTACTGACTCGAGAGCAAGTATGTCTTTTCTTAAGTATGGACACCAAAACTGTACGCAGTATTCCAGGTGCGGTCTCACCAATACCTTGTACAACTGAAGCAATACCTCCCTATTTTTATATTCTATCCCCCTAGCAATGAAAGCCAACATTCCATTGGCCTTCTTAATCACTTGCTGCACCTGCATACTAACCTTTTGAGTTTCGTGCACCAGGACCCCCAGATCCCTTTGTACTTCAGTACTTTCCAGTTTCTTGCCATTAAGATAATAACTTGCTCTACGATTTTTCCTGCCAAAGTGCATAACCTCACACTTTCCAGTATTGTATTCCATCTGCCAAATCTCTGCCCACTTACTTAGCCTGTCTGTGTCCCCTTGCAGGTTTTTTATGTCCTCCTCACTCACTACTTTCCCTCCCATCTTAGTATCATCTGCAAACTTTGATATGTTACACTCGGTCCCCTCCTCCAAATCGTTAATATAGATTGTAAAGAGTTTTGGACCCAGCACTGACCCCTGCGGAACACCACTAGTTACTGATTGCCAGTCTGAGAATGAACCATTTATCCCAACTCTCTGCCTTCTGTTAGATAGCCAATCCTCTATCCATGCCAGAATATTACCCCCAATCCCGTGATTTTTTATCTTAAGCAATAATCTTTTGTGTGGCACCTTGTCAAATGCCTTTTGGAAGTCTAAATACACTACGTCCACTAGTTCCCCTTTATCCACCATATATGTTACTTCCTCAAAGAACTCCAGCAAATTTGTCAAACATGACTTCCCCTTCATAAAACCATGCTGACTTTGTCCTATTAAATTATGATTATCCAAATGTCCTGTTACTGTCTCCTTAATAATGGACTCCAAAATTTTGCCTACCACAGATGTTAGGCTATAGTTTCCAGCCTTCTGTCTACTGCTCTTTTTAAATAAGGGTGTTACATTAGCAGTTTTCCAGTCTGCCGGGACCTTTGCTGAGTCCAGGGAGTTTTGGAAAATTATTACTAATGCATCCACAATCCCTACCGCCACTTCCCTCAAGACCCTAGGATGTAAGCCATCAGGTCCAGGTGATTTATCCGCCTTGAGTCCCATTATTTTACCGAGTACCACTTCCTTAGTGATTTTGATCATGTTTAGCTCCTCCCCCCCTATAGCCCCCTGTTTGTCCAGTGTTGGGATATTCTTAGTGTCTTCTATTGTAAAGACTGATACAAAATATTCATTCAGTGTTTTTGCCATCTCCATATTTCTCACCATTAATTTCCTGGTCTCATCCTCTAAGGGACCAACATTTACTTTAGCCACCCTTTTTCTTTTTATATAACTATAAAAACTCTTACTATCTGTTTTTATATTTTTTGCTAATTTACTTTCATAATCTATCTTCCCTTTCTTAATCAATCTTTTTGTTATTTTTTGCTGTCTTTTAAAGTTTTCCCAATCCTCTATCCTCCCACTAGATTTGGCTACCTTATATGCCCTTGTTTTTAGTCGAATACTATCCTTAATTTCTTTACTTAGCCACGGATGGCTGTCTTTTCTTTTACACCCTTTTCTTCGCAGTGGAATACATTTTTTTTGGAAGTTGTAAAATAACTCCTTAAATGTACACCACTGATCATGTATCATCTTACCCTTTAATCTATTTTCCCAATTCACTCTACTCAATTCCGCTCTCATACCTTCATAGTCTCCTTTATTCAAGCTTAGCACGCTTGTTTGAGATCCAACCTTCTCACCCTCTAATGGAATATGGAATTCAACTCATTTTTCAAACTCAAATTCACTCATTCCAAGGGGATCCTTTACTAGGACATTTTTAATTAACCCTGTCTCGTTACACAGGACCAGATCTAAGGTTGCTTGCCCCCTGGTCGGTTCAGTTACATACTGCTCAAGAAACCCATCCCTAATACACTCAATGAACTCATCCGCAAGGCAGCCCTGCCCAATTTGATTTGTCCAATTAATATGATAGTTAAAATCCCCCATAATTATAGATGTTCCCTTATTACAAGCCTCAACTATTTCCTGATTGATACTCCATCCAACAGAGTTGCAACTGTTCGGAGGCCTATAGACTACGCCCACTAGTGTTTTTTTCCCCTTATTATTCCTTATCTCCACCCAAACTGTTTCATTATCCTGATCTTTTGACCCAATATCATTTCTCTGTATTACAGTGATTCCTTCCTTTATTAACATAGCCACCCCACCTCCCCTTCCTTCCTGCCTGTCCTTCCTGATCGTTAAATAACCTGGTATGTTTAATTCCCAGGCATTGTCACCCTGTAGCCATGTTTCTGTAATGGCCACAAGATCATACCCATATGTAGTTATTTGTGCCATTAACTCATCTATTTTGTTATGAATGCTACGTGCATTCAGATAGATAACTTTCAAATATGTTTTGTGACACTTAGTTCCTGCTTTTGCCCTTTTTATTACTTTACCTTTTACTCCATACCTTCTGCCCCTTCCTGACATGCTCTGGTTTTTAATTTCCTCACTGCAGGGCAGCACGGTGGCATAGTGGTTAGCACTGTTGCCTCACAGCGCCAGGGACCTGGGTTCGAATCCGGCCTCGGGTGACTGTCTGTGTGGAGTTTGCACATTCTCCCCGTGTTTGCGTGGGTTTCCTCCGGGTGCTCCGGTTTCCTCCCACAGTCCAAAGATGTGCGGGTTAGGTTGATTGGCTATGATAAATTGACCCTTAGTGTTAGGGGGATTAAATACGTGGGGATAGGGTGGGATATGTGTTGGTGTAGGGGTTACCAGGGATCGGGTGGGATATGTGTCGGTGCAGGCTCGATGGGCCGAAATGGCCTCTATCTGCACTGTGGGGTTTCTGTGATTCTGTGACTGCTACCTAAGTCTATGACCTTCTCTGTTGTCATTTTTATTATTTGCTCTCTAGGAACCTCCCCCCCCCCACTAGTTAGTTTAAAGCCCTCTCTACAGCCCTAGTTATATGATCCGCCAGGACTCTAGTCCCAGCACTGGCCAAATGAAGCCCGTCCCAACGAAACAGCTCCCTCCTGCCCCGGTACTGGTGCCAGTGTCCCAGGAAGCAAAACCCATTTCTCCCACACCAGTCTTTGAGCCATGCATTTAACTCTCTAATTTTATTTGTCCTAGCCAAATTCGCTCGTGGCTCAGGTAATAATCCGATTATTACCCTTGAGGTTCTGTTTTTTAATTTGACCCCTAGCTGCTCATACTCCTTTAACAGAACCGGCTTCCTAGTCCTATCTACGTCATTTGTACCAACATGGACCATGACAACTGGATCCACCCCTCCCACTGCAAGTTTCTTTCCCGCCCAGAGGAGATGTCCTTAACTGGGGCACCAGGTAGGCAACACAGCCTTCGGGACTCTCGCTCTTGGCTGCAGAGAACTCTATCTATCCCCCTAATAATAATATCCTCTACCACTACAACATTTCTATTTACTCCCCCCTCTTGAATGGCCCCCCGTTCCACGGTGCTGTGGCCAGGTTGCTCAACCTCCCTGCAGTCCCTGCTCCTGTCCCCACAGGGAGTAAGAACCTCGAACCTGTTGGTCAAGAGCAAGGGCCGCGGCTCCTCCAGCTCTACCTCCTGGATCCCCGTACCTGCCTCACTCATAGTCACATCATCCTGTCCCTGACCATGGGCTACATCTGAATTAATTAACTTCATAGGTGTGACCACCTCCTGATACACAGAGTCCAGGTACTTCTCCCCCTCCCTGATGTGTCACAGTGTCTGAAGCCCAGACTCCAGCTCATCAACACGGAGCAGCAGACACTTGTCACAGACGTAATCACCGTGAGCCTCAATGGGGTCAACCGGCTCCCACATCTCGCAACAGTAACACATCACCTGCTCCATTCTATGTAATTAATTACATTTTTTATTGTTAGTTATGGACACCCTCTGCCCGATTTTAGATGCTAGTATCCCCTTTAATTAATTGGATTTAAATTAAATCAATCCCTCTAATTACACCAGTTAAATGGTTTACCAACAGTCACTCTGCACCAGAAAGGCCTTATTAACTACAACCCACAGAGTTAAAGTTTGAAAAGAGCACCTAACACCCCACTTACCCTAACTCACACTTACCCAAATTCACAGCACTCTTTGATGACTCGCACTCAGTGCTTGCTCGCACCAGCACTGGTCTTTTTATACTGTTTGTTTGTTTACAGCCAAATGAGTCACCCCTGCTGATTGGTTAGAAAACTGGTTTCCACTGCCTGCTGTGCCAATTTACTCCTACTGCAGTGTAACCTTGTTTTACTCTTCTTAAACCAACAGAATCACAAATATTTAACTTAAACTGCTTAAGTAATCTTATCAAGAATGATTTAAAGAGAAATAATAATTAAAGAACTCTCACACTTACCCAAACTCACAGCACTCTCTGCTGACTCGCACTCAGTGCTTGCTCGCACCAGCACTAAGTGATTTTACGTTAATAGGGTTTGTTAAGTCCACCCTGTGAGGCTCCCGGCCAATTAAAAGGAAGTGGGTCTGATGACATCATTTGATGATGCGTCATCAGCCAGTTTCCTTAAAGGGTCCATGTCCAAATTGATTTTGACAGTTCTGCTATCAGTGTTCTACAGCATTGAGGTGCTGCAAACACTGACAAGCACTGCAGAGAGATGCACGGCTACACCCAGACTCTCCCATGACTTCCTCCATATGCTTATGGAGAGAGTCATAGCACGCAGGGAGTTCTCTTCCCTTCCCATGGGTGGAAGAGACCTCCATAGGAGACCAACACAGCCTGGTTGCACATTACACAGGAGGACACAAGCAGGGATGTCATCAGGAGGACCAGGTTGCAGTGGCGCAGATCTTTCAATGATCTCAGTAGATCACAAAACGTTACTGCCAAGCCACACTCAACCTCATCCTGCTGTGCCACTCATCACATCCACATCACTCTGTCTTCCCTACCCTACTCCTGCACATCTTTACTCACACCAACTTACCTTGCACCTCCACCCATCCCTCTCTATCTACATTATCACTTCCAAATTTCACTAGCCATGGCTCACACTCACCCTCATCCTACTGCAAGCATACCAACTAACAACACATAAGGTTTGGCACGTGGGTGGTTTAGCCAATGTTCATGTGAAGTTTCTGGTAATGTGCTGTCAAACATTTTCAGCACTTTGCGTTCTTGGATAGATTTGTGTACACCTTTGGAAGTGGCTTGGTGATTTGCAGTGAATGGTGAGACATAATGGTACCGCCTGCAATGGTGACAAGTGTGAAAGGAATGGCTTGGGCATTGTAGGGATGCTTTAAGGTGTTGGTGTGGAGTGGTGCCAACTTGGCGCATCATGTAGCATCCAGGGTGTACAGCGTCAAGTGAAGTTGAAACTGAATGAACTCTACACAAATGATAGCCCAGAAATTGGAGGAGTACAATACACATTAATTCCAGCGAGGTGGAGAGGTGGGGGTGAAGAAGGGGTGTAATTTGGGGCAGAACTCAGATCTGCTGGGTTTCTGTCCATGTCAATTGCACTCTGGAGTGGGTGGGCACTCCATCGGCTGGCCCCATTATATTACTGACACATAGATGGGGAACTTCCCAGGCTACCCCGGGAATTCCACCTGAGAGCTCCTGATAGGCTCGGGAGCTGGGGCAGGGTCAGTGGCGGGTGTAAGTCCCATCTGGTCGCACATCCACAGGGCTGTGAAATTTTGCATGCTATGGAAGAGATTAAGCGGAGGGGTCCAATCGAGGCTTTCAAAATTATGAAAGGGTTCAAGTGAAAGATTGCTTCTGCTCATTGGTAAATCCATAACAAGGGACATAAATGAAGATTATCATAATAAGGATGAAGAGGAATTTTTGATTCACAACTGTCTGATTTTTCATGCAATTTTATAGCAGAAAACCTTATTTTGTTTCTAACAGAACTGCAGTTAGCATTTTGGGTTTTATAAATAGAGATGTAGGCCTAGAAATTCATCTCGGGCAGTGGCGCAAAATGGGCAGTATCGGATGATGGGACTGAATATCGGGCCGATCCAATACCGTCGGTTTGCACCACGGCCCGAGACCAAATTCTACCCCATAGAGTACAAGAGTAAAGAGGTAATGGTGAATTTGTACCAAACATTCGTTCGACCACAGTTAGAGAATTGCGTGAGATTTTGGGCACCCCATTATAGAAAGGATGTTAAAGCTAGAGAGAGTGTCGATTCACCAGGATGATGTCAGGGATGGGAAACTATAGTCATGAGGAGAGACTTGTGATACTAGGACTATTTCCACCTGCTCCTCCTGGCCCCACAAGGAAAGTAAAAAATCACTTACCTCTTTGGGCCTCTTCTGGCCCCGTCTGCTCTTCCCCCTAAGTTAACGTGTGGGAAAGCCACAACTGCTTCTCCGCTCAGGCCCAGGATTAAAATAGCAGTGAGGGCCACAATGATGTCGTTCTTGCCTGCTCAGAAGAGCAGGTTAAAATCGTAGGAAGAGAACGGGTCGTCGGCAGTTGAGTCCCATGAGCAATTTTATCTGCCCGCCCAGTGTCCCGAATACTATTTAAAAATTAAAGTAGTTTTATTAACCAACTTGCAATTTATATAAAGTGTCCAATGATGTCGCGCCACTTTGTGTTGTGTTGTGTTGCACTTTACCATGCTGTTTAACAGCTTTCTTTTATGTAATGCTGAAATATAATTTACACCGGGTGGGCTGGGTTAAAATCGTCCCCGTTAGCAGTCTAAATTTGAACCATGTCTTTTCTTTTACAGACTTGCTTTTTAGCTTAAATGGACAGGGTAGGTAAGCTGCACAATATCTCATGTGTGTTAGCTTGATTCTAAAACATCCCAGATGTGTGAAGTTGGCTATCCATTCTAATCTTACACACACTTTGCAGACTTTCCAAGATACAACTTCCAGCTCCAGAATCTGAATTCCCTTCAGCTGCTCATTCGCCTGTTTTCTGGACGATGAGAAGGTGCATTGACGTGGAGAACGCTTGTTCAGTCACAGTACTGCATAAATCGATGAATTTGTTTGAATAATTCTCATTCAATGTGCTCAACTGTGATCTTCAAACTGTAGCATTTCCCAGCAGAACAGCGCAACCAAATTGTTCCATTATTTTTGAATGGAATGGCCTGGGATCAGCCCCGTGACACCCTCTTATAGTGTTCAGCAATCTGCCAGTCCATCAAATGATGATTACTGAAGGCCTGAAATCTCGGCTATTTCCCTCTTAAAAGGTGATATTAGTGCCAATTTGTGGGATGACTGGATGTTGCACTTGCTATCATTGTTGTTCATCCACGAAGGTGACTTCAATACTAAATAGTTCTTTGTACAAGCACTAAAACTGGCTCTGCACTGCAGCCTAGTGAGCCTTACATTAATAGCCAATGTCACTACTTTTACTAGTTTGTTTAATCCATCAAACAACTCAGTTAAGAAAGAGGGAAGCTCCCTGAACATCACAAACAAGACGTGAAGTGCCCTGATTTGATGTCTCAGCACACAGAGTGGGTAGCTTTGCCGATGATGTAAAATAGACAATATCAGATCAGCCGTCCATTATTATACAGATAAAATAAATGGAAAGGAAAATCAGGCAAGCGGTATGATAGTTGACGTGTATAATAGGTGAGCTGTATAGGTGCAAGGTGTATAATGTGCAACGTGTATGATGTGTGAGGTGTATAACGTCCGACGAGTATGATGTGTGAAGTGTATAATGAGCAAGGTGTATGATATGCAAGGTGTATAACGTGCGACGTGTATGATGTGCGAGGTGTATGTGCGACGTGTATGATGTGCGCGGTGTATAACGTGCGATGTGTATGATGTGTGAGGTGTATAATGTTTGATGTGTATGATGTGCGAGGTGTATAACATTCGAAGTGTATGAAGTGCACGGTGTATAACGTGCGATGTGTATGACGTGTGAGGTGTATAACATGCGATGTGTATGATGTGCGAGTTGTATGTGCGACGTGTATGATGTGCGAGATGTATAACTTTTGACATTTATGATGTGCGAGGTGTATGACATTTGATGTGTATGATGTGTGAGGTTTATAACGTATGATGTTTAAGATGTGTGAGGTGTATAACGTTTGACGTGTACGATGTGCGAGGTCTATAACATTTGACATGTATGATGTGCGAGGTGTTTAACGTGCGATGTGAATGATGTGCGAGGTGTATAACGTGCGATGTGTATGATGTGCGAGATGTATAACGTGCGACGTGAAGGATGTGCGAGGATTATGTGCGATGTGCATGATGTGCGAGGTGTATAACGTTTGACATGTATGATGTGCGAGGTGTATAACGTTTGATCTGCATGATGTGCATGGTGTATAATGTGCGACATGTATGATGTGCAAGGTGTATAACGTGCGATGTGTATGATGTGCGAGATGTATAACGTGCAACGTGAAGGATGTGCGAGGAGTATGCGCGACGTGTATGATGTGCAAGGTGTATAACGTTTGACATGTATGATGTGCGAAGAGTATAACGTTTGACGTGTATGATGTGCAAGGTGTATAACGTTTCACGTGTATGATGTGCGAGGTGTATAACGTGCGATGTGTATGATGTGCGAGGTGTATAATGTTTGACGTGTATGATGTGCGAGGTGTATAACGTTTGACGTGTATGATGTGCGAGGTGTTAACGTGCGATGTGTATGATGTGTGAGGTGTATAACGTTTGAGGTGTATGCTGTGCGAGGTGTATAAAGTTGAGTGTATGATGTGCGAGGTGTATAACGTGCGAAGTGTATGATGTGCGAGGTGTTTAACGTGCGACGTGTATGATGTGCGAGGTGTATAACGTTTGAGGTGTATGATGTGCGAGGTGTATAAAGTTTGAGTGTATGATGTGCGAGGTGTATAACGTGCGACGTGTATGATGTGCGAGGTGTATAACATGCGACGTGAAGGATGTGCGAGGAGTATGTGCGACGTGTATGATGTGCGAGGTGTATAACGTTTGAGGTGTATGATGTGCAAGGTGTATAACGTTTGGCGTGTATGATGTGCGAGGTGTATAATGTTTGACATGTATGATGTGCGAGGTATTTAACGTGCGATGTGTATGATGTGCGAGGCGTGTAACGTTTGAAGTGTATGATGTGCGAGCCATATAACGTGCGACGTGTATGAGGTGCGAGGTGTATAACGTTTGACGTGTATGATGTGCAAGGTGTATAACGTTTGGCGTTTATGATGTGCGAGGTGTATAACATGCGACGTGTATGATGTGCGAGGGGTATAACGTGCGATGTGTATGATGTGCGAGGTGTCTAACGTTTGACGTGTATGATGTGCGAGGTGTATAACATGCGACGTGTATGATGTGTGAGGGGTATAACGTGCGATGTGTATGATGTGCGAGGTGCATAACGTGCGACGTGTATGATGTGCGAGGTGCATAACGTGCGACGTGAAGGATGTGCGAGGTGTATAATGTTTGAGGCGTATGATGTGCGAGGTGTATAACGTTTGATGTGTATGATGTGCACGGTGTATAACGTGCGATGTGTATGATGTGTGAAGTGTATAATGTGCAACGTCTATAATGTGTGAAGCGTATAAGGTTTGATGGGTATGATGTGCGAGGTGTATAACGTTTAATGTGTATGATGTGCGAGGTGTATAATGTTTGACATGTATGATGTGCAAGGTGTATAACGTTTGCCGTGTATGGTGTGCGAGGTGTATAATGTTTGATGTGTATGATGTGCGACGTTCATGATTTGCGAGATGTATAACGTGCGATATCTATGATGTGCGAGGTGTATAACGTTTGACGTGTATGAGGTGCGAGGTGTATAAAATTTGACGTGTATGATGTGCGAGGTGTATGATGTGCGAGGTGTATAACGTTTGACGCGTATGATGTGCGAGCTCTATAAAGTATGACGTTTATGATGTGCGAGGTGTATAACGTTTGACGTGTATGATGTGCATGGTCTATAACGTGCGACGTATATCATGTGCGAGGTTTATAATATGCAACGTGTATGATGTGCGAGATGATTAACGTTGGAAGTGTATGATGTACGAGGTGTATAACGTGCGACGTGTAGGATGTGCGAGGTGCATGTGCGACGTGTATGATGTGCGAGCTGTATAATGTGCCACGTGTATAATGTGGGAAGTGTATAATGTGCAACGTCTATGATGTTTGAAGTGTATAAAGTTTGATGTGTATGATGTGTGAGGTGTATAACGTGCAATGTGTATGATGTGCGAGGTGTATAACGTGCGACGTGTATGATGTGCGAGGCGTATAACTTGTGACGTGTATGATGTGCGAGGTCTATAACATTTGATGTGTATGATGTGCGAGGTGTATAACGTTTGACGTGTATGATGTGCGAGGTGTATAATGTGCGAAGTGTATGATGAGCAAGGTGTATAAAGTTTGACGTTTATGATGTGCGAGGTGTATAACGTTCGACGTGTATGATGTGCAAGGTGTATAACGTGCGACGTGTATGATGTGCGAGGTGTGTGTATGATGTGCGCGGTCTATAACATGCGACGTGTATGATGTGCGAGGCGTATAACGTGCAATGTGTATGATGTGCGAGGTGTATAACGTGCGACGTGTATGATGTGCGAGGCGTATAACTTGTGATGTGTATGATGTGCGAGGTGTATTATGTGTGACATGTATGCTGTGCGAGGTGTATAACGTTTGACGTGTATGATGTGTGAGGTGTAAGTGCGACGTGTATTTTGTGCGAGGTGTATAACGTTTGATGTGTATGATGTGCGAGGTGTATAACGTGCGACATGTATGATGTGCGAGGTGTATAACGTGTGACGTGTATGCTGTGCGAGGTGTATAACGTTTGATGTGTATGATGTGCGAGGTGTATAACGTTTGACGTGTATGATGTGCATGGTCTATAACGTGCGACGTATATCATGTGCGAGGTTTATAATATGCAACGTGTATGATGTGCGAGATGATTAACGTTGGAAGCGTATGATTAGCGAGGTGTATAACGTGCGACGTTTAGGATGTGCGAGGTGCATGTGCGACGTGTATGATGTGGGAAGTGTATAAAGTTTGATGTGTATGATGTGTGAGGTGTATAACGTTTGACGTGTATGATGTGGGAGGTGTATAACGTTTGATGTGTATGATGTGCGAGGTGTACAACGTGCGAAGTGTATGATGAGCAAGGTGTATAGCGTTCGATGTGTATGATGCCCAAGGTGTATAACGTTTGACGTGTATGAGGTGCGAGGTGTATAAAGTTTGATGCTTATGATGTGCGAGGTGTATAACGTGCGACGTGTATGATGTGCAAGGTGTATAACGTGCGACGTGTATGATGTGCAAGGTGTATAACGTGCGACGTGTATGATGTGCGAGGTGTGTGTATGATGTGCGCGGTCTATAACATGCGACGTGTATGATGTGCGAGGCGTATAACGTGCAATGTGTATGATGTGCGAGGTGTAAAACGTGCGACGTGTATGATGTGCGAGGCGTATAACTTGTGACGTGTATGATGTGCGAGGCGTATAACGTGTGACGTGTATGATGTGCGCGGTCTATAACATGCAACGTGTATGATGTGCGAGGCTTATAAAGTGCGACGTGTATGATGTGCGAGCTGTATAACGTGCGACGTGTATGATGTGCGAGACGTATAACATGTGACGTGTATGATGTGCGAGGTGTATAACGTTTGACGTGTATGTTGTGCGAGGTGTATAACGTTCAATGTGTATGATGTGCGCGGTCTATAACATGCGACGTGTATGATGTGCGAGGCGTATAACATGCAATGTGTATGATGTGCGAGGTGTATAACGTGCGACATGTATGATGTGCGAGGCGTATAACTTGTGACGTGTATGATGTGCGAGGTGTATAACGTGTGACATGTATGATGTGTGAGGTGTAAGTGCGACGTGTATTTTGTGCGAGGTGTATAACGTTTGATGTGTATGATGTGCGAGGTGTATAACGTTTGATGTGTATGATGTGCGAGGTGTATAACGTTCGATGTGTATGATGTGCGAGGTGTATGTGCGAGGTGTATGATGTGCGAGGTATATAACGTGTGACATGTATGATGTGTGAGGTGTAAGTGCGACGTGTATTTTGTGCGAGGTGTATAACGTTTGATGTGTATGATGTGCGAGGTGTATAACGTGTGACGTGTATGCTGTGCGAGGTGTATAACGTTTGATGTGTATGATGTGCGAGGTGTATAACGTGCGACGTGTTTGATATTCGAGGTATATAAAGTTTGACTTTTATGATGTGCGAGGTGTATCAGGTTTGACGGTTATGAAGTGCGAGGTATATAACGTTTGATGTTTATCATGTGCGAAGTGTATAACATTTGATGTGTATGATGTGCAGGGTGTTTTGCGACATGTATGATGTGCGAGGTGTATGAGCAACGTGTATGATGTGCGAGGTGTATAAAGTTTGACGTTTATGATGAACGAGGTGTATAACGTTCGACGTGTATGATGTGCAAGGTGTATAATGTTTGACGTGTATGATGTGCGAGGTCTATAACGTTTGATGTGTATGATGTGCGAGGTGTATATCGTGCGATGTTTATGATGTGTGAGGAGTATAACATGCGACGTGTATGATGTATGAGGTGTATAACGTGTGACGTATATGATGTGCAAGGTATACAACGTTTGATGTTTATGATGTGCGAGGTGTATAACGTTTGACGTGTATGATGTGCGAGGTGTATAATGTGCGATGTGTATGATGTGCGAGGTGTATAACATTTGACGTGTATGATGTGCAAGGTCTATAACGTGCGACGTATATGATTTGCGAGGTTTATAATATGCAACGTGTATGATGTGCGAGATGATTAACGTTGGACGTGTATGATGTGCGAGGTGTATAACGTGCGACATGTAGGATGTGCGAGGTGCATGTGCGACGTGTATGATGTGCGAGCTGTATAATGTGCAACGTGTATAATGTGGGAAGTGTATAATGTGCAACGTGTATGATGTTTGAGGTGTATAAAGATTGATGTGTATGATGTGTGAGGTGTATAACGTTTGAGGTGTATGATGTGGGAGGTGTATAACGTTTGATGTGTATGATGTGCGAGGTGTATAACGTGCGACGTGTATGATGTGCAAGGTGTATAACGTTCGATGTGTATGATGCCCAAGGTGTATAACGTTTGACGTGTATGAGGTGCGAGGTGTATAAAGTTTGACGTTTATGATGTGCGAGGTGTATAACGTTCGACGTGTATGATGTGGGAGGTGTATAACGTTTGACGTTTATGATGTGCGAGGTGTATAACTTTTGATGTGTATGATGTGCGAGGTCCATAACTTTTGACGTGTATGATGTGGGAGGTCTATAACGTTTGACGTGTATGATGTGCGAGGTCTATAAAGTATGACGTCTATGATGTGCGAGGTATATAAGGTTTGACGTGTATGATGTGCGAGGTGGATAACATGCGACGTGTATGATGTGCGAGGTGTACACCGTTCAATGTGTATGATGTGCAAGGTGTACAATGTGCGACGTGTATGATGTGCAAGGCGTATAACGTGCGACGTGTATGATGTGCGAGGTGTATGTGCGATGTGTATGATGTGCGCGGTCTATAACATGCGACGTGTATGATGTGCGAGGCGTATAACGTGCGATGTGTATGATGTGCGAGGCGTATAACGTGTGACGTGTATGATGTGCGAGGCGTATAACGTGTGATGTGTATGATGTGCGAGGCGTATAACGTGTGACATGTATGATGTGCGCGGTCTATAAAATGCGACGTGTATGATGTGCGAGGCGTATAACGTGTGACGTGTATGATGTGCGAGGCGTATAACGTGTGACGTGTATGATGTGCGAGGTGTATAACGTGCAACGTGTATGATGTGCGAGGTGTATAACGTGCGACGTGTATGATGTGCGAGGCGTATAACGTGCGACGTGTATGATGTGCGAGGTGTATAACGTTTGACGTGTATGATGTGCGAGGTGTATAACGTGCAACGTGTATGATGTGCGAGGTGTATAACGTGCGACGTGTTTGATATGCGACGTATATAAAGTTTGACTTTTATGATGTGCGAAGTGTATCAGGTTTGACAGTTATGAAGTGCGAGGTACATATCGTTTGATGTTTATCATGTGCGAAGTGTATAACATTTGATGTGTATGATGTGCGGGGTGTTTTGCGACATGTATGATGTGCGAGGTGTATGAGCAACGTGTATGATGTGCGAGGTGTATAACGTTTGACGTGTATGAGGTGCGAGGTGTATAAAGTTTGACGTTTATGATGTGCGAGGTGTATAACGTTCGACGTGTATGATGTGCGAGGTCCATAACGTTTGACGTGTATGATGTGGGAGGTCTATAACGCTTGACGTGTATGATGTGCGAGGTCTATAACATTTGATGTGTATGATGTGCAAGGTGTATATCGTGCGATGTTTATGATGTGTGAGGAGTATAACATGCGACGTGTATGATGTATGAGGTGTATAACTTGTGACGTATATGATGTGCAAGGTATATAACGTTTGATGTTTATGATGTGCGAGGTGTATAACGTTTGACGTGTTTGATGTGCGAGGTGTATAATGTGCGATGTGTATGATGTGCGAGGTGTATAACGTTTGACGTGTATGATGTGCATGGTCTATAACGTGTGACGTATATCATGTGCGAGGTTTATAATATGCAACGTGTATGATGTGCGAGATGATTAACGTTGGACGTGTATGATGTACGAGGTGTATAACGTGCGACGTGTAGGATGTGCGAGGTGCATGTGCGACGTGTATGATGTGCGAGCTGTATAATGTGCAACGTGTATAATGTGGGAAGCGTATAATGTGCAACGACTATGATGTTTGAAGTGTATAAAGTTTGATGTGTATGATGTGTGAGGTGTATAACGTGCAATGTGTATGATGTGCGAGGTGTATAACGTGCGACGTGTATGATGTGCGAGGCGTATAACTTGTGACGTGTATGATGTGCGAGGTCTGTAACATTTGATGTGTATGATGTGCGAGGTGTATATCGTGCGATGTTTATGATGTGTGAGGAGTATAACATGCGACGTGTATGATGTATGAGGTGTATAACTTGCGACGTATATGATGTGCAAGGTATATAACGTTTGATGTTTATGATGTGCGAGGTGTATAAAGTTTGACGTTTATGATGTGCGAGGTGTATAACGTTCGACGTGTATGATGTGGGAGGTGTATAACGTTTGACGTTTATGATGTGCGAGGTGTATAACTTTTGATGTGTATGATGTGCGAGGTCCATAACGTTTGATGTGTATGATGTGGGAGGTCTATAACGTTTGACGTGTATGATGTGCGAGGTCTATAAAGTATGACGTCTATGATGTGCGAGGTATATAAGGTTTGACGTGTATGATGTGCGAGGTGGATAACGTGCGACGTGTATGATGTGCGAGGTGTACACCGTTCAATGTGTATGATGTGCAAGGTGTACAACGTGCGACGTGTATGATGTGCAAGGCGTATAACGTGCGACGTGTATGATGTGCGAGGTGTATGTGCGATGTGTATGATGTGCGCGGTCTATAACATGCGACATGTATGATGTGCGAGGCGTATAACGTGCGATGTGTATGATGTGTGAGGCGTATAACGTGTGACGTGTATGATGTGCGAGGCGTATAACGTGTGATGTGTATGATGTGCGAGGCGTATAACGTGTGACGTGTATGATGTGCGCGGTCTATAAAATGCGACGTGTATGATGTGCGAGGCGTATAACGTGTGACGTGTATGATGTGCGAGGTGTATAACGTGCGACGTGTATGATGTGCGCGGTCTATAACGTGCGACGTGTATGATGTGCGAGGCGTATAACGTGCGACGTGTATGATGTGTGAGGTGTATAACGTGCGACGTGTATGATGTGCGAGGCGTATAAAGTGCGACGTGTATGATGTGCGAGGTGTATAACGTTTGACGTGTATGATGTGCGAGGTGTATAACGTGCAACGTGTATGATGTGCGAGGTGTATAACGTGCGACGTGTTTGATATGCGAGGTATATAAAGTTTGACTTTTATGATGTGCGAAGTGTATCAGGTTTGACAGTTATGAAGTGCGAGGTATATATCGTTTGATGTTTATCATGTGCGAAGTGTATAACATTTGATGTGTATGATGTGCGGGGTGTTTTGCGACATGTATGATGTGCGAGGTGTATGAGCGACGTGTATGATGTGCGAGGTGTATAACGTTTGACGTGTATGAGGTGCGAGGTGTATAAAGTTTGACGTTTATGATGTGCGAGGTGTATAACGTTCGACGTGTATGATGTGCGAGGTGCATAACGTTTGACGTGTATGATGTGCGAGGTCCATAACGTTTGACGTGTATGATGTGCGAGGTCCATAACGTTTGACGTGTATGATGTGGGAGGTCTATAACGCTTGACGTGTATGATGTGCGAGGTCTATAACATTTGATGTGTATGATGTGCAAGGTGTATATCGTGCGATGTTTATGATGTGTGAGGAGTATAACATGCGACGTGTATGATGTATGAGGTGTATAACTTGCGACGTATATGATGTGCAAGGTATATAACGTTTGATGTTTATGATGTGCGAGGTGTATAACGTTTGACGTGTATGATGTGCGAGGTGTATAACGTTCGACGTGTATGATGTGGGAGGTGTATAACGTTTGACGTTTATGATGTGCGAGGTGTATAACTTTTGATGTGTATGATGTGCGAGGTCCATAACTTTTGACGTGTATGATGTGGGAGGTCTATAACGTTTGACGTGTATGATGTGCGAGGTCTATAAAGTATGACGTCTATGATGTGCGAGGTATATAAGGTTTGACGTGTATGATGTGCGAGGTGGATAACATGCGACGTGTATGATGTGCGAGGTGTACACCGTTCAATGTGTATGATGTGCAAGGTGTACAATGTGCGACGTGTATGATGTGCAAGGCGTATAACGTGCGACGTGTATGATGTGCGAGGTGTATGTGCGATGTGTATGATGTGCGCGGTCTATAACATGCGACGTGTATGATGTGCGAGGCGTATAACGTGCGATGTGTATGATGTGCGAGGCGTATAACGTGTGACGTGTATGATGTGCGAGGCGTATAACGTGTGATGTGTATGATGTGCGAGGCGTATAACGTGTGACGTGTATGATGTGCGCGGTCTATAAAATGCGACGTGTATGATGTGCGAGGCGTATAACGTGTGACGTGTATGATGTGCGAGGCGTATAACGTGCGACGTGTATGATGTGCGAGGTGTATAACGTGCAACGTGTATGATGTGCGAGGTGTATAACGTGCGACGTGTATGATGTGCGAGGCGTATAACGTGCGACGTGTATGATGTGCGAGGTGTATAACGTTTGACGTGTATGATGTGCGAGGTGTATAACGTGCAACGTGTATGATGTGCGAGGTGTATAACGTGCGACGTGTTTGATATGCGACGTATATAAAGTTTGACTTTTATGATGTGCGAAGTGTATCAGGTTTGACAGTTATGAAGTGCGAGGTACATATCGTTTGATGTTTATCATGTGCGAAGTGTATAACATTTGATGTGTATGATGTGCGGGGTGTTTTGCGACATGTATGATGTGCGAGGTGTATGAGCAACGTGTATGATGTGCGAGGTGTATAACGTTTGACGTGTATGAGGTGCGAGGTGTATAAAGTTTGACGTTTATGATGTGCGAGGTGTATAACGTTCGACGTGTATGATGTGCGAGGTCTATAACGTTTGACGTGTATGATGTGGGAGGTCTATAACGCTTGACGTGTATGATGTGCGAGGTCTATAACATTTGATGTGTATGATGTGCAAGGTGTATATCGTGCGATGTTTATGATGTGTGAGGAGTATAACATGCGACGTGTATGATGTATGAGGTGTATAACTTGTGACGTATATGATGTGCAAGGTATATAACGTTTGATGTTTATGATGTGCGAGGTGTATAACGTTTGACGTGTTTGATGTGCGAGGTGTATAATGTGCGATGTGTATGATGTGCGAGGTGTATAACGTTTGACGTGTATGATGTGCATGGTCTATAACGTGTGACGTATATCATGTGCGAGGTTTATAATATGCAACGTGTATGATGTGCGAGATGATTAACGTTGGACGTGTATGATGTACGAGGTGTATAACGTGCGACGTGTAGGATGTGCGAGGTGCATGTGCGACGTGTATGATGTGCGAGCTGTATAATGTGCAACGTGTATAATGTGGGAAGCGTATAATGTGCAACGACTATGATGTTTGAAGTGTATAAAGTTTGATGTGTATGATGTGTGAGGTGTATAACGTGCAATGTGTATGATGTGCGAGGTGTATAACGTGCGACGTGTATGATGTGCGAGGCGTATAACTTGTGACGTGTATGATGTGCGAGGTCTGTAACATTTGATGTGTATGATGTGCGAGGTGTATATCGTGCGATGTTTATGATGTGTGAGGAGTATAACATGCGACGTGTATGATGTATGAGGTGTATAACTTGCGACGTATATGATGTGCAAGGTATATAACGTTTGATGTTTATGATGTGCGAGGTGTATAAAGTTTGACGTTTATGATGTGCGAGGTGTATAACGTTCGACGTGTATGATGTGGGAGGTGTATAACGTTTGACGTTTATGATGTGCGAGGTGTATAACTTTTGATGTGTATGATGTGCGAGGTCCATAACGTTTGATGTGTATGATGTGGGAGGTCTATAACGTTTGACGTGTATGATGTGCGAGGTCTATAAAGTATGACGTCTATGATGTGCGAGGTATATAAGGTTTGACGTGTATGATGTGCGAGGTGGATAACGTGCGACGTGTATGATGTGCGAGGTGTACACCGTTCAATGTGTATGATGTGCAAGGTGTACAACGTGCGACGTGTATGATGTGCAAGGCGTATAACGTGCGACGTGTATGATGTGCGAGGTGTATGTGCGATGTGTATGATGTGCGCGGTCTATAACATGCGACATGTATGATGTGCGAGGCGTATAACGTGCGATGTGTATGATGTGCGAGGCGTATAACGTGTGACGTGTATGATGTGCGAGGCGTATAACGTGTGATGTGTATGATGTGCGAGGCGTATAACGTGTGACGTGTATGATGTGCGCGGTCTATAAAATGCGACGTGTATGATGTGCGAGGCGTATAACGTGTGACGTGTATGATGTGCGAGGTGTATAACGTGCGACGTGTATGATGTGCGCGGTCTATAACGTGCGACGTGTATGATGTGCGAGGCGTATAACGTGCGACGTGTATGATGTGTGAGGTGTATAACGTGCGACGTGTATGATGTGCGAGGCGTATAAAGTGCGACGTGTATGATGTGCGAGGTGTATAACGTTTGACGTGTATGATGTGCGAGGTGTATAACGTGCAACGTGTATGATGTGCGAGGTGTATAACGTGCGACGTGTTTGATATGCGAGGTATATAAAGTTTGACTTTTATGATGTGCGAAGTGTATCAGGTTTGACAGTTATGAAGTGCGAGGTATATATCGTTTGATGTTTATCATGTGCGAAGTGTATAACATTTGATGTGTATGATGTGCGGGGTGTTTTGCGACATGTATGATGTGCGAGGTGTATGAGCGACGTGTATGATGTGCGAGGTGTATAACGTTTGACGTGTATGAGGTGCGAGGTGTATAAAGTTTGACGTTTATGATGTGCGAGGTGTATAACGTTCGACGTGTATGATGTGCGAGGTGCATAACGTTTGACGTGTATGATGTGCGAGGTCCATAACGTTTGACGTGTATGATGTGCGAGGTCCATAACGTTTGACGTGTATGATGTGGGAGGTCTATAACGCTTGACGTGTATGATGTGCGAGGTCTATAACATTTGATGTGTATGATGTGCAAGGTGTATATCGTGCGATGTTTATGATGTGTGAGGAGTATAACATGCGACGTGTATGATGTATGAGGTGTATAACTTGCGACGTATATGATGTGCAAGGTATATAACGTTTGATGTTTATGATGTGCGAGGTGTATAACGTTTGACGTGTATGATGTGCGAGGTGTATAATGTGCGATGTGTCTGATGTGCGAGGTGTATAACGTTTGACGTGTATGATGTGCAAGGTCTATAACGTGCGACGTATATGATGTGCGAGGTTTATAATATGCAACGTGTATGATGTGCGAGATGATTAACGTTGGAAGCGTATGATGTGCGAGGTGTATAACGTGCGACGTGTAGGATGTGCGAGGTGCATGTGCGACGTGTATGATGTGCGAGCTGTATAATGTGCAACGTGTATGATGTGGGAAGTGTATAATGTGCAACGTGCATGATGCTTGAAGTGTATAAAGTTTGATGTGTATGATGTGTGAGGTGTATAACGTTTGACGTGTATGATGTGGGAGGGGTATAACGTTTGATGTGTATGATGTGCGAGGTGTACAACGTGCGAAGTGTATGATGTGCAAGGTGTATAACGTTCGATGTGTATGATGCCCAAGGTGTATAACGTTTGACGTGTATGAGGTGCGAGGTGTATAAAGTTTGACGTTTATGATGTGCGAGGTGTATAACGTTCGACGTGTATGCTGTGGGAGGTGTATAACGTTTGACGATTATGATGTGCGAGGTGTATAACTTTTGATGTGTATGATGTGCGAGGTCCATAACGTTTGACGTGTATGATGTGGGAGGCCTATAAAGTTTGACGTGTATGATGTGCGAGGTCTATAACGTATGACGTTTATGGTGTGCGAGGTATATAAGGTTTGACGTGTACGATCTGCGAGGTGTATAACGTGCGACGTGTATGATGTGCGAGGTGTATAACGTTCAATGTGTATGATGTGCAAGGTGTATAACGTGCAACGTGTATGATGTGCAAGGTGTATAACGTGCGACGTGTATGATGTGCGAGGTGTGTGTATGATGTGCGCGGTCTATAACATGCGACGTGTATGATGTGCGAGGCGTATAACGTGCAATGTGTATGATGTGCGAGGCGTATAACGTGCAATGTGTATGATGTGCGAGGTGTATAACGTGCGACGTGTATGATGTGCGAGGCGTATAACTTGTGACGTGTATGATGTGCGAGGCGTATAACGTGTGACGTGTATGATGTGCGCGGTCTATAACATGCAACGTGTATGATGTGCGAGGCTTATAAAGTGCGACGTGTATGATGTGCGAGCTGTATAACGTGCGACGTGTATGATGTGCGAGACGTATAACATGTGACGTGTATGATGTGCGAGGTGTATAACGTTTGACGTGTATGTTGTGCGAGGTCTATAACGTGCGACGTGTATGATGTGCGAGGCGTATAACATGTGACGTGTATGATGTGCGAGGTGTATAACGTGCGACGTGTATGATGTGCGAAATCTATAAAGTATGACGTCTATGATGTGCGAGGTATATAAGGTTTGACGTGTATGATGTGCGAGGTGGATAACGTGCGACGTGTATGATGTGCGAGGTGTACACCGTTCAATGTGTATGATGTGCAAGGTGTACAACGTGCGACGTGTATGATGTGCAAGGCGTATAACGTGCGACGTGTATGATGTGCGAGGTGTATGTGCGATGTGTATGATGTGCGCGGTCTAGAACATGCGACGTGTATGATGTGCGAGGCGTATAACGTGCAATGTGTATGATGTGCGAGGCGTATAACGTGTGACGTGTATGATGTGCGAGGCGTATAACATGTGATGTGTATGATGTGCGAGGCGTATAACGTGTGACGTGTATGATGTGCGCGGTCTATAAAATGCGACGTGTATGATGTGCGAGGTGTATAACGTGTGACGTGTATGATGTGCGAGGTGTATAACGTGCGATGTGTATGATGTGCGCGGTCTATAACGTGCGACGTGTATGATGTGCGAGGCGTATAACGTGCGACGTGTATGATGTGCGAGGTGTATAACGTGCGACATGTATGATGTGCAAGGCGTATAACGTGCGACGTGTATGATGTGTGAGGTGTATAACGTTTGACGTGTATGATGTGCGAGGTGTATAACGTGCAACGTGTATGATGTGCGAGGTGTATAACGTGCGACGTGTTTGATATGCGAGGTATATAAAGTTTGACTTTTATGATGTGCGAAGTGTATCAGGTTTGACAGTTATGAAGTGCGAGGTATATATCGTTTGATGTTTATCATGTGCGAAGTGTATAACATTTGATGTGTATGATGTGCGGGGTGTTTTGCGACATGTATGATGTGCGAGGTGTATGAGCAACGTGTATGATGTGCGAGGTGTATAACGTTTGACGTGTATGAGGTGCGAGGTGTATAAAGTTTGACGTTTATGATGTGCGAGGTGTATAACGTTCGACGTGTATGATGTGCGAGGTGTATAACGTTTGACGTGTATGATGTGCGAGGTCCATAACGTTTGACGTGTATGATGTGCGAGGTCTATAACATTTGATGTGTATGATGTGCAAGGTGTATATCGTGCGATGTTTATGATGTGAGAGGAGTATAACATGCGACGTGTATGATGTATGAGGTGTATAACTTGTGACGTATATGATGTGCAAGGTATATAACGTTTGATGTTTATGATGTGCGAGGTGTATAACGTTTGACGTGTTTGATGTGCGAGGTGTATAATGTGCGATGTGTATGATGTGCGAGGTGTATAACGTTTCACCTGTATGATGTGCATGGTCTATAACGTGCGACGTATATCATGTGCGAGGTTTATAATATGCAACGTGTATGATGTGCGAGATGATTAACGTTGGAAGTGTATGATGTACGAGGTGTATAACGTGCGACGTGTAGGATGTGCGAGGTGCATGTGCGACGTGTATGATGTGCGAGCTGTATAATGTGCAACGTGTATAATGTGGGAAGCGTATAATGTGCAACGTCTATGATGTTTGAAGTGTATAAAGTTTGATGTGTATGATGTGTGAGGTGTATAACGTGCAATGTGTATGATGTGCGAGGTGTATAACGTGCGACGTGTATGATGTGCGAGGCGTATAACTTGTGACGTGTATGATGTGCGATGTCTATAACATTTGATGTGTATGATGTGCGAGGTGTATATCGTGCGATGTTTATGATGTGTGAGGAGTATAACATGCGACGTGTATGATGTATGAGGTGTATAACTTGCGACGTATATGATGTGCAAGGTATATAACGTTTGATGTTTATGATGTGCGAGGTGTATAACGTTTGACGTGTATGATGTGGGAGGGGTATAACGTTTGATGTGTATGATGTGCGAGGTGTACAACGTGCGAAGTGTATGATGAGCAAGGTGTATAACGTTCGATGTGTATGATGCCCAAGGTGTATAACGTTTGACGTGTATGAGGTGCGAGGTGTATAAAGTTTGACGTTTATGATGTGCGAGGTGTATAACGTTCGACGTGTATGATGTGGGAGGTGTATAACGTTTGACGATTATGATCTGCGAGGTGTATAACTTTTGATGTGTATGATGTGCGAGGTCCATAACGTTTGACGTGTATGATGTGGGAGGCCTATAAAGTTTGACGTGTATGATGTGCGAGGTCTATAACGTATGACGTTTATGATGTGCGAGGTATATAAGGTTTGACGTGTATGATCTTCGAGGTGTATAACGTGCGACGTGTATGATGTGCGAGGTGTATAACGTTCAATGTGTATGATGTGCAAGGTGTATAACGTGCGACGTGTATGATGTGCGAGGTGTGTGTATGATGTGCGCGGTCTATAACATGCGACGTGTATGATGTGCGAGGCGTATAACGTGCAATGTGTATGATGTGCGAGGTGTATAACGTGCGACGTGTATGATGTGCGAGGCGTATAACTTGTGACGTGTATGATGTGCGAGGCGTATAACGTGTGACGTGTATGATGTGCGCGGTCTATAACATGCAACGTGTATGATGTGCGAGGCTTATAAAGTGCGACGTGTATGATGTGCGAGCTGTATTACGTGTGACGTGTATGATGTGCGAGACGTATAACATGTGACGTGTATGATGTGCGAGGTGTATAACGTTTGACGTGTATATTGTGCGAGGTGTATAACGTGCGACGTGTATGATGTGCGAGGTGTATGTGCGATGTGTATGATGTGCGCGGTCTATAACGTGCGACGTGTATGATGTGCGAGGCGTATAACATGCAACATGTATGATGTGCGAGGTGTATAACGTGCGACGTGTATGATGTGCGAGGCGTATAACGTGCGACGTGTATGATGTGCGAGGTGTATAAGGTTTGACGTGTATGATGCGCGTGGTGTATAACGTGCGACGTGTATGATTTGCGAGGTGTATAACATGCGACGTGTTTGATATGTGAGGTATATAAAGTTTGACTTTTATGATGTGCGAGGTGTATCAGGTTTGACGGTTATGAAGTGCGAGGTATATAACGTTTGATGTTTATCATGTGCGAAGTGTATAACATTTGATGTGTATGATGAGCGGGGTGTTTTGCGACATGTATGATGTGCGAGGTGTATGAGCAACGTATGTGATGTGCGAGGTGTATAACGTTTGACATGTATGAGGTGCGAGGTGTATAAAGTTTGACGTTTATGATGTGCGAGGTTCATAACGTTCGACGTGTATGATGTGCGAGGTCCATAATGTTTGACGTGTATGATGTGGGAGGTCTATAACGTTTGACGTGTATGATGTGCGAGGTCTATAAAGTTTGATGTGTATGATGTGCGAGGTGTATATCGTGCGATGTTTATGATGTGTGAGGAGTATAACATGCGACGTGTATGATGTATGAGGTGTATAACTTGCGACGTATATGATGTGCAAGGTATATAACATTTGACGTTTATGATTTGCGAGGTGTATAACATTTGACGTGTATGATGCGCGAGGTGTATAATGTGCGATGTGTATGATGTGCGAGGTGTATAACGTTTGACGTGTATGGTGTGCATGGTCTATAACGTGCGACGTATATGATGTGCGAGGTTTATAATATGCAACGTGTATGATGTGCGAGGTGTATAACATTTGATGTGTATGATGTGCGAGGTCTATAGCGTTTGACGTGTATGATGTGGGAGGTCTATAAAGTTTGACGTGTATGATGTGCGAGGTCTATAACGTTTGACGAGTATGATGTGCGAGCTGTATAATGTGCAACGTGTATGATGTGGGAAGTGTATAATGTGCAACGTGTATGATGTTTGAGGTGTATAAAGTTTGATATGTATGATGTGTGAGGTGTATAACGTTTGAGGTGTATGATGTGCGAGGTGTATAACGTTTGACGTGTATGATGTGCGAGGTCCATAACGTTTGACATGTATGATGTGGGAGGTCTATAACGTTTGACGTGTATGATGTGCGAGGTCTATAATGTATGACGTTTATGATGTGCGAGGTTTATAAGGTTTGACGTGTATGATGTGCGAGGTGTATAACGTGTGACGTGTATGATGTGCGAGGTGTATAACGTTTGATGTGTATGATGTGCAAGGTGTATAACGTGCGACGTGTATGATGTGCAAGGTGTATAACGTGCGACGTGTATGTGCGAGGTGTATAACGTTTGACGTGTATGATGTGCGAGGTGTATGTGCGATGTGTATGATGTGCGCGGTCTATAACATGCGACATGTATGTTGTGCGAGGCATATAACGTGCGACGTGTATGATGTGCGAGGTGTATAACGTGTATGATGTGCGAGGCATATAACGTGTGACGTGTATGATGTGCGAGGTGTATAACGTTTGACGTGTATGATGTGCGAGGTCTATAACGTTTGATGTGTATGATGTGCGAGGTGTATAACGTTTGACGTGTATGATGTGCGAGGTCTATAACGTTTGATGTGTATGAGGTGCGAGGTGTATAAAGTTTGACGTTTATGATGTGCGAGGTGTATAACGTTCGACGTGTATGATGTGCGAGGTGTATAACGTTTGACGTGTATGATGTGCGAGGTCCATAACGTTTGACGTGTATGATGTGGGAGGTCTATAACGTTTGACGTGTATGATGTGCGAGGTCTATAACGTTTGATGTGTATGATGTGCGAGGTGTATATCGTGCGATGTTTATGATGTGTGAGGTGTATAACATGCAACGTGTATGATGTATGAGGTGTATAACTTGCGACGTATATGATGTGCAATGTATACAACATTTGACGTTTATGATGTGCGAGGTGTATAACGTTTGACGTGTATGATGCGCGAGGTGTATAATGTGCGATGTGTATGCTTTGCGAGGTGTATAACGTTTGACGTGTATGGTGTGCATGGTCTATAACGTGCGACGTATATGATGTGCGAGGTTTATAATATGCAACGTGTATGATGTGCGAGATGATTAACGTTGGACGTGTATGATGTGCGAGGTGTATAACGTGCGACGTGTAGGATGTGCGAGGTGCATGTGCGACGTGTATGATGTGCGAGCTGTATAATGTGCAACGTGTATAATGTGGGAAGTGTATAATGTGCAACGTGTATGATGTTTGAGGTGTATAAAGTTTGATGTGTATGATGTGTGAGGTGTATAACGTTTGAGGTGTATGATGTGGGAGGTATATAACGTTTGATGTGTATGATGTGCGAGGTGTATAACGTGCGACGTGTATGATGTGCAAGGTGAATAACGTTCGATGTGTATGATGCCCAAGGTAATAACGTTTGACGTGTATGAGGTGCGAGGTGTATAAAGTTTGACATTTATGATGTGCGAGGTGTATAACGTTCGACGTGTATGATGTGGGAGGTGTATAACGTTTGACGTGTATGATGTGCGAGGTCCATAACGTTTGACATGTATGATGTGGGAGGTCTATAATGTTTGACGTGTATGATGTGCGAGGTCTATAACGTGCGACGTGTATGATGTGTGAGGTGTATAACGTGCGACGTGTATGTGCGAGGTGTATAACGTTTGACGTGTATGATGTGCGAGGTGTATAACGTGTGACGTGTATGCTGTGCGAGGTGTATAACGTTTGACGTGTATGATGTGTGAGGTGTATAACGTGCGACGTGTATGATGTGCGAGGTGTATGTGCGATGTGTATGATGTGCGCGGTCTATAACATGCGGCGTGTATGATGTGCGAGGCGTATAACGTGCGACGTGTATGATGTGCGAGGTGTATAACGTGCGACATGTATGATGTGCAAGGCATATAACGTGTGACGTTTATGATGTGCGAGGTGTATAACGTTTGACGTGTATGATGTGCGAGGTGTATAACGTGCGACGTGTATGATGTGCGAGGTGTATAATGTGCGACGTGTTTGATATGCGAGGTATATAAAGTTTGACTTTTATGATGTGCGAGGTGTATAAGTTTTGACGGTTATGAAGTGCGAGGTATATAACGTTTGATGTTTATCATGTGCGGGGTGTTTTGCGACATGTATGATATGCAAGGTGTATAAGCAACGTGTATGATGTGCGAGGTGTATAACGTGCGACATGTATGATGTGCGAGGTGTATTTGCGACGTGTGTGATGTGTGCGTTCTATAACGTGCGACGTGTATGATGTGCGAGGTGCATGTGCGACGTATATGTTGTGCGAGCTGTATAATGTGCAATGTGTCTGATGTGGAAAGTGTATCATGTGCAACAGGTATGATGGTTGAGGTATATAAAGTTTGATGTGTATGATGTGTGAGGTGTATAACGTTTGACGTGTATGATGTGGGAGGTGTATAACGTTTGACGTGTATGATGTGCGCGGTCTATAACGTGCGACGTGTATGATGTGTGAGGTGTATAACGTTTGACGTGTATTATGTGCGAGGTCCATAACGTTTGACGTGTATGATGTGGGAGGTCTATAACGTTTGACGTGTGTGATGTGCGAGGTCTATAACGTTTGATGTGCGAGGTGTATATCGTGCGATGTTTATGATGTCTGAGGAGTATAACATGCGACGTGTATGATGTATGAGGTGTATAAAGTGCGACGTATATGATGTGCAAGGTATATAATGTTTGACGTTTATGATGTGTGAGGTGTATAACGTTGGACGTGTATGATGTGCGAGGTGTATAATGTGCGATGTGTATGATGTGCGAGGTGTATAACGTTTGACGTGTATGATATGCATGATCTATAACGTGCGACATATATGATGTGCGAGGTTTATAATATGCAACGTGTATGATTTGCGAGATGATTAACGTTGGACGTGTAAGATGTGCGAGGTGTATAACGTGCGACGTGTAGGATGTGCGAGGTGCATGTGCGACGTGTATGATGTGCGAGCTGTATAATGTGCAATGTGTATGATGTGGGAAGTGTATAATGTGCAACGTGTATGATGTTTGAGGTGTATAAAGTTTGATGTGTATGATGTGTGAGGTGTATAATGTTTGATGTGTATGATGTGCGAGGTGTATAACGTGCGACGTGTATGATGTGCAATGTGTATAACGTTCGATGTGTATGAAGCCCAAGGTGTATAACGTTTGACGTGTATGAGGTGCGAGGTGTATAACGTTTGACGTGTATGATGTGCGAGGGCCATAACGTTTGACGTGTATGATGTGGGAGGTCTATAACGTTTGACGTGTATGTGCGAGGTCTATAACGTATGACGTTTATGATGTGTGAGGTGTATAACGTTCGATGTGTATGATGTGCGAGGTGCATATGCGACGTGTATGTTGTGCGAGCTGTATAATGTGCAACGTTTATGATGTGGGAAGTGTATAATGTGCAACATGTATGATGTTTGAGGTGTATAAAGTTTGATGTGTATGATTTGTGAGGTGTATAACGTTTGACGTGTATGATATGGGAGGTGTATAACGTTTGATGTGTATGATGTGCGCGGTCTATAACGTGCGACGTGTATGATGTGCGAGGCGTATAACGTGCGACGTGTTTGATATGCGAGGTATATAACGTTTGACTTTTATGATGTGCGAGGTGTACAAGGTTTGACGTGTATGATGTGTGAGGTGTATAACGTGTGACGTGTATGCTGTGCGAGGTGTATAACGTTTGACGTGTATGATGTGTGAGGTGTATGTGCGACGTGTATGATGTGCGAGGTGTATAACGTGCGACGTGTATAATGTGCGAGGTGTATATGCGATGTGTATGATGTGCGCAGTCTATAACGTGCGACGTGTGTGTTGTGCGAGGCGTACAACATGCGACGTGTATGATGTGCGAGGCGTATAACGTGCGACGTGTATGATGTGCGAGGTGTATAACGTTTGACGTGTATGATGTGCGAGGTGTATAATGTGCGACGTGTATGATGTGCGAGGTGTATAACGTGCGACGTGTTTCATATGTGAGGTATATAAAGTTTGACTTTTATGATGTGCGGGGTGTTTTGCGACATGTATGATGTGCGAGGTGTATGAGCAACGTGTATGATGTGCGAGGTGTATAACGTTTGACGTGTATGAGGTGCGAGGTGTATAAAGTTTGATGTTTATGATGTGTGAGGCGTATAACGTTCGACGTGTATGATGTGCGAGGTGTATAACGTTTGACGTGTATGATGTGCGAGGTCCATAACGTTTGACGTGTATGATGTGCGATGTGTATATCGTGCGATGTTTATGATGTGTGAGTAGTATAACATGCGACGCGTATGATGTATGAGGTGTATAATGTGCGACGTATATGATGTGCAAGGTATATAACGTTTGACGTGTATGATGTGCGAGGTGTATAATGTGCGATGTGTATGATGTGCGAGGTGTATAACGTTTGACGTGTATGATGTGCATGGTCTATAACTTGCGACGTATATGATGTGCGAGGTTTATAATATGCAACGTGTATGATGTGCGAGATGATTAACGTTGGACGTGTATGATGTGCGAGGTGTATAACGTGCGACGTGTAGGATGTGCGAGGTGCATGCATGTGCGATGTGTATGATGTGCGAGCTGTATAATGTGCAACGTGTATGATGTGGGAAGTGTATAATGTGCAACGTGAATGATGTTTGAGGTGTATAAAGTTTGATGTGTATGATGTGTGAGGTGTATAACATTTGACATGTATGATGTGCGAGGTGTATAATGTTTGACGTGTATGATGTGTGAGGTGTATAACGTTCGATGTGTATGATGCCCAAGGTGTATAACGTTTGACGTGTATGAGGTGCGAGGTGTATAAAGTTTGACGTTTATGATGCGCGAGGTGTATAACGTTCGACGTGTATGATGTGGCAGGTGTATAACGTTTGACGTGTATGATGTGCGAGGTGTATAACTTTTGATGTGCACGATGTGCGAGGTCCATAACGTTTGACGTGTATGATGTGGGAGGTCTATAACATTTGACGTGTATGATGTGCGAGGTCTATAACGTATGACGTTCATGATGTGCGAGGTGTATAACGTTTGACGTGTATGATGTGCGAGGTGTATAATGTGCGACGTGTATGATTTGCGAGGTGTATAACGTTCGATGTGTATGATGTGCAAGGTGTATAACGTGCGACGTGTATGATGTGGGAGGTCTATAACGTGCGACGTGTATGTGCGAGGTGTATAACGTTTGACGTGTATGATGTGCGAGGTGTATAACGTGTGACGTGTATGCTGTGCGAGGTGTATAACGTTTGACGTGTATGATGTGCGAGGTGTATGTGCGACGTGTATGATGTGCGCGGTCTATAACGTGCGACGTGTATGATATGCGAGGCATATAACATGCGACGTGTATGATGTCCGAGGTGTATAACGTGCGGCGTGTATGATGTGCTAGGCGTATAACGTGCGACGTGTATGATGTGCGAGGTGTATAACGTTTGACGTGTTTGATGTGCGAGGTGTATAACGTGCGACGTGTATGATGTGCGAGGTGCATGTGCGACGTGT
The DNA here is from genome assembly GCF_052327205.1 of Somniosus microcephalus. Taxonomy (NCBI): domain Eukaryota; kingdom Metazoa; phylum Chordata; class Chondrichthyes; order Squaliformes; family Somniosidae; genus Somniosus; species Somniosus microcephalus. The sequence goes on along the minus strand of NC_140993.1, from coordinate 206,638,005 downwards.
ATGTTGTGCGAGCTGTATAATGTGCAACGTGTATGATGTGGGAAGTGTATAATGTGCAACGTGTATGATGTGGGAGGTGTATAACGTTTGACGTGTATGATGTGCGCGGTCTATAACGTGCGACGTGTATGATGTGCGAGGCGTATAACGTGCGACATGTTTGATATGCGAGGTATATAACGTTTGACTTTTGTGAAGTGCGAGGTGTATAAGGTTTGACGTGTATGCTGTGCGAGGTGTATAACGTGTGACTTGTATGCTGTGCGAGGTGTATAACGTTTGACGTGTATGATGTGTGAGGTGTATGTGCGACGTGTATGATGTGCGAGGTGTATAACGTGCGACGTGTATGACGTGCGAGGTGTATATGCGATGTGTATGATGTGCGCGGTCTATAACGTGCGTCGTGTATGATGTGCGAGACGTATAACGTGCGACGTGTATGATGTGCGAGGTGTATAACGTGCAACGTGTATGATATGCGAAGCGTATAACGTGTGACGTGTATAATGTGCGAGGTGTATAACGTTTGACGTGTATGATGTGCGAGGTGTGTAATGTGCGACGTGTATGATGTGCGAGGTGTATAACGTGCGACGTGTTTGATATGCGAGGTATATAAAGTTTGACTTTTATGATGTGTGGGGTGTTTTGCGACATTTATGATGTGCGAGGTCAGTCATAGATTTATACAGCACAGAGGTGTATGAGCAACGTGTATGATGTGCAAGGTGTATAACGTTTGACGTGTATGAGGAGCGAGGTGTATAACGTGCGACGTGTATGATGTGCGAGGTGTATAACTTTTGATGTGTATGATGTGCGAGGTCCATAACGTTTGACGTGTATGATGTGGGAGGTCTATAACGTTTGACGTGTATGATGTGCGAGGTGTATAATGTGCGACGTGTATGATGTGCGAGGTGTATAACGTTCGATGTGTATGATGTGCAAGGTGTATAACGTGCGACGTGTATGATGTGCGAGGTATATAACGTGCGACGTGTATGTGCGAGGTGTATAACGTTTGACATGTATGATGTGCGAGGTGTATAACGTGTGACGTGTATGCTGTGCGAGGTGTATAACGTTTGACGTGTATGATGTACTTGGCATATAACGTGCGACGTGTATGATGTGCGAGGTGTATAACGTTTGACGTGTATGATGTGCGAGGTGTATAACGTGTGACATGTATGAATTGCAAGGTGTATAATGTGCGACGTGTATGATGTGTGCGGTATATAACGTGCGACCTGTATGATGTGCGAGGTGCATGTGCGATGTGTATGTTGTGCGAGCCGTATAATGTGCAACGTGTATGATGTGGGAAGTGTATAATGTGCAACGTGTATGATGTTTGAGGTGTATAAAGTTTGATGTGTATGATGTGTGAGGTGTATAACATTTGACGTGTATGATGTGGGAGGTGTATAACGTTTGACGTGTCTGATGTGCGCGGTCTATAACGTGCGGCGTGTATGATGTGCGAGGCGTATAACGTGCGACATGTTTGATATGCGAGGTATATAACGTTTGACTTTTATGAAGTGCGAGGTGTATAAGGTTTGACGTGTATGATGTGCGAGCTGTATAACGTGTGACTTGTATGCTGTGCGAGGTGTATATGCGATGTGTATGATGTGCGCGGTCTATAACGTGCGACGTGTATGATGTGCGAGGCGTATAACGTGCGACGTGTATGATGTGCGAGGCGTATAACGTGTGACGTGTATAATGTGCGAGGTGTATAACGTTTGACGTGTATGATGTGCGAGGTGTGTAATGTGCGACGTGTATGATGTGCGAGGTGTATAACGTGCGACGTGTTTGATATGCGAGGTATATAAAGTTTGACTTTTATGATGTGCGGGGTGCTTTGCGACATGTATGATGTGCGAGGTCAGTCATAGAGTTATACAGCACAGAGGTGTATGAGCAACGTGTATGATGTGCAAGGTGTATAACGTTTGACGTGTATGAGGTGCGAGGTGTATAAAGTTTGACGTTTATGATGTGCGAGGTGTATAACGTGCGACGTGTATGATGTGCGAGGTGTATAATGTGCGACGTGTTTGATATGCGAGGTATATAAAGTTTGACTTTTATGATGTGCGAGGTATATAAGGTTTGACGGTTATGAAGTGCGAGGTATATAACGTTTGATGTTTATCATGTGCGAAGTGTATAACATTTGATGTGTATGATGTGCGGGGTGTTTTGCGATGTGTATGATGTGCGCGGTCTATAACGTGCGACGTGTATGATGTGCGAGGCGTATAACGTGTGATGTGTATAATGTGCGAGGTGTATAACGTTTGACGTGTATGATGTGCGAGGTGTGTAATGTGCGACGTGTATGATGTGCGAGGTATATAAAGTTTGACTTTTATGATGTGCGAGGTATATAAGGTTTGACGGTTATGAAGTGCGAGGTATATAACGTTTGATGTTTATCATGTGCGAAGTGTATAACATTTGATCTGTATGATGTGCGAGGTGTATATGCGATGTGTATGATGTGCGCGGTCTATAACGTGCGATGTGTATGATGTGCGAGGCGTATAACGTGCAACGTGTATGATGTGCGAGGTGTATAACGTGCGACGTGTATGATGTGCGAGGCGTATAACGTTTGACGTGTATGATGTGCGAGGTGTATAAAGTGCGACGTGTATGATGTGCGAGGCGTATAACGTTTGACATATATGATGTGCGAGGTGTATAATGTACGACGTGTATGTTGTGCGAGGTGTATAACGTGCAACGTGTTTGATATGCGAGGTATATAAAGTTTGACTTTTATGATGTGCGGGGTGTTTTGCGACATGTATGATGTGCGAGGTGTATGAGCAACGTGTATGATGTGCGAGGTGTGTAACGTTTGACGTGTATGAGGTGCGAGGTGTATAAAGTTTGACGTTTATGATGTGCGAGGTGTATAACGTTCGACGTGTATGATGTGCGAGGTGTATAACGTTTGACGTCTATGATGTGCGAGGTCCATAACGTTTGACGTGTATGATGTGGGAGGTCTATAACGTTTGACGTGTATGATGTGCGAGGTCTATAACTTTTGATGTGTATGATGTGCGAGGTGTATATCGTGCGATGTTTTTGATGTGTGAGGAGTATAACTTGCGACGTGTACGATGTATGAGGTGTATTACGTGCGACGTATATGATGTGCAAGGTATATAACGTTTGACGTGTATGAGGTGCGACGTCTATAACGTGCAACATGTATGATGTGCGAGGTGTATGTGCGACATGTATGATGTGCGAGGTGTATAACATTTGACGTGTATGACGTGCGAGGTGTATAACGTGCGACGTGTATGATGTGCGAGGTGTATAACGTTTGACGTTTATGATGTGCGAGGTGTATAACGTTTGACGTGTATGATGTGCGAGGTGTATAACTTGTGACGTGTATGCTGTGCGAGGTGTATAACGTTTGACGTGTATGATGTGTGAGGTGTATGTGCGACGTGTATGATGTGCGAAGTGTATAACGTGCGACGTGTATGATGTGCAAGGTGTATGTGCGATGTGTATGATGTGCGCGGTCTATAACGTGCGATGTGTATGAAGTGCAAGGCGTATAACGTGCGACGTGTATGATGTGCAAGGTGTATAACGTGCGACGTGTATGATGTGCGAGGCGTATAACGTGCGACGTGTATGATGTGCGAGGTGTATAAGGTTTGACGGTTAAGAAGTGCGAGGTATATAACGTTTGATGTTTATCATGTGCGAAGTGTATAACATTTGATGTGTATGATGTGCGGGGTGTTTTGCGACATGTATGATATGTGAGGTGTATGAGCAACGTGTATGATGTGTGAGGTGTATAACGTGCGACATGTATGATGTGCGAGGTGTATTTGCGACGTGTATGATGTGTGCGGTCTATAACGTGCGACGTGTATGATGTGCGAGGTGCATGTGCGACGTGTATGTTGTGCGAGCTGTATAATGTGCAACGTGTATGATGTGGGAAGTGTATAATGTGCAACATGTATGATGTTTGAGGTGTATAAAGTTTGATGTGTATGATGTATGAGGTGTATAACGTTTGACGTGTATGATGTGGGAGGTGTATAACGTTTGACGTGTATGATGTGCGAGGTGTATAACGTTTGATGTGTATGATGTGCGAGATATATAACGTGCGACGTGTATGTGCAAGGTGTATAACGTTTGACGTTTATGATGTGCGAGGTGTATAACGTTTGACGTGTATGATGTGCGAGGTGTATAACTTGTGACGTGTATGCTGTGCGAGGTATATAACGTTTGACGTGTATGATGTGTGAGGTGTATGTGCGACGTGTATGATGTGCGAAGTGTATAACGTGCGACGTGTATGATGTGCGAGGTGTATGTGCGATGTGTATGATGTGCGCGGTCTATAACGTGCGACGTGTATGATGTGCAAGGCGTATAACGTGCGACGTGTATGATGTGCAAGGTGTATAACGTGCGACGTGTATGATGTGCGAGGCGTATAACGTGCGACGTGTATGATGTGCGAGGTGTATAACATTTGACGTGTATGATGTGCGAGGTGTATAATGTGCGACGTGTATGATGTGCAAGGTGTATAACGTGCGACGTGTTTGATATGCGAGGTATATAATGTTTGACTTTTATGATGTGCGAGGTGTATAAGGTTTGACGGTTATGAAGTGCGAGGTATATAACGTTTGAATTTTATCATGTGCGAAGTGTATAACATTTGATGTGTATGTTGTGCGGGGTGTTTTGCGACATGTAGGATGTGCGAGGTGTATGAGCAACGTGTATGATGTGCGAGGTGTATAACGTGCGACATGTATGATGTGCGAGGTGTATTTGCGACGTGTATGATGTGCGCGGTCTATAACGTGCGACGTGTATGATGTGCGAGGTGTATAACTTTTGACGTGTATAACTTGCGACGTGTATGATGTGTGAGGTCCATAAAGTGCAACATGTATGATGTGCAAGGTGTATAACGTTTGACTTTTTATCATGTGCAAGGTCTATAAAGTTTGATGTGTATGATGTGCGAGGTGAATAACGTTGGACGTGTATGATGTGCGAGGTGTATAACGTGTGACATGTATGATGTGCGAGGTGTATGTGCAACGTGTATGATGTGCGAGGTGTATAACGTGCGACGTGTATGATCTGCAAGATGTATAACTTTTGACGTGTATGATGTGCGAGGTGTATAATGTGTGACGTGTATGCTGTGTGAGGTGTATAACGTTTGACGTGTATGATGTGTGACGTGTATGTGCGACATGTATGATGTGCGAGGTGTATAACGTGCGACGTGTATAATGTGCGAGGTGTATAAAGTTTGATATATATGATGTGTGAGGTGTATAACGTTTGACGTGTATGAAGTGGGAGGTGTATAACGTGCGACGTGTATGATGTGCGAGGTGTATAACGTTCGATGTGTATGAGGTGCGAGGTGTATAAAGTTTGACGTTTATGATGTGCGAGGTGTATAACGTTTGACGTGTATGAGGTGCGAGGTGTATAAAGTTTGACGTTTATGATGTGCGAGGTGTATAACGTTCGACGTGTATGATGTGGGAGGTGTATAACGTTTGACGTGTATGATGTGCGAGGTGTATAACTTTTGATGTGTATGATGTGCGAGGTCCATAACGTTTGACGTGTATGATGTGCGAGGTCTATAACGTATGACGTTTATGATGTGCGAGGTATATAAGGTTTGACGTGTATGATGTGCGAGGTGTATAACGTGCGACGTGTATGATGTGCGAGGTGTATAACGTGTGACATGTATGCTGTGCGAGGGGTATAACGTTTGACGTGTATGATGTGTGAGGTGTATGTGCGATGTGTATGATGTGCGCGGTCTATAACATGCGACGTGTATGATGTGCGAGGCGTATAACGTGCGACGTGTATGATATGCGAGGCGTATAACGTGTGACGTGTATGATGTGCGAGGTTGTATAACGTGCGACGTGTATGATGTGCGAGGTGTATAATGTGCAACGTGTTTGATATGCGAGGTATATAAAGTTTGACTTTTACGATGTGCGAGGTGCATAAGGTTTGACGGTTATGAAGTGCGAGGTATATAACGTTTGATGTTTATCATGTGCGGGGTGTTTTGCGACATGTATGAAATGCAAGGTGTATGAACAACGTGTATGATGTGCGAGGTGTATAACGTGCGACATGTATGATGTGCGAGGTGCATGTGCGACGTGTATGTTGTGCGAGCTGTATAATGTGCAATGTGTATGATGTGGGAAGTGTATGATATGTGTATGATGTGCGAGGTCCATAACATTTGACGTGTATGATGTGGGAGGTGTATAACTTTTGATGTGTATGATGTGCAAGGTCCATAACATTTGACGTGTATGATGTGGGAGGTCTATAACGTTTGACGTTCATGATGTGCGAGGTGTATAACGTTTGACATGTATGATGTGCGAGGTGTATAACGTGCGACGTGTATGATGTGCGAGGTGTATAACGTTCGATGTGTATGATGTGCAAGGTGTATAACGTGCGACGTGTATGATGTGCGAGGTATATAACGTGCGACGTGTATGTGCGAGGTGTATAACGTTTGACGTGTATGATGTGCGAGGTGTATAACGTGTGACGTGTATGCTGTGCGAGGTGTATAACGTTTGACGTGTATGATGTGTGAGGTGTATGTGCGATGTGTATGATGTGCGCGGTCTATAACGTGCGACGTGTATGATGTGCGAGGCGTATAACGTGCGACGTGTATGATGTCCGAGGTGTATAACGTGCGACGTGTATGATGTGCGAGGCGTATAACGTGCGACGTGTATGATGTGGGAGGTGTATAACATTTGACGTGTATGATGTGCGCGGTCTATAACGTGCGACGTGTATGATGTGCGAGGCGTATAACGTGCGACGTGTTTGATATGCGAGGTATATAACGTTTGACTTTTATGATGTGCGAGGTGTATAAGGTTTGACGTGTATGATGTGCGAGGTGTATGTGCGACGTGTATGATGTGCGAGGTGTATAACGTGCGACGTGTATGATGTGCGAGGTGTATGTGCGATGTGTATGATGTGCGCGGTCTATAAAGTGCGACGTGTATGATGTGCGAGGCATATAATGTGCGACGTGTGTGATGTGCGAGGTGTATAACGTGCGACGTGTATGATATGCGAGGCGTATAACGTGAGACGTGTATAATGTGCGAGGTGTATAACGTTTGACGTGTATTATGTGCGAGGTATATAAAGTTTGACTTTTATGATGTGCGGGGTGTTTTGCAACATGTATGATGTGCGAGGTCAGTCATAGAGTTATACAGCACAGAGGTGTATGAGCAACGTGTATGATGTGCGAGGTGTATAACGTTTGACGTGTATGAGGTGCGAGGTGTATAAAGTTTGACGTTTATGATGTGCGAGGTGTATAACGTTTGACGTGTATGATGTGCGAGGTCCATAACGTTTGACGTGCATGATGTGCGAGGTGTATAAAGTTTGACGTTTATGATGTGCGAGGTGTATAACGTGCGACGTGTATGATGTGCGAGGCGTATAACGTTTGACGTGTATGATGTGCGAGGTTGTATAACGTGCGACGTGTATGATGTGCGAGGTGTATAATGTGCGACGTGTTTGATATGCGAGGTATATAAAGTTTGACTTTTATGATGTGCGAGGTGCATAAGGTTTGACGGTTATGAAGTGCGAGGTATATAACGTTTGATGTTTATCATGTGCGGGGTGTTTTGCGACATGTATGAAATGCAAGGTGTATGAACAACGTGTATGATGTGCGAGGTGTATAACGTGCGACATGTATGATGTGCGAGGTGCATGTGCGACGTGTATGTTGTGCGAGCTGTATAATGTGCAATGTGTATGATGTGGGAAGTGTATAATGTGCAACGTGTATGATGTATGTGGTGTATAAAGTTTGATGTGTATGATGTGTGAGGTGTATAACGTTTGACGTGTATGATGTGGGAGGTGTATAACGTTTGACGTGTATGATGTGCGCGGTCTATAACGTGCGACGTGTATGATGTGCGAGGTGTATAACGTTTGACGTGTATGATGTGCGAGGTGTATAACGTTTGACGTGTATGATGTGCGAGGTCCATAACGTATGACGTGTATGATGTGCGAGGCGTATAACTTTTGATGTGTATGATGTGCAAGGTCCATAACGTTTGACGTGTATGATGTGGGAGGTCTATAACGTTTGACGTTCATGATGTGCAAGGTGTATAACGTTTGACATGTATGATGTGCGAGGTGTATAACGTGCGACATGTATGATGTGCGAGGTGTATAACGTTCGATGTGTATGATGTGCAAGGTGTATAACGTGCGACGTGTATGATGTGCGAGGTATATAACGTGCGACGTGTATGTGCGAGGTGTATAACGTTTGACGTGTATGATGTGCGAGGTGTATAACGTGTGACGTGTATGCTGTGCGAGGTGTATAACGTTTGACGTGTATGATGTGTGAGGTGTATGTGCGATGTGTATGATGTGCGCGGTCTATAACGTGCGACGTGTATGATGTGCGAGGCGTATAACGTGCGACGTGTATGATGTCCGAGGTGTATAAGGTGCGACGTGTATGATGTGCGAGGCGTATAACGTGCGACGTGTATGATGTGGGAGGTGTATAACGTTTGACGTGTATGATGTGCACGGTCTATAACGTGCGACGTGTATGATGTGCGAGGCGTATAACGTGCGACGTGTTTGATATGCGAGGTATATAACGTTTGACTTTTATGATGTGCGAGGTGTATAAGGTTTGACGTGTATGATGTGCAAGGTGTATGTGCGACGTGTATGATGTGCGAGGTGTATAACGTGCGACGTGTATGATGTGCGAGGTGTATATGCGATGTGTATGATGTGCGCGGTCTATAAAGTGCGACGTGTATGATGTGCAAGGTGTATAACGTTTGAATTTTATGATGTGCAAGGTCTATAAAGTTTGATGTGTATGATGTGCGAGGTGTATAACTTTGGACGTGTATGATGTGCGAGGTGTATAACGTGTGACATGTATGATGTGCGAGGTGTATGTGCGACGTGTATGATGTGTGAGCTGTATAACGTGCAATGTGTATGATCTGCAAGATGTATAACCTTTGACGTGTATGATGTGCGAGGTGTATAATGTGTGACGTGTATGCTGTGTGAGGTGTATAACATTTGACGTGTATGATGTGTGACTTGTATGTGCGACATGTATGATGTGCGAGGTGTATACCGTGCGACGTGTATGATGTGCGAGGTGTATAAGGTTTGACGGTTATGAAGTGCGAGGTATATAACGTTTGATGTTTATCATGTGCGAAGTGTATAACATTTGATGTGTATGATGTGCGGGGTGTTTTGCGACATGTATGATATGCGAGGTGTATGAGCAACGTGTATGATGTGCGAGGTGTATAATGTGCGACATGTATGATGTGCGAGGTGTATAACGTTCGATGTGTATGATGTGCAAGGTGTATAACGTGCGACGTGTATGATGTGCGAGGTATATAACGTGCGACGTGTATGTGCGAGGTGTATAACGTTTGACGTGTATGATGTGCGAGGTGTATAACGTGTGACGTGTATGCTGTGCGAGGTGTATAACGTTTGACGTGTATGATGTGTGAGGTGTATGTGCGATGTGTATGATGTGCGCGGTCTATAACGTGCGACGTGTATGATGTGCGAGGCGTATAACGTGCGACGTGTATGATGTCCGAGGTGTATAAGGTGCGACGTGTATGATGTGCGAGGCGTATAACGTGCGACATGTATGATGTGGGAGGTGTATAACGTTTGACGTGTATGATGTGCACGGTCTATAACGTGCGACGTGTATGATGTGCGAGGCGTATAACGTGCGACGTGTTTGATATGCGAGGTATATAACGTTTGACTTTTATGATGTGCGAGGTGTATAAGGTTTGACGTGTATGATGTGCAAGGTGTATGTGCGACGTGTATGATGTGCGAGGTGTATAACGTGCGACGTGTATGATGTGCGAGGTGTATATGCGATGTGTATGATGTGCGCGGTCTATAAAGTGCGACGTGTATGATGTGCAAGGTGTATAACGTTTGAATTTTATGATGTGCAAGGTCTATAAAGTTTGATGTGTATGATGTGCGAGGTGTATAACTTTGGACGTGTATGATGTGCGAGGTGTATAACGTGTGACATGTATGATGTGCGACGTGTATGTGCGACGTGTATGATGTGTGAGCTGTATAACGTGCAATGTGTATGATCTGCAAGATGTATAACCTTTGACGTGTATGATGTGCGAGGTGTATAATGTGTGACGTGTATGCTGTGTGAGGTGTATAACATTTGACGTGTATGATGTGTGACTTGTATGTGCGACATGTATGATGTGCGAGGTGTATACCGTGCGACGTGTATGATGTGCGAGGTGTATAAGGTTTGACGGTTATGAAGTGCGAGGTATATAACGTTTGATGTTTATCATGTGCGAAGTGTATAACATTTGATGTGTATGATGTGCGGGGTGTTTTGCGACATGTATGATATGCGAGGTGTATGAGCAACGTGTATGATGTGCGAGGTGTATAATGTGCGACATGTATGATGTGCGAGGTGTATTTGCGACGTGTATGATGTGTGCGGTCTACAACGTGCGACGTGTATGATGTGCAAGGTGCATGTGCGACGTGTATGTTGTGCGAGCTGTATAATGTGCAACGTGTATGATGTGGGAAGTGTATAATGTGCAACGTGTATGATGTTTGAGGTGTATAAAGTTTGATGTGTATGATGTATGAGATGTATAACGTTTGACGTGTATGATGTGGGAGGTGTATAACGTTTGACGTGTATGATGTGCGAAGTGTATAACGTTTGATGTGTATGATGTGCGAGGTGTATAACGTGCGACGTGTATGTGCGAGGTGTATAACGTTTGACGTTTATGATGTGCGAGGTGTATAACGTTTGACGTGTATGATGTGCGAGGTGTATAACGTTTGACGTGTATGATGTGTGAGGTGTATGTGCAACGTGTATGATGTGCGAGGTGTATAACGTGCGACGTATATGATGTGCGAGGTGTATGTGCGATGTGTATGATGTGCGCGGTCTATAGCGTGCGACGTGTATGATGTGAAAGGCGTATAACGTGCGATGTGTATGATGTGCGAGGTGTATAACGTGTATGATGTGCGAGGCGTATAACATGCGACGTGTATGATGTGCGAGGTGTATAACGTTTGACGTGTATAATGTGCGAGGTGTATAATGTGCGATGTGTATGATGTGCGAGGTGTATAACGTGCGACGTGTTTGATATGCGAGGTATATAAATTTTGACTTTTATGATGTGCGAGCTGTATAAGGTTTGACGGTTATGAAGTGCGAGGTATATAACGTTTGAATTTTATCATGTGCAAAGTGTATAACATTTGATGTGTATGATGTGCGGGGTGTTTTGCGACATGTATGATGTGCGAGGTGTATGAGCAACGTGTATGATGTGCGAGGTGTATAACGTGCGACGTGTATGATGTGCGAGGTGTATGTGCGATGTGTATGATGTGCGCAGTCTATAACATGCGACGTGTATGATGTGCAAGGCGTATAACGTGCGACGTGTATGATGTGCGAGGTGTATAACGTGCGACGTGTATGATGTGCGAGGCGTATAACGTGCGATGTGTATGATGTGCGAGGTGTATAACATTTGACGTGTATGATGTGCGAGGTGTATAATGTGCGATGTGTATGATGTGCGAGGTGTATAACGTGCGACGTGTTTGATATGCGAGGTATATAAAGTTTGACTTTTATGATGTGCGAGGTGTATAAGGTTTGACGGTTATGAAGTGCGAGGTATATAACGTTTGAATTTTATCATGTGCGAAGTGTATACCATTTGATGTGTATGATGTGCGGGGTGTTTTGCGACATGTATGATGTGCGAGGTGTATGAGCAACGTGTATGATGTGCGAGGTGTATAACGTGCGACATGTAAGATGTGCGAGGTGTACTTGCGACGTGTATGATGTGTGCGGTCTATAACGTGCGACGTGTATGATGTGCGATGTGTATAACGTTTGATGTGTATAACTTCACAGAATCACAGAATCACAGAAACCCCACAGTGCAGATAGAGGCCATTTCGGCCCATCGAGCCTGCACCGACACATATCCCATCCGATCCCCGTAACCCCCACACCAACACATATCCCACCCTATCCCTGCAACCCCACGTATTTAATCCCCCTAACACTAAGGGTCAATTTATCATAGCCAATCAACCTAACCCGCACATCTTTGGACTGTGGGAGGAAACCGGAGCACTTGTGACGTGTATGATGTGCGAGGTCTATAACGTGCAACATGTCTGATGTGCAAGGTGTATAACGTTTGACTTTTATGATGTGAAAGGTCTATAAAGTTTGATGTGTATGATTTGCGAGGTGTATAACGTTGGACGTGTATGATGTGCGAGGTGTATAACGTGTGACATGTATGATGTGCGAGGTGTATGTGCGACGTGTATGATGTGCGAGGTGTATAACGTGCAACGTGTATGATTTGCAAGATGTATAACGTTTGACGTGAATGATGTGCGAGGTGTATAACGTGTGGCATGTATGCTGTGTGAGGTGCATAACGTTTGATGTGTATGATGTGTGACATGTATGTGCGACATGTATGATGTGCGAGGTGTATAACGTGCGACGTGTATGATGTGCGAGGTGTATGCGATGTGTATGATGTGCGCGGTCTATAATGTGCGACGTGTATGATGTGCGAGGCGTATAACGTGCGACGTGTTTGATATGCGAGGTATATAACGTTTGACTTTTATGATGTGCGAGATGTATAAGGTTTGACGGTTATGAAGTGCGTGGTATATAATATTTGATGTTTATCATGTGCGACGTGTATAACATTTGATGTGTATGATGTGCGGGGTGTTTTGCGACATGTATGATGTGCAAGGTGTATGAGCGACGTGTATGATGTGCGAGGTGTATAACGTGCGACATGTATGATGTGCGAGGTGTATTTGCGACGTGTATGATGTGCGCGGTCTATAACGTGTGACGTGTATGATGTGTGAGATGAATAACGTGCGACGTGTATGATGTGCGAGGTGTATAACGTTTGACGTGTATAACTTGTGATGTGTATGATGTGCGAGGTCTATAACGTGCAACATGTATGATGTGCAAGGTGTATAACATTTGACTTTTATGATGTGCAACGTCTATAAAGTTTGATGTGTATGATGTGCGAGGTGCATAAAGTTGGACGTGTATGATGTGCGAGGTGTATAACGTGCGACGTGTATGATGTGCAAGGTCTTTGTGCGACATGTATGATGTGCGAGGTGTATAACGTGCGACGTGTATGATCTGTAAGATGTATAACTTTTGACGTGTATGATGTGCGAGGTGTATAACGTTTGACGTGTATGATGTGCGAGGTGTATAACTTGTGACGAGTATGCTGTGCGAGGTGTATAACGTTTGACATGTATGATGTGTGAGGTGTATGTCCGACGTGTATGATGTGCGAGGTGTATAACGTGCGACGTGTATGATGTGCGAGGTGTATTTGCGATGTGTATGATGTGCGCGGTCTATAACGTGCGACATGTTTGATGTGAAAGGCGTATAACGTGCGACGTGTATGATGTGCGAGGTGCATAACATGCGACGTGTATGATGTGCGAGGTGTATAATGTGCGACGTGTATGATGTGCAAGGTGTATAACGTGCGACGTGTTTGATATGCGAGGTATATAAAGTTTGACTTTTATGATGTGCGAGGTGTATAAGGTTTGACGGTTATGAAGTGCGAGGTATATAACGTTTGAATTTTATCATGTGCGAAGTGTATAACATTTGATGTGTATGATGCGCGGGGTGTTTTGCGACATGTATGATGTGCGAGGTGTATGAGCAACGTGTATGATGTGCGAGGTGTATAACGTGCGACGTGTATGACGTGCGAGGTGTATGTGCGATGTGTATGATGTGCGCGGTCTATAACGTGCGACGTGTATGACGTGTAAGGCGTATAACGTGCGATGTGTATGATGTGCGAGGTGTATAACGTGCGATGTGTATGATGTGTGAGGTGTATGTGCGACGTGTATGATGTGCGAGGTGTATAACGTGCGACGTGTATGATGTGCGAGGTGTATGTGCGATGTGTATGATGTGCGCAGTCTATAACGTGCGACGTGTATGATGTGCGAGGTGTATAACTTTTGACGTGTATAACTTGCGACGTGTATGATGTGTGAGGTCCATAAAGTGCAACATGTATGATGTGCAAGGTGTATAACGTTTGACTTTTATCATGTGCAAGGTCTATAAAGTTTGATGTGTATGATGTGCGAGGTGAATAACGTTGGACGTGTATGATGTGCGAGGTGTATAACGTGTGACATGTATGATGTGCGAGGTGTATGTGCAACGTGTATGATGTGCGAGGTGTATAACGTGCGACGTGTATGATCTGCAAGATGTATAACTTTTGACGTGTATGATGTGCGAGGTGTATAATGTGTGACGTGTATGCTGTGTGAGGTGTATAACGTTTGACGTGTATGATGTGTGACGTGTATGTGCGACATGTATGATGTGCGAGGTGTATAACGTGCGACGTGTATAATGTGCGAGGTGTATAAAGTTTGATATATATGATGTGTGAGGTGTATAACGTTTGACGTGTATGAAGTGGGAGGTGTATAACGTGCGACGTGTATGATGTGCGAGGTGTATAACGTTCGATGTGTATGAGGTGCGAGGTGTATAAAGTTTGACGTTTATGATGTGCGAGGTGTATAACGTTTGACGTGTATGAGGTGCGAGGTGTATAAAGTTTGACGTTTATGATGTGCGAGGTGTATAACGTTCGACGTGTATGATGTGGGAGGTGTATAACGTTTGACGTGTATGATGTGCGAGGTGTATAACTTTTGATGTGTATGATGTGCGAGGTCCATAACGTTTGACGTGTATGATGTGCGAGGTCTATAACGTATGACGTTTATGATGTGCGAGGTATATAAGGTTTGACGTGTATGATGTGCGAGGTGTATAACGTGCGACGTGTATGATGTGCGAGGTGTATAACGTGTGACATGTATGCTGTGCGAGGTGTATAACGTTTGACGTGTATGATGTGTGAGGTGTATGTGCGATGTGTATGATGTGCGCGGTCTATAACATGCGACGTGTATGATGTGCGAGGCGTATAACGTGCGACGTGTATGATGTGCGAGGCGTATAACGTGTGACGTGTATGATGTGCGAGGTTGTATAACGTGCGACGTGTATGATGTGCGAGGTGTATAATGTGCAACGTGTTTGATATGCGAGGTATATAAAGTTTGACTTTTACGATGTGCGAGGTGCATAAGGTTTGACGGTTATGAAGTGCGAGGTATATAACGTTTGATGTTTATCATGTGCGGGGTGTTTTGCGACATGTATGAAATGCAAGGTGTATGAACAACGTGTATGATGTGCGAGGTGTATAACGTGCGACATGTATGATGTGCGAGGTGCATGTGCGACGTGTATGTTGTGCGAGCTGTATAATGTGCAATGTGTATGATGTGGGAAGTGTATAATGTGCAACGTGTATGATGTTTGTGGTGTATAAAGGTTGATGTGTATGATGTGCGAGGTGTATAACGTTTGACGTGTATG
Source organism: Somniosus microcephalus (assembly GCF_052327205.1). NCBI lineage: Eukaryota > Metazoa > Chordata > Chondrichthyes > Squaliformes > Somniosidae > Somniosus > Somniosus microcephalus. The sequence continues at coordinate 206,622,263 of NC_140993.1, read as the reverse complement.
ATGTGCGAGGTCCATAACGTATGACGTGTATGATGTGCGAGGTGTATAACTTTTGATGTGTATGATGTGCAAGGTCCATAACATTTGACGTGTATGATGTGGGAGGTCTATAACGTTTGACGTTCATGATGTGCGAGGTGTATAACGTTTGACATGTATGATGTGCGAGGTGTATAACGTGCGACGTGTATGATGTGCGAGGTGTATAACGTTCGATGTGTATGATGTGCAAGGTGTATAACGTGCGACGTGTATGATGTGCGAGGTATATAACGTGCGACGTGTATGTGCGAGGTGTATAACGTTTGACGTGTATGATGTGCGAGGTGTATAACGTGTGACGTGTATGATGTGTGAGGTGTATGTGCGATGTGTATGATGTGCGCGGTCTATAACGTGCGACGTGTATGATGTGCGAGGCGTATAACGTGCGACGTGTATGATGTCCGAGGTGTATAACGTGCGACGTGTATGATGTGCGAGGTGTATAACGTGCGACGTGTAGGATGTGCGAGGTGCATGTGCGATGTGTATGATGTGCGAGCTGTATAATGTGCAACGTGTATGATGTGGGAAGTGTATAATGTGCAACGTGAATGATGTTTGAGGTGTATAAAGTTTGATGTGTATGATGTGTGAGGTGTATAACATTTGACATGTATGATGTGCGAGGTGTATAATGTTTGACGTGTATGATGTGTGAGGTGTATAACGTTCGATGTGTATGATGCCCAAGGTGTATAACGTTTGACGTGTATGAGGTGCGAGGTGTATAAAGTTTGACGTTTATGATGCGCGAGGTGTATAACGTTCGACGTGTATGATGTGGCAGGTGTATAACGTTTGACGTGTATGATGTGCGAGGTGTATAACTTTTGATGTGCACGATGTGCGAGGTCCATAACGTTTGACGTGTATGATGTGGGAGGTCTATAACATTTGACGTGTATGATGTGCGAGGTCTATAACGTATGACGTTCATGATGTGCGAGGTGTATAACGTTTGACGTGTATGATGTGCGAGGTGTATAATGTGCGACGTGTATGATTTGCGAGGTGTATAACGTTCGATGTGTATGATGTGCAAGGTGTATAACGTGCGACGTGTATGATGTGGGAGGTCTATAACGTGCGACGTGTATGTGCGAGGTGTATAACGTTTGACGTGTATGATGTGCGAGGTGTATAACGTGTGACGTGTATGCTGTGCGAGGTGTATAACGTTTGACGTGTATGATGTGCGAGGTGTATGTGCGACGTGTATGATGTGCGCGGTCTATAACGTGCGACGTGTATGATATGCGAGGCATATAACATGCGACGTGTATGATGTCCGAGGTGTATAACGTGCGGCGTGTATGATGTGCTAGGCGTATAACGTGCGACGTGTATGATGTGCGAGGTGTATAACGTTTGACGTGTTTGATGTGCGAGGTGTATAACGTGCGACGTGTATGATGTGCGAGGTGCATGTGCGACGTGTATGTTGTGCGAGCTGTATAATGTGCAACGTGTATGATGTGGGAAGTGTATAATGTGCAACGTGTATGATGTGGGAGGTGTATAACGTTTGACGTGTATGATGTGCGCGGTCTATAACGTGCGACGTGTATGATGTGCGAGGCGTATAACGTGCGACATGTTTGATATGCGAGGTATATAACGTTTGACTTTTGTGAAGTGCGAGGTGTATAAGGTTTGACGTGTATGCTGTGCGAGGTGTATAACGTGTGACTTGTATGCTGTGCGAGGTGTATAACGTTTGACGTGTATGATGTGTGAGGTGTATGTGCGACGTGTATGATGTGCGAGGTGTATAACGTGCGACGTGTATGACGTGCGAGGTGTATATGCGATGTGTATGATGTGCGCGGTCTATAACGTGCGTCGTGTATGATGTGCGAGACGTATAACGTGCGACGTGTATGATGTGCGAGGTGTATAACGTGCAACGTGTATGATATGCGAAGCGTATAACGTGTGACGTGTATAATGTGCGAGGTGTATAACGTTTGACGTGTATGATGTGCGAGGTGTGTAATGTGCGACGTGTATGATGTGCGAGGTGTATAACGTGCGACGTGTTTGATATGCGAGGTATATAAAGTTTGACTTTTATGATGTGTGGGGTGTTTTGCGACATTTATGATGTGCGAGGTCAGTCATAGATTTATACAGCACAGAGGTGTATGAGCAACGTGTATGATGTGCAAGGTGTATAACGTTTGACGTGTATGAGGAGCGAGGTGTATAACGTGCGACGTGTATGATGTGCGAGGTGTATAACTTTTGATGTGTATGATGTGCGAGGTCCATAACGTTTGACGTGTATGATGTGGGAGGTCTATAACGTTTGACGTGTATGATGTGCGAGGTGTATAATGTGCGACGTGTATGATGTGCGAGGTGTATAACGTTCGATGTGTATGATGTGCAAGGTGTATAACGTGCGACGTGTATGATGTGCGAGGTATATAACGTGCGACGTGTATGTGCGAGGTGTATAACGTTTGACATGTATGATGTGCGAGGTGTATAACGTGTGACGTGTATGCTGTGCGAGGTGTATAACGTTTGACGTGTATGATGTACTTGGCATATAACGTGCGACGTGTATGATGTGCGAGGTGTATAACGTTTGACGTGTATGATGTGCGAGGTGTATAACGTGTGACATGTATGAATTGCAAGGTGTATAATGTGCGACGTGTATGATGTGTGCGGTATATAACGTGCGACCTGTATGATGTGCGAGGTGCATGTGCGATGTGTATGTTGTGCGAGCCGTATAATGTGCAACGTGTATGATGTGGGAAGTGTATAATGTGCAACGTGTATGATGTTTGAGGTGTATAAAGTTTGATGTGTATGATGTGTGAGGTGTATAACATTTGACGTGTATGATGTGGGAGGTGTATAACGTTTGACGTGTCTGATGTGCGCGGTCTATAACGTGCGGCGTGTATGATGTGCGAGGCGTATAACGTGCGACATGTTTGATATGCGAGGTATATAACGTTTGACTTTTATGAAGTGCGAGGTGTATAAGGTTTGACGTGTATGATGTGCGAGCTGTATAACGTGTGACTTGTATGCTGTGCGAGGTGTATATGCGATGTGTATGATGTGCGCGGTCTATAACGTGCGACGTGTATGATGTGCGAGGCGTATAACGTGCGACGTGTATGATGTGCGAGGCGTATAACGTGTGACGTGTATAATGTGCGAGGTGTATAACGTTTGACGTGTATGATGTGCGAGGTGTGTAATGTGCGACGTGTATGATGTGCGAGGTGTATAACGTGCGACGTGTTTGATATGCGAGGTATATAAAGTTTGACTTTTATGATGTGCGGGGTGCTTTGCGACATGTATGATGTGCGAGGTCAGTCATAGAGTTATACAGCACAGAGGTGTATGAGCAACGTGTATGATGTGCAAGGTGTATAACGTTTGACGTGTATGAGGTGCGAGGTGTATAAAGTTTGACGTTTATGATGTGCGAGGTGTATAACGTGCGACGTGTATGATGTGCGAGGTGTATAATGTGCGACGTGTTTGATATGCGAGGTATATAAAGTTTGACTTTTATGATGTGCGAGGTATATAAGGTTTGACGGTTATGAAGTGCGAGGTATATAACGTTTGATGTTTATCATGTGCGAAGTGTATAACATTTGATGTGTATGATGTGCGGGGTGTTTTGCGATGTGTATGATGTGCGCGGTCTATAACGTGCGACGTGTATGATGTGCGAGGCGTATAACGTGTGATGTGTATAATGTGCGAGGTGTATAACGTTTGACGTGTATGATGTGCGAGGTGTGTAATGTGCGACGTGTATGATGTGCGAGGTATATAAAGTTTGACTTTTATGATGTGCGAGGTATATAAGGTTTGACGGTTATGAAGTGCGAGGTATATAACGTTTGATGTTTATCATGTGCGAAGTGTATAACATTTGATCTGTATGATGTGCGAGGTGTATATGCGATGTGTATGATGTGCGCGGTCTATAACGTGCGATGTGTATGATGTGCGAGGCGTATAACGTGCAACGTGTATGATGTGCGAGGTGTATAACGTGCGACGTGTATGATGTGCGAGGCGTATAACGTTTGACGTGTATGATGTGCGAGGTGTATAAAGTGCGACGTGTATGATGTGCGAGGCGTATAACGTTTGACATATATGATGTGCGAGGTGTATAATGTACGACGTGTATGTTGTGCGAGGTGTATAACGTGCAACGTGTTTGATATGCGAGGTATATAAAGTTTGACTTTTATGATGTGCGGGGTGTTTTGCGACATGTATGATGTGCGAGGTGTATGAGCAACGTGTATGATGTGCGAGGTGTGTAACGTTTGACGTGTATGAGGTGCGAGGTGTATAAAGTTTGACGTTTATGATGTGCGAGGTGTATAACGTTCGACGTGTATGATGTGCGAGGTGTATAACGTTTGACGTCTATGATGTGCGAGGTCCATAACGTTTGACGTGTATGATGTGGGAGGTCTATAACGTTTGACGTGTATGATGTGCGAGGTCTATAACTTTTGATGTGTATGATGTGCGAGGTGTATATCGTGCGATGTTTTTGATGTGTGAGGAGTATAACTTGCGACGTGTACGATGTATGAGGTGTATTACGTGCGACGTATATGATGTGCAAGGTATATAACGTTTGACGTGTATGAGGTGCGACGTCTATAACGTGCAACATGTATGATGTGCGAGGTGTATGTGCGACATGTATGATGTGCGAGGTGTATAACATTTGACGTGTATGACGTGCGAGGTGTATAACGTGCGACGTGTATGATGTGCGAGGTGTATAACGTTTGACGTTTATGATGTGCGAGGTGTATAACGTTTGACGTGTATGATGTGCGAGGTGTATAACTTGTGACGTGTATGCTGTGCGAGGTGTATAACGTTTGACGTGTATGATGTGTGAGGTGTATGTGCGACGTGTATGATGTGCGAAGTGTATAACGTGCGACGTGTATGATGTGCAAGGTGTATGTGCGATGTGTATGATGTGCGCGGTCTATAACGTGCGATGTGTATGAAGTGCAAGGCGTATAACGTGCGACGTGTATGATGTGCAAGGTGTATAACGTGCGACGTGTATGATGTGCGAGGCGTATAACGTGCGACGTGTATGATGTGCGAGGTGTATAAGGTTTGACGGTTAAGAAGTGCGAGGTATATAACGTTTGATGTTTATCATGTGCGAAGTGTATAACATTTGATGTGTATGATGTGCGGGGTGTTTTGCGACATGTATGATATGTGAGGTGTATGAGCAACGTGTATGATGTGTGAGGTGTATAACGTGCGACATGTATGATGTGCGAGGTGTATTTGCGACGTGTATGATGTGTGCGGTCTATAACGTGCGACGTGTATGATGTGCGAGGTGCATGTGCGACGTGTATGTTGTGCGAGCTGTATAATGTGCAACGTGTATGATGTGGGAAGTGTATAATGTGCAACATGTATGATGTTTGAGGTGTATAAAGTTTGATGTGTATGATGTATGAGGTGTATAACGTTTGACGTGTATGATGTGGGAGGTGTATAACGTTTGACGTGTATGATGTGCGAGGTGTATAACGTTTGATGTGTATGATGTGCGAGATATATAACGTGCGACGTGTATGTGCAAGGTGTATAACGTTTGACGTTTATGATGTGCGAGGTGTATAACGTTTGACGTGTATGATGTGCGAGGTGTATAACTTGTGACGTGTATGCTGTGCGAGGTATATAACGTTTGACGTGTATGATGTGTGAGGTGTATGTGCGACGTGTATGATGTGCGAAGTGTATAACGTGCGACGTGTATGATGTGCGAGGTGTATGTGCGATGTGTATGATGTGCGCGGTCTATAACGTGCGACGTGTATGATGTGCAAGGCGTATAACGTGCGACGTGTATGATGTGCAAGGTGTATAACGTGCGACGTGTATGATGTGCGAGGCGTATAACGTGCGACGTGTATGATGTGCGAGGTGTATAACATTTGACGTGTATGATGTGCGAGGTGTATAATGTGCGACGTGTATGATGTGCAAGGTGTATAACGTGCGACGTGTTTGATATGCGAGGTATATAATGTTTGACTTTTATGATGTGCGAGGTGTATAAGGTTTGACGGTTATGAAGTGCGAGGTATATAACGTTTGAATTTTATCATGTGCGAAGTGTATAACATTTGATGTGTATGTTGTGCGGGGTGTTTTGCGACATGTAGGATGTGCGAGGTGTATGAGCAACGTGTATGATGTGCGAGGTGTATAACGTGCGACATGTATGATGTGCGAGGTGTATTTGCGACGTGTATGATGTGCGCGGTCTATAACGTGCGACGTGTATGATGTGCGAGGTGTATAACTTTTGACGTGTATAACTTGCGACGTGTATGATGTGTGAGGTCCATAAAGTGCAACATGTATGATGTGCAAGGTGTATAACGTTTGACTTTTTATCATGTGCAAGGTCTATAAAGTTTGATGTGTATGATGTGCGAGGTGAATAACGTTGGACGTGTATGATGTGCGAGGTGTATAACGTGTGACATGTATGATGTGCGAGGTGTATGTGCAACGTGTATGATGTGCGAGGTGTATAACGTGCGACGTGTATGATCTGCAAGATGTATAACTTTTGACGTGTATGATGTGCGAGGTGTATAATGTGTGACGTGTATGCTGTGTGAGGTGTATAACGTTTGACGTGTATGATGTGTGACGTGTATGTGCGACATGTATGATGTGCGAGGTGTATAACGTGCGACGTGTATAATGTGCGAGGTGTATAAAGTTTGATATATATGATGTGTGAGGTGTATAACGTTTGACGTGTATGAAGTGGGAGGTGTATAACGTGCGACGTGTATGATGTGCGAGGTGTATAACGTTCGATGTGTATGAGGTGCGAGGTGTATAAAGTTTGACGTTTATGATGTGCGAGGTGTATAACGTTTGACGTGTATGAGGTGCGAGGTGTATAAAGTTTGACGTTTATGATGTGCGAGGTGTATAACGTTCGACGTGTATGATGTGGGAGGTGTATAACGTTTGACGTGTATGATGTGCGAGGTGTATAACTTTTGATGTGTATGATGTGCGAGGTCCATAACGTTTGACGTGTATGATGTGCGAGGTCTATAACGTATGACGTTTATGATGTGCGAGGTATATAAGGTTTGACGTGTATGATGTGCGAGGTGTATAACGTGCGACGTGTATGATGTGCGAGGTGTATAACGTGTGACATGTATGCTGTGCGAGGGGTATAACGTTTGACGTGTATGATGTGTGAGGTGTATGTGCGATGTGTATGATGTGCGCGGTCTATAACATGCGACGTGTATGATGTGCGAGGCGTATAACGTGCGACGTGTATGATATGCGAGGCGTATAACGTGTGACGTGTATGATGTGCGAGGTTGTATAACGTGCGACGTGTATGATGTGCGAGGTGTATAATGTGCAACGTGTTTGATATGCGAGGTATATAAAGTTTGACTTTTACGATGTGCGAGGTGCATAAGGTTTGACGGTTATGAAGTGCGAGGTATATAACGTTTGATGTTTATCATGTGCGGGGTGTTTTGCGACATGTATGAAATGCAAGGTGTATGAACAACGTGTATGATGTGCGAGGTGTATAACGTGCGACATGTATGATGTGCGAGGTGCATGTGCGACGTGTATGTTGTGCGAGCTGTATAATGTGCAATGTGTATGATGTGGGAAGTGTATGATATGTGTATGATGTGCGAGGTCCATAACATTTGACGTGTATGATGTGGGAGGTGTATAACTTTTGATGTGTATGATGTGCAAGGTCCATAACATTTGACGTGTATGATGTGGGAGGTCTATAACGTTTGACGTTCATGATGTGCGAGGTGTATAACGTTTGACATGTATGATGTGCGAGGTGTATAACGTGCGACGTGTATGATGTGCGAGGTGTATAACGTTCGATGTGTATGATGTGCAAGGTGTATAACGTGCGACGTGTATGATGTGCGAGGTATATAACGTGCGACGTGTATGTGCGAGGTGTATAACGTTTGACGTGTATGATGTGCGAGGTGTATAACGTGTGACGTGTATGCTGTGCGAGGTGTATAACGTTTGACGTGTATGATGTGTGAGGTGTATGTGCGATGTGTATGATGTGCGCGGTCTATAACGTGCGACGTGTATGATGTGCGAGGCGTATAACGTGCGACGTGTATGATGTCCGAGGTGTATAACGTGCGACGTGTATGATGTGCGAGGCGTATAACGTGCGACGTGTATGATGTGGGAGGTGTATAACATTTGACGTGTATGATGTGCGCGGTCTATAACGTGCGACGTGTATGATGTGCGAGGCGTATAACGTGCGACGTGTTTGATATGCGAGGTATATAACGTTTGACTTTTATGATGTGCGAGGTGTATAAGGTTTGACGTGTATGATGTGCGAGGTGTATGTGCGACGTGTATGATGTGCGAGGTGTATAACGTGCGACGTGTATGATGTGCGAGGTGTATGTGCGATGTGTATGATGTGCGCGGTCTATAAAGTGCGACGTGTATGATGTGCGAGGCATATAATGTGCGACGTGTGTGATGTGCGAGGTGTATAACGTGCGACGTGTATGATATGCGAGGCGTATAACGTGAGACGTGTATAATGTGCGAGGTGTATAACGTTTGACGTGTATTATGTGCGAGGTATATAAAGTTTGACTTTTATGATGTGCGGGGTGTTTTGCAACATGTATGATGTGCGAGGTCAGTCATAGAGTTATACAGCACAGAGGTGTATGAGCAACGTGTATGATGTGCGAGGTGTATAACGTTTGACGTGTATGAGGTGCGAGGTGTATAAAGTTTGACGTTTATGATGTGCGAGGTGTATAACGTTTGACGTGTATGATGTGCGAGGTCCATAACGTTTGACGTGCATGATGTGCGAGGTGTATAAAGTTTGACGTTTATGATGTGCGAGGTGTATAACGTGCGACGTGTATGATGTGCGAGGCGTATAACGTTTGACGTGTATGATGTGCGAGGTTGTATAACGTGCGACGTGTATGATGTGCGAGGTGTATAATGTGCGACGTGTTTGATATGCGAGGTATATAAAGTTTGACTTTTATGATGTGCGAGGTGCATAAGGTTTGACGGTTATGAAGTGCGAGGTATATAACGTTTGATGTTTATCATGTGCGGGGTGTTTTGCGACATGTATGAAATGCAAGGTGTATGAACAACGTGTATGATGTGCGAGGTGTATAACGTGCGACATGTATGATGTGCGAGGTGCATGTGCGACGTGTATGTTGTGCGAGCTGTATAATGTGCAATGTGTATGATGTGGGAAGTGTATAATGTGCAACGTGTATGATGTATGTGGTGTATAAAGTTTGATGTGTATGATGTGTGAGGTGTATAACGTTTGACGTGTATGATGTGGGAGGTGTATAACGTTTGACGTGTATGATGTGCGCGGTCTATAACGTGCGACGTGTATGATGTGCGAGGTGTATAACGTTTGACGTGTATGATGTGCGAGGTGTATAACGTTTGACGTGTATGATGTGCGAGGTCCATAACGTATGACGTGTATGATGTGCGAGGCGTATAACTTTTGATGTGTATGATGTGCAAGGTCCATAACGTTTGACGTGTATGATGTGGGAGGTCTATAACGTTTGACGTTCATGATGTGCAAGGTGTATAACGTTTGACATGTATGATGTGCGAGGTGTATAACGTGCGACATGTATGATGTGCGAGGTGTATAACGTTCGATGTGTATGATGTGCAAGGTGTATAACGTGCGACGTGTATGATGTGCGAGGTATATAACGTGCGACGTGTATGTGCGAGGTGTATAACGTTTGACGTGTATGATGTGCGAGGTGTATAACGTGTGACGTGTATGCTGTGCGAGGTGTATAACGTTTGACGTGTATGATGTGTGAGGTGTATGTGCGATGTGTATGATGTGCGCGGTCTATAACGTGCGACGTGTATGATGTGCGAGGCGTATAACGTGCGACGTGTATGATGTCCGAGGTGTATAAGGTGCGACGTGTATGATGTGCGAGGCGTATAACGTGCGACGTGTATGATGTGGGAGGTGTATAACGTTTGACGTGTATGATGTGCACGGTCTATAACGTGCGACGTGTATGATGTGCGAGGCGTATAACGTGCGACGTGTTTGATATGCGAGGTATATAACGTTTGACTTTTATGATGTGCGAGGTGTATAAGGTTTGACGTGTATGATGTGCAAGGTGTATGTGCGACGTGTATGATGTGCGAGGTGTATAACGTGCGACGTGTATGATGTGCGAGGTGTATATGCGATGTGTATGATGTGCGCGGTCTATAAAGTGCGACGTGTATGATGTGCAAGGTGTATAACGTTTGAATTTTATGATGTGCAAGGTCTATAAAGTTTGATGTGTATGATGTGCGAGGTGTATAACTTTGGACGTGTATGATGTGCGAGGTGTATAACGTGTGACATGTATGATGTGCGAGGTGTATGTGCGACGTGTATGATGTGTGAGCTGTATAACGTGCAATGTGTATGATCTGCAAGATGTATAACCTTTGACGTGTATGATGTGCGAGGTGTATAATGTGTGACGTGTATGCTGTGTGAGGTGTATAACATTTGACGTGTATGATGTGTGACTTGTATGTGCGACATGTATGATGTGCGAGGTGTATACCGTGCGACGTGTATGATGTGCGAGGTGTATAAGGTTTGACGGTTATGAAGTGCGAGGTATATAACGTTTGATGTTTATCATGTGCGAAGTGTATAACATTTGATGTGTATGATGTGCGGGGTGTTTTGCGACATGTATGATATGCGAGGTGTATGAGCAACGTGTATGATGTGCGAGGTGTATAATGTGCGACATGTATGATGTGCGAGGTGTATAACGTTCGATGTGTATGATGTGCAAGGTGTATAACGTGCGACGTGTATGATGTGCGAGGTATATAACGTGCGACGTGTATGTGCGAGGTGTATAACGTTTGACGTGTATGATGTGCGAGGTGTATAACGTGTGACGTGTATGCTGTGCGAGGTGTATAACGTTTGACGTGTATGATGTGTGAGGTGTATGTGCGATGTGTATGATGTGCGCGGTCTATAACGTGCGACGTGTATGATGTGCGAGGCGTATAACGTGCGACGTGTATGATGTCCGAGGTGTATAAGGTGCGACGTGTATGATGTGCGAGGCGTATAACGTGCGACATGTATGATGTGGGAGGTGTATAACGTTTGACGTGTATGATGTGCACGGTCTATAACGTGCGACGTGTATGATGTGCGAGGCGTATAACGTGCGACGTGTTTGATATGCGAGGTATATAACGTTTGACTTTTATGATGTGCGAGGTGTATAAGGTTTGACGTGTATGATGTGCAAGGTGTATGTGCGACGTGTATGATGTGCGAGGTGTATAACGTGCGACGTGTATGATGTGCGAGGTGTATATGCGATGTGTATGATGTGCGCGGTCTATAAAGTGCGACGTGTATGATGTGCAAGGTGTATAACGTTTGAATTTTATGATGTGCAAGGTCTATAAAGTTTGATGTGTATGATGTGCGAGGTGTATAACTTTGGACGTGTATGATGTGCGAGGTGTATAACGTGTGACATGTATGATGTGCGAGGTGTATGTGCGACGTGTATGATGTGTGAGCTGTATAACGTGCAATGTGTATGATCTGCAAGATGTATAACCTTTGACGTGTATGATGTGCGAGGTGTATAATGTGTGACGTGTATGCTGTGTGAGGTGTATAACATTTGACGTGTATGATGTGTGACTTGTATGTGCGACATGTATGATGTGCGAGGTGTATACCGTGCGACGTGTATGATGTGCGAGGTGTATAAGGTTTGACGGTTATGAAGTGCGAGGTATATAACGTTTGATGTTTATCATGTGCGAAGTGTATAACATTTGATGTGTATGATGTGCGGGGTGTTTTGCGACATGTATGATATGCGAGGTGTATGAGCAACGTGTATGATGTGCGAGGTGTATAATGTGCGACATGTATGATGTGCGAGGTGTATTTGCGACGTGTATGATGTGTGCGGTCTACAACGTGCGACGTGTATGATGTGCAAGGTGCATGTGCGACGTGTATGTTGTGCGAGCTGTATAATGTGCAACGTGTATGATGTGGGAAGTGTATAATGTGCAACGTGTATGATGTTTGAGGTGTATAAAGTTTGATGTGTATGATGTATGAGATGTATAACGTTTGACGTGTATGATGTGGGAGGTGTATAACGTTTGACGTGTATGATGTGCGAAGTGTATAACGTTTGATGTGTATGATGTGCGAGGTGTATAACGTGCGACGTGTATGTGCGAGGTGTATAACGTTTGACGTTTATGATGTGCGAGGTGTATAACGTTTGACGTGTATGATGTGCGAGGTGTATAACGTTTGACGTGTATGATGTGTGAGGTGTATGTGCAACGTGTATGATGTGCGAGGTGTATAACGTGCGACGTATATGATGTGCGAGGTGTATGTGCGATGTGTATGATGTGCGCGGTCTATAGCGTGCGACGTGTATGATGTGAAAGGCGTATAACGTGCGATGTGTATGATGTGCGAGGTGTATAACGTGTATGATGTGCGAGGCGTATAACATGCGACGTGTATGATGTGCGAGGTGTATAACGTTTGACGTGTATAATGTGCGAGGTGTATAATGTGCGATGTGTATGATGTGCGAGGTGTATAACGTGCGACGTGTTTGATATGCGAGGTATATAAATTTTGACTTTTATGATGTGCGAGCTGTATAAGGTTTGACGGTTATGAAGTGCGAGGTATATAACGTTTGAATTTTATCATGTGCAAAGTGTATAACATTTGATGTGTATGATGTGCGGGGTGTTTTGCGACATGTATGATGTGCGAGGTGTATGAGCAACGTGTATGATGTGCGAGGTGTATAACGTGCGACGTGTATGATGTGCGAGGTGTATGTGCGATGTGTATGATGTGCGCAGTCTATAACATGCGACGTGTATGATGTGCAAGGCGTATAACGTGCGACGTGTATGATGTGCGAGGTGTATAACGTGCGACGTGTATGATGTGCGAGGCGTATAACGTGCGATGTGTATGATGTGCGAGGTGTATAACATTTGACGTGTATGATGTGCGAGGTGTATAATGTGCGATGTGTATGATGTGCGAGGTGTATAACGTGCGACGTGTTTGATATGCGAGGTATATAAAGTTTGACTTTTATGATGTGCGAGGTGTATAAGGTTTGACGGTTATGAAGTGCGAGGTATATAACGTTTGAATTTTATCATGTGCGAAGTGTATACCATTTGATGTGTATGATGTGCGGGGTGTTTTGCGACATGTATGATGTGCGAGGTGTATGAGCAACGTGTATGATGTGCGAGGTGTATAACGTGCGACATGTAAGATGTGCGAGGTGTACTTGCGACGTGTATGATGTGTGCGGTCTATAACGTGCGACGTGTATGATGTGCGATGTGTATAACGTTTGATGTGTATAACTTCACAGAATCACAGAATCACAGAAACCCCACAGTGCAGATAGAGGCCATTTCGGCCCATCGAGCCTGCACCGACACATATCCCATCCGATCCCCGTAACCCCCACACCAACACATATCCCACCCTATCCCTGCAACCCCACGTATTTAATCCCCCTAACACTAAGGGTCAATTTATCATAGCCAATCAACCTAACCCGCACATCTTTGGACTGTGGGAGGAAACCGGAGCACTTGTGACGTGTATGATGTGCGAGGTCTATAACGTGCAACATGTCTGATGTGCAAGGTGTATAACGTTTGACTTTTATGATGTGAAAGGTCTATAAAGTTTGATGTGTATGATTTGCGAGGTGTATAACGTTGGACGTGTATGATGTGCGAGGTGTATAACGTGTGACATGTATGATGTGCGAGGTGTATGTGCGACGTGTATGATGTGCGAGGTGTATAACGTGCAACGTGTATGATTTGCAAGATGTATAACGTTTGACGTGAATGATGTGCGAGGTGTATAACGTGTGGCATGTATGCTGTGTGAGGTGCATAACGTTTGATGTGTATGATGTGTGACATGTATGTGCGACATGTATGATGTGCGAGGTGTATAACGTGCGACGTGTATGATGTGCGAGGTGTATGCGATGTGTATGATGTGCGCGGTCTATAATGTGCGACGTGTATGATGTGCGAGGCGTATAACGTGCGACGTGTTTGATATGCGAGGTATATAACGTTTGACTTTTATGATGTGCGAGATGTATAAGGTTTGACGGTTATGAAGTGCGTGGTATATAATATTTGATGTTTATCATGTGCGACGTGTATAACATTTGATGTGTATGATGTGCGGGGTGTTTTGCGACATGTATGATGTGCAAGGTGTATGAGCGACGTGTATGATGTGCGAGGTGTATAACGTGCGACATGTATGATGTGCGAGGTGTATTTGCGACGTGTATGATGTGCGCGGTCTATAACGTGTGACGTGTATGATGTGTGAGATGAATAACGTGCGACGTGTATGATGTGCGAGGTGTATAACGTTTGACGTGTATAACTTGTGATGTGTATGATGTGCGAGGTCTATAACGTGCAACATGTATGATGTGCAAGGTGTATAACATTTGACTTTTATGATGTGCAACGTCTATAAAGTTTGATGTGTATGATGTGCGAGGTGCATAAAGTTGGACGTGTATGATGTGCGAGGTGTATAACGTGCGACGTGTATGATGTGCAAGGTCTTTGTGCGACATGTATGATGTGCGAGGTGTATAACGTGCGACGTGTATGATCTGTAAGATGTATAACTTTTGACGTGTATGATGTGCGAGGTGTATAACGTTTGACGTGTATGATGTGCGAGGTGTATAACTTGTGACGAGTATGCTGTGCGAGGTGTATAACGTTTGACATGTATGATGTGTGAGGTGTATGTCCGACGTGTATGATGTGCGAGGTGTATAACGTGCGACGTGTATGATGTGCGAGGTGTATTTGCGATGTGTATGATGTGCGCGGTCTATAACGTGCGACATGTTTGATGTGAAAGGCGTATAACGTGCGACGTGTATGATGTGCGAGGTGCATAACATGCGACGTGTATGATGTGCGAGGTGTATAATGTGCGACGTGTATGATGTGCAAGGTGTATAACGTGCGACGTGTTTGATATGCGAGGTATATAAAGTTTGACTTTTATGATGTGCGAGGTGTATAAGGTTTGACGGTTATGAAGTGCGAGGTATATAACGTTTGAATTTTATCATGTGCGAAGTGTATAACATTTGATGTGTATGATGCGCGGGGTGTTTTGCGACATGTATGATGTGCGAGGTGTATGAGCAACGTGTATGATGTGCGAGGTGTATAACGTGCGACGTGTATGACGTGCGAGGTGTATGTGCGATGTGTATGATGTGCGCGGTCTATAACGTGCGACGTGTATGACGTGTAAGGCGTATAACGTGCGATGTGTATGATGTGCGAGGTGTATAACGTGCGATGTGTATGATGTGTGAGGTGTATGTGCGACGTGTATGATGTGCGAGGTGTATAACGTGCGACGTGTATGATGTGCGAGGTGTATGTGCGATGTGTATGATGTGCGCAGTCTATAACGTGCGACGTGTATGATGTGCGAGGTGTATAACTTTTGACGTGTATAACTTGCGACGTGTATGATGTGTGAGGTCCATAAAGTGCAACATGTATGATGTGCAAGGTGTATAACGTTTGACTTTTATCATGTGCAAGGTCTATAAAGTTTGATGTGTATGATGTGCGAGGTGAATAACGTTGGACGTGTATGATGTGCGAGGTGTATAACGTGTGACATGTATGATGTGCGAGGTGTATGTGCAACGTGTATGATGTGCGAGGTGTATAACGTGCGACGTGTATGATCTGCAAGATGTATAACTTTTGACGTGTATGATGTGCGAGGTGTATAATGTGTGACGTGTATGCTGTGTGAGGTGTATAACGTTTGACGTGTATGATGTGTGACGTGTATGTGCGACATGTATGATGTGCGAGGTGTATAACGTGCGACGTGTATAATGTGCGAGGTGTATAAAGTTTGATATATATGATGTGTGAGGTGTATAACGTTTGACGTGTATGAAGTGGGAGGTGTATAACGTGCGACGTGTATGATGTGCGAGGTGTATAACGTTCGATGTGTATGAGGTGCGAGGTGTATAAAGTTTGACGTTTATGATGTGCGAGGTGTATAACGTTTGACGTGTATGAGGTGCGAGGTGTATAAAGTTTGACGTTTATGATGTGCGAGGTGTATAACGTTCGACGTGTATGATGTGGGAGGTGTATAACGTTTGACGTGTATGATGTGCGAGGTGTATAACTTTTGATGTGCATGATGTGCGAGGTCCATAACGTTTGACGTGTATGATGTGCGAGGTCTATAACGTATGACGTTTATGATGTGCGAGGTATATAAGGTTTGACGTGTATGATGTGCGAGGTGTATAACGTGCGACGTGTATGATGTGCGAGGTGTATAACGTGTGACATGTATGCTGTGCGAGGTGTATAACGTTTGACGTGTATGATGTGTGAGGTGTATGTGCGATGTGTATGATGTGCGCGGTCTATAACATGCGACGTGTATGATGTGCGAGGCGTATAACGTGCGACGTGTATGATGTGCGAGGCGTATAACGTGTGACGTGTATGATGTGCGAGGTTGTATAACGTGCGACGTGTATGATGTGCGAGGTGTATAATGTGCAACGTGTTTGATATGCGAGGTATATAAAGTTTGACTTTTACGATGTGCGAGGTGCATAAGGTTTGACGGTTATGAAGTGCGAGGTATATAACGTTTGATGTTTATCATGTGCGGGGTGTTTTGCGACATGTATGAAATGCAAGGTGTATGAACAACGTGTATGATGTGCGAGGTGTATAACGTGCGACATGTATGATGTGCGAGGTGCATGTGCGACGTGTATGTTGTGCGAGCTGTATAATGTGCAATGTGTATGATGTGGGAAGTGTATAATGTGCAACGTGTATGATGTTTGTGGTGTATAAAGGTTGATGTGTATGATGTGCGAGGTGTATAACGTTTGACGTGTATGATGTGCGAGGTCCATAACGTATGACGTGTATGATGTGCGAGGTGTATAACTTTTGATGTGTATGATGTGCAAGGTCCATAACATTTGACGTGTATGATGTGGGAGGTCTATAACGTTTGACGTTCATGATGTGCGAGGTGTATAACGTTTGACATGTATGATGTGCGAGGTGTATAACGTGCGACGTGTATGATGTGCGAGGTGTATAACGTTCGATGTGTATGATGTGCAAGGTGTATAACGTGCGACGTGTATGATGTGCGAGGTATATAACGTGCGACGTGTATGTGCGAGGTGTATAACGTTTGACGTGTATGATGTGCGAGGTGTATAACGTGTGACGTGTATGATGTGTGAGGTGTATGTGCGATGTGTATGATGTGCGCGGTCTATAACGTGCGACGTGTATGATGTGCGAGGCGTATAACGTGCGACGTGTATGATGTCCGAGGTGTATAACGTGCGACGTGTATGATGTGCGAGGCGTATAACGTGCGACGTGTATGATGTGGGAGGTGTATAACATTTGACGTGTATGATGTGCGCGGTCTATAACGTGCGACGTGTATGATGTGCGAGGCGTATAACGTGCGACGTGTTTGATATGCGAGGTATATAACGTTTGACTTTTATGATGTGCGAGGTGTATAAGGTTTGACGTGTATGATGTGCGAGGTGTATGTGCGACGTGTATGATGTGCGAGGTGTATAACGTGCGACGTGTATGATGTGCGAGGTGTATATGCGATGTGTATGATGTGCGCGGTCTATAAAGTGCGACGTGTATGATGTGCGAGGCATATAATGTGCGACGTGTGTGATGTGCGAGGTGTATAACGTGCGACGTGTATGATATGCGAGGCGTATAACGTGAGACGTGTATAATGTGCGAGGTGTATAACATTTGACGTGTATTATGTGCGAGGTGTGTAATGTGCGACGTGTATGATGTGCGAGGTGTATAACGTGCGACGTGTTTGATATGCGAGGTATATAAAGTTTGACTTTTATGATGTGCGGGGTGTTTTGCAACATGTATGATGTGCGAGGTCAGTCATAGAGTTATACAGCACAGAGGTGTATGAGCAACGTGTATGATGTGCGAGGTGTATAACGTTTGACGTGTATGAGGTGCGAGGTGTATAAAGTTTGACGTTTATGATGTGCGAGGTGTATAACGTTTGACGTGTATGATGTGCGAGGTCCATAACGTTTGACGTGCATGATGTGCGAGGTGTATAAAGTTTGACGTTTATGATGTGCGAGGTGTATAACGTGCGACGTGTATGATGTGCGAGGCGTATAACGTTTGACGTGTATGATGTGCGAGGTTGTATAACGTGCGACGTGTATGATGTGCGAGGTGTATAATGTGCGACGTGTTTGATATGCGAGGTATATAAAGTTTGACTTTTATGATGTGCGAGGTGCATAAGGTTTGACGGTTATGAAGTGCGAGGTATATAACGTTTGATGTTTATCATGTGCGGGGTGTTTTGCGACATGTATGAAATGCAAGGTGTATGAACAACGTGTATGATGTGCGAGGTGTATAACGTGCGACATGTATGATGTGCGAGGTGCATGTGCGACGTGTATGTTGTGCGAGCTGTATAATGTGCAATGTGTATGATGTGGAAAGTGTATAATGTGCAACGTGTATGATGTATGTGGTGTATAAAGTTTGATGTGTATGATGTGTGAGGTGTATAACGTTTGACGTGTATGATGTGGGAGGTGTATAACGTTTGACGTGTATGATGTGCGCGGTCTATAACGTGCGACGTGTATGATGTGCGAGGTGTATAACGTTTGACGTGTATGATGTGCGAGGTGTATAACGTTTGACGTGTATGATGTGCGAGGTCCATAACGTATGACGTGTATAATGTGCGAGGCGTATAACTTTTGATGTGTATGATGTGCAAGGTCCATAACGTTTGACGTGTATGATGTGGGAGGTCTATAACGTTTGACGTTCATGATGTGCGAGGTGTATAGCATTTGACGTGTATGATGTGCGAGGTGTATAGCATTTGATGTGTATGATGTGTGAGATATATAATGTTTGACGTTTATGATGTGCGAGGTGTATAACGCTTGACGTTTATGATGAGCGAGGTGTATAACGTTTGATGTGTATGATGTGCGAGGTGTATAACGGTTGACGTTTATGATGTGCGAGGTGTCTAACGTGCGACGTGTATGACGTGCGAGGTGTATAACGTGCGACGTGTATGATGCGCGAGGTGTATAAAGTGCGACGTGTATGATGTGCGAGGTGTATAACGTATGAAGTGTACGATGTGCGAGGTGTATAACGTTTGATGTGTATGATGTGCGAGATGTATAACGTTTGACGTGTCTGATGTGTGAGGTGTATAACGTTTGACGTGTATAATGTGCCAGGTGTATAAGGTGCGACATGTATGATGTGCGAGGTGTATAACATCTGACGTGTATGATGTGCGAGGTGTATAACTTTTGACGTATATGATGTGCGAGGTGTATGTGCAACGTGTATGATGTGCGAGGTCTATAACGTTTGATGTGTATGATGTGTGTGGTGTATAACGTTTGACATGTATGATGTGCGAGATGTATAATGTTTGATGTTTGTGATGTTCGAGATGTATCAAGCTTGACGTTTATGATGAGCGAGGTGTATAACATTTGATGTGTATGACGTGCGAGGTGTATAACGGTTGGCGTGTATGTTGCGCGAGTTGTATAACGTGCGACTTGTATGATGTGCGAGGTATATAACATGCGACGTGTATGATGTGCGAGGTGTATAAAGTGCGATGTGTATGATGTGCGAGGTGTATAACATATGAAGTGTATGATGTGCGAGGTGTATAACGTTTGATGTGTATGATGTGCGAGATGTATAACGTTTGACGTGTATGATGTGCGAGGTGTATAAAATTTGACGTGTATGATGTGCGAGGGGTATAAGGTGCGACGTGTCTGATCTGCGAGGTGTATAGCGTTTGACGTGTATGATGTGTGAGGTGTATGTGCGACGTGTATGGTGTGTGAGGTGTATAACGTTTGACGTGTATGATGTGCGAGGTGTATAGCGTTTGATGTGTATGATGTGTGAGGTGTATGTGCGACGTGTATGATATGCGAGGTGTATAACGTTCGATGTGTATGAAGTGCGATGAGTATAACCTTTGTCGGGTATGCTGTGCGAGGTGTATAAAATTTGACGTGTATGATGTGCGAGGTGTATAACGTTCGATGTGTATGATGTGCGATGAGTATAACTTTTGTCGGGTATGCTGTGCGAGGTGTATAACAGTTGACGTGTATGATGTGCGAGGTGTATAGCGTTTGACGTGTATGATGTGTGAGGTGTATGTGCGACGTGTATGATGTGCGAGGTGTATAACCTTCGATGTGTATGATGTGCGATGAGTATAACTTTTGTCGGGTATGCTGTGCGAGGTGTATAACATTTGACGTGTATGATGTGCGAGGTGCATAACGTTTGATGTGTATGATATGCAAGGTGTATAACGTTTGACGTGTATGATGTGCGAGGTGTATGTGCGACGTGTATGATGTGCGAGATGTATAACGTTTGACGTGTATGATGTGTGAGGTGTATCAAATTTGACATGTATGATGTGCGAGGGGTATAAGGTGCGACGTGTCTGATGTGCGAGGTGTATAATGTTTGACGTGTATAATGTGCCAGGTGTATAAGGTGCGACATGTATGATGTGCGAGGTGTATAACATCTGACGTGTATGATGTGCGAGGTGTATAACTTTTGACGTATATGATGTGCGAGGTGTATGTGCAACGTGTATGATGTGCGAGGTCTATAACGTTTGATGTGTATGATGTGTGTGGTGTATAACGTTTGACATGTATGATGTGCGAGGTGTATGTGCGAGGTGTATAACGTGCTACGAATATGATGTTCGAGATATATAAAGTTTGATGCGTATAATGTGCGAGGTGTATAATGTTTGACATTTATCCTGTGTGAGGTGTATAACGTTTGATGTGTATGATGTGCGAGGTGTATAACATTTGATGTGTATGATGTGTGAGGTGTATAACGTTTGATGTGTATGATGTGCGAGGTGTATAGCTTTTGACGTATAAGATCTGCGAGGTGTATAACGTTTGACGTGTATGATGTGCCAGGTGTATAAGGTGCGACATGTATGATGTGCGAGGTGTATAACATTTGACGTGTAAGATGTGCGAGGTGTATAACGTTTGACGTATATGATGTGCAAGGTGTATGTGCAACGTGTATGATGTGCGAGGTCTATAACGTTTGATGTGTATGATGTGTGAGGTGTATAACGTTTGACATGTATGATGTGCGAGGTGTATGTGCGACGTGTCTGATGTGCGAGGTGTATAACTTGTGACATGCATGATGTGCGAGGTGTAGAACGTTTGATGTGTACGATGTGCGAGGTGTATAGCATTTGACGTCTATGATGTGCGAGGTGTATAGCATTTGATGTGTATGATGAGCGAGATGTATAAAGTTTGACATGTATGATGTGTGAGGTCTATAACATTTGATGTGTATGATGTGCGAGGTGTATAACATGTGACGTGTATGATGTGCGAGGTGTATAACGTTTGACATGTACGATGTGCGAGGTGTATAGCATTTGACGTGTATGATGTGCGAGGTGTATAGCATTTGATGTGTATGATGTGCGAGATGTATAAAGTTTGACATGTATGATGTGCGAGGTCTATAACATTTGATGTGTATGATGTGCGAGGTGTATAACGAGTGATGTGTATGATGTGCGAGGTGTATAACGTTTGATGTGTCTGATGAGCGAGATGTATAAAGTTTGACGTGTATGATGTACCAGGTGTATAGTGTTTGACGTGTATGATGTGTGAGGTGTATGTGCGACGTGTATGATGTGTGAGGTGTATAACGTTTGACGTGTACGATGTGCGAGGTGTATAGCGTTTGACGTGTATGAAGTGTGAGGTGTATGTGCGACGTGTATGATGTGCGAGGTGTATAACGTTCGATGTGTATGATGTGCGATGAGTATAACTATTGTCGGGTATGCTGTGCGAGGTGTATAACTTTTGACGTATAAGATGTGCGAGGTGTATAACGTTTGACGTGTATGATGTGCCAGGTGTATAAGGTGCGACATGTATGATGTGCGAGGTGTATAACATTTGACGTGTATGATGTGCGAGGCGTATAACGTTTGATGTATATGATGTGCAAGGAGTATGTGCAACGTGTATGATGTGCGAGGTCTATAACGTTTGATGTGTACGATGTGCGAGGTGTATGTGCGACGTGTCTGATGTGCGAGGTGTATAACTTGTGACATGCATGATGTGCGAGGTGTAGAACGTTTGATGTGTACGATGTGCGAGGTGTATAGCATTTGACGTCTATGATGTGCGAGGTGTATAGCATTTGATGTGTATGATGAGCGAGATGTATAAAGTTTGACATGTATGATGTGTGAGGTCTATAACATTTGATGTGTATGATGTGCGAGGTGTATAACATGTGACGTGTATGATGTGCGAGGTGTATAACGTTTGACGTGCATGATGTGCGAGGTGTATAACGTTTGACATGTACGATGTGCGAGGTGTATAGCATTTGACGTGTATGATGTGCGAGGTGTATAGCATTTGATGTGTATGATGTGCGAGATGTATAAAGTTTGACATGTATGATGTGCGAGGTCTATAACATTTGATGTGTATGATGTGCGAGGTGTATAACGAGTGATGTGTATGATGTGCGAGGTGTATAACGTTTGATGTGTCTGATGAGCGAGATGTATAAAGTTTGACGTGTATGATGTACCAGGTGTATAGTGTTTGACGTGTATGATGTGTGAGGTGTATGTGCGACGTGTATGATGTGTGAGGTGTATAACGTTTGACGTGTACGATGTGCGAGGTGTATAGCGTTTGACGTGTATGAAGTGTGAGGTGTATGTGCGACGTGTATGATGTGCGAGGTGTATAACGTTCGATGTGTATGATGTGCGATGAGTATAACTATTGTCGGGTATGCTGTGCGAGGTGTATAACATTTGACGTGTATGATGTGCGAGGTGTATAACGTGCGACGTGTATGATGTGCGAGGTGCATAACGTATGAAGTGTATGATGTGCGCGGTGTATAAAATTTGACGTGTATGATGTGCGAGGTGTATAAGGTGTGACATGTATGATGTGTGAGGTGCATAACATTTGACGTGTATGATGTGCGAGGTGTATAGCTTTTGACGTGTATGATGTGCGAGGTGTATGTGCGATGTGTATGATGTGTGAGGTGTATAACGTGCTACGAGTATGATGTGCGAGATGTATAAAGTTTGACGTGTATGATGTGCGAGGTGCATAATGTTTGACGTGTATGATGTGCGAGGTGTATAATGTGTGACGTGTATGATGTGGGAGGTGTATAACGTTTGATGTGTATGATGTGCGAGGTGTATAACATTTGACGTGTATGATGTGCGAGGTGTGTGTGCGACGTGTATGATATGCGATGTGTATAACGTGCGACGTGTATGGTGTGCGAGGTGTATAACGTTTGATGTGTATGATGTGCGAGGTTTATAACATTTGACGTGTATGATGTGCGAGGTGTATAACGTTTGATGTCAATGATGTGCGAGGTGTATAACGTGGGACGTGTATGATGTGCGAGGTGTATAACGTATGACATTTATGATGTGCGAGGTGTATAACGTTTGACATGTACGATGTGCGAGCTGTATAGCATTTGACGTGTATGATGTGCGACGTGTATAGCATTTGATGTGTATGATGTGCGAGATGTAAAAAGTTTGACATGTATGATGTGCGAGATCTATAACATTTGATGTGTATGATGTGTGAGGTGTATAACGTTTGACGTGTACGATGTGCGAGGTGTATAGCGTTTGACGTGTATGATGTGTGAGGTGTATGTGCGACGTGTATGATGTGCGAGGTGTATGACGTTCGATGCGTATGATGTGCGATGAGTATTACTTTTGTTGGGTATGCTGTGCGAGGTGTATAACATTTGACGTGTATGACATGCAAGGTGTATAACGTTTGACGTGTACGATGTGCGAAGTGTATAGCATTTGATGTGTATGATGTGCGAGATGTATAAAGTTTGACATGTATGATGTGCGAGGTGTATAACGTTTGATGTGTATGATGTGCGAGATGTATAAAGTTTGACGTGTATGATGTGCGAGGTGTATAGCGTTTGATGTGTATGATGTGTGACATGTATGTGCGATGTGTATGATGTGTGAGGTGTATAATGTTTGACGTGTACGATGTGCGAGGTGTATAGCGTTTGACGTGTATGATGTGTGAGGTGTATGTGCGGCGTGTATGATGTGTGAGGTGTATAAAGTTCGATGTATATGATGTGCGATGAGTATAACTTTTGTCGGGTATACTGTGCAAGGTGTATAACATTTGACATGTATGATGTGCGAGGTGCATAACGTTTGATGTATATGATATGCAAGGCGTATAACGTTAGACGTGTACGATGTGCGAGGTGTATAGCATTTGACGTGTATGATGTGCGAAGTGTATAGCATTTGATGTGTATGATGTGCGAGGTTAATAACGTTTGACGTGTATGATGTGCGAGGTTAATAACGTTTGACGTGTATGATGTGCGAGGTGTATAATGTGTGACGTGTATGATGTGCGAGGTGTATAACGTTTGATGTGTATGATGTGCGAGGTGTATAACGTGCGACGTGTATGATGTGTGAGGTGTATAACGTATGACATTTATGATGTGCGAGGTGTGTAACGTTTGACATGTATGATGTGCGAGTTTTATAACATTTGACGAGTATGATGTGCGAGATGTATAATGTTTGATGTTTATGATGTTCGAGGTGTATCACGCTTGACGTTTATGATGAGCGAGGTGTATAACGTTTGATGTGTATGACGTGCGAGGTGCATAACGGTTGGCGTGTATGTTGCGCGAGGTGTATATCGTGCGACTTGTATGATGTGCGAGGTGTATAACATGCGACGTGTATGATGTGCGAGGTGTATAAAGTGCGATGTGTATGATGTGCGAGGTGTATAACATATGAAGTGTATGATGTGCGAGGTGTATAACGTTTGATGTGTAAGATGTGCGAGATGTATAACGTTTGACGTGTATGATGTGCGAGGTGTATAAAATTTGACGTGTATGATGTGCGAGGGGTATAAGGTGCGACCTGTCTGATCTGCGAGGTGTATAATGTTTGGCGTGTATAATGTGCCAGGTGTATAAGGTGCGACATGTATGATGTGCGAGGTGTATAACATTTGACGTGTAAGATGTGCGAGGTGTATAGCATTTGACGTGTATGATGTGCGAAGTGTATAGCATTTGATGTGTATGATGTGCGAGATGTATAAAGTTTGACATGTATGATGTGCGAGGTCTATAACATTTGATGTGTAAGATGTGCGAGGTGTATAATGTGTCACGTGTATGATGTGCGAGGTGTATAACCTTTGACTTGCATGATGTGCGAGGTGTAGAACGTTTGACGTGTACGATGTGCGAGGTGTATAGCATTTGACGTGTATGATGTGCGAAGTGTATAGCATTTGATGTGTATGATGTGCAAGATGTATAAAGATTGACATGTATGATGTGTGAGGTCTATATCATTTGATGTGTATGATGTGCGAGGTGTATAACGTTTGACGTGTATGATGTGCGAGGTGCATAAGTTGCAACGTGTCTGATGTGGGAGGTGTATAACATTTGATGTGTATGATGTGCAAGGTCTATAACATTTGATGTG
Organism: Somniosus microcephalus; assembly: GCF_052327205.1. Classification (NCBI taxonomy): domain Eukaryota; kingdom Metazoa; phylum Chordata; class Chondrichthyes; order Squaliformes; family Somniosidae; genus Somniosus; species Somniosus microcephalus. Next base: position 206,596,222 of record NC_140993.1, on the reverse strand, counting down.
TATGATGTGCGAGGTGTATAACGTTTGACATGTATGATGTGCGAGGTGTATGTGCGACGTGTATGATGTGTGAGGTGTATAACGTGCTACGAGTATGATGTGCGAGATGTATAAAGTTTGACGTGTATGATGTGCGAGGTGCATAATGTTTGACGTGTATGATGTGCGAGGTGTATAATGTGTGACTTGTATGATGTGCGAGGTGTATAACGTTTGATGTGTATGATGTGCGAGGTGTATAACGTTTGACGTGTATGATGTGCGAGGTGTATGTGCGACGTGTATGATGTGCGATGTGTATAACGTGCGACGTGTATGGTGTGCGAGGTGTATAACGTTTGATGTGTATGATGTGCGACGTTAATAACGTTTGACGTGTATGATGTGCGAGGTGTATACTGTGTGACGTGTATGATGTGCGAGGTGTATAACATTTGATGTGTATGATGTGCGAGGTGTATAACGCTTGACGTTTATGGTGAGCGAGGTGTATAACGTTTGATGTGTATGATGTGCGAGGTGTATAACGTGCGACGTGTATGATGTGTGAGGTGTATAACGTATGACATTTATGATGTGCAAGGTGTGTAACGTTTGACATGTATGATGTGCGAGTTTTATAACATTTGACGAGTATGATGTGCGAGATGTATAATGTTTGACGTTTATGATGTGCGAGGTGTATCACGCTTGACGTTTATGATGAGCGAGGTGTATAACGTTTGATGTGTATGATGTGCGAGGTGTATAACGTGCGACGTGTATGATGTGCGAGGTGTATAACGTGTGACGTGTATGATGTGCGAGGTGTATAAAGTGCGACGTGTATGATGTGCGAGGTGTATAACATATGAAGTGTATGATGTGCGAGGTGTAAAACGTTTGATGTGTATGATGTGCGAGGTGTATAAAATTTGACGTGTATGATGTGCGAGGGGTATAAGGTGCGACGTGTCTGATCTGCGAGGTGTATAACATTTGGCGTGTATAATGTGCCAGGTGTATAAGGTGCGACATGTATGATGTGCGAGGTGTATAACATTTGACGTGTATGATGTGCGAGGTGTAGAACGTTTGACGTATATGATGTGCAAGGCGTATGTGCAACGTGTATGATGTGCGAGGTCTATAACGTTTGATGTGTATGATGTGTGAGGTGTATAACGTTTGACATGTATGATGTGCGAGGTGTATGTGCGACGTGTCTGATGTGTGAGGTGTATAACGTTTGACGTGCATGATGTGCGAGGTGTAGAACGTTTGACGTGTACGATGTGCGAGGTGTATAGCATTTGACGTGTATGATGTGCGAGGTGTATAGCATTTGATGTGTATGATGTGTGAGATGTATAAAGATTGACATGTATGATGTGTGAGGTCTATAACATTTGATGTGTATGATGTGCGAGTTGTATAACCTGTGAGGTGTATGATGTGCGAGGTGTATAACGTTTGACGTGCATGATGTGCGAGGTGTATAACGTTTGACATGTACGATGTGTGAGCTGTATAGCATTTGACGTGTATGATGTGCGAGGTGTATAGCATTTGATGTGTATGATGTGCGAGATGTATAAAGTTTGACATGTATGATGTGCGAGGTCTATAACATTTGATGTGTATGATGTGCGAGGTGTGTAACGTGTGATGTGTATGATGTGCGAGGTGTATAACGTTTGATGTATATGATGAGCGAGGTGTATAACGTTTGATGTGTATGATGTGCGAGATGTATAACGTTTGACGTGTATGATGTGCGAGGTGTATAAAATTTGACGTGTATGATGTGCGAGGGGTATAAGGTGCGACGTGTCTGATCTGCGAGGTGTATAATGTTTGGCGTGTATAATGTGCCAGGTGTATAAGGTGCGACATGTATGATGTGCGAGGTGTATAACATTTGACGTGTAAGATGTGCGAGGTGTATAACGTTTGATGTATATGATGTGCAAGGTGTATGTGCAACATGTATGATGTGCGAGGTCTATAACGTTTGATGTGTATGATGTGTGAGGTGTATAATGTTTGACATGTATGATGTGCGAGGTGTATGTGCGACGTGTCTGATGTGCGAGGTGTATAACGTTTGACTTGCATGATGTGCGAGGTGTAGAACGTTTGACGTGTACGATGTGCGAGGTGTATAGCATTTGACGTGTATGATGTGTGAGGTGTATAAAGATTGACATATATGATGTGTGAGGTCTATAACATTTGATGTGTATGATGTGCGAGGTGTATAACGTGTGACGTGTATGATGTGCGAGATGTATAACGTTTGACGTGTATGATGTGCGAGGTGTATAAGTTGCAACGGGTCTGATGTGGGAGGTGTATAACATTTGATGTGTATGATGTGCAAGGTCTATAACATTTGATGTGTATGATGTGCGAGGTGTATAATGTTTGACATGTATGATGTGCGAGGTGTATGTGCGACGTGTATGATGTGTGAGGTGTATAACGTGCTACGAGCATGATGTGCGAGATGTATAAAGTTTGACGTGTATGATGTGCGAGGTGCATAATGTTTGACGTGTATGATGTGCGGGGTGTATAATGTGTGACTTGTATGATGTGCGAGGTGTATAACGTTTGATGTGTATGATGTGCGAGTTGTATAACGTTTGACGTGTATGATGTGCGAGGTGTATGTGCGACGTGTATGATGTGCGATGTGTATAACGTGCAACGTGTATGGTGTGCGAGGTGTATAACGTTTGATGTGTATGATGTGCGAGGTTAATAACGTTTGACGTGTATGATGTGCGAGGTGTATACTGTGTGACGTGTATGATGTGCGAGGTGTATAACATTTGATGTGTATGATGTGCGAGGTGTATAACGCTTGACGTTTATGGTGAGCGAGGTGTATAACGTTTGATGTGTATGATGTGCGAGGTGTATAACGTGCGACGTGTATGATGTGTGAGGTGTATAACGTATGACATTTATGATGTGCGAGGTGTGTAACGTTTGACATGTATGATGTGCGAGTTTTATAACATTTGACGAGTATGATGTGCGAGATGTATAATGTTTGACGTTTATGATGTGCGAGGTGTATCGCGCTTGACATTTATGATGAGCGAGGTGTATAGCGTTTGATGTGTATGACGTGCGAGGTGTATAACGGTTGCCGTGTATGATGTGTGAGGTGTATAACGTGCGACGTGTATGATGTGCGAAGTGTATAACATGCGACGTGTATGATGTGCGAGGTGTATAAAGTGCGACGTGTATGATGTGCGAGGTGTATAACATATGAAGTGTATGATGTGCGAGGTGTATAACGTTTGATGTGTATGATGTGCGAGATGTATAACATTTGACGTGTATGATGTGCAAGATGTATAAAATTTGAAGTGTATGATGTGCGAGGGGTATAAGGTGCGACGTGTCTGATCTGCGAGGTGTATAACGTTTGGCGTGTATAATGTGCCAGGTGTATAAGGTGCGACATATATGATGTGCGAGGTGTATAACATTTGACGTGTATGATGTGCAAGGTGTATAACGTTTGACGTATATGATGTGCAAGGTGTAAGTGCAACGTGTATGATGTGCGAGGTCTATAACGTTTGATGTGTATGATGTGTGAGGTGTATAACGTTTGCCATGTATGATGTGCGAGGTGTATGTGCGACGTGTCTGATGTGTGAGGTGTATAACGTTTGACGTGCATGCTGTGCGAGGTGTAGAACGTTTGACGTGTACGATGTGCGAGGTGTATAGCATTTGATGTGTATGATGTGTGAGATGTATAAAGATTGACATGTATGATGTGTGAGGTCTATAACATTTGATGTGTATGATGTGCGAGGTGTATAACGTGTGACGTGTATGATGTGCGAGGTGTATAACGTTTGGCGTGCATGATGTGCGAGGTGTATAACGTTTGACATATACGATGTGCTAGCTGTATAGCATTTGACGTGTATGATGTGCGAGATGTATAAAGTTTGACGTGTATGATGTGCGAGGTCTATAACATTTGATGTGTATGATGTGCGAGGTGTGTAACGTGTGACGTGTATGATGTGCGAGGTGTATAATGTTTGATGTGTATGATGAGCGAGATGTATAAAGTTTGACGTGTATGATGTACCAGGTGTATATCGTTTGACGTGTATGATGTGTGAGGTGTATGTGCGACGTGTATGATGTGTGAGGTGTATAACATTTGACGTGTACGATGTGCGAGTGTATAGCATTTGACGTGTATGATGTGTGAGGTGTATATGCGACGTGTATGATGTGCGAGGTGTATAACGTTCGATGTGTATGATGTGCGATGAGTATAACTTTTGTCGGGTATGCTGTGCGAGGTGTATAGCATTTGACGTGTATGATGTGCGAGGTGTATAGCATTTGACGTGTATGATGTGTGAAGTGTATAGCATTTGATGTGTATGATGTGCGAGATGTATAAAGTTTCACGTGTATGATGTGCGAGGTGTATAACTTTTGACGTATATGATGTGCGAGGTGTATGTGCAAAGTGTATGATGTGCCAGGTGTATAAGGTGCGACATGTATGATTTGCGAGGTGTATAACATTTGACGTGTATGATGTGCGAGGTGTATAACTTTTGACGTATATGATGTGCGAGGTGTATGTGCAGCGTGTATGATGTGCGAGGTCTATAACGTTTGATGTGTATGATGTGTGAGGTGTATAACGTTTGATGTGTATGATGTGCGAGGTGTATAACTTTTGACGTATAAGATGTGCGAGGTGTATAACGTTTGATGTGTATGATGTGCCAGGTGTATAAGGTGCGACATGTATGATGTGCGAGGTGTATAACGTTTGACGTATATGATGTGCAAGGTGTATGTGCAACGTGTATGATGTGCGAGGTCTATAACGTTTGATGTGTATGCTGTGTGAGGTGTATAACGTTTGACATGTATGATGTGCGAGGTGTATGTGCGACGTGTCTGATGTGCGAGGTGTATAACTTTTGACATGCATGATGTGCGAGGTGTAGAACGTTTGATGTGTACGATGTGCGAGGTGTATAGCATTTGACGTGTATGATGTGCGAGGTGTATAGCATTTGATGTGTATGATGGGCGAGATGTATAAAGTTTGACATGTATGATGTGTGAAGTCTATAACATTTGATGTGTATGATGTGCGAGGTGTATGTAGCCAAGTGGGGAAAATGCAGTGAATATTTAAGTCCACTAGATGGCGCGGTTCATTTTCCCCTTTAGTAATTTGAACAAGGAGAAAAGGATTATGGGTAGGACCATGTGATGCCAGAGGAACCTCCCCTTTCTTCACAGCCTCCATTTTCTACATCCAGCGTGAGAGATTTCTTGAGGGAGCTGGGGTGAATATGACTTTTGAAATGAACTTATTCTGTGTTTTCTTGTAAGATGTAACAAGTGATAACGGGACATAAGAATGTATTGTACTATTGGTTTTGTTTTGTATAATGAGTGTTAGCTAACTAACTAACTGCACCTGTGGTTTGCCTCGTGTTCTGTGCTACAGCAAGCCACTGCCGTATTTTATCGACTGTGTTTTCTTGTATTTGCCGTATTTCCGTCTTATCCGTATTTTATACAATTAAATGTGGTTTTATGTATTTACAACTACATCCTAAGCCTAGAATCCAAGTTATCAATTCAGAATAAAAAACCCCAGAAAAAAGAAAGTTCTGTGTCCTGTGCTGTTCCATTTCGCCAGGCTACACATTTTGGTACCAGGAGTGGGGTCTGTTAGCTTGGAGTTTCTCAGACTCGGTAAAGAAAAAATACATAAAATACGGCAGTGGGGGAAGAGCGGTGTGGTGCCAAGTGGACCTGGAGACGGACGGAGAGTGCTGCCTGGGGTTGCTAAGGAGGACCAGACCAGACAGACGGGATCCAGAGGGCGCCAGGACCAATCTGGGAGAGGACCCATCAAGGCACCGAGGAGGGACACCATTGGAGAAGAATCGTCGCAGCTGCCATCCCATTCAGTGGCTTTCAGGGACTTGTGAACTGAGTCAAAATGTTAGAGTCTCCTGATGAGGAGGTTGGAGCTCACACTTCGGATGTTGAGGACAATACCTCTAGTGTGGGTGAGGGCAACCGGATAGATGAACTCAAGTCACAGATTTCAGAGTTGAAAAAAAACCATGACCAAGCAATGGCAATTATTGCCACTCTAGGTAATGGGGCAACCAAGTCATATGTGTATGTACCTAGAGAGCGTCAGATCCAACCATTCAGTGGTGAGGTATCTAAAGATAGTCGTTCAGTTGATGAGCTCATTGAAGAGGTTGAAAGTGTACTACGAGCTAGAGATCAGACTCCTGCAGAGCAGGTAGATTTCATTCGATCTTTGTTGATGGGGGCAGCCCTACAGGAAATTAGGTTACGGTTGGGTGGAGAGTCTAAGCAGCCCAGTGACCTATTCAGTTACCTAAGGGGGGCTTTCACCAAAAAACGCAGTGAGTCTCAGCTGTTAGAAACTTTCCATGGACACAAGCAAGAAGAGGGTGAAGATTTCCTAGAATACTCACATGCACTCTCTCAGATTATTAGAGCTGTGGTAAAGCAATCACCAGATGCTGTGCCGAACACAAAACGGGTTGTCAGAAACAGATTTGTTGATGGTGTTAGAGATCCCTCACTCCGGAGAGAGTTGCGCAAGTTTGTACGAGGCAACCCCCAGTCTACCCTGTTTGATGTACGTGAGGAAGCTGTCTTATGGTCCTTAGAAGACCAGCCCTGTAGCACTAAAGTTGCAAAGAGCAAGAATGTAGTGTGTGACAGTACGGGGAGGGATCTTCAGTGTTCTGTCATTGGGGTACCAGGCAGCCAGGCTGTCACTTTACAGGATGTTTTTAAAGTGGTGGCGGAGCAGGGTAAAGCTATCGGGGAACTAACAGAGGCAGTACGGGGTCTTGCTCTACAGAAGGAAAACACTGGTAATGACAAGGTTGGGAAACCTAGAGCCAAGCCAAAGTTCACTGATGAAGGTCAGCCTATTTGCTTTAAGTGTAACGGGGCGGGGCACATTGCCAAACAGTGTCCTCAGAAGCACAAGGTAGCAAACACATCCACCGATACCGGCTGGGGTGCAGGAAAACTAGCTCCCTCGATTGCCATGAGCCGGGCAATGCGAGGAAAACCTGCAGGCTCTCAGAACAGTACTTGTATTCGTGACAGATTTCTTGACCGTGCAATAGGTAAATGTCCAGTAGTAGATCTCAAGATTGGGGGGGTTACTGCTAACTGTTTACTGGATACTGGGAGCCAAGTCAGCACTATTACTGAAGGTTTTTTCAGAGAGCACCTACTTGGGAGGGATGAGGATATGCTGTCTACAACCGGGTGGCTTAAGATCACTGCCGCCAACGGGTTGGACATTCCCTACTTGGGCTACCTTGAGTTAGACGTTGAAACTATGGGCATAACCTTACCCGAGTGTGGTTTCCTGGTAGTCAAAGAGCATCAGCAGTCACAGCCTGCAGCACCAGGTCTTACTGGTATGAACATCATCAGCCGATGCAGACAACTAGTTCATGCTGAGTTTGACACTACTCTAGGGGGAAAGTTAGATTCAGATTGGAGGGAAGCATTTCAGCAAGTACAACAGTGTAACATCACTCCAAAGTCATCTTCTGTCCGTGTAGCTGGTAGGGGTTCTGTACATGTGCCTGCGTCTTCCATAGCTACAGTCTATGTAAAGGGACTTAAAACTCAGTCAGGTGACAGCACTAAAATGCTGTTGGAGCCAGGTAACACACCATTGCCCGGTGGCCTGGTAGTTGTCCCCACTCTAGTTGAATCAAAGGGACATTTATTTCCAGTGCAGGTGGTAAATTTCTCTGAGGAGGATGCGTGGTTAAGCCCCAGGACCAGGCTTGGTATTCCGACTCAGGCAGAGTGTGTAGACAAGGACTCCTGTGAGGTGCGATTTCAACGCATCTCCGCTGACACAGAGGAAGTAACTGTTGGCAGAAAAGAAGGACAGATGACAGACCAAGACATTCAGTTGCTTTTGGACAAACTACACATAGGTGGCACACAGGGCCAACAAGCAGAGTTAGGTGCACTTTTAGCCAGGTATTCGGAAGTATTTGCTTTTAAGGATGAGGACCTAGGCTACACTGATAAAGTTGAGCATGAGATTAACTTGGTAGATGACGCACCAGTTACAGAGCCATACCGTCGTGTCCCACCTACACTGTACAAAGAGGTGAGGGACCACATCACTAAGCTTCTAAGAAAGCGTGTCATCCAGGAGAGCAATAGTTCATACGCTTCACCCATAGTGGTAGTTCGTAAGACTGATGGAGACATACGACTATGTGTTGACTTTAGGAAACTAAACTCAAAAACCAGACGTGACGCATTTCCTTTGCCCCGCATTGACGAGAGTTTTGATGCCCTTCATGGTGCAAAGTTCTTCTCGACCATTGATCTTGCAAGTGGGTACCACCAGGTTGCTGTTCGTGAAAGTGACAGGCCTAAGACTGCTTTTACAACTCCTTCTGGCCTTTTTGAGTACCTCAGAATGCCTTTTGGTGTCTGTAATGGACCTGCGACTTTTCAACGACTTATGCAAGCGACTATGAGCGACTTAGTGTTCCACATCCTATTGGTGTATTTAGATGACATCCTTGTGTTCTCTCAGACCTTCCCGGACCATTTAGAGAGGCTTGAGACAGCTCTAAGACGACTGAAAGAGACAGGCTTGAAAGTAAAGCTTGAAAAGTGTCACTTCCTGCAGCAGGAAGTCAGGTTCCTTGGGCATCAAATTTCAGGGGAGGGTATAGGGACAGATCCAGAGAAAATTGCCGCCGTAAAGAAGTGGCAGGTCCCCAGTACAGTTAAAGATCTGAGGTCATTTCTTGGCTTCTGTAGTTATTACAGGAGGTTCATTGAGGATTTTTCTAAACGAGCTGGCCCTCTCCATGACGTAGTCAATGCATGCCTTAGGGAAGACAGCCCAGCAAAAGCAAAACGGTTGTTTGAAGGTTCATGGACAGCTGAGTGCCAAGCTGCTTTCGAACAGTTGAAAGAAAAGCTGATCAGTGCTCCAGTGTTAGGTTACGCAGATTTCACTCAGCCTTTCATTGTAGAGATGGATGCCAGTAACCTAGGATTAGGTGCCATCCTCCACCAGCAGCAGGGAGATAGGAAGAGAGTGATAGCATATGCCAGTAGGAGGCTCCGTAATGCTGAAAGAAATGACAGAAACTACAGCAGTATGAAACTAGAGCTCCTCGCCCTCAAATGGGCTGTTTCAGAGAAATTTCAAGGTTACCTTCTAGGTTCCAAGTTCACTGTCATAACAGATAACAACTCCCTGTGTCACCTTTCTACAGCTAAGTTAGGTGCTGTTGAGCAAAGATGGGTGGCTCAGTTAGCTGTTTTTGACTTTGACGTCAAGTACTGCCCAGGCCGCTGTAATGCAGCAGCAGATGCCCTCTCTAGGCAGCCGTTAGCAGGGGAGCCCGAGTCAGACAGTGGGGATGCAGACTATGATGATTGTGTGGCCATATGTAATGTCATTCACAAGGGAACAGCTCTAGGACCAGACTTAGTGACAGCAGGAGTCAAGTGCTGTAAAGTCAGACAGATCCGTGTTTCGGACGCAGAAGAAAGTACTGAGCATAGTGAGTCGCAGGGTAACACACCAACACTTCCCGGTTACTCTAAAGAGGAACTACGTAAGTTTCAGGACACAGACCCCACCCTCAGCGTGTTTAGGAAGTTTTGGGGTGAGCAGCAAAAGCCAACTTACAAGGAGAGGTCGCAGTTATCCAAGCTAGTATTATCCACGTTAAAGCAGTGGCACCGTATTTGTGAGCAAGATGGCTTGTTGTACCGTGTAATCGAGGATGTCCATGTTGGTGAATGTCACCAGCTACTACTGCCCTCTTGTTTGAAAGAAGGTGTGCATGATCGTATGGGCCATCAGGGAATAGAGTGCACACAGAACCTTTTGAGACAGAGATGTTTTTGGGTTGGGATGTATGAGGATGTGGAACAGTGGGTCAAGAAATGCGAGAGGTGTGTTTTGACAAAAATGCCCCACCCCAAGATACATGCCCCTATGAAATCATTTCTAGCCTCCCGGCCCCTTGAAGTAGTTGCTGTAGATTTCACCATGCTGGAACCGGCCTCTGATGGTCGTGAGAATGTGTTAGTGGTGACAGATGTTTTCACTAAATTCACACAAGCCTTCCCTACTCGGGACCAAAAGGCTGATACCACGGCAAAAGCCCTTCTCAAAGAGTGGTTCATGAAGTATGGGGTCCCAGAAAGATTGCATTCAGACAGAGGTCGAAATTTTGAGAGTGAAATCATTGCCGAGCTGTGTAAGCTTTATGGTGTAAAGAAAACCCGCACTACCCCACACCACCCGGAAGGAAATGCTCAATGTGAGAGATTCAACAGACCTTTACATGATCTTTTGCGTACACTGCCTCCAGAAAAGAAACGCCGCTGGCCTGAGCACTTATCTGAGTTGGTGTTTGCCTACAATGTAACACCCCATGCTACGACTGGCTACTCACTGTACTATCTGCTTTTCGGGGTTCATCCACACCTTCCTGTAGATGCTTTATTAGGTCAGGAGCAAGTGTTAGACAAGAAACATGAGTGGTTGGTTGTCCACCAAGAGTGTTTGAATGAGGCACATGCAAGGGCAAGAGAGTACACTGAAAAGAAATCAGCTCAAAGAATTGAACTTAACAAAGACAAAGTGTACTGTCCAACCATTGAGGTGGGTCAGCTGGTATACTTACGACACAGGCCTTTGGGTAGGAACAAAATTCAGGATGCTTGGGGTCCTACTGTGTACAGAGTGGTGGAGGTACAGGGCACTACACATGCAGTTGAGCCTTTAGAGGGCGGTCCTTTAAAAAGGGTCCATAGAGTTAATCTTAGGCCATGTGTTACCCCTGTCCCTGAGCCTAGGCGGATGAGAACCAAGTCCCCTGTCACCGTACCCCCTGTCACTCTTTTGACAGAATCGTTGCCAGAGCCCTCTGATACTGAGTTTGTTGTGGTAGAGGAAGTCACCTATCCAGAGTTAACTCAGGAGGAAAAAGTAAACAATGATCCTGTTGGTAACGCCCAAGAGGTACAGGAATCAGAGGCTGTTTCTGAGCCAGAGCATTCAGATCCTTCTGAGTGTGGGACTGAGGTTGAGGTACCCATTCCGGCTCCTCGCAGAACTAAAAGAGCCAATGCTGGGGTAAACCCTAACCTGTACCATTTGCCTCAGTCAGCCTGTAATGCAGTCTCACTCAGTCCTGGGGTGTTCTCTCATGTTTTATCTAATCTGGGTGCTGCATTTTTTCGAGAAGCTGTAAAAGAAGTGAAAAACTGGTGCTAAGTCACCGAGGACGTTGACTTTAAAGCAGGGGAGAATGTAGCCAAGTGGGGAAAATGCAGTGAATATTTAAGTCCACTAGATGGCGCGGTTCATTTTCCCCTTTAGTAATTTGAACAAGGAGAAAAGGATTATGGGTAGGACCATGTGATGCAAAAGGAACCTCCCCTTTCTTCACAGCCTCCATTTTCTACATCCAGCGTGAGAGATTTCTTGAGGGAGCTGGGGTGAATATGACTTTTGAAATGAACTTATTCTGTGTTTTCTTGTACGATGTAACAAGTGATAACGGGACATAAGAATGTATTGTACTATTGGTTTTGTTTTGTATAATGAGTGTTAGCTAACTAACTAACTGCACCTGTGGTTTGCCTCGTGTTCTGTTCTACAGCAAGCCACTGCTGTATTTTATCGACTGTGTTTTCTTGTATTTGCCGTATTTCCGTCTTTTCCGTATTTTATACAATTAAATGTGGTTTTATGTATTTACAACTACATCCTAAGCCTAGAATCCAAGTTATCAATTCAGAATTAAAAACACCAGAAAAAAGAAAGTTCTGTGTCCTGTGCTGTTCCATTTCGCCAGGCTACATGTATAACATGTGACGTGTATGATGTGCGAGGTGTATAACGTTTGACGTGCATGATCTGCGAGGTGTATAACGTTTGACATGTACGATGTGCGAGGTGTATAGCATTTGATGTGTATGATGTGCAAGATGTATAAAGTTTGACATGTATGATGTGCGAGGTCTATAACATTTGATGTGTATGATGTGCGATGAGTATAACTATTGTCGGGTATGCTGTGCGAGGTGTATAAAGTGCGACGTGTATGATGTGCGAGGAGCATAACGTATGAAGTGTAGGATGTGCGCGGTGTATAACGTTTGATGTGTATGATGTGCGAGATGTATAACGTTTGACGTGTATGATGTGTGAGGTGTATAAAATTTGACGTGTATGATGTGCGAGGGGTATAAGGTGCGACGTGTCTGATGTGTGAGGTGTATAATGTTTGACGTGTATAATGTGCCAGGTGTATAAGGTGCGACATGTATGATGTGCGAGGTGTATAACATTTGACGTGTATGATGTGCGAGGTGTATAACGTTCGATGTGTATGATGTGCGATGAGTATAACTTTTGTCGGGTATGCTGTGCGAGGTGTATAACAGTTGACGTGTATGATGTGCAAGGTGTATAACGTTTGACGTGTACGATGTGCGAGGTGTATAGTGTTTGACGTGTATGATGTGTGAGGTGTATGTGCGACGTGTATGATGTTCGAGGTGTATGACGTATGATGTGCGATGAGTATAACTTTTGTTGGGTATGCTGTGCGAGGTGTATAACATTTGACGTGTATGATGTGCAAGGTCTATAACATTTGATGTGTATGATGTGCAAAGTCTATAACATTTGATGTGTATGATGTGCGAGGTGTATAACGTTCGATGTGTATGCTGTGCGATGAGTATAACTTTTGTCGGGTATGCTGTGCGAGGTGTATAACGTTTGACGTGTACGATGTGTGAGGTGTATAGCATTTGACGTGTATGATGTGCGAAGTGTATAGCATTTGATGTGTATGATGTGCGAGATGTATAAAGTTTGACATGTATGATGTGCGAGGTCTATAACATTTGATGTGTATGATGTGCGAGGTGTATAACGTGTGATGTGTATGATGTGCGAGATGGATAAAGTTTGACGTGTTTGATGTTCGAGGTGTATAGCGTTTGACGTGTATGATGTGTGAGGTGTATGTGCGACGTGTATGATATGCGAGGTGTATAACGTTCGATGTGTATGATGTGCGTGAGTATAACTTTTGTCGGGTATGCTGTGCGAGGTGTATAACATTTGACGTGTATGATGTGCGAGGTGTATAACGTTTGACGTGTATGATTTGCGAGGTGTATAAGTTGCAACGTGTCTGATGTGGGAGGTGTATAACATTTGACGTGTATGATGTGCGAGGTGTATAATGTGTGACGTGTATGTTGTGCGAGGTGTATAACGTTTGATGTGTATGATGTGCGAGGTGTATAACGTTTGACGTGTATGATGTGCGAGGTGTATGTGCGACGTGTATGAGGTGCGATATGTATAACGTGCGACGTGTATGGTGTGCGAGGTGTATAACGTTTGATGTGTATGATGTGCGAGGTTAATAACGTTTGATGTGTATGATGTGCGAGGTGTATAACGTTTGATGTGTATGATGTGCGAGGTGTATAACGCTTGACGTTTATGGTGTGCGAGGTGTATAACGTTTGATGTGTATGATGTGCGAGGTGTATAACGTGCGACGTGTATGATGAGGTGTATAACGTATGACATTTATGATGTGCGAGGTGTGTAACGTTTGACATGTATGATGTGCGAGTTTTATAACATTTGATGAGTATGATGTGCGAGATGTATAATGTTTGACGTTTATGATGAGCGATGTGTATAACGTTTGATGTGTATGACGTGCGAGGTGTATAACGGTTGACGTGTATGATGTGCGAGGTATATAACGTGCGACGTGTATGATGTGCGAGGTGTATAACGTGCGACGTGTATGATGTGCGAGGTGTATAACGTATGACATTTATGATGTGCGAGGTGTATAACGTTTGACGTGTATGATGTGCGAGTTTTATAACATTTGACGAGTATGATGTGCGAGATGTATAATGTTTGATGTTTATGGTGAGCGAGGTGTATAACGTTTGATGTGTATGATGTGCGAGGCGTATAACGGTTGACGTGTATGATGTGCAAGGTGTATAATGTGCAACGTGTATGATGTGCGAGGTGTATAACGTGCGACGTGTATGATGTGCGAGGTGTATAAAGTGCGACGTGTATGATGTGCAAGGTGTATAACGTATGAAGTGTATGATGTGCGAGGTGTATAACGTATGAAGTGTATGATGTGCGAGGTGTACAACGTTTGATGTGTATGATGTGCGAGATGTATAACGTTTGACATGTATGATGTGCGAGGTGTATCTGCAACGTGTATGATGTGCGAGGTCTATAACGTTTGATGTGTATGATGTGTGAGGTGTATAACGTTTGACGTGCATGATGTGCGAGGTGTATAGCATTTGATGTGTATGATGTGCGAGGTGTATAGCATTTGATGTGTATGATGTGCGAGATGAATAAAGTTTGACATGTATGATGTGCGAGGTCTATAACATTTGATGTGTATGATGTGCGAGGTGTATAACGTGTGACGTGTACGATGTGCGAGATGTATAGCATTTGACGTGTATGATGTGCGAGGTGTATAGCATTTGATGTGTATGATGTGCGAGATGAATAAAGTTTGACATGTATGATGTGCGAGGTCTATAACATTTGATGTGTATGATGTGCGAGATGTATAACGTGTGACGTGTATGATGTGCGAGGTGTATAACGTTTGATGTGTATGATGAGCGAGATGTATAACGTTTGACGTGTACGATGTGCGAGTGTATAGCGTTTGACGTGTATGATGTGCGAGGTGTATAACGTTCGATGTGTATGATGTGCGATGAGTATAACTTTTGTCGGGTATGCTGTGCGAGGTGTATAACGTTTGATGTGTATGATGTGCGAGATGTATAACGTTTGACGTGTATGATGTGTGAGGTGTATAAAATTTGACGTGTATGATGTGCGAGGGGTATAACGTGCGACGTGTCTGATGTGTGAGGTGTATAATGTTTGACGTGTATAATGTGCCAGGTGTATAAGGTGCGACATGTATGATGTGCGAGGTGTATAACATTTGACGTGTATGATGTGCGAGGTGTATAACGTTCGATGTGTATGATGTGCGATGAGTATAACTTTTGTCGGGTATGCTGTGCGAGGTGTATAACATTTGACGTGTATGATGTGCAAGGTCTATAACATTTGATGTGTATGATGTGCAAAGTCTATAAAATTTGATGTGTATGATGTGCGAGGTGTATAACGTTCGATGTGTATGCTGTGCGATGAGTATAACTTTTGTCGGGTATGCTGTGCGAGGTGTATAACGTTTGACGTGTACGATGTGCGAGGTGTATAGCATTTGACGTGTATGATGTGCGAAGTGTATAGCATTTGATGTGTATGATGTGCGAGATGTATAAAGTTTGACATGTATGATGTGCGAGGTCTATAACATTTGATGTGTAAGATGTGCGAGGTGTATAATGTGTCACGTGTATGATGTGCGAGGTGTATAATGTGTCACGTGTATGATGTGCGAGGTGTATAACGTTTGATGTGTATGATGTGCGAGGTGTATAACGTTTGATGTGTATGATGTGCGAGATGGATAAAGTTTGACGTGTTTGATGTTCGAGGTGTATAGCGTTTGACGTGTATGATGTGTGAGGTGTATGTGCGACGTGTATGATATGCGAGGTGTATAACGTTCGATGTGTATGATGTGCGATGAGTATAACTTTTGTCGGGTATGCTGTGCGAGGTGTATAACATTTGACGTGTATGATGTGCGAGGTGTATAACGTTTGACGTGTATGATTTGCGAGGTGTATAAGTTGCAACGTGTCTGATGTGGGAGGTGTATAACATTTGACGTGTATGATGTGCGAGGTGTATAATGTGTGACGTGTATGTTGTGCGAGGTGTATAACGTTTGATGTGTATGATGTGCGAGGTGTATAACGTTTGACGTGTATGATGTGCGAGGTGTATGTGCAACGTGTATGATGTGCGAGGTCTATAACGTTTGACGTGTATGATGTGCGAGGTGTATGTGCGACGTGTATGATGTGCGATATGTCTAACGTGCGACGTGTATGGTGTGCGAGGTGTATAACGTTTGATGTGTATGATGTGCGAGGTTAATAACGTTTGATGTGTATGATGTGCGAGGTGTATAACGTTTGATGTGTATGATGTGCGAGGTGTATAACGCTTGACGTTTATGGTGAGCGAGGTGTATAACGTTTGATGTGTATGATGTGCGAGGTGTATAACGTGCGACGTGTATGATGAGGTGTATAACGTATGACATTTATGATGTGCGAGGTGTGTAACGTTTGACATGTATGATGTGCGAGTTTTATAACATTTGATGAGTATGATGTGCGAGATGTATAATGTTTGACGTTTATGATGAGCGATGTGTATAACGTTTGATGTGTATGACGTGCGAGGTGTATAACGGTTGACGTGTATGATGTGCGAGGTATATAACGTGCGACGTGTATGATGTGCGAGGTGTATAACGTGCGAGGTGTATGATGTGCGAGGTGTATAACGTATGACATTTATGATGTGCGAGGTGTATAACGTTTGACGTGTATGATGTGCGAGTTTTATAACATTTGACGAGTATGATGTGCGAGATGTATAATGTTTGATGTTTATGATGTGCGAGGTGTATAACGCTTGACATTTATGGTGAGCGAGGTGTATAACGTTTGATGTGTATGATGTGCGAGGCGTATAACGGTTGACGTGTATGATGTGCAAGGTGTATAATGTGCAACGTGTATGATGTGCGAGGTGTATAACGTGCGACGTGTATGATGTGCGAGGTGTATAAAGTGCGACGTGTATGATGTGCGAGGTGTATAACGTATGAAGTGTATGATGTGCGAGGTGTATAACGTTTGATGTGTATGATGTGCGAGATGTATAACGTTTGACATGTATGATGTGCGAGGTGTATGTGCAACGTGTATGATGTGCGAGGTCTATAACGTTTGATGTGTATGATGTGCGAGGTGTATAACGTTTGATGTGTATGATGTGCGAGGTGTATAGCATTTGATGTGTATGATGTGCGAGGTGTATAGCATTTGATGTGTATGATGTGCGAGATGAA
Source organism: Somniosus microcephalus (assembly GCF_052327205.1). Taxonomy (NCBI): domain Eukaryota; kingdom Metazoa; phylum Chordata; class Chondrichthyes; order Squaliformes; family Somniosidae; genus Somniosus; species Somniosus microcephalus. The sequence goes on along the minus strand of NC_140993.1, from coordinate 206,579,039 downwards.
TAAAGTTTGACATGTATGATGTGCGAGGTCTATAACATTTGATGTGTATGATGTGCGAGGTGTATAACGTGTGACATGTACGATGTGCGAGATGTATAGCATTTGACGTGTATGATGTGCGAGATGAATAAAGTTTGACATGTATGATGTGCGAGGTCTATAACATTTGATGTGTATGATGTGCGAGGTGTATAAAGTTTGATGTGTATGATGAGCGAGATGTATAACGTTTGACGTGTACGATGTGCGAGTGTATAGCGTTTGACGTGTATGATGAGCGAGATGTATAACGTTTGACGTGTACGATGTGCGAGTGTATAGCGTTTGACGTGTATGATGTGCAAGGTGTATAACGTTTGACGTGTACGATGTGCGAGGTGTATAGTGTTTGACGTGTATGATGTGTGAGGTGTATGTGCGACGTGTATGATGTTCGAGGTGTATGACGTATGATGTGCGATGAGTATAACTTTTGTTGGGTATGCTGTGCGAGGTGTATAACATTTGACGTGTATGATGTGCAAGGTCTATAACATTTGATGTGTATGATGTGCAAAGTCTATAACATTTGATGTGTATGATGTGCGAGGTGTATAACGTTCGATGTGTATGCTGTGCGATGAGTATAACTTTTGTCGGGTATGCTGTGCGAGGTGTATAACGTTTGACGTGTACGATGTGTGAGGTGTATAGCATTTGACGTGTATGATGTGCGAAGTGTATAGCATTTGATGTGTATGATGTGCGAGATGTATAAAGTTTGACATGTATGATGTGCGAGGTCTATAACATTTGATGTGTATGATGTGCGAGGTGTATAACGTGTGATGTGTATGATGTGCGAGGTGTATAAAGTTTGATGTGTATGATGTGCGAGGTGTATAACGTTTGATGTGTATGATGTGCGAGATGGATAAAGTTTGACGTGTTTGATGTTCGAGGTGTATAGCGTTTGACGTGTATGATGTGTGAGGTGTATGCGACGTGTATGATATGCGAGGTGTATAACGTTCGATGTGTATGATGTGCGATGAGTATAACTTTTGTCGGGTATGCTGTGCGAGGTGTATAACATTTGACGTGTATGATGTGCGAGGTGTATAACGTTTGACGTGTATGATTTGCGAGGTGTATAAGTTGCAACGTGTCTGATGTGGGAGGTGTATAACATTTGACGTGTATGATGTGCGAGGTGTATAATGTGTGACGTGTATGTTGTGCGAGGTGTATAACGTTTGATGTGTATGATGTGCGAGGTGTATAACGTTTGACGTGTATGATGTGCGAGGTGTATGTGCGACGTGTATGATGTGCGATATGTATAACGTGCGACGTGTATGGTGTGCGAGGTGTATAACGTTTGATGTGTATGATGTGCGAGGTTAATAACGTTTGATGTGTATGATGTGCGAGGTGTATAACGTTTGATGTGTATGATGTGCGAGGTGTATAACGCTTGACGTTTATGGTGAGCGAGGTGTATAACGTTTGATGTGTATGATGTGCGAGGTGTATAACGTGCGACGTGTATGATGAGGTGTATAACGTATGACATTTATGATGTGCGAGGTGTGTAACGTTTGACATGTATGATGTGCGAGTTTTATAACATTTGATGAGTATGATGTGCGAGATGTATAATGTTTGACGTTTATGATGAGCGATGTGTATAACGTTTGATGTGTATGACGTGCGAGGTGTATAACGGTTGACGTGTATGATGTGCGAGGTATATAACGTGCGACGTGTATGATGTGCGAGGTGTATAACGTGCGACGTGTATGATGTGCGAGGTGTATAACGTATGACATTTATGATGTGCGAGGTGTATAACGTTTGACGTGTATGATGTGCGAGTTTTATAACATTTGACGAGTATGATGTGCGAGATGTATAATGTTTGATGTTTATGTTGAGCGAGGTGTATAACGTTTGATGTGTATGATGTGCGAGGCGTATAACGGTTGACGTGTATGATGTGCAAGGTGTATAATGTGCAACGTGTATGATGTGCGAGGTGTATAACGTGCGACGTGTATGATGTGCGAGGTGTATAAAGTGCGACGTGTATGATGTGCAAGGTGTATAACGTATGAAGTGTATGATGTGCGAGGTGTATAACGTATGAAGTGTATGATGTGCGAGGTGTACAACGTTTGATGTGTATGATGTGCGAGATGTATAACGTTTGACATGTATGATGTGCGAGGTGTATCTGCAACGTGTATGATGTGCGAGGTCTATAACGTTTGATGTGTATGATGTGTGAGGTGTATAACGTTTGACGTGCATGAGGTGCGAGGTGTATAGCATTTGATGTGTATGATGTGCGAGGTGTATAGCATTTGATGTGTATGATGTGCGAGATGAATAAAGTTTGACATGTATGATGTGCGAGGTCTATAACATTTGATGTGTATGATGTGCGAGGTGTATAACGTGTGACGTGTACGATGTGCGAGATGTATAGCATTTGACGTGTATGATGTGCGAGGTGTATAGCATTTGATGTGTATGATGTGCGAGATGAATAAAGTTTGACATGTATGATGTGCGAGGTCTATAACATTTGATGTGTATGATGTGCGAGATGTATAACGTGTGACGTGTATGATGTGCGAGGTGTATAACGTTTGATGTGTATGATGAGCGAGATGTATAACGTTTGACGTGTACGATGTGCGAGTGTATAGCGTTTGACGTGTATGATGTGCGAGGTGTATAACGTTCGATGTGTATGATGTGCGATGAGTATAACTTTTGTCGGGTATGCTGTGCGAGGTGTATAACGTTTGATGTGTATGATGTGCGAGATGTATAACGTTTGACGTGTATGATGTGTGAGGTGTATAAAATTTGACGTGTATGATGTGCGAGGGGTATAACGTGCGACGTGTCTGATGTGTGAGGTGTATAATGTTTGACGTGTATAATGTGCCAGGTGTATAAGGTGCGACATGTATGATGTGCGAGGTGTATAACATTTGACGTGTATGATGTGCGAGGTGTATAACGTTCGATGTGTATGATGTGCGATGAGTATAACTTTTGTCGGGTATGCTGTGCGAGGTGTATAACATTTGACGTGTATGATGTGCAAGGTCTATAACATTTGATGTGTATGATGTGCAAAGTCTATAAAATTTGATGTGTATGATGTGCGAGGTGTATAACGTTCGATGTGTATGCTGTGCGATGAGTATAACTTTTGTCGGGTATGCTGTGCGAGGTGTATAACGTTTGACGTGTACGATGTGCGAGGTGTATAGCATTTGACGTGTATGATGTGCGAAGTGTATAGCATTTGATGTGTATGATGTGCGAGATGTATAAAGTTTGACATGTATGATGTGCGAGGTCTATAACATTTGATGTGTAAGATGTGCGAGGTGTATAATGTGTCACGTGTATGATGTGCGAGGTGTATAATGTGTCACGTGTATGATGTGCGAGGTGTATAACGTTTGATGTGTATGATGTGCGAGGTGTATAACGTTTGATGTGTATGATGTGCGAGATGGATAAAGTTTGACGTGTTTGATGTTCGAGGTGTATAGCGTTTGACGTGTATGATGTGTGAGGTGTATGTGCGACGTGTATGATATGCGAGGTGTATAACGTTCGATGTGTATGATGTGCGATGAGTATAACTTTTGTCGGGTATGCTGTGCGAGGTGTATAACATTTGACGTGTATGATGTGCGAGGTGTATAACGTTTGACGTGTATGATTTGCGAGGTGTATAAGTTGCAACGTGTCTGATGTGGGAGGTGTATAACATTTGACGTGTATGATGTGCGAGGTGTATAATGTGTGACGTGTATGTTGTGCGAGGTGTATAACGTTTGATGTGTATGATGTGCGAGGTGTATAACGTTTGACGTGTATGATGTGCGAGGTGTATGTGCAACGTGTATGATGTGCGAGGTCTATAACGTTTGACGTGTATGATGTGCGAGGTGTATGTGCGACGTGTATGATGTGCGATATGTCTAACGTGCGACGTGTATGGTGTGCGAGGTGTATAACGTTTGATGTGTATGATGTGCGAGGTTAACAACGTTTGATGTGTATGATGTGCGAGGTGTATAACGTTTGATGTGTATGATGTGCGAGGTGTATAACGTGCGACGTGTATGATGAGGTGTATAACGTATGACATTTATGATGTGCGAGGTGTGTAACGTTTGACATGTATGATGTGCGAGTTTTATAACATTTGATGAGTATGATGTGCGAGATGTATAATGTTTGACGTTTATGATGAGCGATGTGTATAACGTTTGATGTGTATGACGTGCGAGGTGTATAACGGTTGACGTGTATGATGTGCGAGGTATATAACGTGCGACGTGTATGATGTGCGAGGTGTATAACGTGCGAGGTGTATGATGTGCGAGGTGTATAACGTATGACATTTATGATGTGCGAGGTGTATAACGTTTGACGTGTATGATGTGCGAGTTTTATAACATTTGACGAGTATGATGTGCGAGATGTATAATGTTTGATGTTTATGATGTGCGAGGTGTATAACGCTTGACATTTATGGTGAGCGAGGTGTATAACGTTTGATGTGTATGATGTGCGAGGCGTATAACGGTTGACGTGTATGATGTGCAAGGTGTATAATGTGCAACGTGTATGATGTGCGAGGTGTATAACGTGCGACGTGTATGATGTGCGAGGTGTATAAAGTGCGACGTGTATGATGTGCGAGGTGTATAACGTATGAAGTGTATGATGTGCGAGGTGTATAACGTTTGATGTGTATGATGTGCGAGATGTATAACGTTTGACATGTATGATGTGCGAGGTGTATGTGCAACGTGTATGATGTGCGAGGTCTATAACGTTTGATGTGTATGATGTGCGAGGTGTATAACGTTTGATGTGTATGATGTGCGAGGTGTATAGCATTTGATGTGTATGATGTGCGAGGTGTATAGCATTTGATGTGTATGATGTGCGAGATGAATAAAGTTTGACATGTATGATGTGCGAGGTCTATAACATTTGATGTGTATGATGTGCGAGGTGTATAACGTGTGACATGTACGATGTGCGAGATGTATAGCATTTGACGTGTATGATGTGCGAGATGAATAAAGTTTGACATGTATGATGTGCGAGGTCTATAACATTTGATGTGTATGATGTGCGAGGTGTATAAAGTTTGATGTGTATGATGAGCGAGATGTATAACGTTTGACGTGTACGATGTGCGAGTGTATAGCGTTTGACGTGTATGATGAGCGAGATGTATAACGTTTGACGTGTACGATGTGCGAGTGTATAGCGTTTGACGTGTATGATGTGCGAGGTGTATAACGTTCGATGTGTATGATGTGCGATGAGTATAACTTTTGTCGGGTATGCCGTGCGAGGTGTATAACATTTGACATGTATGATGTGCGAGGTGTATAACGTTTGATGTGTATGATGTGCGAGGTGTATAACGTTTGATGTGTATGATGTGCGAGGTGTATAACGTGTGACGTGTATAACGTTTGATGTGTATGATGTGCGAGTTGTATAAAGTTTGACGTGTATGATGTGCGAGGTGTATAGCGTTTGACGTGTATGATGTGTGAGGTGTATGTGCGACGTGTATGATGTGCGAGGTGTATAACGTTTGACGTGTACGATTTGCGAGGTGTATAGCGTTTGACGTGTATGATGTGTGAGGTGTATGTGCGACGTGTATGATGTGCGAGGTGTATAACGTTCGATGTGTATGATGTGCGATGAGTATAACTTTTGTCGCGTATGCTGTACGAGGTGTATAACATTTGACGTGTATGATGTGCGAGGTGCATAAGATTTGACGTGTATGATATGCAAGGTGTATTACGTTTGACATGTATGATGTGCGAGGCGTATAAGTTGCGACATGTATTATTTGTGAGGTGTATAACGTGCTACAAGTATGATGTGCGAGATGTATAAAGTTTGACGTGTATGATGTGCGAGGTGCATAATGTTTGACGTGTATGATGTGCGAGGTGCATAATGTTTGACGTGTATGATGTGTGAGGTGTATAACGTTTGATGTGTATGATGTGCGAGGTGTATAATGTGTGACGTGTATGATGTGCGAGGTGTATAACGTTTGATGTGTATGATGTGCGAGGTGTATGTGCGACGTGTATGATGTGCGATGTGTATAACGTGCGACGTGTATGATGTGCGAGGTGTATAACGTATGACATGATGTGCGAGGTGTGTAACGTTTGACATGTATGATGTGCGAGTTTTATAACATTTGACAAGTATGATGTGCGAGAAGTATAATGTTTGACGTTTATAATGTGCGAGGTGTATCACGCTTGACGTTTATGATGAGCGAGGTGTATAACGTTTGATGTGTATGACGTGCGAGGCGTATAACGGTTGACGTGTATGATGTGCAAGGTGTATAACGTGCAACGTGTATGATGTGCGAGGTGTATAACGTGCGACGTGTATGATGTGCGAGGTGTATAAAGTGCGACGTGTATGATGTGCGAGGTGTATAACGTATGAAGTGTATGATGTGCGAGGTCTATAACGTTTGATGTGTGAGGTGTATAACGTTTGACATGTATGATGTGCGAGGTGTATAACGTTTGACGTGCATGATGTGCGAGGTGTATAGCATTTGACGTGTATGATGTGCGAGATGAATAAAGTTTGACATGTATGATGTGCGAGGTCTATAACATTTGATGTGTATGATGTGCGAGGTGTATAACGTGTGACGTGTATGATGTGCGAGGTGTATAGCGTTTGACGTGTATGATGTGTGAGGTGTATAACGTTTGACGTGTACGATGTGCGAGTGTATAGCGTTTGACGTGTATGATGTGTGAGGTGTATGTGCGACGTGTTTGATGTGTGAGGTGTATAATATTTGACGTGTACGATGTGCGAGGTGTATAACGTTTGACGTGTACAATGTGCGAGGTGTATAGCGTTTGACGTGTGATGTGTGAGGTGTATGTGCGACGTGTATGATGTGCGAGGTGTATAACGTTCGATGTGTATGATGTGCGATGAGTATAACTTTTGTCGGGTATGCTGTACGAGGTGTATAACATTTGACATGTATGATGTGCGAGTTGCATAAGATTTGATGTGTATGATATGGAAGGTGTATAACGTTTGACGTGTATGATGTGCGAGGTGTATAAGGTGCAACGTGTCTGATGTGGGAGGTGTATAACATTTGATGTGTATGATGTGCAAGGTCTATAACATTTGATGTGTATGGTGTGCGAGGTGTATAACGTTTGACATGTATGATGTGCGAGGTGTATGGGCGACGTGTATGATGTGTGAGGTGTATAACGTGCTACGAGTATGATGTGCGAGATGTATAAAGTTTGACGTGTATGATGTACCAGGTGTATAGCGTTTGACGTGTATGATGTGAGAGGTGTATGTGCGACGTGTATGATGTGTGAGGTGTATAACGTTTGACGTGTACGATGTGCGAGTGTATAGCGTTCGACGTGTATGATGTGTGAGGTGTATGTGCGACGTGTATGATGTGCGAGGTGTATAACGTTCGATGTGTATGATGTGCGATGAGTATAAATTTTGTCGGGTATGCTGTGCGAGGTGTATAACATTTGACGGGTATGATGTGCGAGGTGCATAACGTTTGATGTGTATGATGTGCAAGATGTATAGCATTTGACGTGTATGATGTGCGAAGTGTATAGCATTTGATGTGTATGATGTGCGAGATGTATAAAGTTTGACATGTATGATGTGCGAGGTCTATAACATTTGATGTGTATGATGTGCGAGGTGTATAACGTATAAAGGGGAGGGGGTGTTGCAATATTAATTATGGAATCAATTACTGCTGTAAGGAGGGATGATATATTAGCGGGTTCCTCTAATGAGGCCATATGGGTAGAACTTAAAAACAAAAAGGGGGCAAGCACTTTGCTGGGAGTGTACTATAGGCCCCCAAACAGTCAGGGGGAGATAGAGGAACAGATATGTAGGCAAATCTCAGAGAAGTGCGAAAATAATAGTGTAATAATAGTGGGGGATTTCAACTTCCCCAATAATAATTGGGATAGTCAGAGTGTGAAAGGCTTAGAGGGTGCAGAATTCTTAAAGTGCATCCAGGAGAGCTTTTTGAGCCAACATGTAGAAAGTCCTACGAGAGGGGGCGGTACTGGACCTAATTCTAGGGAATGTAGCCGGGCAAATGGTGGAAGTGTCAGTAGGAGAGCATTTTGGCGACAGTGACCATAATTCGGTGAGATTTAAGGTGGTCATGGAAAAAGACAAAGACGGCCCGGAAATAAGGGTTCTAAATTGGGGGAAGGCCGATTTTAATATGATAAGGCAGGATCTGGCCAAAGTGGACTGGGAGCAGCTACTTATAGGAAAATCCACATCAAAGCAGTGGGAGACTTTCAGAAGGGAAATAGAGAGAGTACAATGCCAACATGTTCCTGTAAAGGTCAAGGGTGGGACCAACAAGCAAAGGGAACCTTGGATGACAAGGGATATACAAAAATGCATTAGGAAAAAAAGGGGGGCTTTTGGCAGTTACAAAAGACTAAAGACGGAGGAAGCCCTAGAGGAGTATATAAAGTGCAGGGGCATACTTAAAAAAAGAAATTAGGAGGGCGAGGAGGGGCCATGAAATAACACTGGCGAGCAAAATAAAGGAAAATCCTAAGATGTTTTATAAGTATATTAAGGGCAAGAGGATAACCAGGGAAAGGGTAGGGCCCATTAGGGACCAAAGTGGCAAGCTGTGTGTAGAGCCAGATGATGTAGGCGGGGTTTTGAATGAATTTTTTGCATCTGTGTTCACTATGGAGAAAGACGATGTAGACATAGAAATCGGGCAAGGGGACTGTGACATATTTGAACATATTAGCATCGAGAGGGAGGAGGTACTAGCGGTTTTAGCAGGCCAAAAAGTGGATAAATCCCCAGGCCCGGACGAGATGTATCCCAGGCTGTTGTGTGAGGCAAAGGAGGAGATTGCAGGGGCTCTGACACAAATTTTCAGAACCTCTCTGGCCACAGGGGATGTACCAGAGGACTGGAGAACAGCTAACGTAGTACCATTATTCAAGAAGGGTAGCAGGGATAAACCAGGGAATTACAGGCCAGTGAGCCTAACATCTGTGGTAGGGAAATTATTGGAAAAAATTCTGAGGGACAAAATTAGTCTCCACTTGGAGAGGCAAGGATTAATCGGGGATAGTCAGCATGGCTTTGTCAAGGGTAAATCATGTCTGACCAATCTGATTGAATTTTTCGAAGGGGTGACTAGGTGTGTGAATGAGGAAAATGCTGTGGATGTGGTTTACATGGATTTCAGTAAAGCTTTTGACAAAGTCCCGCATAGGAGACTGGTCAAGAAGGTAAGAGCCCATGGGATCCAGGGTGCCTTGGCGCGTTGGATCCTAAACTGGCTGAGTGGCAGGAGGCAGAGGGTGATGGTCGAAGGTTGCTTTTGTGACTGGAAGCCTGTGTCCAGTGGGGTACCTCAGGGATCGGTGCTGGGACCCTTGCTGTTTGTGATCTACATAAATGATTTGGATGAGAATGTAAAAGGTATGATCAGTAAGTTCGCAGATGACACGAAAATTGGTGGGGTGGTAAATTGCGAGGAGGAAAGCCTCAGGCTACAGGACGATATAAACGGGTTGGTCAGATGGGCGGAAAAGTGGCAAATGGAATTTAACCCTGAAAAGTGCGAGGTGATGCATTTTGGACGGACAAATAAGGCAAGGGAATACACAATGAGTGGTAGGACCCTAGGAAGTACAGAGGGTCAGAGGGACCTTGGTGTACATGTACATAGATCCCTGAAGGCAGCGGAACAGGTAGATAAGGTGGTTAAAAAGGCATATGGGATACTTGCCTTCATTAGTCGAGGCAAATAATATAAGAGCAGGGAGGTTATGATGGAGCTGTACAAAACGCTGGTGAGGCCACAGCTGGATTACTGTGTGCAGTTCTGGTCGCCTCACTATAGGAAGGATGTGATTGCTTTGGAGAGGGAGCAGAGAAGATTCACCAGGATGTTACCTGGGATGGAGCGCCTCAGCTATGAAGAAAGACTAAACAGGCTGGGGTTGTTTTCCTTGGAGCAAAGAAGGCTGAGGGGGGACCTGATTGAGGTGTACAAAATGATGAGGGGCATAGATAGGGTAGATAAAGAGGAACTTTTCCCCTTAGTAGGGGGGTCAATAACAAGGGGGCATAGATTCAAGGTAAGGGGCAGGAGGTTTAGAGGGGATTTGAGGAGGAACTTTTTCACCCAGAGGGTGGTTGGAATCTGGAACTCACTGCCTGAAAGGGTGGTAGAGGCAGGTACCCTCATAACATTCAAGAAGCATTTGGATGAGCACTTGAAATGCCATTGCATACAAGGCTATGGACCAAATGCTGGAAAATGGGATTAGACTGGACAGGGATTGATGGTCGGCGCAGACACGATGGGCCGAAGGGCCTCTTTCTGTGCTGTATAACTCTATGACTCTGTGCGAGGTGTATAAAGTTTGATGTGTATGATGTGCGAGATGTATAAAGTTTGACGTGTATGATGTGCGAGCTGTATAGCGTTTGACCTGTATGATGTGTGAGGTGTATGTGCGACGTGTATGATGTGCGAGGTGTATAACGTTTGATGTGTATGAGGTGCGATGAGTATAACTTTTGTCGTGTATGCTGTGCGAGGTGTATAACATTTGACGTGTATGATGTGCGAGGTGTATAACGTTTGATGTGTATGATGTGCGAGGTGTATAACGTTTGATGTGTATGATGTGCGAGGTGTATAAGGTGCAACGTGTCTGATGTGGGAGGTGTATAACATTTGATGTGTATGATGTGCAAGGTCTATAACATTTGATGTGTATGATGTGCGAGGTGTATAACTTTTGACGTATACGATGTGCGAGGTGTATAACATTTGACGTGTATGATGTGCCAGGTGTATAAGGTGCGATGTGTATGATGTGTGAAGTGTATAACGTTTGACGTGTATAATGTGCGAGGTGTATAACGTGCGACATGAATGATGTGCGAGGTGTATAACGTTTGAAGTTTACGATGTGCGAGGTTAATAGCGTTTGACGTGTATGATGTGTGAGGTGTATGTGCGACGTGTATGCTGTGCGAGGTGTATAACATTTAATGTGTATGATGTGCAAGGTCTATAACATTTGACGTGTATGATGTGCGAGGTGTATAACATTTGATGTGTATGATGTGTGAGGTCTATAAGGTGCGACGTGTCTGATGTGCGAGGTGTATAACGTTTGATGTGCATGATGTGCGAGGTGTACAGCATTTGACGTGTATGATGTGCGAGGTGTATAGCATTTGATGTGTATGATGTGCGAGATGTATAAAGTTTGACATGTATGATGTGCGAGGTCCATAACATTTGATGTGTTTGATGTGCGAGGTGTATAAAGTTTGACGTGTATGATGTGTGAGGTGCATGTGCGACGTGTATGATGTGTGAGGTGTATGTGTGAGGTGTATGATGTGCGAGGTTTATAACGTTCGATGTGTATGATGTGCGATGAGTATAACTTTTGTCGGGTATGCTGTGCGAGGTGCATAACGTTTGATGTGTATGATGTGCGAGGTGTATAGCATTTGACGTGTATGACGTGCGAAGTGTATAGCATTTGATGTGTATCATGTGTGAGGTGTATAACGTTTGACATGTATGATGTGCGAGGTGTATGTGCGACGTTTATGATGTGCGAGGTGTATAACGTGCTACGAATATGATGTTCGAGATATATAAAGTTTGACGCGTATAATGTGCGAGGTGTATAATGTTTGACGTTTATCCTGTGTGAGGTGTGTAACGTTTGATGTGTATGATGTGCGAGGTGTATAACTTTTGACGTATACGATGTGCGAGGTGTATAACATTTGACGTGTATGATGTGCCAGGTGTATAAGGTGCGATGTGTATGATGTGCGAAGTGTATAACGTGTGACGTGTACGATGTGCGAGGTTGATAGCGTTTGACGTGTATGATGTGTGAGGTGTATGTGCGACGTGGATCATGTGCGAGGTGTATAACGTTCGATGTGTATGTTGTGCGATGAGTATAACTTTTGTCGTGTATGCTGTGCGAGGTGTATAACAATTGATGTGTATGATGGGCAAGGTCTATAACGTTTGACGTGCATGATGTGCGAGGTCCATAAGGTGCGACGTCTATGATGTGCGAGGTGAATAGCATTTGACGTGTATGATGTGCGTGATGTATAAAGTTTGACATGTATGATGTGTGAGGTCTATAAAATTTGATGTGTATGATGTGCGAGGTGTATAACGTGTGACGTGTATGATGTACGAGGTGTATAAAGTTTGACGTGTATGATGTACGAGGTGTATAGCGTTTGACGTGTATGATGTGTGAGGTGTATGTGCGACGTGTATGATGTGCGACGTGTATGATGTGCGAGGTGTATAACGTTTGACGTGTACGAAGTGCGAGGTGTATAGCATTTGACGTGTATGATGTGTGAGGTGTATGCGACGTGGATGATGTGCGAGGTGTATAACGTTCGATGTGTATGATGTGCAAGGTCTATAATATTTGACGTGTATGATGTGCGAGGTGTATAACATTTGATGTGTATGATGTGCAAGGTCTATAATATTTGACGTGTATGATGTGTGAGGTGTATAACGGTTGACGTGCATGATGTGCGAGGTCTATAAGGTGCGACGTGTCTGATGTGCGAGGTGTATAACGTTTGACGTGTACGATGTGCAAGGTGTATAGCATTTGATGTGCGAGGTGTATAACGTTTGATGTGTATGATGTGCGAGGTGTATAAAGTTTGACGTGTATGATGTACGAGGTTTATAGCGTTTGACGTGTATGATGTGTGAGGTGCATGTGCGACGTGTATGATGTGCGAGGTTTATAACGTTCGATGTGTATGATGTGCGATGAGTATAACTTTTGTCGGGTATGCTGTGCGAGGTGTATAACATTTGACGTGTATGATGTGCGAGGTGCATAACGTTTGACGTGTATGATGTGCGAAGTGTATAGCATTTGATGTGTATGATGTGCGGGATGTATAACGTTTGACACGTATGATGTGCGAGGTCTATAACGTTTGACGTGTATGATGTGCGAAGTGTATAAGGTGCAACGTGTCTGATGTGGGAGGTGTATAACATTTGATGTGTATGATGTGCAAGGTGTATAACATTTGGCGTGTATGATGTGCGAGGTCTATAATGTACGACGTGTCTGATGTGTGATGTGTATAATGTTTGACGTGCATGATGTGCGAGGTCTATAAGATGCGACGTGTCTGATGTGTGAGGTATATAACGTTTGACGTGTATGATGTGTGAGGTGTATAATGTTTGACATGTATGATGTGCAAGGTGTGTAACGTTTGATGTGTATGATGTGCGAGGTGTCTAACGTTTGACGTGTATGATGTGCGAGGTGTATGTGCGACGTGTATAATGTGCGATGTGTATAACGTGCGACGTGTATGGTGTGCGAGGTGTATAACGTTTGATGTGTATGATGTGCGAGGTGTATAACGTGCGACGTGTATGATGTGCGAGGTGTATAACATGACATTTATGATGTGCGAGGTGTATAACGTTTGACGTGTATGATGTGCGAGTTTTATAACATTTGACGAGTATGATGTGCGAGATGTATAAGGTTTGACGTTTATGATCAGCGAGGTGTATAACGTTTGATGTGTATGATGTGCGAGGTGTATAACGGTTCACGTGTATGATGTGCGAGGTGAAACGTGCGACGTGTATGATGTGCAAGGTGTATAACGTGCGACGTGTATGATGTGCGAGGTGTATAACGTTTGACATGTATGATGTGCGAGGTGTATGTGTGACATGTATGATGTGTGAGGTGTATAACGTGCTACGAGTATGATGTGCGAGATGTATAAAGTTTGACGTGTATGATGTGCGAGGTGCATAATGTGTGACGTGTATGATGTGCGAGGTGTATAACGTTTGTGTATGATGTGCGAGGTGTATAACGTTTGACGTGTATGATGTGCGAGGTGTATGTGCGACGTGTATGATGTGCGATGTGTATAACGTGCGACGTGTATGGTGTGTGAGGTGTATGTGCGACGTGTATGATGTGCGAGGTGTATAACGTTTGACGTGGACGATGTGCGAGGTGTATAACATTTGATGTGTATGATGTGCGAGATGTATAAAGTTTGACGTGTATGATGTGCGAGGTGTATAGCGTTTGATGTGTATGATGTGCGAGGTGTATAACATTTGATGTGTATGATGTGCGAGATGTATAAAGTTTGACATGTATGATGTGCAAGGTCTATAACATTTGATGTGTATGATGTGCGAGGTGTATAACGTGTGACGTGTATGATGTGCGAGGTGTATAACGTTTGATGTGTATGATGTGCGAGTTGTATAAAGTTTGACGTGTATGATGTGCGAGGTGTATAGCGTTTGATGTGTATGATGTGTGAGGTGTATGTGCGACGTGTATGATATGCGAGGTGTATAACGTTCGATGTGTATGATGTGCGATGAGTATAACTTTTGTCGGGATGCTGTGCGAGGTGTATAACATTTGACGTGTATGATATGCAAGGTGTATAACGTTTGACGTGTATGATGTGCGAGGTGTATAGCATTTGATGTGTATGATGTGCGAGATGTATAAAGTTTGACATGTATGATGTGCGAGGTCTATAACATTTGATGTGTATGATGTGCGAGGTGTATAACGTGTGATGTGTATGATGTGCGAGGTGTATAATGTGTGACGTGTATGATGTGCGAGGTGTATAACATTTGATGTGTATGATGTGCGAGGTGTATAAGGTGCAACGTGTCTGATGTGGGAGGTGTATAACATTTGATGTATGTGATGTGCAAGGTCTATAACATTTGCTGTGTATGATGTGCGAGGTGTATAACATTTGGCGTGTATGATGTGCGAGGTCTATAAGGTGCGACGTGTCTGATTTGTGAGGTATATAATGTTTGACGTGTATGATGTGTGAGGTATATAATGTTTGACATGTATGATGTGCGAGGTCTATAACATTTGATGTGTATGATGTGCGAGGTGTATAACGTGTGACGTGTATGATGTGCGAGGTGTATAACATCTGACATATATGATGTGCGAGGTGTATGTGCGACGTATATGATGTGTGGTGTATAACGTGCTACGAGTATGATTTGTGAGATGTATAAAGTTTGACGTGTATGATGTGCGAGGTGTATAACGTTTGACATGTATTATGTGCGAGGTGTATGTGCGACGTGTATGATGTGCGATGTGTATAACGTGCGACGTGTATGGTGTGTGAGGTGTATAACGTTTGATGTGTATGATGTGCGAGGTTTATCACGTTTGACGTGTATGATGTGCGAGGTGTATGTGCGACGTGTATGATGTGCGAGGTGTATAACGTTTGATGTGTATGATCTGTGAGGTGTATAACGTGTGACGTGTATGATGTGCGAGGTGTATAACGTTTGATGTGTATGATCTGTGAGGTGTATAACGTGTGACGTGTATGATGTGCGAGGTGTATAACCTATGACATTTATGATGTGCGAGGTGTATAACGTTTGACGTGTATGATGTGCGAGTTTTATAACATTTGACGAGTATGATGTGCGAGATGTATAATGTTTGACGTTTATGATTTGCGAGGTTTATAACGCTTGACGTTTATGATGAGCGAGGTGTATAACGTTTGATGTGTATGATGTGGGAGGTGTATAACGGTTGACGTGTATGATGTGCGAGGTGTATAACGTGTGACGTGTATGATGTGTGAGGTTTATAATGTTTGATGTGTATGATGTGCGAGGTGTATGTGCGACATGTATGATGTGCGATGTGTATAACGTGCGACGTGTATGGTGTGCGAGGTGTATAACGTTTGATGTGTATGATGTGCGAGGTGTATAACGTGCGACGTGTATGATGTGAGAGGTGTATAACGTATGACATTTATGATGTGCGAGGTGTATAACGTTTGACGTGTATGATGTGCGAGTTTTAGAACATTTGACGAGTATGATGTGCGAGGTGCATAACGTTTGATGTGTATGATGCGCGAGGTGTATAAAGTGCGACGTGTATGATGTGCCAGGTGTATAACGTATGAAGTGTATGATGTGCGAGGTGTATAACATTTGATGTGTATGATGTGCGTGATGTATAACGTTTGAAGTGTATGATGTGCGAGATGTATAAAATTTGACGTGTATGATGTGCGAGGGGTATAAGGTGCGACGTGTCTGATGTGCGAGGTGTATAACGTTTGACGTGTATAATGTGCCAGGTATATAAGGTGCGACATGTATGATGTGCGAGGTGTATAACATTTGACGTGTATGATGTGCGAGGTGTATAACATTTGACGTGTATGATGTGCTAGGTGTATAACGTTTGACGTATATGATGTGCGAGGTGTATGTGCAACATGTATGATGTGCGAGGTGTATAACGTGCTACGAATATGATGTTCGAGATATATAAAGTTTGACGCGTATAATGTGCAAGGTGTATAATGTTTGACGTTTATCCTGTGTGAGGTGTGTAACGTTTGATGTGTATGATGTGCGAGGTGTATAACTTTTGACGTATACGATGTGCGAGGTGTATAACATTTGACGTGTATGATGTGCCAGGTGTATAAGGTGCGATGTGTATGATGTGCGAAGTGTATAACGTGTGACGTGTACGATGTGCGAGGTTGATAGCGTTTGACGTGTATGATGTGTGAGGTGTATGTGCGACGTGGATCATGTGCGAGGTGTATAACGTTCGATGTGTATGTTGTGCGATGAGTATAACTTTTGTCGTGTATGCTATGCGAGGTGTATAACAATTGATGTGTATGATGTGCAAGGTCTATAACATTTGACGTGTATGATGTGTGAGGTGTATAACATTTGATGTGTATGATGTGTGAGGTGTATAACGTTTGACGTGCATGATGTGCGAGGTCTATAAGGTGCGACGTGTCTGATGTGCGAGGTGTATAGCATTTGACGTGTATGATGTGCGAGGTGAATAGCATTTGACGTGTATGATGTGCGTGATGTATAAAGTTTGACATGTATGATGTATGATGTGTGAGGTCTATAAAATTTGATGTGTATGATGTGCGAGGTGTATAACGTGTGACGTGTATGATGTACGAGGTGTATAAAGTTTGACGTGTATGATGTACGAGGTGTATAACGTTTGACGTGTACGATGTGCGAGGTGTATAACATTTGAGGTGTATCATGTTCGACGTGTATGATGTGAGATGTGTATAAATGTTGTCGTGTATGCTATGCGAGGTGTATAACTTTGGACGTGTATGATGTGCGAGATGTATAATGTTTGACGTGTATGATGTGCGAGGTGTATAACGTTTGACGTGTACGATGTGCGAGGTGTATAACGTTTGACATGTATCATGTGAGAGGTGTACAATGTTTGACATGTATGATGTGCGAGGTCTATAACATTTGACGTGTATGATCCGCGAGGTCTATAACGTTTGACGTGTATGATGTGCGAGGTGTATGTGCGAGGTGTATGTGCGACGTGTATGGTGTGCGATGTGTATAACGTGCGACGTGTATGATGTGTGATGTGTATAACTTCTGTCGTGTATGCTGTGCAAGGTGTATAACGTATGATGTGTTTGATATGTGAGGTGTATAACGTTTGATGTTTATGATGTGCAAGGTGTATAACGTGCGATGTGTATGATGTGCGAGGTGTATAACATTTGACGTATACGATGTGCGAGGTGTATAACATTTGACGTGTATGATGTGCCAGGTGTATAAGGTGCGATGTGTATGATGTGCGAAGTGTATAACGTGTGACGTGTACGATGTGCGAGGTTGATAGCGTTTGACGTGTATGATGTGTGAGGTGTATGTGCGACGTGGATCATGTGCGAGGTGTATAACGTTCGATGTGTATGTTGTGCGATGAGTATAACTTTTGTCGTGTATGCTATGCGAGGTGTATAACAATTGATGTGTATGATGTGCAAGGTCTATAACATTTGACGTGTATGATGTGTGAGGTGTATAACATTTGATGTGTATGATGTGTGAGGTGTATAACGTTTGACGTGCATGATGTGCGAGGTCTATAAGGTGCGACGTGTCTGATGTGCGAGGTGTATAGCATTTGACGTGTATGATGTGCGAGGTGAATAGCATTTGACGTGTATGATGTGCGTGATGTATAAAGTTTGACATGTATGATGTGTGAGGTCTATAAAATTTGATGTGTATGATGTGCGAGGTGTATAACGTGTGACGTGTATGATGTACGAGGTGTATAAAGTTTGACGTGTATGATGTACGAGGTGTATAACGTTTGACGTGTACGATGTGCGAGGTGTATAACATTTGAGGTGTATCATGTTCGACGTGTATGATGTGAGATGTGTATAAATGTTGTCGTGTATGCTATGCGAGGTGTATAACTTTGGACGTGTATGATGTGCGAGATGTATAATGTTTGACGTGTATGATGTGCGAGGTGTATAACGTTTGACGTGTACGATGTGCGAGGTGTATAACGTTTGACATGTATCATGTGAGAGGTGTACAATGTTTGACATGTATGATGTGCGAGGTCTATAACATTTGACGTGTATGATCCGCGAGGTCTATAACGTTTGACGTGTATGATGTGCGAGGTGTATGTGCGACGTGTATGGTGTGCGATGTGTATAACGTGCGACGTGTATGATGTGTGATGTGTATAACTTCTGTCGTGTATGCTGTGCAAGGTGTATAACGTATGATGTGTTTGATATGTGAGGTGTATAACGTTTGATGTTTATGATGTGCAAGGTGTATAACGTGCGATGTGTATGATGTGCGAGGTGTATAACATTTGACGTGTATGATGTGCGAGGTGTATAATGTTTGATTTGTATGATGTGCAAGGTGTATAACGTTAGACGCGTATGATGTGCGAGGTGTACGTGCGACATGTATGATGTGCGAGGTCTATAACGTGCGAGGTCTATAATGTGCGACGTGCAAGATGAATAACGTTTGACCTGTTTGATGTGCGAGGTGTATAACATTTGACGTGTATGATGTGCGAGATGTATAATGGTCCAGAAATTTGGGTCGGAGGCTTCCCACGGGTGTAAACCCCCGACCTGCACTTACCTTGCGCGCTGGCCATTGTGCTGTGGGCCCGCGTGGGATTCCGATACTGGGCCTCCTCCAACTGCCAGCGCGCAGTGCTTGCGTATCCCAGGGGCGCAGTTAGTTCGATGCGTCCCCTGGGATCACGTGGGCCTTGGGGAGCCAATCGGAGAAGGGAATGCCCATTCATAAGCCTGTCAAAACTTATAAATACTGCGGGCCCCAAAACATCACTAAATCTTCAAATACATTTTTTTTTTAAATCACATTTTTTAAATAAACTATAAATTACATGAAATAACTATTTTAAACAATAATTTAAATTTTTGACAAAAATAATTTTATTTTCTAACGGGGCTAAAAATAAACTTACCTTGCTTTAAAGTATTTAAAAATAATAAACCTGTGAAAAAAATGTTTTAATTTTAATTAATTCACCACTTACCTTGTAAAAAGCAGGCCTGACGCCTACCTTTCATATTTCTAGCTTCTGCAGGCTTACCTTCCCGGGAAAAGGAACGGAAGTGCTGGTTTCCCGCACATGCGCAGTGCATGCAGGAAACTGGCACTTCCATTGGGCCTATGGGTGAGTACCCCGTGCGTACTCACCCGTGGAGACCTGAAGGTCAGGGCCATTATAATATTAATGTCTGACGTTTATGATGTGCGAGGTGTATAACGTTTGACGTGTATGCTGTGCGCGTGTATAACGTTTGACGTGTATAATGTGCGAGGTGTATGTGCGTCGTGTATGATGTGTGAGGTCTTTAACGTTTGACGTGTATGATGTGCGAGGTGTATAACGTGCGACTTGTATGATGTGCGAGATGTATAACGTGCGACGTGTATGAAGTGTGAGGTGTAGGATGTCCGACGTGTATGATGTGCGATGTGTATTAAGTTTGACGTGTATGCTGTGCGTGGTGTATAACATTTGACGTGTATGATGTGCGAGGTATATAACGTTTGACGTGTATCATGTGCGAGGTGCATAACGTTTGACGTGTACGATGTGCGAGATGTGTAACATTTGAGGTGTATGATGTGCGAGGTGTATGTGCGACGTGTATGATGTGCGAGATGTATAATGTTTGACGTGTATAATGTGCGAGGTGTATAACGTTTTACGTGTACGATGTGCGAGGTGTATAACATTTGAGGTGTATGATGTATGATGTGTATGTGCGATGTGTATGATGTGCGTGGTGTATAACATTTGACATGTATCATGTGAGAGGTGTATAACGTTTGACGTGTATGATGTGCGAGGTGAATACCGTTTGGCGTGTATGATGTGCGAGTTCTATAACATTTGATGTGTATGATGTGCGAGGTGTATTTGTGACGTGTATGATGTGCGATGTGTATAACGTTTGACGTGTATGATGTGCGAGCTTTATAGCGTGCGAGGTGTATGATGTGCGAGGTCTATAACGTTTGATGTGTATGATCAGCGAGGTGTATAAAGTTTGACGTGTATAATGTGTGAGGTGTATAAGGTTTGACGTTTATGCTGTGCGAGGTGAATAACATTTGATGTGTATGATGTGTGAGGTGTATAACGTTTGACGTGTATGATGTGCGAAGTGTGTAACGTTTGACGTGTATGATGTGCGAGGTGTATAACGTTTGACGTGTATGATGTGCGAGGTGTATAACGTTTGACGTGTATGATGTGCGAGGTGTATAACGTTGGTCGTGTATGATGTACGAGGTGTATAACGTTTGGCATGTGTGATGTGCGAGATGTATAACGTTGGACGTCTATGATGTGCGAGGTAATTACGTTTGACGTGTATGATGTGCGAGGTCGATAACATTTGATGTGTATGATGTGCGGGGTGTATAACGTTTGGCGTGTATGATGTGCGAGGTTTATAACATTTGATATGTATGATGTGTGAGGTGTATAACGTTGGTCGTGTATGATGTATGAGGTGTATAACGTTTGATGTGTATGTTGTGCGAGCTGTATAGCATGCGACGTGTACGGTGTGTGAGGTGTATAACGTTTGAAGTTTATGATGTGCGAGGTTTATAACGTGCGATGTGTATGATGTGCGAGATGTATAATGCTTGACGTGTATGATGTGCGAGGTGTATGTGCGACATGTATGATGGGCGAGGTCTATAGGCCTAGAAATTTATTGACGCCACTTTTGGAGCGCTAAAGTGGGGCGTCCGCTAAAGTTTGCGGCCGCCGCCAAATCGATGCCACTTCTCCGATATTCATTAGCTTCACCCTAGGAGTTCGGGCGAGCGCTAAAACTGCTGTTGGACGCCTCTCTTTGGGCGCTAAGCCGGAGGTGGTGATCGATAGCGCCGAGGCCGGGCGCAGCGCAGGTGCAGCCATCTCGTGATTGACAGCAGACACCCTGGCGCCGGCCAGCTCTTAAGGGGGAAGGGTCGACTGTGCCTGCTGCCACGCCCTGGATAGTGGATCCCTCCAGCTAGGCCTGAACACTGCTGCTGGACCCAATAGCGCCTGAAGACATGGAGAAGGCCCGTGAACGTGCGCAGCGCTTCTCAGAGCGTGATCTGAGTGTGCTGCTTGCTGCTGTGGAGAAGAGGCGCCATGTTTTGTACCCGGACAATGGCAAGAAGGCGACGGTCCGCGTCTACAGGAGAGCCTGGAGGCATGTCGCCACCAAGCTGTCAGCCAACAGCGACGTCCCCAGGAGCGGTGCCCAATGCCGCAAAAAGTTAAATGACCTCACACGCATTGTCAGGGTGAGTACCCTTTCCAGTGACCTCCTCATCCTTGCATGTGCACCACACATTATGGGCAAAGGGACCTGAAAGCTCTAATGGCCAGCCTTCATCCAGCAGCTATGGGACAGGCATGAGCATCAATTGCACATTCTGCACTTAACACACTGGCCAAGCTATTCCACCATGGGAGGCATTGCACACCAGATCATGGCGACACACTGGCCAGGCTATTCCACCATGGGAGGCAGTGCACACCAGATCATGGCGACACACTGGCCAAGCTATTCCACCATGGGAGGCAGTGCACACAAGATCACGGCGACACACTGTACTTAGAGGCCGTCCTTTCTCTTGCAGGCCAAGCTGGCGAATAATCGCAAGAGCCGGACTGCGACCGGGGGAGGCCGACCCCATATCCAGCCACTCACTGACCTGCAACATCGCGTGGAGCGCCTCATGGGTGGCCGGGTGATTGGGCCCGTTGCATGTGGAGATGCCGACCCTGTTCTGGGCAGCAATGGTAAGGACATCACCTTTTGCACCTCTCTCGTCCCACTTGCGCATCAGATCTACATCCTTTGCCACTGTCCGACCAATGCGCTGAATGCCACCACTCATGCATCCCGCACTGACGCCCTCTCCTCACTCTAAAGCTACTCTTGTGCCTTCCTGCTTTCAGATGGTGAAGAGGAGGTCCCTGAACTTGCCAGTGACAGACCCTCCGAAGAGGAGCAGGAGGAGGAGCAAGAGGAAGGCGGCCCATCAGGGGAACCCTCAGCCGCGGCCACCCAGGCCAATGTAGGGGACACGTCTTCCCTGGAGGGCAGCGTGGCGGAAGTGTCGAAGGGGAGGGGAGCTCCTGGGATCTGCGGGCTGCAGAAAGGCGGGAGGGGGGTGGAAGCTCGACGGCCTTCTCCCCAGAGGGGGGAAGCGTCGGAGGGGAGTCCAATTGTTGGGCCCAGCGGCCTCCAGCAACGCAGGAAGGGTCGGCCAGCTCAGCGGCCTTCTCCCCAGAGGGAGAGTCCGGCCTCCAGTCAGGAGATGCTCTTCGCCGAGGAGATGGAACGCCTCGAAGACTTGTCCGCGGACTCGGAGCGCCGGCACACGGAGCTCATGGCGGCAGTGGCACGGTTGCCTGAGTCCATCGATTCCCTCTCTCGGAGTGTGGCCGAGTTCGGGCCCGCAGAGGCCACCAGTCGGGCGGAATACCGGGCAGATCAGGCAGCGAGTCGGGCGGAATTCGGGGCAGCTCTGTCAGCGACTGGCCAGGTGATCAGTGGTGCCGTCCAATCACTGGCTGCTCTGATGCGGTCAGTGAACAGGTCAACACGGGCACTCACTGCTGCCACACTCGCTGTGTCAGCCAGGCATCGCCAGGGCACCCGGCGCGCTGCAGCAGCACAGCGGTCTGTCCCTCGGCAGATTGGTGCGCATGCTGCAGTGCTGGCCCGGGCGAGTGCCAGTGTCTCAGGCGACCAGCGAGCGCCTGCCATCCGCCAGCTTGCCGCCATTCCTCCAGCCGCCACTGCCAGTCCCCCAGTGGAGCTGCCAGGAGCTGCTGCAGCGACTGATGCTGGCCAGCCACAGCTGCAGCAATCAACAGCCGCCCGCTCGACGGCCAGACCTCGACTAGGCCGACCCCCAAGGGCATCTGCCGTCACAACATGTGCCCCTCAGGAGCCTGCCCCCAGCCTTGCAGCAGCCAATGGCCTTACTTTGAGGCGGAGCAGCAGGGCGGGCAGGGGCCACCCAAAGATGGCCAAGGCATCGCCCTAGCGGGCCAAATAGTCGAATGTGTGGCCATTTGTGTTTGTTTCTTGAGGCCGAGAATTGGATGTTTGTTTTTTGAAGGCCGATGATGTGATGTTTGTTTTTGACGAAGGCCGAGAATGACGGCCATTTTAGTTGCCCTATTTTGTTAATCCTCTCCAGGTTGTGGGAGCGAGTAATGTGTTTGAGTGTTTTTTGGGGGTTTCGTCTGTTTTTGGTTTTCATGTGGGAAGGGCCCAGAGTTTGTACAATAAACCATTTTATTTATTCACATTGTCCATGTTTGATCTTTGAAGTGTTTGTTGCCTTAACCGGCTGAGGGCTTGCGGAGCGGCTGCAATCATGTTCTATCATTGGCACAAGCCATTCCCTGACAGGGGGCCTAGAAGTGATGTTCAATAAGCCGCCGACGGGCGGCCCTTGGACCTTGTGCCTCCCTCCTGGGCTGGTAGTCCTCGTCCTCGTCATCCTCATGCTCCTCCTGCTCCTCCTCCTGAGGTGGTGGTCCAACGTGAGGTGGCAGTGCCTGAGTCCTGCGGATAGCCAGGTTGTGCAGCATGCAGCAAACGACGACGAATTGGGAGACTCGATCCTGCGAATACTGGAGGGCTCCCCCGGAGCGATCGAGACAGCGGAACCGTTGCTTGAGCACGCCGATTGTTTGTTCTATGAGGTTCCTCGTCGCTTGATGGCTCTCGTTGTATGCCTCTTCAGCAGGGGTCGTGGGCGCGCGGAGCGGGGTCATGAGCCAGGTACACAAAGGATAGCCTTTGTCCCCGATAAGCCATCCTCTTGGGGGAGGCTGTGCCTGGAACATGTCAGCCACAGTTGTCTGTCGCAGGATAAAGGCATCGTGGCTGCTGCCTGGAAAGCGGGCATTGACAGCTAGGATGCGCTGCCTGTGGTCACACACCAGCTGTACATTGAGGGAATGGTAGCCCTTCCGGTTGCGGTAATCCTCGGCATGCTCAAGAGGTGCCCGCAAAGCCACATGCGTGCAGTCAATGGCGCCCTGCACCATGGGGAAGCCTGCTATTCTTGCAAACCCCACTGTACGCTGCTGCTGCTTGTCCAGGGTCATGGGGAAGGAGATGAATTGATGTCTCCTTCTGAAAAGGGCTTCGGTCACCTGGCGGATGCAGCAATGCACGGCGAACTGGGAGATGTTAGCGATGTCCCCAGTAGCGGATTGGAAGGAGCCGGAGGCATAGAAGTTGAGAGCCACCGTCACCTTCACTGCCACCGACAGAGACGTCCTGCGCATCAGCTGTGGCTGCAGATCTCTCTGAAGCAGCCGGCAGATGTCTGCAACCACCTCCCTTCGGAATCGCAGCCTCCTAACACACATCGCGGCAGACATGGTCAGATAGGAGGTCTGCTGGCGGTATACCCTGCGTGGGTAAGGCCTCAGTTGGCGACGCCTGTTGCCCCCTCTGCGTCTAGCCAGGGCTGCCACTCTCTCACGGCATCTGTAAGCCCTTCTGGCATAAGGCTGAAATTCAGCGTTGCCACCCAATGCAGCCCCCATTATATGCTGGCAAACACTGAGCTCTGAATGAAGGCAAAGATAATTGGTAAGCTCTGGCCTGAGCCAAAAATACCTGTCCAAGTGTTGGTCCAAACCAGTAAACTCTCCTCCTTGGTCTCTGTCCAAAAAACCGTTGCACAAGAGTGAATGCTGCAAAATGGCTGGCCTTTATACTGCTGGGTAAGTGCCCTTTAATTTGCGCTCCCCGCGGCCCGGCTGGGCTGTGTACCGTTCCACTTCACAGTCGCTCGGGCCGCCCGGCGCACAATGGGCCGGCGCGAGTGAAGTTCCGGTTCGGGGCGCACAAAAGGCGTTGCACTAGCAAATGACGTCATGATGTGCGCGCGCAGCAGGGCGCGCGCTAAGACTTTGCGCCGGCGCTAAATGTGTACTGAAGTTGGGGCGAGGCGCAGATCGCGCTGCGCCCGGCCGCTAAGCGCCTAGCGCTCGAAATCTACTCCTCCTAAGGCGCTAACGGCTGCCTCGCCCAACTGAATTTCTAGGCCATAATGTTTAATGTGTATGATCAGCGAGGTGATTAACGTTTGACGAGTATGATGTGCAAAGTGTAGGTGCGACGTATATGATGTGCGAGGTGTATAACGTGTGACGTGTATGATGTGCGAGATGTATAAGGTGCAACGTGTCCGATGTGTGAGGTGTATAACGTTTGACGTGTATAATGTGCGAGGTGTATAACGTTTGATGTGTATGATGTGCGAGGTGTATAAGGTGCAACGTGTCCGATGTGTGAGGTGTATAACGTTTGATGTGTATGATGTGCGAGGTGTATAACATTTGACGTGTATGATGTGCGAGGTGTATAAAGTTTGACGTATATGATGTGCGAGGTCGATAACATTTGATGTCTATGATGTGCGAGCTGTTAAACGTTTGACGTTTATGATGAGCGAGGTCGATAAAATTTGATATGTATTATGTGCGAGGTGCATAACGTTTGATGCGTATGATGTGCGAGGTCGATAACATTTGATGTGTATGATGTGCGAGGTGTATAACGTTTGGCGTGTATGATGTGCGAGGTCTATAACATTTGATGTGTATGATGTGCGAGGTGTATGTGTGACATGTATGATGTGCGATGTGTATAATGTTTGACGTGTATGATGTGCGAGCTTTATAGCGTGCGACGTGTATGATGTGTGAGGTGTATAACGTTTGAAGTTCATGATGTGCGAGGTTTATAACGTGCGATGTGTATGATGTGCGAGGTGTATGTGCGACGTTTATGATGTGCGAGGTGCATAACGTTTGACGTGTGTGATGTGCGAGGTTGATAAAATTTGATGTGTATGATGTGCGAGCTGTATAGCATGCGACGTGTACGATGTGTGAGGTGAATAACGTTTGAAGTTTATGATGTGCGAGGTTTATAACGTGCGATGTGTATGATGTGCGAGATGTATAACGTTTGATGTGTATGATGTGCGAGGTGTATGTGCGACATTTATGATGGGCGAGGTCTATAAGGTTTAATGTGTATGATCAACGAGGTGATTAACGTTTGACGAGTATGATGTGCAAAGTGTAGGTGCGACGTATATGATGTGCGAGGTGTATAACGTGTGACGTGTATGACGTGCGAGATGTATAAGGTGCAACGTGTCCAATGTGTGAGGTGTATAACGTTTGCCGTGTATAACGTTTGATGTGTATGATGTGCGAGGTGTATAACGTTTGACGTGTATTATGTGCGAGGTGTATAAGTGCGACGTTTATGATGTGCGATGTGTATAACCATTGACGTGTATGATGTGCGATGAGTATAACGTTTGATGTGTATGATGTGCGAGGTGTATAACGTTTGATGTGTATGATGTGCGAGGTCATAGAGTCATAGAGTAATACAGCACGGATAGAGGCCCTTCGGCCCATCGTGTCCGCGCCGGCCATCAAGCCCTGTCTAATCTAATCCCATATTCCAGCATTTGGTCCGTAGCCTTGTATGCTATGGGATTTCAAGTGCTCATCCAAATGCTTCTTAAATGTTGTGAGGGTTTCTGCCTCCACCCTTTCAGGCAGTGAGTTCCAGACTCCAACCACCCTCTGGGTGAAAAAGTTCTTTCTCAAATCCCCTCTAAACCTCCCGCCCTTTACCTTGAATCTATGCCCCCTAGTTATTGACCCCTCTACTAAGGGAAAAAGCTCCTCAGCATCCATCCTATCTACGCCCCTCATAATTTTGTACACCTCAATCATGTCCCCCCTCAGCCTCCTCTGCTCCAAGGAAAACAAACCCAATCTGCCCAGTCTCTCTCCATAGCTGAAGCGCTCCAGCCCTGGTAACATCCTGGTGAACCTCCTCTGCACCCTCTCTAACGCGATCACATCCTTCCTGTAGTGTGGCGACCAGAACTGCACACAGTATTCCAGCTGTGGCCTAACCAGTGTTTTATACAGCTCCATCATAACCTCCTTGCTCTTATATTCAATGCCTCGGCTAATGAAGGCAAGTATCCCATATGCCTTTTGTACCACCTTATCCACCTGTTCCGCCGCCTTCAGGGATCTGTGTACTTGCACACCCAGATCCCTCTGACCCTCTGTCTTGCCTAGGGTCTTTCCATTCATTGTGTATTCCCTTGCCTTGTTAGTCCCCCCAAAGTGCATCACCTCGCACTTTTCCGGGTTAAATTCCATTTGCCACTGTTCCGCCCATCTGACCAACCCATCTATATCGTCCTGCAGACTGAGGCTACCCTCCTCGCTATTCACCACCCTACCAATTTTTGTATCATCCGCGAACTTACTGATCATACCTTTTACATTCATATCCAAGTCATTAATGTAGACCACAAACAGCAAGGGACCCAGCACCGATCCCTGTGGTACCCCACTGGCCACAGGCTTCCAGTCACAAAAACAACCTTCGACCATCACCCTCTGCCTTCTGCCACTAAGCCAGTTTTGTATCCAATGTGCCAAGGCGTATGTGCGACATGTATGATGTGCAAAGTGTATAACGTGTGATGTGTATGATGTGTGAGATGTATAAAGTTTGACGTGTATAATGTGCGAGGTGTATAATGTATGACGTGTGTGATGTGCGAGGTGTATAACGTGTGACGTGTAAGATGTGCGAGGTGTATAACGTTTGATGTTTATGATGTGTGAGGCGAATAACGTTTGATGTGTATGATGTGTGAGGTGTATAACGTTTGACGTGTATGATGTGCGAGGTGTATAACGTTTGACGTGTATGATGTGCGGGGTGAATAACGTTCGATGTGTATGATGTGCGAGGTGTATAACTTTTGATGTGTATGATGTGCGAGGTGTATAACGTTTGTCGTGTATGATGTGCGAGGTGTATAACGTTTGATGTGTATGATGTGCGAGGTGTATAACGTTTGACGTGTATGACGTGCGAGCTGTATAACGTTTGACGTGTATGATGTGCGAGGTCGATACCATTTGATGTGTATGATGTGCGAGGTGTATAACGTTTGTCGTGTATGATGTGTGAGGTGTATAACGTTTGACATGTATGATGTGCGAGGTGTATAATGTGCGACGTGTATGATGTGCGATGGGGATAATGCGCGATTTGTATGATGTGCGAAGTGTATAACGTTTGACTTGTATGATGTGCGAGGTCGATACCATTTGATGTGTATGATGTGCGAGGTGTATAACGTTTGCCGTGTATGAAGTGCGAGGTGTATAACGTTTGTCGTGTATGATGTGCGAGGTGTATAAAATTTGATGTGTATGATGTGCGAGGTCGATAACATTTGACGTGTATGATGTGCGAGGTGTATAACGTTTGACGTGTATGATGTGCGAGGTGTATGTACAACGTGTATGATGTGCGAGGTGTATAAAGTTTGACGTGTATGATGTGCGAGCTGTATAGCGTGCGATGTGTACAATGTATGAGGTGTATAACGTTTGAAGTTTATGATGTGCGAGGTGAATAACGTTTGACGTGTATGATGTGCGACGTGTATGATGTGCGATGGGTATAATGCGCGATTTGTATGATGTGTGAGGTGTATAACGTTTGACGTGTATGATGTGCGAGGTGTATAACATGCGATTTGTATGAAATGCGAGGTGTATAACGTTTCACGCGTATGATGTGCGATGTGAATAACGTGCGCGACGTGTATGATGTGCGAGGTGTATAACGATTGACGTGTATGATGTGTGAGGTGCATAACGTGTGACGTGTATGATGTGCGAGGTGTATACCATCTGACGAGTATGATGTGCGAGGTGTATAACTTTTGACATGTATGATGTGCGAGTTCAATGTGCGACGCGTATGATGTGCCAGGGCTATAACGTGCTACGTGTATGATGTGCTAGGTGTATACCATTTGACGTGTATGATGTGCGAGGTGTATAATGTGCGACGTCTATGAAGTGCGATGGGTATAATGCGTGATTTGTATGATGTGCAAAGTGTATAACATTTGAATTGTATGATGTGCGAGGTGTATAAGGTTTGACGTGTATGATGTGCGAGCTGTATAACATTTGACGTGTATGATGTGCGAGGTTGATACCATATGATGTGTATGATGTGTGAGGTGTATAACATTTGGCGTGTATGATGTGCGAGGTCTATAACATTTGATGTGAATGATGTGCGAGGTGTATAACGTTTGGCATGTATGATGTGCGAGTTGTATAACGCTTGACGTGTATAATGTGCGAGGTGTATGTGCGACGTGTATGATGTGCGAGGTGCATAACGTTTGACGTGTATGATGTACAAGCTGTATAGCGTGCGACGTGTACGATGTGTGAGGTGTATAACGTTTGAAGTTTATGATGTGCGAGGTTTATAACGTGCGATGTGTATGATGTGCAAGTTGTATAACGTTTGATGTGTATGATGTGCGAGGTGTATGTGTGACATGTATGATGGGCGAGGTGTATAATGTTTGACGTGCAAGATGTGCGAGATGTATAATGTTTGACGTGTATGATGTGCGAGGTGAATAACGTGCGACGTGTATGATGTGCGAGATGAATAACGTGCAATGTTTATGATGTGCGAGGTGTATGATGTGCGACGTGTATGATGTGCGACGTGTATGATGTTTGACGTGCATGATGTGCGAGGTGTATAACGTTTGACGTGTATGATGTGCGAGGTGAATAATGTTTGACGAGTATGATGTGCTAGGTGTATAATGTTTGACATGTAAGATGTGTGAGGTATATAACGTGCGACGTGTATGATGTGCGAGGTGTATAACGTGCAACGTGTATGATGTGCTAGTTGTATAAAGTGCGACGTGTATGCTGTGCGAGGTGTATAACGTTTGACGTGTATGATGTGTGAGGTGAATAACGTGCGATGTGTATGATGTGCGAGGTGTATAACGTTTGACGTGTATGATGTGTGAGGTGAATAACGTGCGATGTGTATGATGTGCGAGGTGTATAACGTTTGACGTGTATGATGTGCGAGGTGAATAACATGCGACGTGTATGATGTGTGAGGTATATAACGTTTGACGTGTATGATGTGCGAGATGCATAACGTGCGAGGTGTATAACGTTTGACGTGTATGACGTGCGAGGTGAATAACGTGCGACGTGTATGATGTGTGAGGTGTATAATGTATGACATGCATGATGTGCACGGTGTACAACATTTGACATGTATGATGTTCACAGTATATATCGTTTGACGTGTATGATTTGCGAGGTGTATAATGTGCGACGTGTTTGATGAGCGAGGTGAATAACGTGCGACGTGTATGATGAGCGAGGTGAATAACGTGCGACGTGTATGATGTGCGCGGTGTATAAATTTGACGTGTACGGTGTGCGAGGTGAATAACGTGCGTTGTGTATGATGTGCGAGGTGTATAACGTTTGCCTTGTATGATGTGCGAGGTGTATAACGTGCGACGTGTATGATGTGCGAGGAGTATAACTTTTGACGTGTATGATGTGCTAGTTCAATGTGCGACACGTATGATGTGCAAGGGGTATAGCGTGCTACGTGTATGATGTGCGAGGTGTATAATGTTTGACATGTATGATGTGCAAGGTGCGTAACGTATGAGGTATATGATGTGCGAGGTGTATAACGTATGATTTTTAAGTTGTGTGAGGTGAATAACGTTTGACGTTTAAGATTTGCAAGGTGTATAATAATTGACGTGTATGATGTGCGAGGTGTATAACGTTTGACGTGTATGCTGTGCGAGGTGAATTAGATTTGACGTGTATGATGTGCGAGATGAATAACATGCAACGTTTATGATGTGCGAGGTGTATAACGTGCGACATGTATGATGTGTGACGTGTATAATGTTTGACGTGTATGTTGTGCGAGGTGTATAACGTTTGATGTTTATGATATGCGAGCTGTATAACGTGCGACGCGTATGATGTGCGAGATGAATAACGTGTGACGTTTATGATGTGCGAGGTGTATAACGTGCGACGTGTATGATATGCGACGTGTATAATGTTTGACGTGTATGATGTGCGAGGTGTATAACGTTTGACGTGTATGATGTGCGAGTGTATAACGTTGGACGTTTACGATGTGCGAGGTGTATAACGTGCGATGTGTATGATGTGCGAGGTGAATAACGTTTGACGAGTATGATGTGCTAGGTGTATAATGTTTGACATGTAAGATGTGCGAGGTATATAACGTGTGACGTGTATGATGTGCGAGGTGTATAACATGCAACGTGTATGATGTGCTACTTGTATAAAGTGCGACTTGTATGATGTGCGAGGTGTATCACGTTTGATGTGTATGATGTGCGAGGTGAATAACGTGCAACGTATATGATGTGCGAGATGTATAACATTTGACGTGTATGATGTGCGAGGTGTATAATGTTTGACATGTATGATGTGCGAGGTGTATAACGTTTGACGTGTATGATGTGCGACGTGAATAACGTGCGTCGTGTATGATGTGCGAGGTGTATAACGTTTGACGTGTATGATGTGCTAGGTGAATAACGTGCGACGTGTATGAGCGAGTTGTATAACGTTTGATGTGTATGATGTGCGAGGTGTATAATGTTTGGCGTGTATGATGTGTGAGGTGATTAACGTTTGACATGTATGATGTGCGAGGTGTATAACGTGCGACGTGTATGATGTGCGAGGTGTATAAAGTTTGACGTGTATGATGTGCGAGGTGTATAATGATTGACGTGTATGATGTGTGAGGTGTATAACGTTTGACGTATGCTGTGCGAGGTGAATTAGATTTGACGTGTATGATGTGCGAGGTGTATGACGTGCGAATGTATGATGTGCGAGGTGTACAACGTCTGACGTGTATGATGTGCGAGGTGAATAACTTTTGACGTGCATGATGTGCGAGGTGTATAACGTGCAATGTGTATGATGTGCTACTTGTATAAAGTGCGACTTGTATGATGTGCAAGGTGTATCAAGTTTGATGTGTATGATGTGCGAGGTGAATAACGTGCGACGTATATGATGTGCGAGATGTATAACATTTGACGTATATGATGTGCGAGATGTATAACATTTGACGTGTATGATGTGCGAGGTGTATAACGTTTGACGTGTATGCTGTGCGAGGTGAATTAGATTTGACGTGTATGATGTGCGAGATGAATAACATGCAACGTTTATGATGTGCGAGGTGTATAACGTGCGACATGTATGATGTGTGACGTGTATAATGTTTGACGTGTATGTTGTGCGAGGTGTATAACGTTTGATGTTTATGATATGCGAGCTGTATAACGTGCGACGCGTATGATGTGCGAGATGAATAACGTGTGACGTTTATGATGTGCGAGGTGTATAACGTGCGACGTGTATGATATGCGACGTGTATAATGTTTGACGTGTATGATGTGCGAGGTGTATAACGTTTGACGTGTATGATGTGCGAGTGTATAACGTTGGACGTTTACGATGTGCGAGGTGTATAACGTGCGATGTGTATGATGTGCGAGGTGAATAACGTTTGACGAGTATGATGTGCTAGGTGTATAATGTTTGACATGTAAGATGTGCGAGGTATATAACGTGTGACGTGTATGATGTGCGAGGTGTATAACATGCAACGTGTATGATGTGCTACTTGTATAAAGTGCGACTTGTATGATGTGCGAGGTGTATCACGTTTGATGTGTATGATGTGCGAGGTGAATAACGTGCAACGTATATGATGTGCGAGATGTATAACATTTGACGTGTATGATGTGCGAGGTGTATAATGTTTGACATGTATGATGTGCGAGGTGTATAACGTTTGACGTGTATGATGTGCGACGTGAATAACGTGCGTCGTGTATGATGTGCGAGGTGTATAACGTTTGACGTGTATGATGTGCTAGGTGAATAACGTGCGACGTGTATGAGCGAGTTGTATAACGTTTGATGTGTATGATGTGCGAGGTGTATAATGTTTGGCGTGTATGATGTGTGAGGTGATTAACGTTTGACATGTATGATGTGCGAGGTGTATAACGTGCGACGTGTATGATGTGCGAGGTGTATAAAGTTTGACGTGTATGATGTGCAAGGTGCGTAACGTATGAGGTATATGATGTGCGAGGTGTATAACGTATGATTTTTAAGTTGTGTGAGGTGAATAACGTTTGACGTTTAAGATTTGCAAGGTGTATAATAATTGACGTGTATGATGTGCGAGGTGTATAACGTTTGACGTGTATGCTGTGCGAGGTGAATTAGATTTGACGTGTATGATGTGCGAGATGAATAACATGCAACGTTTATGATGTGCGAGGTGTATAACGTGCGACATGTATGATGTGTGACGTGTATAATGTTTGACGTGTATGTTGTGCGAGGTGTATAACGTTTGATGTTTATGATATGCGAGCTGTATAACGTGCGACGCGTATGATGTGCGAGATGAATAACGTGTGACGTTTATGATGTGCGAGGTGTATAACGTGCGACGTGTATGATATGCGACGTGTATAATGTTTGACGTGTATGATGTGCGAGGTGTATAACGTTTGACGTGTATGATGTGCGAGTGTATAACGTTGGACGTTTACGATGTGCGAGGTGTATAACGTGCGATGTGTATGATGTGCGAGGTGAATAACGTTTGACGAGTATGATGTGCTAGGTGTATAATGTTTGACATGTAAGATGTGCGAGGTATATAACGTGTGACGTGTATGATGTGCGAGGTGTATAACATGCAACGTGTATGATGTGCTACTTGTATAAAGTGCGACTTGTATGATGTGCGAGGTGTATCACGTTTGATGTGTATGATGTGCGAGGTGAATAACGTGCAACGTATATGATGTGCGAGATGTATAACATTTGACGTGTATGATGTGCGAGGTGTATAATGTTTGACATGTATGATGTGCGAGGTGTATAACGTTTGACGTGTATGATGTGCGACGTGAATAACGTGCGTCGTGTATGATGTGCGAGGTGTATAACGTTTGACGTGTATGATGTGCTAGGTGAATAACGTGCGACGTGTATGAGCGAGTTGTATAACGTTTGATGTGTATGATGTGCGAGGTGTATAATGTTTGGCGTGTATGATGTGTGAGGTGATTAACGTTTGACATGTATGATGTGCGAGGTGTATAACGTGCGACGTGTATGATGTGCGAGGTGTATAAAGTTTGACGTGTATGATGTGCGAGGTGTATAATGATTGACGTGTATGATGTGTGAGGTGTATAACGTTTGACGTATGCTGTGCGAGGTGAATTAGATTTGACGTGTATGATGTGCGAGGTGTATGACGTGCGAATGTATGATGTGCGAGGTGTACAACGTCTGACGTGTATGATGTGCGAGGTGAATAACTTTTGACGTGCATGATGTGCGAGGTGTATAACGTGCAATGTGTATGATGTGCTACTTGTATAAAGTGCGACTTGTATGATGTGCAAGGTGTATCAAGTTTGATGTGTATGATGTGCGAGGTGAATAACGTGCGACGTATATGATGTGCGAGATGTATAACATTTGACGTATATGATGTGCGAGATGTATAACATTTGACGTGTATGATGTGCGAGGTGTATAACGTTTGACGTGTATGCTGTGCGAGGTGAATTAGATTTGACGTGTATGATGTGCGAGATGAATAACATGCAACGTTTATGATGTGCGAGGTGTATAACGTGCGACATGTATGATGTGTGACGTGTATAATGTTTGACGTGTATGTTGTGCGAGGTGTATAACGTTTGATGTTTATGATATGCGAGCTGTATAACGTGCGACGCGTATGATGTGCGAGATGAATAACGTGTGACGTTTATGATGTGCGAGGTGTATAACGTGCGACGTGTATGATATGCGACGTGTATAATGTTTGACGTGTATGATGTGCGAGGTGTATAACGTTTGACGTGTATGATGTGCGAGTGTATAACGTTGGACGTTTACGATGTGCGAGGTGTATAACGTGCGATGTGTATGATGTGCGAGGTGAATAACGTTTGACGAGTATGATGTGCTAGGTGTATAATGTTTGACATGTAAGATGTGCGAGGTATATAACGTGTGACGTGTATGATGTGCGAGGTGTATAACATGCAACGTGTATGATGTGCTACTTGTATAAAGTGCGACTTGTATGATGTGCGAGGTGTATCACGTTTGATGTGTATGATGTGCGAGGTGAATAACGTGCAACGTATATGATGTGCGAGATGTATAACATTTGACGTGTATGATGTGCGAGGTGTATAATGTTTGACATGTATGATGTGCGAGGTGTATAACGTTTGACGTGTATGATGTGCGACGTGAATAACGTGCGTCGTGTATGATGTGCGAGGTGTATAACGTTTGACGTGTATGATGTGCTAGGTGAATAACGTGCGACGTGTATGAGCGAGTTGTATAACGTTTGATGTGTATGATGTGCGAGGTGTATAATGTTTGGCGTGTATGATGTGTGAGGTGATTAACGTTTGACATGTATGATGTGCAAGGTGTATAACGTGCGACGTGTATGATGTGCGAGGTGTATAAAGTTTGACGTGTATGATGTGCGAGGTGTATAATGATTGACGTGTATGATGTGTGAGGTGTATAACGTTTGACGTATGCTGTGCGAGGTGAATTAGATTTGACGTGTATGATGTGCGAGGTGTATGACGTGCGACGTGTATGATGTGCGAGGTGTACAACGTCTGACGTGTATGATGTGCGAGGTGAATAACTTTTGACGTGCATGTGTATGATGTGCTACTTGTATAAAGTGCGACTTGTATGATGTGCAAGGTGTATCAAGTTTGATGTGTATGATGTGCGAGGTGAATAACGTGCGACGTATATGATGTGCGAGATGTATAACATTTGACGTATATGATGTGCGAGATGTATAACATTTGACGTGTATGATGTGCGAGGTGTATAACGTTTGACATGTATGATGTGCGAGGTGTATAACGTGCGACGTGTATGATGTGCGAAGTGTATAACGTTTGACGTGTATGATGTGCGATGTGAATAACTTGCGTCGTGTATGATGTGTGAGGTGTATAGCGTTTGATGTGTATGATGTGCGAGGTGCATAATGTTTGGCGTGTATGATGTGTGAGGTGATTAACGTTGGACATGTATGATGTGCGAGGTGTATAACGTATGATGTTTATGATGTGCGAGGTGAATAACATTTGATGTGTATGATGTGCGAGGTGTATATAGTGCGACGTGTATGATGTGCGAGGTGTATAACGTGCGACGTTTATTATATTCAATGTATATAATGTGCGACGTGTTTGATGTGCGAGGTGCATAACGTGCGATGTGTATGACGTGTGAGGTGTATACCTTTTGACGTGTATGATGTGCGAGGTGTATGACGTTTGACGTGTATGATGTGCGAGGTGAATAATGTTTGACGTGTATGATTTGCGAGGTGAATAACGTTTGACGTGTATGATGTGCGAGGTGTATAACGTGCGACGTTTATTATATTCAATGTATATAACGTGAGACGTGTTTGATGTGCGAGGTGCATAACGTGCGATGTGTATGACGTGCGAGGTGTATAACGTTTGATGTTTATGATATGCGAGCTGTATAACGTGCGACGTGTATGATGTGCGAGATGAATAACGTTTGACATGTATGATGTGCGAGGTGTATAACGTGCGACGTGTATGATGTGCGAGGTGTATAAAGTTTGACGTGTATGATGTGCGAGGTGTATAATGATTGACGTGTATGATGTGTGAGGTGTATAACATTTGACGTGTATGCTGTGCGAGGTGAATTAGATTTGACGTGTATGATGTGCGAGGTGTATAACGTTTGACGTGTCTGATGTGCGAGTGTATAACGTTTGATGTTTATGATGTGCAAGGTGTATAACGTGTGACGTGTATGATGTGCGAGATGAATAACGTGCGATGTTTATGATGTGCGAGGGGTATGATGTGCGACGTGT
Organism: Somniosus microcephalus; assembly: GCF_052327205.1. NCBI lineage: Eukaryota > Metazoa > Chordata > Chondrichthyes > Squaliformes > Somniosidae > Somniosus > Somniosus microcephalus. The sequence goes on along the minus strand of NC_140993.1, from coordinate 206,541,443 downwards.
ATGATGTGCGACGTGTATAATGTTTGGTGTGTATGATGTGCGAGGTCTATAACGTTTGACGTGTATGAGGTGCGAGGTGAATAACTTTTGACGATTATGATGTGCTAGGTGTATAATGTTTGACATGTAAGATGTGCGAGGTATATAACGTGACGTGTATGATGTGCGAGGTGTATAACATTTGAGGTGTATGATGTGCGAGATGAATAATGTGCGATGTTTATGATGTGCGAGGTGTATGACGTGCGACGTGTATGATGTGCGAGGTGTACAACGTCTGACGTGTATGATGTGCGAGGTGAATAACTTTTGACGTGCATGATGTGCGAGGTGTATAACGTGCAATGTGTATGATGTGCTACTTGTATAAAGTGCGACTTGTATGATGTGCAAGGTGTATCAAGTTTGATGTGTATGATGTGCGAGGTGAATAACGTGCGACGTATATGATGTGCGAGATGTATAACATTTGACGTATATGATGTGCGAGATGTATAACATTTGACGTGTATGATGTGCGAGGTGTATAACGTTTGACATGTATGATGTGCGAGGTGTATAACGTGCGACGTGTATGATGTGCAAAGTGTATAACGTTTGATGTGTATGATGTGCGAGGTGAATAACGTGCGACGTATATGATGTGCGAGATGTATAACATTTGACGTATATGATGTGCGAGATGTATAACATTTGACGTGTATGATGTGCGAGGTGTATAACGTGCGACGTGTATGATGTGCGAAGTGTATAACGTTTGACGTGTATGATGTGCGATGTGAATAACTTGCGACGTGTATGATGTGTGAGGTGTATAGCGTTTGATGTGTATGATGTGCGAGGTGCATAATGTTTGGCGTGTATGATGTGTGAGGTGATTAACGTTGGACATGTATGATGTGCGAGGTGTATAACGTATGATGTTTATGATGTGCGAGGTGAATAACATTTGATGTGTATGATGTCCGAGGTGTATAACGTGCGACGTGTATGATGTGCGAAGTGTATAACATTTGACGTGTATGATGTGCGAGGTGTATATAGTGCGACGTGTATGATGTGCGAGGTGTATAACGTGCGACGTTTATTATATTCAATGTATATAATGTGCGACGTGTTTGATGTGCGAGGTGCATAACGTGCGATGTGTATGACGTGTGAGGTGTATACCTTTTGACGTGTATGATGTGCGAGGTGTATGACGTTTGACGTGTATGATGTGCGAGGTGAATAATGTTTGACGTGTATGATTTGCGAGGTGAATAACGTTTGACGTGTATGATGTGCGAGGTGTATAACGTGCGACGTTTATTATATTCAATGTATATAACGTGAGACGTGTTTGATGTGCGAGGTGCATAACGTGCGATGTGTATGACGTGCGAGGTGTATAACATTTGACATGTATGATGTGCAAGGTGAATAAAGTACGACGTGTATGATGTGCATGGTGTATAGCGTTTGACGTGCATGCTGTGCGAGGTGAATAACTTTTGACGTGTATGATGTGCGAGGTGTATAACATTTGACGTGTATGATGTGCGAGGTGTATAACGTTTGACGTGTATGATGTGCGAGATGAATAACGTTTGACGTGTAGATTTGCGAGGTGCATAATGTTTGACATGTATGATGTGCAAGGTGTATAACGTTTGATGTGTATGATGTGCGAGGTCTATAACTTTTGACTTGTATGATGGGCGAGGTGTATAATGTGCGACATGTATGATGTGCAAGGTCTATATAGTGCAACGTTTATGATGTGCGAGGTGTATAACACGTGACGTGTATGATGTGCGAGGTGTATAACGTGCGACCTTTATGATATGCGAGGTGTATAATGTGCGAAGTGTATGATGTGCGAGGTGCATAATGTGCGATGTGTATGAGTGCGAGTTGTATAACGTTTGACATGTATGATGTGCGAGGTGAATAACGTGCGACGTGTATGATGTGTGAGGTGTATAACGTTTGACATCCATGATGTGCGCGGTGTATAACGTATGATGTGTGCAGTGTATAACGTTTGACCTGTATGATGTGCGAGGTGTACGTGCGACGTGTATGATGTGCGAGGTGTATAACATGCGATGTGTATGATGTGCGAAGTGTATACCGTTTGACGTGTATGATGTGCGAGGTGTATAACGTGCGACGTGTATGATGTGCGAGGAGTATAATGTTTGACGTGTATGATGGGCGAGGTGTATAATGTGTGACATGTATGATGTGCAAGGTCTATATAGTGCGACGTGTATGATGTGCGAGGAGTATAATATTTGACGTGTATGATGTGTGAGGTGAATAAACTTTGACGTGTATGATGTGCGAGGTGTATAACGTTTGACGTGTATGATGTGCGAGGTGTATGTGCAACCTGTTTGATGTATAATGGGCGTGGTGTATAATGGGCAGGTGTATACGGGCGGGGTCTATAACAGGCGGGGCGTATAATGGGCGGGTGTATAACAGGTGGAGTATATAATGGGCGGGGTGTTACGGGCGAGGTGTATAAGGGTGGGGTGAATAAGGGCGGGTGTATAAGGGTGGGGTGTATAAGGGCAGGGTATATTATGGGCGGGTGTATAAGGGTGGGGTGTATAACGGGCGGGTGTATAAGGGCGGGGTGTATAACGGGCGGGGTGTATAACGGGCGGGGTGTATAACGGGCGGGGTGTATATGGCGGGTGTATAAGGGTGGGGTGTATTACGGGCGGGTGTATAATGGTGGGGTGTATAACAGGCGGGTGTATAACGGGCGGGATGTATTAGGGCGGTGTGTAAAACAGGTGGGGTGTATTACGGGCAGGTGTATAATGGGCGGGGTGTATAACGGGCAGGTGTATAATGGTGGGGTGTATAACAGGCGGGTGTATAACGGGCGGGATGTATTAGGGCGGTGTGTATAACAGGTGGGGTGTATTACGGGCAGGTGTATAACGGGCGGGGTGTATAACGGGCGGGTGTACAACGGACGGGTTTATAATGGGCGGGGTGTATAACGGGCACGTTGTATAACGAGCGGTGTTTATAAGGGCGGGGTGTATAACAGGCGGGGTGTATAACGTTCGAGGTGTATAACGCGTGGGTGTAAAACGGCCGGGTGTATAACGGGCGTGGTGTATAACGGTCAGGGTGTATAAAGGCAGGTGAATAAGGGCGGGATGTATAAGGATGGGGTGTATAAGGGCGGGGTGTATAAGGGCGGGTGTATAAGGGGCGGGGTGTATAAGGGGCGGGGTGTATAAGGGCGGGTGTATAAGGGGCGGGGTGTATAACGGGCGGGGTGTATAACGGGCACGGTGTCTAACAGGCGGGGTGTATAACGGGCACGGTGTCTAACGGGCGGGGTGTATAACGGGCAGGGTGTATAACGGGCGGGTTGTATAACGGGCGGGGTGTCTAACGGGCACGGTGTCTAACGGGCGGGGTGTATAACGGGCACGGTGTCTAACGGGCACTGTGTATAACGGGCGGTGTGTATAACGGGCATTGAGTATAACAGGCGGGGTGTATAATGGGCGGGGTTTATAACGGGTGCGGTGTATAATGAGTGGGGTGTATAACGGGTGGGGTGTATAACGGGCAGGGTGTACAACGTGCGGGTGTCTAAGGGCGGGGTATATAATGGGCGGGGTGTACGTGTGGGTGTATAAGGGCGGGCGGGGTGTATAACGGGCGGGGTGAATAACAGGCGGGATGTATAATCGGCGGGGTGTATAAAGGGCGGGGTGTATAACAGACGGGGTGTATAACGGGAGAGGTGTATAAGGGCGGGTGTATAACGGGCGGCTGCATAACGGGCGGGTGTATAACGGGCGAGGTGTATAATGGGCGAGTTGTATAACGGGCAAGTCTATAACGGGCGGGGTGTGAAACGGGCGGGTGTATAACGGGTGGGCATATAACGGGCGGGGTGTATAACGGGCGGGTATATAACGGGCAGGTGTATAACGGGCGGGTATATAACAGGCGGGTGTATAACGGGTGGGGATTTATAACGGGCGGGGTTTATAACAGGCGGGGTTTGTAACGGGCAGGGAGTGTAACGGGCGGTGTGTATAACGGGCGGTGTGTATAACGGGCGGTGTGTATAACGGGCGGTGTGTATAACGGGCGGGATTTATAACGGGCGGGGTGTATAACGGGCGGGATGTATAACGGGCGGGTGTATAAGGGCGGGGTGTATAATGGGCGGGTGTATAAGGGCGGGGTGTATAATGGGCGGGTGTATAACGGGCGGGATGTATAACGGGCGGGTGTATAAGGGCGGGATGTATAATGGGCGGGTGTATAAGGGCGGGATGTATAATGGGCGGGTGTATAAGGGTGGGGTGCATAACAGGCGGGTTGTCCAACGGGCGGGTGTATAACGGGCGGGGTGTATAACGGGCGGGGTGTATAACGGGCGGGGTGTATAACGGGCAAGGTGTATAAGGGCAGGTGCATAACAGGCAGGTTGTACAACGGGCGGGTGTATAACAGGCGGGGTGTATAACGGGCGAGGTGTATAAGGGCGGGTGACTAACGGGCGGGGTGTCTAAGGGCGGGTGTATGTGCGAGGTGTATAACGTGCGACGTTTATTATATTCAATGTATATAACGTGCGACGTGTTTGATGTGCGAGGTGCATAACGTGCGATGTGTATGACGTGCGAGGTTTATACCTTTTGACGTGTATGATGTGCGAGGTGAATAACGTTTGACGTGTGTGATGTGCGAGGTGAATAACGTTTGACGTGTATGATGTGCGAGGTGTATAACGTGCGACGTTTATTATATTCAATGTATATAACGTGCGACGCGTTTGATGTGCGAGGTGCATAACGTGCGATGTGTATGACGTGCGAGGTGTATAACGTTTGACATGTATGATGTGCGAGGTGAATAAAGTACGACGTGTATGATTCGGCGGGGTTTATAACGGGCGGGGTATATAACGGCCGGGGTGTATAATGGGTGGGGTTTATAACGGGCGGGCTTTATAATGGGCGGGGTGTATAACGGGCGGGTGTATAAGGGCGGGGTGTATAAGGGCGGGTGTATAACGGGCGCGGTGTATAATGGGCAGTGTGTATAAGGGCGGGTGAATAACGGGCGGGATGCATAATGGGTGGGGTGTATAAAGGGCGGGTGTATAACGGGCAGGGTGTGTAACGGGTGGGTGTGTAAGGGCGGGGTGCATAACGAGCAGGGTGTACAACGGGCGGGTGTATAACGGGTGGGGTTTATAACAGGCGAGGTGTATAAGGGCGTGTGTATAACAGGCAGGGTGTATAACAGGCAGGGTGTATAAGGGCGGGGTGTATAACGGGCGGTGTGTATAAGGGCGGTGTGTATAAGGGCGGTGTGTATAAGGGCGGGGTGTATAAGGGCGGGGTGTATAAGGGCGGGGTGTATAAGGGCGGGGTGTATAAGGGCGGGGTGTATAAGGGCGGGGTGTATAAGGGCGGGGTGTATAAGGGCGGGGTGTATAAGGGCGGGGTGTATAAGGGCGGGGTGTATAAGGGCGGGGTGTATAAGGGCGGGGTGTATAAGGGCGGGGTGTATAACGGGCGGGGTGTATAAGGGCGGGGCGTATAACGGGCGGGGAGTATAACGGGCGGGGCGTATAACGGGCGGGGTTTGTAACGGGCGGGGTGTGTAACGGGCGGGGTGTATAAGGGCGGGGTGCATAACGGGCGGGGTTTTATAACGGGCGAGGTGTATAAGGGCGTGTGTATAACAGGCAGGGTGTATAAGGGCGAGGTGTATAAGGGCATGTGTATAACAGGCAGGGTGTATAACGGCAAGGTGTATAACAGGCGAGGTGTATAAGGGCATGTGTATAACAGGCAGGGTGTATAACGGGCGGGGTGTATAAGGGCAAGGTGTATAATGGGCGGGGTGTATAAGGGCAAGGTGTATAACGGGCGGGGTGTATAAGGGCATGTGTATAACAGGTGGGGTGTATAACGGGCGTGGTGTATAAGGGTGGGGTGAATAAGGGCGGGTGTATAATGGCGGGGTTTATAACGGGCGGCGGTATAACGGGCGGGGTGTATAAGGGCGGGGTGTATAAGGGCGGGGTGTATAAGGGCGGGGTGTATAAGGGCGGGGTGTATAAGGGCGGGGTGTATAAGGGCGGGGTGTATAAGGGCGGGGTGTATAAGGGCGGGGTGTATAAGGGCGGGGTGTATAAGGGCGGGGTGTATAAGGGCGGGGTGTATAAGGGCGGGGTGTATAAGGGCGGGGTGTATAATGGGCGGGGTGTATAAGGGCGGGTGTATAACAGGCGGGGTGTATGACGGCCGGGATGTATGACGGGCGGGACGCATGACGGGCGGGACGCATGACGGGCGGGACGCATGACGGGCGGGACGCATGACGGGCGGGACGCATGACGGGCGGGACGCATGACGGGCGGGACGCATGACGGGCGGGACGTATGACGGGCGGGGCTTATGACGGGCGGGGCGTATGACGGGCGGGGCGTATGACGGGCGGGGCGTATGACGGGCGGGACGCATGACGGGCGGGACGCATGACGGGCGGGACGCATGACGGGCGGGACGCATGACGGGCGGGACGCATGACGGGCGGGACGCATGACGGGCGGGACGCATGACGGGCGGGGCGCATGACGGGCGGGGCGCATGACGGCGGGGTTTATAACGGGCGGGGTTTATAACGGGCGGGCTTTATAGCGGGCGGGGTGTATAAGGGCGGGTGTATAAGGGCGGGGTGTATAACGGGCGGGTGTATAACAGGTGGGGTGTATAACGGGCGGGGTGTATAACGGGCGAGGTGTATAAGGGCGTTTGTATAACGGGTGCGGTGTATAATGGGCAGTGTGTATAAGGGCGGGTGAATAATGAGCGCGGTGGGGTGTATAAAGGGTGGGTGTATAACGGGCAGGGTGTGTAACGGGTGGGTGTATAACGGGCGGGGTTTATAACGGGCGAGGTGTGTATAACGGGCGGGGTGTATAAGGGCGGGGTGTATAAGGGCGGGGTGTATAAGGGCGGGGTGTATAAGGGCGGGGTGTATAAGGGCGGGGTGTATAAGGGCGGGGTGTATAAGGGCGGGGTGTATAACGGGCGAGGTGTATAACGGGCGGTGTGTATAAGGGCGGGTGAATAATGGGCGAGGTGTATAAGGGCGGGGTGTATAACGGGTGGGGAGTATATGGGCGGGGTGTATAACGGGCGGGGTGTATAACGGGCGGGGTGTATAACGGGCGAGGTGTATAACGGGCGGGGTGTATAACGGGCGAGGTGTATAACGGGCAGTGTGTATAAGGGCGGGTGAATAATGGGCGAGGTGTATAAGGGCGGGGTGTATAACGGGTGGGGAGTATATGGGCGGGGTGTATAACGGGCGGTGTGTATAACGGGCGAAGTGTATAACAGGCAGTGTGTATAAGGGCGGGTGAATAATGGGCGAGGTGTATAAGGGCGGGGTGTATAACGGGTGGGGAGTATAAGGGCGGGGTGTATAACGGGCGGGGTGTATAACGGGCGAGGTGTATAACGGGCGGGGTGTATAACGGGCGAGGTGTATAACGGGCAGTGTGTATAAGGGCGGGTGAATAATGGGCGAGGTGCATAATGGGCGGGGTGTATAAAGGGCGGGTGTATAACCGGCGAGGTGTATAAGGGCGTGTGTATAACGGGCGAGGTGTATAAGGGCGTGTGTATAAAAGGCAGGGTGTATAATGGGTGGGGTGTATAAAGGGTAGGGTGTATAAAGTGCGGGGTGTATAAAGGGCGCGGTGTATAAAGGGCGGAGTGTATAACGGGCAGGGAGTATAACGGGTGGGGTGTATAAGGGAGGAGTGAATAACGGACGGGGTGTATAACGGGCGGTGTGTATAATGGGCGGGTGCATAATGGGGGGGTGTATAAGGGCGGGGTGTATAATGGGCGGGGTGTATAATGGGCGGGGTGTATAACGGGCAGTGTGTATAAGGGTGAGTTGTATAACGGGCGGGTTGTATAAGGGCGGGGTTTATAACGGCCGGGGTGTATAATGGGCGGAGTTTATAACGGGCGGGGTTTATAACAGGTGGGGTTTATAACGGGCGTGGTTTATAAAGGGGGGGTGTATAACATAGAAACATAGAAGATAGGAGCAGGAGTAGGCCATTCGGCCCTTCGAGCCTGCTCCGCCATTCAATGTGATCATGGCTGATCATCCAAATTCAGTACCCTGTCCCTGCCTTTTCCCCATATCCCTTGATCCCTTTAGCCTCAAGAAATATATCCAACTCTTTCTTGAATATATTTAATGAACTAGCCTCCACCGCCCTCTGTGGCAGAGAATTCCACAGGTTCACCACTCTCTGGGTGAAGAAATCCCTCCTCATTTCAGTCCTAAATGGCTTACCCCTTATCCTTAGACTATGACCCCTGGTTCTGGACTCCCCGGCCATTAGAAACATCCTTCCTGCATCTAGTCTGTCCAGACCTGACAGAATTTTGTAGGTTTCGATGAGATCCCCTCTCAATCTTCTAAACTCCAGTGAGTATAAGCCCAGTTGACACAATCTCTCCTCATACATCATTCCTGCCATCCCAGGTATCAGCCTGGTGAATCTTCGCTGCACTCCCTCCATGGCAAGAACGTCCTTCCTCAGGTAAGGTGACCAAAACTGCACACAATACTCAAGCTGCGGTCTCACCAAGGCCCTGTACAACTGTAGCAAGACATCCTTGTTCCTGTACTCGAACCCGCTTGCTACGAAGGCCAACATACCATTTGCCTTCTTAAGCGCCTGCTGCACCTGCATGCTTACCTTCAGCGACTGGTGCACAAGGACACCCAGGTCTCGTTGCACTTCCCCTTCTCCCAATCTATTGCCATTCAAATAGTAATCTGCCTTCCTGTTTTTGCCACCAAAGTGGATAACCTCACATTTATCCACATTATAGTGCATTTGCCATGTTTCTGCCCAATCACCCAACCTGTCCAAATCGTACTGGAGTTTCCCGACATCCTCCTCACAGCTTACCCTCCCGCCCAGCTTTGTGTCATCTGCAAATTTGGAGATATTACATCCAATTCCCTCGTCCAGATCATTAATATATATTGTGAACAGCTGGGGTCCTAGGACCGATCCTTGCGGTACCCCACGAGTCACTGCCTGCCACTCGGAAAACGACCCGTTTATTCCAACTCTTTGTTTTCTGTCCGCCAACCAGTTCTCTATCCAAGTCAATACCTTGCCCCCAATCCCATGTGCCTTAATTTTGCACGCTAATCTCTTGTGTGGGACCTTATCGAAAGCCTTCTGAAAGTCCAAATACACCACATCCACTGGTTCTCCCTTATCTATTTTACCAGTTACATCCTCAAAAAATTCCAGTAGATTAGTCAAGCATGGTTTACCTTTTGTAAATCCATGTTGACTTTGTCCAATCCTGTCACTGCTTTCCAAGTGCTCTGCTATTACATCTTTTATAATAGACTCTAGCATTTTCCCCACTACCGATGTCAGGCTTACCGGTCTATAATTCCCCGCTTTTTCTCTACCATCTTTTTTGAATAGTGGGGTAACATTAGCTACCCTCCAATCCATGGGTACCATTCCAGAGTCTATCGAGTTCTGGAAGATGACCAGTAATGCATCTACTATCTCTAGGGCCACTTACTTAAGCACCCTGGGATGTAGACCATCAGGCCCTGGGGATTTATCGGCCTTCAGTCCCATCAATTTTCCTAACACCATTTTCCTACAAATACTGATTTCTTTCAGTTCCTCTCTTTCATCAGACCCTATGTTCCCTGGCATCTCTGGGAGGTTATTTGTGTCCTCCTTTGTGAAAACAGAACCAAAGTATGTATTTAGTTGGTCTGCCATTTCCTCGTTTCCCATTATAAATTCCCCTGATTCTGACTGTAAGGGACCTACGCTTGACTTCACCAATCTCTTTCTCTTCACATATCTATAAAAGCTTTTACAGTCAGTTTTTATGTTCCCTGAAAGCTTACTCTCATATTCTATTTTCCCTTTCTTAATTAATCCCTTTGTCCTCCTTTGTTGACTCCTAAACTGCTCCCAATCCTCAGGATTATTGCTTTTTCTAGCCAATTTATATGTCCTCTCCTTGGATCTAATGCAATCCCTAATTTCCCTTGTTAGCCACGGTTGAGTCACCTTTTTGTTTTATTTTTATGCCAAACTGGGATGAACAAATTCTGTAGCTCATCCATTCGGTCTTTGAATGTTTGCCATTGCCTATCCACCGTCAACCCTTTGAGCGCCATTCCCCACTCAATCCTACCCAACTCGCTCCTCAGACCATCGTAGTTTCCTTTATTTAAATTGAGGACCCTTGTCTCTGAGTCAACTACTTCATTCTCCATCTTAATGAAGAATTCGATCATATTATGATCGCTCCGACCCAAGGGGCCTCGTACAACAAGATTCCTAATTAATCCTTTCTCGTTACATAATACCCAGTCTAAGATGGCCTGATTGCTGGTTGGTTCCTCGACATATTGGTCCAGGAAACCATCCCGTAAACACTCCAGGAATTCCTCCTCCACAGTATTGTTACTAATTTGGTTGGCCCGATCTATATGTAGATTAAAGTCACCCATGATGACTGCTGTGCCCTTATGGCACGCTTCTTTAATTTCCCTTTTAATGCCATCCCCAACCTCCACCTTACTGTTTGGAAGTCTATATACCACTCCCACTAATGTTTTTTTCCCCTTAGTATTTCTCAATTCTACCCATACAGATTCCACATCATCAGAGCTAATATCCTTCATTACAATTGTATTAATCCCTTCTTTAACCAGTAATGCTACCCCACCTCCCTTTCCTTTTTGCCCATCTTTCCTGAATAGCGAATACCCCTGGATGTTGAGTTCCCAGTCTTGGCCATCCTTGAGCCACGTTTCTGTAATCCCAACCAAATCGTATTCGTTTACCTCTATTTGCGCAGCCAATTCATCCACCTTATTACAAATGCTCCTCGCATTAAGACACAAAGCCTTCAGGCTTGTTTTTTTAACGCTCTTAGACCTGAGGTGTATAAGGGCGGGTGTATAACGGGCGGGGTGAATAATGGACGGGTGTATAACGGGCTGGGCGTATAACGGGCATGGTTTAAAAGGGTGAGGCGTTAAGGGCGTGTGTATAAGGGCGGGGTGTATAACGGGCGGTTGTATAATGGGCGGGGAGAATAACGGGCGGGTGTATAACGGGCGGTGTGTATAAGGGCGGTGTGTATAAGGGCGGTGTGTATAAGGGCGGTGTGTATAAGGGCTGGGGTTTATAATGGGTGGGGTTTATAACAGGCGGGGTTTATAAAGGGGGGGTGTATAACAGGCGGGGTGAATAATGGGCGGGTGTATAACGAGCATGGTTTAAAAGGGTGAGGCGTTAAGGGCATGTGTATAAGGGCGGGGTGTATAACGGGCAGTTGTATAATGGGCGGGGAGAATAACGGGCGGGTGTATAACGGGCAGGTGTATAACGGCGGGGTGTGTAAGGGCGGGGTGTGTAAGGGCGGGGTGTGTAAGGGCGGGGTGTGTAAGGGCGGGGTGTGTAAGGGCGGGGTGTGGAAGGGCGGGGTGTAGAAGGGCGGGGTGTAGAAGGGCGGGGTGTAGAAGGGCGGGGTGTAGAAGGGCGGGGTGTAGAAGGGCGGGGTGTAGAAGGGCGGGGTGTGTAACGGGCACGGTGTGTAACGGGCGGGGGTATAAGGGCAGGGTATATAACGGGCGGGGTGTATAAGGGCGGGGTGTATCACGGGCGGGGTTTATAAAGGTGTTGTGTATAATGGGCTGGGTGTATAACGGGCAGGTGTATAAGGGCAGGTGTATAACGGGTGGGGTGTATAACGGGCAGGGTGTATAACGTGCGGGGTGTCTAACGGGTGAGTGTATAAGGACAGGGTGCATAACGAGCGGGGTGTACAACGGGCGGGTGTATAACGGGCGAGGTGTATAAGGGCCTGTGTATAACAGGCAGGGTGTATAACGGGCGAGGTGTAAAACGGGCGGGTGTATAAGGGTGGGGTGTATAACAGGTGGGTGTATAACAGGGGGGTGTATAAGGGCGGGGTGTCTAATGGGCGGGTTGTATAAGGGCGGGTGTATAAGGGCGGGTTGTATAACGGGCGGGGTGTATAAGGGCGGGGTGTATAAGGGGCGGGGTGTATAAGGGGCGGGGTGTGTAACGGGCGAGGTGTATAACGGGCGGGGTGTATAACGGGCGTGGTTTCAAAGGGTGAGGTATTAAGGGCGTGTGTATAAGGGCGGGGTGTATAAGGGCGGGGTGTATAATGGGCGGGGTGTATAACGAGCGGGTGCATAACGGGGGGGTGTATAAGGGCGGGGTGTATAATGGGCGGGGTTTATAACGGCCGGGGTGTATAATGGGCGGAGTTTATAACGGGCGGGGTTTATAACAGGTGGGGTTTATAACGGGCGTGGTTTATAAAGGGGGGGTGTATAACATAGAAACATAGAAGATAGGAGCAGGAGTAGGCCATTCGGCCCTTCGAGCCTGCTCCGCCATTCAATGTGATCATGGCTGATCATCCAAATTCAGTACCCTGTCCCTGCCTTTTCCCCATATCCCTTGATCCCTTTAGCCTCAAGAAATATATCCAACTCTTTCTTGAATATATTTAATGAACTAGCCTCCACCGCCCTCTGTGGCAGAGAATTCCACAGGTTCACCACTCTCTGGGTGAAGAAATCCCTCCTCATTTCAGTCCTAAATGGCTTACCCCTTATCCTTAGACTATGACCCCTGGTTCTGGACTCCCCGGCCATCAGAAACATCCTTCCTGCATCTAGTCTGTCCAGACCTGACAGAATTTTGTAGGTTTCGATGAGATCCCCTCTCAATCTTCTAAACTCCAGTGAGTATAAGCCCAGTTGACACAATCTCTCCTCATACATCATTCCTGCCATCCCAGGTATCAGCCTGGTGAATCTTCGCTGCACTCCCTCCATGGCAAGAACGTCCTTCCTCAGGTAAGGTGACCAAAACTGCACACAATACTCAAGCTGCGGTCTCACCAAGGCCCTGTACAACTGTAGCAAGACATCCTTGTTCCTGTACTCGAACCCTCTTGCTACGAAGGCCAACATACCATTTGCCTTCTTAAGCGCCTGCTGCACCTGCATGCTTACCTTCAGCGACTGGTGCACAAGGACACCCAGGTCTCGTTGCACTTCCCCTTCTCCCAATCTATTGCCATTCAAATAGTAATCTGCCTTCCTGTTTTTGCCACCAAAGTGGATAACCTCACATTTATCCACATTATAGTGCATTTGCCATGTTTCTGCCCAATCACCCAACCTGTCCAAATCGTACTGGAGTTTCCCGACATCCTCCTCACAGCTTACCCTCCCGCCCAGCTTTGTGTCATCTGCAAATTTGGAGATATTACATCCAATTCCCTCGTCCAGATCATTAATATATATTGTGAACAGCTGGGGTCCTAGGACCGATCCTTGCGGTACCCCACGAGTCACTGCCTGCCACTCGGAAAACGACCCGTTTATTCCAACTCTTTGTTTTCTGTCCGCCAACCAGTTCTCTATCCAAGTCAATACCTTGCCCCCAATCCCATGTGCCTTAATTTTGCACGCTAATCTCTTGTGTGGGACCTTATCGAAAGCCTTCTGAAAGTCCAAATACACCACATCCACTGGTTCTCCCTTATCTATTTTACCAGTTACATCCTCAAAAAATTCCAGTAGATTAGTCAAGCATGGTTTACCTTTTGTAAATCCATGTTGACTTTGTCCAATCCTGTCACTGCTTTCCAAGTGCTCTGCTATTACATCTTTTATAATAGACTCTAGCATTTTCCCCACTACCGATGTCAGGCTTACCGGTCTATAATTCCCCGCTTTTTCTCTACCATCTTTTTTGAATAGTGGGGTAACATTAGCTACCCTCCAATCCATGGGTACCATTCCAGAGTCTATCGAGTTCTGGAAGATGACCAGTAATGCATCTACTATCTCTAGGGCCACTTACTTAAGCACCCTGGGATGTAGACCATCAGGCCCTGGGGATTTATCGGCCTTCAGTCCCATCAATTTTCCTAACACCATTTTCCTACAAATACTGATTTCTTTCAGTTCCTCTCTTTCATCAGACCCTATGTTCCCTGGCATCTCTGGGAGGTTATTTGTGTCCTCCTTTGTGAAAACAGAACCAAAGTATGTATTTAGTTGGTCTGCCATTTCCTCGTTTCCCATTATAAATTCCCCTGATTCTGACTGTAAGGGACCTACGCTTGACTTCACCAATCTCTTTCTCTTCACATATCTATAAAAGCTTTTACAGTCAGTTTTTATGTTCCCTGAAAGCTTACTCTCATATTCTATTTTCCCTTTCTTAATTAATCCCTTTGTCCTCCTTTGTTGACTCCTAAACTGCTCCCAATCCTCAGGACTATTGCTTTTTCTAGCCAATTTATATGTCCTCTCCTTGGATCTTATGCTATCCCTAATTTCCCTTGTTAGCCACGGTTGAGTCACCTTTTTGTTTTATTTTTATGCCAAACTGGGATGAACAAATTCTGTAGCTCATCCATTCGGTCTTTCAATGTTTGCCATTGCCTATCCACCGTCAACCCTTTGAGCGCCATTCCCCACTCAATCCTACCCAACTCGCTCCTCAGACCATCGTAGTTTCCTTTATTTAAATTGAGGACCCTTGTCTCTGAGTCAACTACTTCATTCTCCATCTTAATGAAGAATTCGATCATATTATGATCGCTCCGACCCAAGGGGCCTCGTACAACAAGATTCCTAATTAATCCTTTCTCGTTACATAATACCCAGTCTAAGATGGCCTGATTGCTGGTTGGTTCCTCGACATATTGGTCCAGGAAACCATCCCGTAAACACTCCAGGAATTCCTCCTCCACAGTATTGTTACTAATTTGGTTGGCCCGATCTATATGTAGATTAAAGTCACCCATGATGACTGCTGTGCCCTTATGGCACGCTTCTTTAATTTCCCTTTTAATGCCATCCCCAACCTCCACCTTACTGTTTGGAAGTCTATATACCACTCCCACTAATGTTTTTTTCCCCTTAGTATTTCTCAATTCTACCCATACAGATTCCACATCATCAGAGCTAATATCCTTCATTACAATTGTATTAATCCCTTCTTTAACCAGTAATGCTACCCCACCTCCCTTTCCTTTTTGCCCATCTTTCCTGAATAGCGAATACCCCTGGATGTTGAGTTCCCAGTCTTGGCCATCCTTGAGCCACGTTTCTGTAATCCCAACCAAATCGTATTCGTTTACCTCTATTTGCGCAGCCAATTCATCCACCTTATTACAAATGCTCCTCGCATTAAGACACAAAGCCTTCAGGCTTGTTTTTTTAACGCTCTTAGACCTGAGGTGTATAAGGGCGGGTGTATAACGGGCGGGGTGAATAATGGACGGGTGTATAACGGGCTGGGCGTATAACGGGCATGGTTTAAAAGGGTGAGGCGTTAAGGGCGTGTGTATAAGGGCGGGGTGTATAACGGGCGGTTGTATAATGGGCGGGGAGAATAACGGGCGGGTGTATAACGGGCGGGTGTATAAGGGCGGTGTGTATAAGGGCGGTGTGTATAAGGGCTGGGGTTTATAATGGGTGGGGTTTATAACAGGCGGGGTTTATAAAGGGGGGGTGTACAACAGGCGGGGTGAATAATGGGCGGGTGTATAACGAGCATGGTTTAAAAGGGTGAGGCGTTAAGGGCATGTGTATAAGGGCGGGGTGTATAACGGGCAGTTGTATAATGGGCGGGGAGAATAACGGGCGGGTGTATAACGGGCAGGTGTGTAAGGGCGGGGTGTGTAAGGGCGGGGTGTGTAAGGGCGGGGTGTGTAAGGGCGGGGTGTGTAAGGACGGGGTGTGTAAGGGCGGGGTGTGTAAGGGCGGGGTGTGTAAGGGCGGGGTGTAGAAGGGCGGGGTGTAGAAGGGCGGGGTGTAGAAGGGCGGGGTGTAGAAGGGCGGGGTGTAGAAGGGCGGGGTGTAGAAGGGCGGGGTGTAGAAGGGCGGGGTGTAGAAGGGCGGGGTGTAGAAGGGCGGGGTGTAGAAGGGCGGGGTGTAGAAGGGCGGGGTGTGTAACGGGCACGGTGTGTAACGGGCGGGGGTATAAGGGCAGGGTATATAACTGGCAGGGTGTATAAGGGCGGGGTGTATCACGGGCGGGGTTTATAAAGGTGTTGTGTATAATGGGCTGGGTGTATAACGGGCAGGTGTATAAGGGCAGGTGTATAACGGGTGGGGTGTATAACGGGCAGGGTGTATAACGTGCGAGGTGTCTAACGGGTGAGTGTATAAGGACGGGGTGCATAATGAGCGGGGTGTACAACGGGCGGGTGTATAACGGGCGAGGTGTATAAGGGCCTGTGTATAACAGGCAGGGTGTATAACGGGCGAGGTGTAAAACGGGCGGGTGTATAAGGGTGGGGTGTATAACAGGTGGGTGTATAACAGGGGGGTGTATAAGGGCGGGGTGTCTAATGGGCGGGTTGTATAAGGGCGGGTGTATAAGGGGCGGGTTGTATAACGGGCGGGGTGTATAAGGGCGGGGTGTATAAGGGGCGGGGTGTATAACGGGCGAGGTGTATAACGGGCGGGGTGTATAACGGGCGTGGTTTAAAAGGGTGAGGTATTAAGGGCGTGTGTATAAGGGCGGGGTGTATAAGGGCGGGGTGTATAATGGGCGGGGTGTATAACGAGCGGGTGCATAACGGGGGGGTGTATAAGGGCGGGGTGTATAATGGGCGGGGTGTATAATGGGCGGGGTGTATAATGGGCAGGTGTATAACGGGCGATGTGTATAAAGGCGGGTGTATAACGGGGGGTGTATAAGACCGGGGTGTATAAGGGCGGGGTGTATAAGGGCGGGGTGTATAACGGGCGGGTGTATAAGGGGCGGCGTGTATAACGGGTGGGGTGTATAAGGGCGGGGTGTATAACGGGCGGGGTGTATAACGGGCGGGTTGTATAACGGGCGGGGTGTATAACGGGCGGGGTGTATAACGGGCGGGGTGCATAACGGGCGGGTTGTATAAGGGCGTGTGTATAACAGGCGGGGTGTATAAGGGCGGGGTGTATAAGGGCGGGGTGTATAAGGGGCGGGGTTTATAAGGGCGGGTGTCTAAGGGTGGGGTGTCTAAGGGCAAGTGTATAAGGGTGGGGTGTATAAGGGTGGGGTGTATAAGCTCGGGGGGGAATAAGGGTGGGTTGTATAACGGGCAGGGTGAAAAATGGGCGGGGTGTATAATTGGCGGGTGTATAAGGGCGGGGTGTATAACGGACGGGGTGTATAAAGGGCGGGGTGTATAAGGGCGGGGTTTATAAGGGCGGGGTCTATAAGGGCAGGTTGTATAATGGGCACGGTGTAAAAAGGGCGGAGTGTATAATGGGCGGGGTGTATAACGGGCAGGGTGTATAATGGGCGTGGTTTAAAAGGGTGAGGTGTTAAGGGCGTGTGTATAAGGGCGTGTGTATAAGGGCGGGGTGTATAACGGGCGGGTGTTTAACGGGTGAGGTGTATAACAGGTGGGGTTTATATGGGTGTGGTGTATAAGGCGGGGTGCATAACGGGCGGCGTGTATAAGGGCGTGTGTATAACAGGCGGTGTGTATAACGGGCAGGGTGTTAAACGGGCAGGGTGAATAATGGGCGGGTGTATAACGAGGGCTGTATAAGGGCAGGTGTATAAGGGCGGGTGTATAAGGGTGGGTGTATAAGGGCGGGGTGTAAAACGGGCGCGGTGTATAAGGGCGGGGTATATAATGGGCGGCGTGTATAACGGGCGGGCGTATAAGGGTGGTGTGCATAATGGGCGGGGTGTATAACGGGCGGGTGTAGAAGGGCGGGGTGTATAATGGGCGGGGTGTATAAGGGCTGGCGTATAAGGGCGGGGTAGAAAACGGGCAGGGTGTATAAGGGCGGGGTATATAATGGGCGGCGTGTATAACGGGTGGGCGTATAAGGATGGTGTGCATAATGGGCGGGGTGTATAACGGGCGGGTGTAGAAGGGCGGGGTGTATAAGGGCGGGTGTATAAGGGTGGGGTGTATAAGCTCGGGGAGGAATAAGGGCGGGTTGTATAACGGGCAGAGTGTATAATGGGCGGGGTTTATAAGGATGCGGTGTATAACGGGCGAGGTGTATAATAGGCGGGGTGTATAACAGGTAGGTGTATAATGGGTGGGGTGTATAACGGGCGGGGTGTATAATGGGCGGGGTGTATGACAGGCAGGTGTATAACGGGCGGGGTGTATAATGGGCGGGGTGTATAACGGGCGGGGTGTATAATGGGCGGGGTGTATGACAGGCAGGTGTATAACGGGCGGGGTGTATAATGGGCGGGGTGTATAACGGGCTCGGTGCATAACGGCCGGATTGTATAATGGGCGGGGTGTATGACAGGCAGGTGTATAACGGGCGGGGTGTATAACGGGCAGGTGTATAAGGGGCAGTGTGTATAAGGGTGGGGTGTATAACGGGCGGGGTGCATAACGGGCGGGGTGCATAACGGGCGGGGTGTATAACGGGCGGGTTACATAGAAAACATAGAGATAGGAACAGGAGTAGGCCATTCGGCCCTTCGAGCCTGCTCCGCCATTCAATGAGATCATGGCTGATCTTCGTCTGAGATCATAGCTGATCTTATCAGTTCAGTACCCCGTCCCCGCCTTTTCTCCGTAACCCTTAATCCCCTTAGCCTTCAGAAATATATCCAATTCTCTCTTGAAAATATTTATTGAATTAGCCTTCACAGCCCTCTGTGGCAGGGAATTCCACAGGCTCACCACTCTTTGAGTGAAGAAATTCTTCCTCATCTCTGTTTTAAATGATTTGCCCGCTATTTTTAGACTGTGGCCCCTGGTTCTGTGCTCCCCGGCCATTGGAAACATTCTCTCTGAATTCAGCCTGTCCAGGCCTGCCATAATTTTATATGTTTCGATGAGATCCCCTCTCAATCTTCTAAACTCCAGTGAGTACAAGCCCAAACTATTTAATCTCTCTTCGTAGGTCATTCCCGCCATTCCAGGTATCAGCCTGGTGAATCGCCGTTGCACTCTTTCCATGGCAAGAACATCCTTCCGCAGATGGGGCGACCAAAACTGTACACAATACTCCAGATGCGGTCTCACCAGCACCTTGTACAGCTGTAGTAAGGTATCCCTATTCCTATACTCGAACCCCCTTGATATGAAGGCCAACATACCATTTGCCTTCTTAATCGCCTGTTGCACCTGCATGCTCTCCTTCAGTGACTGGTGCACAAGAACACCCAGGTCCCTCTGCACTTCCCCATCTCCCAATCTATTGCCATTTAGATAATAATCTACCCTCCTGTTTTTACCCCCAAAGTGGATAACCTCGCATTTATCCACATTATAGTGCATCTGCCACGTATCCGCCCATTCCCCCAACCTGTCCAAATCGCACTGTAGCCTCCTGACATCCTCATCAGAGCCCACCCCTCCTCCTAGTTTAGTGTCGTCAGCGAATTTGGAAATATTGCATCCAATTCCCTGATCCAGATCATTTATATATATTGTGAACAGCTGGGGTCCCAGGACAGATCCTTGCGGCACCCCGCTGGTCACTGCCTGCCACTCCGAAAACGAGCCGTTTATTCCAACTCTCTGTTTTCTATCCGCCAGCCAGTTCTCTATCCACGTTAATACTTTGCCCCCAATCCCATGAGCCTTAATTTTGCATGATAATCTTTTGTGTGGAACCTTATCGAAGGCTTTCTGGAAGTCAAGGTACACCACATCCACTGGCTCTCCCCCATCTATTTTACCAGTTACTTCCTCAAAAAATTCCAGCAGATTAGTCAAACACGATTTACCCTTTGTAAATCCATGTTGACTCTGTCCGATCCTTTCCCCATTTGTCAAGTGCTCCGCTATTTTATCCTTAATAATGGACTCTAGCATTTTGCCCACAACCGATGTAAGGCTTACTGGTCTATAATTCCCTGCTTTCTCTCTACCCCCCTTTTTAAATATTGGGGTAACATTAGCTACCCTCCAATCCACGGGTACTGTTCCCGAGTCAATGGAGTTCCGGAAGATGATCCTTAGAGCATCTGCTATCTCCAGGGCCACCTCCTTAAGTACCCTAGGATGTAGTTTATCAGGCCCCGGGGATTTGTCGGCCTTCAGTCCCCTCAACTTACCCAACACCATATCCCTAGAGATACTAATTTCTGTCAGCTCCTCCCTCTCATTAGTCCCTATGTTTGCCGATATTCCTGGGAGGTTATTTGTGTCCTCCTTTGTGAATACAGAACCAAAGTATGAGTTTAATTGGTCTGCCATTTCCTTATTCTCCATTATATATTCTCCCGAATCGGACTGCAAGGGACCGACTTGGGATTTTACCAGTCTTTTCCTCCTGATATACCGATAAAAGCTTTTGCAGTCTGTCTTTATGTTTGCTGCAAGTTTACTTTCGTATTCTATTTTCCCCTTCCTGATTAATCCCTTTGTCCTCTTTTGCTGTATCCTGTACTGCCCCCAATCTTCCGGTCTGGTGCTTTTTTTTGCCAGTTGATATGCCCTTTTTTTTGATTTTATGCTGTCCCTAATTTCCCTCGTTATCCACGGTTGAGTCACCTTTTTAGGTTTATTTTTATGCCAAACCGGTATAAACATGTTCTGGAATTCTTCCATTCTATCTTTGAATGCTTGCCATTGTCTATCCACTGTCAATCCCCCCAGAAACACCACCCAATCAATCTTACCCAATTCCCGTCTCATACCCTCGTAATTCCCTTTATTTAAGTTCTGGACCTTAGTCTCTGATTCAATTTCCTCACTCTCCATCTCGACTGAGAGCTCGATCATATTATGATCGCTCTGACCCAAGGGGCCTCGTACAAGAAGATTGCTGATAAGTCCCTTCTCATTGCACAATACCCAGTCTAAAACGGCCTGATCTCGAGTCGGCTCCTCGACATATTGGTCCAGATAACCGTCCCGAAAACATTCCAGGAATTCCTCCTCCTCAGAATTTTTACTAATTTGGGTAGTCCAATCAATATGTAAATTAAAGTCACCCATGATGACAGCTGTGCTCTTATCGCACGCTTCTCTAATTTCCCTTTTTATGCCTTCCCTCACCTCCATATTACTATTTGGAGGCCTATATATCACACCCACTAACGTTTTCACAGAAATCACAGAATCACAGAAACCCCACAGTGCAGATAGAGGCCATTTCGGCCCATCGAGCCTGCACCGACACATATCCCACCCGATCCCCGTAACCCCTACACCAACACATATCCCACCCTATCTCTGTAACCCCACGTATTTAATCCCCCTAACACTAAGGGTCAATTTATCATAGCCAATCAACCTAACCCGCACATCTTTGGACTGTGGGAGGAAACCGGAGCACCCGGAGGAAACCCACGCAAACACGGGGAGAATGTGCAAACGCCACACAGACAGTCACCCGAGGCCGGATTCGAACCCGGGTCCCTGGCGCTGTGAGGCAACAGTGCTAACCACTATGCCACCGTGCTGCCCTGCTTTTCCTCCCCTTGCTATTTCTCATTTCTACCCATACAGATTCCGTTTCATCCGAGTTAATATCCTTCCTTTGTATAAGGGCGGGGTATATAAGGGCGGGGTGTATAAGGGCTGGTATATAAGGGCGGGGTGTATAAGGTCTGGTTTCTAAGGGGCGGGGTGTATAAGGGCGGGGTGTATAACGGACGGGTGTATAACGGGCAGAGTGTATAAGGACGGGTGTGTATAAGCGTGGGGTGTATAAGGGCGGGGTGTATAAGGGCTGGTGTATAATGGGCGGGGTGTATAATGGGCGGGGTGTATAAGGGCGGTGTGTATAAGGGCGGTGTGTATAAGGGCTGGGATTTATAATGGGTGGGGTTTATAACAGGCGGGATTTATAAAGGGGGGGTGTATAACAGGCGGGGTGAATAATGGGCGGGTGTATAACGAGCATGGTTTAAAAGGGTGAGGCGTTAAGGGCATGTGTATAAGGGCGGGGTGTATAACGGGCAGTTGTATAATGGGCGGGGAGAATAACGGGCGGGTGTATAACGGGCAGGTGTATAACGGTGGGGTGTGGAAGGGCGGGGTGTGGAAGGGTGGGGTGTGGAAGGGCGGGGTGTAGAAGGGCGGGGTGTAGAAGGGCGGGGTGTAGAAGGGCGGGGTGTAGAAGGGCGGGGTGTGTAACGGGCACGGTGTGTAACGGGCGGGGTGTGTAACGGGCGGGGTGTATAAGGGCTGGTGTATAAGGGCAGGGTATATAACGGGCGGGGTGTATCACGGGCGGGGTTTAGAAAGGTGTTGTGTATAATGGGCTGGGTGTATAACGGGCAGGTGTATAAGGGCAGGGTGTATAACGGGCGAGGTGTATAAAGGCGGGGTGTATAATGGGCGGGTTGTATAAGGGCGGGGTGTATAAGGGCGGGGTGTATAAGGGCGGGGTGTATAAGGGCGGGGTGTATAAGGGCGGGGTGTATAAGGGCGGGGTGTATAAGGGCGGGGTGTATAAGGGCGGGGTGTATAAGGGGCGGGGTGTATAACGGGCGGGGTGTATAACGGGCGTGGTTTAAAAGGGTGAGGTATTAAGGGCGTGTGTATAAGGGCGGGGTGTATAATGGGCGGGGTGTATAATGGGCAGGTGTATAACGGGCGATGTGTATAAAGGCGGGTGTATAACGGGGGGTGTATAAGACCGGGGTGTATAAGGGCGGGGTGTATAACGGGCGGGGTGTATAAGGGCGGGTTGTATAACGGGCGGGTGTATAAGGGGCGGCGTGTATAACGGGCGGGGTGTATAAGGGCGGGGTGTATAACGGGCGGGTTGTATAACGGGCGGGGTGTATAACGGGCGGGGTGTATAACGGGCGGGGTGTATAAGGGCGGGGTGCATAATGGGCGGGTTGTATAAGGGCGTGTGTATAACAGGCGGGGTGTATAAGGGCGGGGTGTATAAGGGCGGGGTGTATAAGGGGCGGGGTGTATAATGGGCGGGGTTTATAAGGGCGGGTGTCTAAGGGTGGGGTGTCTAAGGGCAAGTGTATAAGGGTGGGGTGTATAAGGGTGGGGTGTATAAGCTCGGGGGGGGAATAAGGGTGGGTTGTATAACGGGCAGGGTGAAAAATGGGCGGGGTGTATAATGGGGGGGTGTATAATGGGCGGGTGTATAAGGGCGGGGTGTATAACGGACGGGGTGTATAAAGGGCGGGGTGTATAAGGGCGGGGTTTATAAGGGCGGGGTCTATAAGGGCAGGTTGTATAATGGGCACGGTGTATAAAGGGCGGAGTGTATAATGGGCGGGGTGTATAACGGGCAGGGTGTATAATGGGTGTGGTTTAAAAGGGTGAGGTGTTAAGGCCGTGTGTATAAGGGCGGGGTGTATAACGGGCGGGTGTTTAACGGGTGAGGTGTATAACAGGTGGGGTTTATATGGGTGTGGTGTATAAGGCGGGGTGCATAACGGGCGGGGTGTATAAGGGCGTGTGTATAACAGGCGGTGTGTATAACGGGCAGGGTGTTAAACGGGCAGGGTGAATAATGGGCGGGTGTATAACGAGGGCTGTATAAGGGCAGGTGTATAAGGGCGGGTGTATAAGGGTGGGTGTATAAGGGCGGGGTGTAAAACGGGCGCGGTGTATAAGGGCGGGGTATATAATGGGCGGCGTGTATAACGGGCGGGCGTATAAGGGTGGTGTGCATAATGGGCGGGGTGTATAACGGGCGGGTGTAGAAGGGCGGGGTGTATAATGGGCGGGGTGTATAAGGGCTGGCGTATAAGGGCGGGGTAGAAAACGGGCAGGGTGTATAAGGGCGGGGTATATAATGGGCGGCGTGTATAACGGGTGGGCGTATAAGGATGGTGTGCATAATGGGCGGGGTGTATAATGGGCGGGTGTAGAAGGGCGGGGTGTATAAGGGCGGGTGTCTAAGGGTGGGGTGTCTAAGGGCAAGTGTATAAGGGTGGGGTGTATAAGCTCGGGGAGGAATAAGGGCGGGTTGTATAACGGGCAGAGTGTATAATGGGCGGGGTTTATAAGGATGCGGTGTGTAACGGGCGAGGTGTATAATAGGCGGGGTGTATAACAGGTAGGTGTATAATGGGCGGGGTGTATAACGGGCGGGGTGTATAATGGGCGGGGTGTATGACAGGCAGGTGTATAACGGGCGGGGTGTATAATGGGCGGGGTGTATGACAGGCAGGTGTATAATGGGCGGGGTGTATAATGGGCGGGGTGTATAATGGGCGGGGTGTATAACGGGCGGGGTGTATAATGGGCGGGGTGTATGACAGGCAGGTGTATAACGGGCGGGGTGTATAACGGGCTCGGTGCATAACGGCCGGATTGTATAATGGGCGGGGTGTATGACAGGCAGGTGTATAACGGGCGGGGTGTATAACGGGCAGGTGTATAAGGGGCAGTGTGTATAAGGGTGGGGTGTATAACGGGCGGGGTGCATAACGGGCGGGGTGTATAACGGGCGGGGTGTATAACGGGCGGGGTGTATAAGGGCGGGGTGTATAAGGGCGGGGTATATAAGGGCGGGGTGTATAAGGGCTGGTATATAAGGGCGGGGTGTATAAGGTCTGGTTTCTAAGGGGCGGGGTGTATAAGGGCGGGGTGTATAACGGGCGGGGTGTATAACGGACGGGTGTATAACGGGCAGAGTGTATAAGGACGGGTGTGTATAAGCGTGGGGTGTATAAGGGCGGGGTGTATAAGGGCTGGTGTATAATGGGCGGGGTGTATAATGGGCGGTGTGTATAAGGGCGGTGTGTATAAGGGCGGTGTGTATAAGGGCTGGGGTTTATAATGGGTGGGGTTTATAACAGGCGGGGTTTATAAAGGGGGGGTGTATAACAGGCGGGGTGAATAATGGGCGGGTGTATAACGAGCATGGTTTAAAAGGGTGAGGCGTTAAGGGCATGTGTATAAGGGCGGGGTGTATAACGGGCAGTTGTATAATGGGCGGGGAGAATAATGGGCAGGTGTATAACGGTGGGGTGTGTAAGGGCGGGGTGTGTAAGGGCGGGGTGTGTAAGGGCGGGGTGTGTAAGGGCGGGGTGTGTAAGGGCAGGGTGTAGAAGGGCGGGGTGTAGAAGGGCGGGGTGTAGAAGGGCGGGGTGTAGAAGGGCGGGGTGTAGAAGGGCGGGGAGTAGAAGGGCGGGGTGTAGAAGGGCGGGGTGTGTAACGGGCACGGTGTGTAACGGGCGGGGTGTGTAACGGGCGGGGTGTATAAGGGGCGGGGTGTATAAGGGCGGGGTGTATCACGGGCGGGGTTTATAAAGGTGTTGTGTATAATGGGCTGGGTGTATAACGGGCAGGTGTATAAGGGCAGGGTGTATAACGGGCGGGGTGTATAAGGGCAGGTGTATAACGGGTGGGGTGTATAATTGGCGGTGTGTATAACGGGCAGTGTGTATAACGTGCGGGGTGTCTAACGGGTGAGTGTATAAGGACGGGGTGCATAACGAGCGGGGTGTACAACGGGCGGGTGTATAACGGGCGAGGTGTATAAGGGCCTGTGTATAACAGGCAGGGTGTGTAACGGGCGGGGTGTATAACGGGCGAGGTGTAAAACGGGCGGGTGTATAAGGGTGGGGTGTATAACAGGTGGGTGTATAATGGGGGGTGTATAAGGGCGGGGTGTCTAATGGGCGGGTTGTATAAGGGCGGGTGTATAATGGCGGGTTGTATAACGGGCGGGGTGTATAACGGGCGGGGTGTATAAAGGAGGGGTGTATAAGGGCGGGGTGTATAAGGGCGGGGTGTATAAGGTCAGGGTATATAATGGGCGGGGTGTATAAGGGCTGGTGTATAAGGGCAGGGTGTAAAACGGGCGGGTGTATAACGGGCGGGTGTATAAGGGTGGGGTGTATAATGGGCGGGGTGTATAAGGGCGGGTGTCTAAGGGTGGGCTGTCTAAGGGCAAGTGTATAAGGGTGGGGTGTTTAAGGGTGGGGTGTATAAGCTCGGGGGGGAATAAGGGCGGGTTGTATAACGGGCGGGGTGTATAACGGGCGTGGTTTAAAAGGGTGAGGTGTTAAGGGTGTGTGTATAAGGGCGGGGTGTATAATGGGCGGGTTGTATAAGGACGGGTGTATAACGGGCGGGGTGTATAACGGGCGGGGTGTATAACGGGCAGGGTGTATAAGGGCGGGTGTATAAAGGCGGGGTGTATAACGGGCGGGGTGTATAACGGGCGGGGTGTATAACGGGTGGGGTGTATAAGGGCATGTGTATAACAGGCAGGGTGTATAATGGGCAGGGTGTATAACGGGCGAGGTGTATAAAGACGGGGTGTATAACGGGTGGGGTGTATAAGGTCGGGGTATATAATGGGCGGGGTGTATAAGGGCTGGTGTATAAGGGCGGGGTGTAAAACGGGCGGGTGTCTAAGGGCAAGTGTATAAGGGTGGGGTGTATAAGGGTGGGGTGTATAAGCTCGGTGGGGGAATAAGGGCGGGGTGTATAAGGGCGGGGTGTATAACGGGCGTGGTTTAAAAGGGTGAGGTATTAAGGGCGTGTGTATAAGGGCGGGGTGTATAATGGGCGGGTTTATAACGGGCGGGGTGTATAACGGGCGGGGTGTATAACGGGCGGGGTGTATAACGGGCGGGGTGTATAACGGGCGGGGTGTATAACGGGCGGGGTGTATAACGGGCGGGGTGTATAAGGGCGGGGTGTATAACGGGCGGGGTGTATAAGGGCGGGGTGTATAAGGGTGGGTGTCTAAGGGTGGGGTGTCTAAGGGCAAGTGTATAAGGGTGGGGTGTATAAGCTCGGGGGGGGAATAAGGGCGGGTTGTATAACGGGCAGGGCATATAATGGGCGGGGTTTATAAGGATGCGGTGTATAATGGGCGGGGTGTATAACGGGCGGGTTGTATAAGGGCGGGGTGTATAACGGGCGGGTATATAAGGGCGGGGTGTATAACGGGCGGGTGTATAAGGGCGGGGTGTATAAGGGAAGGTTGTATAATGGGCGTGGTTTAAAAGGGTGAGGTGTTAAGGGCGTGTGTATAAGGGCGGGGTGTATAGCGGGCGGTTGTATAATGGGCGGGGAGAATAACGGGCGGGGTGTATAACGGCCGGAGTGTATAACGGGCGGAGTGTATAACGGGCGGGGTGTATAACGGGTGAGGTGTATAACGGGCAGGGTGTATAACGGGCAGGGTGTATAGCGGGCGAGGTGTATAAAGGCGGGGTGTATAATGGGCGGGTTGTATAAGGGCAGGTGTATAAAGGCGGGGTGTATAACGGGCAGGGTGTATAA
Source organism: Somniosus microcephalus (assembly GCF_052327205.1). Taxonomy (NCBI): domain Eukaryota; kingdom Metazoa; phylum Chordata; class Chondrichthyes; order Squaliformes; family Somniosidae; genus Somniosus; species Somniosus microcephalus. Next base: position 206,514,150 of record NC_140993.1, on the reverse strand, counting down.
GGGCGGGGTGCATAACGGGCGGGGTGTATAAAGGCGGGGTGTATAAGGGCGGGGTGTATAAGGGCGGGGTGTATAAGGGGCGGGGTGTATAAGGGGCGGGGTGTATAACGGGCGGGGTGTATAACGGGCGAGGTGTATAACGTGCGAGGTGTATAACGGGCGGGGTGTATAAGGGGCGGGGTGTATAAGGGGCGGGGTGTATAAGGGGCGGGGTGTATAAGGGGCGGGGTGTATAAGGGGCGGGGTGTATAAGGGGCGGGGTGTATAAGGGGCGGGGTGTATAACGGCGGGGTGTATAAGGGCGGGGTGTATAAGGGCAGGTTGTATAATGAGCACGGTATAAAGGGCGAAGTGTATAACGGGCGGGGTGTATAACGGGCGTGGTTTAAAAGGGTGAGGTATTAAGGGCGTGTGTATAAGGGCGGGGTGTATAATGGGCGGGGTGTATAACGAGCGGGTGCATAACGGGGGGGTGTATAAGGGGCGGGGTGTATAACGGGCGGGGTGTATAAAGGTGGTGTGTATAATGGGCGGGGTGTATAACTGGCAAAGTGTATAAGGGCTCGCGTATAAGGGCGTGGTGTATAGGGGCTGGTGTATAAGGGCGGGGTGTATAACGGGCGGGGTGTATAACGGGCGGGGTGTATAAGGGCGGGGTGTATAATGGGCGGTGTGTATAATGGGCGGGGTGTATAAAGGTGTGTATAATGGGCTGGGTGTATAACGGGCAAAGTGTATAAGGGCAGGGTGTATAATGAGCGGGGTGTATAAGGGTGGGGTGTATAATGGGTGGGGTGTATAAAGGTGTTGTGTATAATGGGCTGGGTGTATAACGGGCGAAGTGTATAAGGGCAGGGTGTATAAGGGTGGTGTGTATAAGGGCGCGGTGTATAAGGGTGGGGTGTATAACGGGCGAAGTGTATAAGGGCTCGTGTATAAGGGCGGGGTGTATAGGGGCTGGTGTATAAGGGCGGGGTGTATAAGGGCGCTGTTTATAATGGCGGGGTGTATAACGGGCTGGGTGTATAAGGGCGGGGTGTTAAACGGGCGGGGTGTTAAACGGGCGGGGTGTTAAACGGGCGGGGTGTTAAACGGGCGGGGTGTATAAGGGCGGGGTGTATAAGGGCGGGTGTATAAGGGCGGGGTGTATAAGGGCGGGGTGTATAAGGGCGGGGTGTATAACGGGCTGGGTGTATAACGGGCGAAGTGTATAAGGGCAGGGTGTATAACGGGCGGGGTGTATAACGGGCGGGGTGTATAAGGGCGGGTGTATAAAGGCGGGGTTTATTTTGGGCGGGTATATATGGACGGGGTGTATAACGGGCGGGTGTATAAGGGCGGGGTGTATAAGGGCGGGGTGTATAACAGGCGGGTGTATAAGGGCGGGTGTATAATTAAGGGGATGTATAAGGGCGGGATGTATAAGGGCGGGGTCTATAAGGGCGGGGTCTATAAGGGCGGTGTGTATAAGGGCGGTGTGTATAAGGGCGGTGTGTATAAGGGCGGTGTGTATAAGGGCGGTGTGTATAAGGGCGGGGTGTATAAGGGCGGGGTGTATAAGGGCGGGGTGTATAACGTGCGGGGTGCATAAGTGTGGGGTTTATAATGGGCGGGTGTATAACGGGCGAAGTGTATAAGGGCTGGTGTATAAGGGCTGTGTGTATAAGAGCTGGTGTATAAGGGCGGGGTGTATAAGGGCGGGTTTATAAGGGCGGGATGTATAATGGGCGGGGTGCATGAGTGTGGGGTTTATAATGGGCGGGTGTATAAGGGCTGGTGTATAAGGGCAGGGTGTATAACGGGCGGGGTGTATTAGGGCAGGGTGTATAAGGGCGGGATGTAAAAGTGCAGGGTCTATAAGGATGGAGTGTATAAGGGCTGGTGTATAAGGGTGGGGTGTATAAGGGCAGGGTCTATAAGGGCAGGGTCTATAAGGGCGGGGTGTATAAGGGCGGGGTGTATAAGGGCGGGGTGTATAAGGACGGGGTCTATAAGGGCGGGGTCTATAAGGGCGGGGTGTATAAGGGCGGGGTGTATATGGGCGGGGTGTATAAGGGCAGGGTCTATAAGGGCGGGGTGTATAACGGCGGGATGTATAAGGGCCGGTGCATAACGGGGGGGTGTATAAGGGCGGGGTGTATACGGGCGGGGTGTATACGGGCGGGGTGTATAAGGGCGGGTGTATAAGGGCGGGTGTATAAGGGCGGGGTGTATGACTTGGTTATCTGGGCTCTGAGGGCTGGATTGATCGGGTTTGGGGGCCTCATGTGGTCTACAGGTGCATCCCAACAAGGACAACCACCAAAACCTGGCGGGGCCCTTCGTTCCATATGCCATGTTGGATCCCAATGACATCATCTGGAATCAACTGCAATTTTAACTGGCGGACTGAGGGAGGGAGCTGCTTTGGTTTTCCCACCAGGTGAAGGCAGTGGGAAGAGGCGCTGAGGCCAGAAGAGGTCCAAACAGGTAAGTAGGCGCACTGCTCTGGGCCCCTTAGGTCTCCCTGCTCCATATTCCCCCTCCTTCCCGAATGTACCACCCCCATGAGATGGCTCCGGAAGCCGCCCCACCACCTTGTGTCGTCTGCGGACTCTGAGCCATGCGATTTTCCCATTCTGGGGACTAAAGCACGGTGGCATAGTGGTTAGCACTGTTGCCTCACAGCGCCAGGGACCCGGGTTCAAATCCGGCCCCGGTCTGTGTGGAGTTTGCACATTCTCCCCGTGTTTGCGTGGGTTTCCTCCGGGTGCTCCGGTTTCCTCCCACAGTCCAAAGATGTGTGGGTTAGGTTGATTGGCCATGATAAAAATTGGCCTTTAGTGTTAGGGGGGATTAAATATGTGGGGTTATGGGGATAGGGCTTGGGTGGGATGGCTGTCGGTATAGGGACTGGGTGCTAGGGTTTGGATGATCAGCCATGATCTCGTTGAATGGCGGAGCAGGCTCGAAGGGCTGAATGGCCTACTCCTGCTCCTATCTTCTATGTTTCTATGTAAATCAGCTGGCGGGATTTAAATGAGGCCCATAAGTTAAAATAGCCCATGCCTCATTTCTGGTGCAGCGTTCACCCACCTGGATTTAAAATCGGGGCCAGAGAGTCAGAAGATTGTAGTACATTAAATTTTATTTTAAAATACATCTTTCACAAATGGTTTCCTTGACACATTTTCATTTCTCCTATAGATATATACGGGCAATAGATAATTTGCTCTTTCTTGCTCTGGGTTGATGCAAACCCCCAACTGCCTAGAATATGGTCCTCCTTTTGCCATTATATTTCTTGAGCCGTTGATTTGCTCAACCACTCCCTCAACTCTGCCTTTGATTCTCTTGTCCTCAACAAAACCTTTACTGTCCCTATCTCAGTCGCTCCCCTGGGATGGAACCATTTCTTCCCTCAATTCCGAGAGCTGCAGACTTTAGTGTAACTAGAACGCAACAGGCTTAGCCACCCATCACCTGATCAGATAAGTTATTCACATAAGCTATTCACAATATATATTAATGATCTAGACAAGGGAACTAGATGTACTATCTCCAAATTTGCAGACGACACAAAGCTGGGTGGGAGTGTGTGCTGTGAGGAGGATGCCGAGAAACTCCAGGATGATTTGGATAGGTTGGGTGATTGGGCAAAAACATGGCAGATGCAATATAACGTGGATAAATGTGAGGTTATCCACTTTGGTGGCAAAAACAGGAAGGCAGATTATTATCTGAATGGCAATAGATTGGGAGAAGGGGAAATGCAACGAGACCTGGGTGTCCTTGTGCACCAATCGCTGAAGGTAAGCATGCAAGTGCAGCAGGCGGTTAAGAAGGCAAATGGTATGTTGGCCTTCGTAGCAAGAGGGTTCGAGTACAGGAACAAGGATGTCTTGCTGCAGTTGTACAGGGCCTTGGTGAGACCACATCTTGAGTATTGTGTGCAGTTTTGGTCACCTTATTTGAGGAAGGATGTTCTTGCCATGGAAGGAGTTCAGCGAAGATTCACCAGGCTGATACCTGGGATGGCAGGAATGATGTATGAGGAGAGATTGGGACGATTAGGCTTGTACTCGCTGGAGTTTAGAAGAATGAGAGGGGATCTTAATGAAACTTATAAAATTCTGACAGGACTGGACAGACTAGATGCAGGAAGGATGTTCCCGATGGTCGGGGAGTCCAGAACCAGGGGTCACAGGCTAAGGATAAGGGGTAGGCCATTTAGGACAGAAATGAGGAGGAATTTCTTCACCCAGAGGGCTGATTTTTTTCTTTCCAATCTGTGTGCTATATCATTGACCATCCTTCCATATCCAACCTGCTTCCCTGTAAATAACCCTGTAATCATTGAAATCTGATGATATTACCTAACCCAACAAAGCAGGGTGTTTCTAACAAGACTAGACAATGCAAACACCTCCCAAACTCTGAACTGGTGCAAACAGTTAATCTCCACAATAAAACACTATGGTCTAGAAATTCATTATAGCCCAGGAATGGGCGGTGTCATTGGAAAGGTTGGAGAATTAGTGCAGTGTATGTAACCTGTACCACCTTAAGAGGATACCTTAAGGTGATGGACTACTTTTTGATGGCTCCTGTACATTGTAGTACCGGTGGTGACCACACCGGTATATAAACCCTGTGGAGCAAAGTATATTCCAGTTCAGCCCTGACCCTCAATTACTAAAGACCTGTTTAATTATTTCTGTAGTCTGTGTCCAGTTATTCAGCATAACTACATTTGGAAACACAGACTCAACAGTGGCGACGAGTCTGATCTTACCTAGCGGCAGTTGCATCAAAGGAAGCTTCGCCTCTGAAACGGGCGTCGATCAAGGACATCCACCCTCAACATCCTGCTGGGCACTGCATAGCACGGGAGGCAATCGGGAACCCGGGTTGGTTTCTGGCCACGAAGTCAAACATCAGTGAACATCCCTTCGACGACAGCGGCGGGTAAGCCCGATCGAGCGGCACGGGGGCGAAGTCGGCCGAGTTGTCAGTAAGAGAAGGGGAGGGAAACGACGAAAAGGGCGGAGAACACGACCGCAGCCGGTGTCAGGGGCCGGACTGCAATCGGGGCAGAGACGCGCAGCAGCCAGAAAAGCGTTTATGTCCACAAGGACCGCGGGAGCGGCGGGGAACAAGAGCAGCAGCGTAGGGGAAAATAAAGGACCGCTGGGAGGCGAGAATGGCAACAGCGCGGTAATCGCCATTTTGAGTCAGCGGGGGAAGAAGACAAGCGCGGGAAAAGCCGCCAAGCGCGGGAAGCCGCAATTTTGAAAAAAAAATAAAATAAAATAATAATCATATCCGAAGGAAAGGAAACTCAACAAGGATGCCAAAAACGTGTAACATCACTGCTTTTGAGAGCGATGTGGAAGATTGGGCCACTTATGTGGAACGCGTCGAAGTTTACTGTACAACGAATGAGGTACCGGAGGATAAGAAAGCACTAACCCTATTAAACTCGATGGGTGCAAAGACGTACGGGTTATTAAGGAACCTTGTAACACCAGATAAACCGGTCGGAAAGAGTTTCGCGGATATTGTTACTATCCTGCAAGAGCATTTAAACCCCACGCCGCTGCTGATAGCGGAACGATTTAAATTCTACAAAAGAATTCAACTTAAAGAGGAAAGCAACGCTGAATTCTTAATCGAACTGCGCAAGTTATCAAAGTACTGTCAGTTCGGTACAGGACTAGCAGACGCACTGAGAGATAAGTTTGTGTGTGGGCTCCTAAGGGAAGGAACCCAGAAGCGACTGCTAGAGGAAAAGGATCTTACGCTGGACAAAGCTTTCAGCATTGCATCATCGCACGAGGCAGCAGCACGAGGCGCTGCAGAGATACAGCAAAGGCCATTGGAATTCAGCACCAATGAAATGGCATTGGGCGCAGTAAAGTGCTATCGTTGCGGAAGGACAACGCATGACCAGAACCAGTGCTGGTTCAAAGATAAAGAATGCAGGCAATGTGGCAAACTTGGTCACATAGCGAGAGTATGCCGGTCAGGAAAGAAGACCAGCAGCAAAAAGTCGCCGCAGGAGAAGTACAAAAAAGTACACAAGGTGACAGAGAACAGTTCGGATGAACAGAAGATGGATTCAGACTCCAGCAGTAAGGAACTGGGTTGTCTAAAAATACATAATGTGGGTAACACAGCAGACCACCAAACTATCTGGGTCATGCTTCGGATAGCAGGAGTCCAAGTGAAGATGGAATTGGACACTGGATCGGCATTGACGGTCATGAATAAGCAAGATTACAAAAGGTTATTCTCGCACATTCCCCTGAGGGATACGGAGATTGTATTAAAAACATACACGGGGCAAATAGTATACCCCATCGGAAAGATAAAAGTAAATGTGGTCTACAATGGTAAAGAAAGTCAGGAAATGGACTTGTATGTGTTACCTGATGGAGGTCCGCCACTACTGGGACGGGAATGGATCCGGAGAATAAATGTGGACTGGCATTCCATACAAGCACTGACTGTAGCTTCCTGTAAAGAGGACGACGTCAAACCTAAACGACTGTCCAAAATATTGGACGGTGCTAAGGAGGTGTTCCAACAGGGACTGGGAACACTGAAAGGAATTACGGCAAACATCAAGGTTGAAGAACATGCAAACCCAAAATTTTTCAAAGCCAGACCGGTACCTTATGCAATACGACCTGCTGTGGAAGCAGAGCTGGAAGGGCTAGAACGTTCAGGAGTACTGTCAAAGGTGGACTGGAGCGAATGGGCCACACCCATTGTTCCTGTCATGAAGCGTTCGTTGAGCAACAAGCCGGGGGAACCTGGGAAGGTTCGCATCTGTGGCGATTTCAAGATCACTGTTAATCCGGTTCTTCACACGGTGCAATATCCGCTTCCACGGATTGAAGATATCTTTGCTTCGCTGTCTGGCGGGAAACACTTCACCAAGATAGACCTGGCGCAGGCGTACCTACAGATGGACGTTGATGAAGCGTCACGCCAGTATCTCACGATCAACACACATAAGGGCTTATATCGGTATAATAGACTGATTTTTGGAGTGGCGTCGGCTCCAGCGATTTGGCAAAGGGCCATGGAGCAGGTATTGCAGGGAATTCCAGGCACACAATGCTACCTAGACGACATTCTGATTACAGGAGATGATGATAAGGATCACCTCGCGAATTTGGAGCAGGTGCTCACCAGATTGAAAGAATATGGGCTCAGAGTTAATCGCCAGAAATGTGAGTTCTTTCAAAAGCGAATCTCGTACTGCGGCCACATCATTGACCAGGAGGGGCTCCATAAGTCACCTGACAAGATCGAAGCTGTTGTGAAAGCTCCCGCTCCGGAAAATGTATCCCAGTTGAGGTCGTTCCTTGGGTTGGTTAACTATTACCACAAGTTTCTTCCAAATTTATCCACGGTGTTACACCCGCTGAACACTCTTTTGCAAATGGGAATACCATGGAAGTGGAGCGATGATTGTAAGTGGGCTTTTCAAAAAAGCAAGGCACTGATCACCTCTAAGGAAGTGTTGGCTCACTTTAACCCAACGCTGCCTATTCGCTTAGCTTGTGATGCTTCTCCATATGGTATCGGGGCAGTGCTCTCACATAAGTTTCCAAATGGCTTGGAAAGGCCAGTCGCGTTCGCATCCAGATCATTGACCTCCGCAGAGCGCAACTATGCTCAGATAGATAGAGAGGCTCTCAGCCTCGTGTGGGGAGTTAAGAAATTTAACCATTACCTGCAAGGCCAAAGGTTTACGCTGCTGACAGATCACCAGCCGTTGGTTTCCATTTTTAACCCTAAGAAGGGTGTTCCGGTTATGACGGCGCAGAGGCTTCAGAGATGGTCCCTTTTCCTAGGGGCACATCAATATGATATCGAATTCAAAGGTACAAAGCAACATGGTAATGCTGATGGGCTGTCGCGCCTGCCACTACCTACAGCGGAAGAGGCACCGGCAGTTGACCCTGTCGAGATATTTCACTCGACCATCATCGAATGCTTACCAGTCACCAATGCGGGTATTGAGAGAGAGACCCGAAACGACCCGACACTGTCTCGGGTCTACGATTTGACAGTGAAGGGATGGCCAGCACATGGCGAACGACTGTTACCAGCATTCTCAGCCAGACGAGAACAGCTGTCCGTCTGTCAAGGAACATTGATGTATGGAAAAAGGGTGATTATTCCTCCTAAATTAAGGGAGAGAGTTCTGAAGGAATTGCATGAAGGTCATCTGGGGGGAGTCAAGATGAAAAGCCTTGCTAGGGCTTATGTGTCAGGGCCAGGTATCGACAAATAGAGGATCTGACTAAAAGCTGCTCAGGATGCCAAAAAGTTCAAAACGCACCTCCAATTGCACCGCTGCATCCGTGGGAATGGCCTTCAACCCCATGGCAACGTGTGCATATCGACTTTGCAGGTCCATTCATGGATTCCATGTTTTTGATAGCAGTAGACGCACATTCTAAATGGCCAGAAGTGATTAAGATGTCGACCACTACCTCTGAAAAGATGATCGCAGTTCTAAGAACCATATTTGCAAGGAATGGGTTGCCGGAACAAATATGTTCAGACAACGGACCACAGTTCGTGTCAGAAGAATTCCAGAAATTCATGAAAAAGAATGGGGTGAAACACTATACATCTGCCCCATATCATCCGGCTACAAATGGGTTGGCCGAGAGATTTGTACAAACGTTCAAAAAGGCAATAAAGGCCATGAGCGAAGACCATATTCCACTACAACACAAGGTGGACAATTTCCTGATGGCATATCGAAACGCCACGCATGCAGTGACAAATCAAAGCCCTGCCATAATGTTCTATAACAGGAGGTTGCGGTCCCGGTTGGATTTGTTAAAACCCAATGTGCGTAGGGAAGTCGAAAACAAGCAATTCCAGCATGTAAATAACAAGGCCACTCGGAGTTTCGAAATAGGACAACCAGTGTTGGCCAGGGACTATAGGAATGATAAATGGCAATCCGGAACAATTCGTGCCCGACAAGGACCCTTGATGTACACGGTAGACGTTGGAGAGAACGTAATACGACGTCATGCTGACCAACTTGTGGAATCGAGAACAAGGGTCGACCCCATGTCTACGGCAGAGACACCAGTTGAAGAAGTTATTGAGCCTGTAGCATCTACCTCAGACTCGAACGTACATGATGATGTTCAATCCATAGGAGATCAAATGGATGAGTCACCCCAGCAACGAGAACCAGAGACCCCTGAAAGGTGTTATCCGGGCCGGATCAGGAGGCCTCCTCAGAGACTGAATCTTTGAACAGTTTTGTGTGAAAGTTGTATATATGTTATCCATGTAATGTTTAAATTGGGGTGTACACTGTTAAGCTAAAAGGGGAGGAATTGTAGTGTATGTAACCTGTACCACCTTAAGAGGATACCTTAAGGTGATGGACTACTTTTTGATGGCTCCTGTACATTGTAGTACTGGTGGTGACCACACCGGTATATAAACCCTGTGGAGTGAAGTGCATTCCAGTTCAGCCTGACCCTCAATTACTAAAGACCTGTTTAATTATTTCTGTAGTCTGTGTCCAGTTATTCAGCATAACTACATTTGGAAACACAGACTCAACAATTAGCCCAGGTGTTAATGCTTTAGACTGTACGCAAAATTCGTGCTCACCACTCCAAAAAATGATTGGCCGTCCTAATTCAAGTCTTAAAGCCCAAGCGTATTGGCATTACACTCAAAGGGTGGACCAATATCAGGTGCAGTCTAATCACAAGTCATGATTGCCACAGACTTTTTTCTGTATTTAAAGGGGAGGTTCATTGATACTGCAGAACCTCATTCTCAGCATTGCTGGCTGTGCAGCTGCCTCAGCATGCAGAAGCAGGACAAAGAGGAGGAGCCGGAGGACTGAAGCAGCTGTACTCATGGTAGAACCATGCCCAGGGAGAGAGCCCGCAGATTCTGCAATCAGGCATTGGAGTCATTGGTGTTTGCCTTGGAAAGACAGAGGGCGGTGCTCTACCCGACAAGTGGCAGGAGGCCCTCGCTGCAAGTCTTCCGAACCATGTGGAGGGAGGTAGTGCAGCACGTCTCGGGCAGCACTGTGGTCCCCTGGGCCCACACACAGTGCAGGACAAAATTTAACGACCTCATTCGGGTGGTCAGGGTGAGTGAATGCTTCAACAAATGCTACATACCACCATCTGTACCACAATCTTCACACACTGCCCAAAGCACCACACCCCCAGCACACACCCACCAACAATCTTTACCTACCAACACTCACACCCACATCTCACACCTTGCAGACAATGGCAGCTATTCAACTATGGCAGGCACATCACCCAAACACATTGCTCCACACTCACTTACACGCTTTCCTTTCTCTTGCAGTCCAAGGTGGCTCACAACAGGAGGGAGCAGGAGCGCACAGGTGGGGTACAAGCCGACACCCAACCACTGTCTGCGCTGGAGAATAGACTGCTGCAGATTATTGGGCGTCAGGTGGTGGGCATCGTGGCCACCAGCGACGGTGACCCCCATGGGGACAACAACATTATGTTCATTCGTACTCCTTCTTCTCACATCCCACTTCCCCCTCACCCCACAAGTGTTTCACATTTTGCAGTTAATCATGCTGTATGCATGCATTTCTCCCTTCCTGCCCCCATTCCCGATCTTAACCCGACTCTTGTGCCTTTAGGCTTTCAGATAATCAACAAGTACCTGAGCAAACTATCCCTGAGGGCAGCACTGAGACCGAGGCGGGAGAAGAGGAGGAGGAAGAACACACTGTGTCACTGCATGTTTCACCCACAGGCACCAGCTCAGATACTGGCAATCTGCATTCTTTAGAGGCTAGTATAGTAGTGGTATCTGCACAGGGTGAGGTACCGGGGATGAGTGGGCTGCAGTAAGGCCAGGGGGAACGAGTAGCTCGGGGGCCAGCTCCACGGAAGGTGACTTCGCGCATGAGTTCTGCGGCACAGGACTCAGATGAGGACCTCGATGGGGAGGCAATTAGAAGGGTAAAGATGGGCATGCATAGGGAGATGATAGGTGCAATGGCAAGGGTGCCTGAGAGCCTCTCAGCAATGGTAAGGAGCGTGGAGGAGTCCGCCTCCAACATTGCACAAGGTTCTGCGCATACCATGGAGTCCATCATTTGCAGTTTGCAAAGGATGGTAGACTCCCAGAGAGACCGTGGTGACCCAGACCTGATGCCGGGTGTGAGGGGCGATCTGGCAGCTTCCATTGCAACACAGGCGGAAGCAATGCAACGTCTTAGTGCTGTAATGCAGTCTATGCTTGGTGCCATCGATTCTCAGACTGCTTTCATGCAGTTTCAGCTTGATGCCACGCAAGCTCTGACTGCTGCCATTGTGGCTGGGTCTACCACCGTCGACCTGGGATTTCACGGTGTCAGCATTCCTGCTCCCACCACTTCCACTTCGCCATTGCCCTTGTCGCTGCCTGTAATCTAGCCAGCCCAGACTGCTGCCCCCCATGGTGAGGTGGTGTAGTCTACAGCCGGGCCTTCCAGGCCCAGAGCTGGTTGAGGGCTTCCTACAAGGCCATCTGAAGTCTCCTGCACGGACACTCAGCAGCCTTCCACCAGCCCTGCTGCAGCCACTGGGCCAATATTTTGCAGGAGCACTGGAGTAGGCAAAGGCACAGTAACAACGGGCACTGAGGGATTACACAAGGGTGAATCGCCAATATTGTTGTAAATATGTGTTTTTTTCACTGATTTTTGATAAATTTATTTATTCAGTTTGGATTCTTTTGTGGTGTGTCTCATTTCAGCCTTGCGCTGTGATATGGCCTGCGACAGGGATGGAATTATGGGGATGTGGCGAGCACCTGAGCGAGCAGACGGAGCCTCGGTTTAACGTCTCATCCAAAAGACAGCACCTCTGACAGTGCTGCACTCCCTCAGTCCTGCCCTAGAGTGTCAGCCGAGCTTTATGTGCTCAAGTCTCTGGAGTGGAACTATGAACCCACAACCTTCATGACTCAAAGGCAAGAGTGCTACCAACTGAGCCACAGCTGACATTAGCTAATTACAGCTGATTACTACTACAAGAAGCTAAAACAACAAATGTATCCCACATGTTGAGCTAAATTGCAGTTGGCTGTGCAGGACCTGAACGAAGCAGGTAATACTTAAACACATGGGCTCAATTCTGCTACATTTACCTTGCACTGCAAGTACAAGTGCATTTGGCGCAGTGAAAATAAACGTACTTTATTTGCCGGGTTTGCTTTGGGTAAGGAGAGTTTGCACATGGCATAATGTGCCACCAGCTAATTGATTCACCTGCTGTGACCACCGTGCTGATGAATAATCCACTGCTGTCTGAGGTACAGGCACCATAAAGTATAGATTTATATATTTTAAATCCTTAAGGGTTGCAGCTTTAGTTGTAGTTATTCTGTAATGCAGCCTAAATCTGGAGTCAGAAACTGACCTGGGGCAAAGCAGGAGACTCTCTTGAGGAGAGAATCTCAGTCTGCTTCATCCAGGATTCAGGATAGGCCTTAACTCTAGTTTCACATTAAACAAGTTTAGTGTAGGTACCCTGCTGAGTCGTTGAGTATATTCAAGGCTGAGATAGATAGATTTTTGGACTCAAGGGGAATCAATGGATATGGGGGTCGGGCAGGAAATTGGAGTTGAGGTCGAAGATCAGCCATGATCTTATTAAATGGCAGAGCAGGCTCGAAGGGCCATATGGCCGACTCCTGCTCCTAATTCTTATGTTCTTATACGGAAAATGTTTTGCATCGAATGTACTTCATTGGCTGTAAAGCGCTTTGGGACGTCCGGTGGTCGTGAAAGGTGCTATATAAATGCAAGTCTTTCTTTTTTTCATAATGTTAAACTCATAAAGGCTAAATTTATGAGATCATGGTAGCGATGAAGAGCCTTTTCCCATCAGCCACGCATATGAGGAAATAGTGGGCACTGCCTATTGTTTCCTGGGCATTAAAGTTAACAGATGGAAATTGTGGGCAGTGGGTCCATGACTTCCTGATACATGTAGCTGAGCCTCCTTGCTGCTAGCGCAACCTGGAAAGTTGGCCCTCATGCACCAAAACATTTGGGGGAATCATTTTCTTTAAAGAAATTCCAACTTCAGAATATGTGCAGAGAATAGGTAACTCAATTAGTACCTGGAGACACTGTGATACACACAGCATCGGTGCTGACACCAGCACATCTTAATCAGTCAACGTAATAGGCTACACACCCTTATCTAGTTTTGATAACCATCTCCACTCCTGAGAGCACTGAATGGGCAGATACACCATTCAGCACCTAATAGGCAGATACATTCCTTTAGTACCCAATGGGCAGATACATCCCTTCAGTATCCAATGGGCAGATACACCATTCAGTATCCAATGGGTAGATACATTCATCAGCATCCATTGGCTAGGTATGCCCCTTCAGCATCTAATAGGCATATATATCACTTCAATACCAAATGGACAGATACCTAGTGGGCAGATATATCCCTTCAGCACCTAATAGGCAGATACATCTCTTCGGCACCCAATGGGCAGTACAACCCATCAGCACCCAATGGACAGGTACATCCCTTCAGTGAATTCAAGCTACAGGTGACCAAGCACTGTGCCTCAAACTTGTTCAGAATGAAACTGATCTTCACCAATAGCTCAAAACGTGCTCATATGAATTGGCAGCCCATTTTACACTATGCACAATTTTTTTTCCATTATTCATGTTCCTGGCAAAGACCAATTTCACCCTCAGGATCTTCTGGCTGCTTACGACTACCTACAAATTCTATTCTGGGCTGATGATCACTGTAGTGATATCAGCAAATAGTGATGATATTTGCCTGTTTGATTATTTATGCCTGACCAGCAGAGGGCATGTGAGAGAGACAGTTTAGTTTTAGTTTCATTTTAGATGGATCTCTAAGATGGTATCTCCTGTAATGCTGTTAACTGAGTTGAACAAACTTTAGATTAAAAGACATTCTCTTTCATAAATGTCTCGTCATTGAACCCACAAAGAAATCAATACATGGTGTCAGAAGTGATTGAAAGAGATGAAGAGGAAAAATCTGAACTGAAATCAGCTCTCCACATATTAGCAAGCCAAAAGAGAACATCGTTACTTACCTTTGGAGAATAGCTAACGAAGTGAAAAATGGAAGGATTACACCCACCGGCGAAGCTTCAGTTGACAGGTAATGTGGCTGAAAATTGGAGGAGGTTCAAACAACGTTTGGAGTTGTATATAGCGGCAATCGGAGCTGACGAGAAAAGTGATAAAAGGAAAGCGTCAGTGTTCTTACATGTCGTGGTTGATGAAGCGCTGGAGGTGTATAATAACTTCACATTCGCTGCTGATGGAGACAAATGAAGCTGGATAAAATAATGGAACAGTTTGAGGCCTACTGCATACCTAAGCGTAACGTGACGTTTGAGGGGCACAGATTTTTCACATGTGTACAGAAAACGGGTGAGACTATTGATCAGTATGTGACTGAACTGAGAAACAGAAGCAAAACGTGTGAATTTGGGGGACTGACAGACTCGCTGATAAAAGACAAACTGGTGTGTGGGTCTACGGGAAAGACTGCTAAGAGAGCAGAATCTAGACCTGGGAAAAGCCATAGCACTGTGTAGGGCTACAGAGACTGTGAAGTCGCAGGCAAAGGACCTGTTCAGTGACAGTAGCTGCAACGTGGATGTACTGAGAATGAACGGACACAAACCGTTTAACAAAAAGAGCGCCAATGTGAGAAAAGAGGCGTGGCCAGCGAACAAAAATGAAAGGGGCAATCGAAAGTCATGTAGTCGATGCGGTACACAGCATCCACCAAAAAAGTGTCCAGCATATGGTAAAACATGCAATAGTTGCAACAAAAACAACCATTATGCCCGTTGCTGTAAGAACCAAGCGCAACAAAGCAAGGTCCATGCAGTAGATGAAAGCGAGATAGAGGAGTTCTATGTGGATGTTGTGTCTGAAAACAAAAAAGAAAAAAGAGACTGGATGTTGACACTAAAAGTGAATGACATACACATTCCATTTAAATTGAATACTGGAGCACAAGTTAATGTGATATCAGAGACTGATTTTAAGAAAATTAGACCCAGACCAAAGATACATGGAATGAAAGTGACCGGATACTCAGGTACTGATATACCAGTGAAAGGAAGATGCATTGTCAAAGTGACACACAAGGACAGAGAGCACACGCTAGCATTAATCGTGGTGCCAAAGGATGTGCAAGCCATACTAGGTTTAAAAGCCAGTGAGAGACTGAACCTGGTAAAGAGAGTCCTCATTGTGGAAAGCGAAGGAGAGACAGTCTATGATGAACTCATGAAAGAGTACAATGACCTATTTAAGGGTCTAGGCTGCCTTCCAGGAGAACACACGATAAGAGTAGATAAAAGTATGCCAACGGCCATACATCCATGCAGAAAAGTTCAATTTGCTCTTCAAAAGCAACTGAAGGCAGAGTTGGACAGGATGGAAAGCCTGAACGTGATTCAGAAGATAGATGAGCCAACTGAATGGGTGAGTTCCCTCGTCGTTGTTGACAAAAAGAATGGAAAGCTCAGAATTTGCCTGGATCCAAGAGGTCTAAACAGAGCATTAAAGAGAGAGCACTTCAAGCTTCCTACACATGAGGAAATCATGTCACAGTTTGCAAATGCAAAGTATTTCAGCAAGTTAGATGCATCATCAGGATTTTGGCAGATGAAACTGGACGAGGCAAGTTCAAGACTGTGCACGTTCAACAGTCCATTTGGCAGATACAGATTCCTAAGGTTACCATTTGGCATTGCCTCAGCTCCTGAAGTGTATCACAAAACTATCCATATGATCTATGAGCACCTGGAGGGAGTTGATACATCAATGGATGACATCATAGTATGGGGAACCACGAGAACTGAGCATGACGAGAGACTGAAAAAAGTGCTGGAAGCAACAAGGAAAACAAACCTGAAGCTGAATGCCAGCTCGGGGTGACAGAACTGACATTCGTGGGAGATATCCTTAGCAGTGAGGGCATCAGACCAGATCCCAGAAAGGTGTCCGCCATTGAGAATATGCCAAAGCCACAATGCAAAAAGGACGTGCAGAGGTTTAATGGAATGATCAACTACATGGGTAAATTCATATCCAACCTCTCAGAAAAGATGGCGCCACTGAGACGACTAACTGAAAAGAACATAGAATGGGAATGGAATCATGAGCATGAGAAGTCATGGAGCGATCTAAAGAAACTGCTCACAGAGGAACCAGTTCTGAGGTTTTATGACCCAGCGAGACCCATCAAGATATCATCAGATGCATCACAGAGTGGGCTCGGTACAGTTCTTCTGCAACAATATGACTACTGGCAACCTATTGCATATGCATCGCGCTCAATGACAGACGCGGAGACGCGATATGCACAAATAGAAAAGGAGCTGCTCAGCATCACATACGCCTGTGAAAGATTTCACCAGTTTGTGTCAGGACAAGCAATCAGTGTAGAGACTGACCATAAGCCCTTGATTGCATTGTTCCAAAAGCCATTAAATAGCTGTCCGCTTAGAATACAAAGAATGATGATCAGGCTGCAACGCTATACACTGAATGTTGCGTACACTCCGGGTAAGCTGATGTATACAGCAGACACGTTGTCCAGAGCTGCAGACCCAGGAGAGCCCGCAAACACCAAAATGGATGAAAAAGTGAACGCCTACGTGGACATGATCACAAGTGCACTGCCCATAGCAGATGCAAAAATGGAGCTCATAAAGACTGAGACAAACAAAGATGAAACAATGAGACGACTGAGGAAAAGCATCTTGGATGGATGGCCCAACATGAAGCAAGACTGCTCACCTGACATGGCAGAGTACTGGAACTGCAGGGCGGAACTATCACTGGTCGAAGACATCATCTACAAAGGAAGTAAAATAGTTATCCCAAAGAGTCTGAGAAAAGAGATGCTAAAAAGGATCCATGGAGGACATCTGGGAATCGAAAAGTGTAAGAAAAGAGCACGAGAGGTGATGTACTGGCCACGAATCAACCAAGATGTGACAAATGAGGTGTCAAACTGCACAATATGCCTGAAATATCGAGCAAGCAATCCGGTAGAACCACTAAAGCCACACCCAGCGCCAGACAGACCTTACCAGAAGGCAGGCGCTGACCTATTCGTATGTCAAGGGAAGGACTATCTTGTAGTCACAGACTATTACTCCCTGTATCCAGAGGTTTGTAGACTGTACACCACCACTGCAGATGCTGTGATAACATGTATGAAAGCCATATTCTCCAGACATGGCGTGGCAAGCGAGGTCTTCACAGACAACGGACCCCAGTTTTACAATGCAAGTTTCCGACACTTTGCCAAAGAGTGGGACTTTGTCCACACAACGTCAAGTCCTCACTTTCCACAGTCCAATGGACTAGTGGAAAAATCGGTACAGACAGTGAAAAGACTGATGTACAAGGCAAAAGACAGTGGAACTAACTTCTACCAGAGCATGCTTGTATACCGCACAACGCCGCTCGAGTGTGGTAAGTCACCAGCCCAACTCCTTATGGGACGTCGGCTAAGGTCAAACCTACCCATCCCGGAGAACCTCCTGAAAACAAAAGAGGGGGAGAAAGTGAGGAAGTTCAAAGAGCAACAGAAAGAAAAGCAAAAGTACTACTATGACAGAGGAACACAAAACCTACCTGAACTCCACACTGGTGACCAAGTAAGGTTCAAAGACAAAACAAACATATGGACTCAGAAGGGAACTGTCCTGAGTGAAGTCCAACCAAGATCATACACCATTCAGACAGATGAGGGTGCTGTTCTGCGATGAAATCGTAGGGATCTTCTCATGGGACCAGCCACAGCAGGTCAAAAGACTGATACTGTTGAACAACCTGATCACACAGCAGGTCAAAAGACTGATACTGTTGAACAACCTGATCACACAGCAGGTCAAAAGACTGATACTGTTGAACAACCTGATCACACAGCTGAGAAATCATCATCTGAGGCAACAACTCAGATTCAAGGACAATCAATCAGAAAATCCTCAAGACACGTGAAGCCTCCTCAGAGACTCATTGAGCAAGTTTAAGGACTCTTGTTATAGAAGGAAGTAATGTTATCTTATTCTCTCCAAGTTATAGTGTATTTACATGTTTCATGTGAACACACAAAACAAGGTTAACAAACCTTGATAATGATAATGTAAGTTCATTAAGTGTTAGTTAAAATGCAGAGTAATACAAAGAATACATGTTGTTAGATAAAAGTAAAATACTTTTGTTTTAAGAAAGGGAGATGTAATGATATCAGCAAATAGTGATGATATTTGCCTGTTTGATTATTTATGCCTGACCAGCAGAGGGCATGTGAGAGAGACAGTTTAGTTTTAGTTTCGTTTTAGATGGATCTCTAAGATGGTGTCTCCTGTAATGCTGTTAACTGAGTTGAACAAACTTTAGTTAAAAGACATTCTCTTTCATAAATGTCTCGTCATTGAACCCACAAAGGAATCAATACAATCACCACCATTGTTGTTCCAGGACTTGCCAACATCTGGTCAATCTGAGCAGTGCACACCAGGTTCTCTCTTCCTCCACCACAGCAGAGCATTCCATCTAGTTATACTTATTGGAATATGAAGCTCAGCTGGTGGATTTGAGTGACAAGCAGCTCTGGGACCCCAACAACACACTGGTTGTAAGACGGGTGCTTTATCACTTGCCCTAAAGAACCCTGAGATTGAAAAATCTAGTCCTGTTGGGACCCTTTGTGTGAAGCAGCCCTGTTAGAACCTGCTGCTTTGTACACCCATAGGAGAAGCATGGCATTGTTTGCCCATCATGCGCACAGAACACTATTTTGTTCAATTGTGTCAGATGTCTTTGTGTTCCATGTTTCATGGACTTCTGGTCTTGTGGCAGCAAGGGACTGACTGTCGTTTTGGTAAATTTTCCTCCAGGTAATTGTCCAAGCCTCTGATGCTCCTGGAAATTGGTGGCAACATCCCTCCAACTTCTGTGGGAGTCTAATTGTAGTGTATGTAACCTGTACCACCTTAAGAGGATACCTTAAGGTGATGGACTACTTTTTGATGGCTCCTGTACATTGTAGTACCGGTGGTGACCACACCGGTATATAAACCCTGCAGAGCAAAGTGTATCCCAGTTCAGCCCTGACCCTCAATCACTAAAGACCTGTTTACTTACTTCTGTAGTCTGTGTCCTGTTATTCAGTATAACTGCAATTGAAACCACAGACTCAACAGTGGCGACGAGTCTGATCTTATCTTGCGGCAGTTTTGCATCAAAGGAAGCTTCGTCCTCAGACACGGACGTCGAAAAAGGGCATCCGCCCTCAACATCCTGCATCGCGCGGGAGGCCATCGGAAACCCGGGTTGGTTTGCTGACCACGAAGGCAAGCATCAGTGAGCATCCCTTCTACGACAGCGGCGGGTAAGCCCGATCGAGCGGCACGGGGGGGAAAGTCGGCCGAGTTGTCAGTGGGAGAAGGGGAGGGAAAACGACGAAAAGGGCGGAGAACGCGACCGCAGCCGGTGTCAGGGGCCGGACTGCAATCGGGCAGAGACGCGCAGCAGCCAGGAAAGCGTTTATGGCCACAAGGACCGCGGGAGCGGCGGGGGAACAAGAGCAGCAACGCAGGGGAAAATAAAGGACCGCTGGGAGGCGTGGATGGCAACAGCGCGGGAATCGCCATTTTGAGTCGGCGGGGGAAAAAGACAAGCGCGGGAAAAGCCGCCATTTTGAAAAAAAAATAATAACAACAATAATAATAATATCCAAAGGGGAAGGAGAAACTCAGCAAAGATGCCAAAAATGGGTAACATCACTGCTTTTGATAACGATGTGGAAGATTGGGCCACTTATGTGGAACGCATTGAAGTTTACTGTACAACGAATGAGGTACCGGATGATAAGAAAGCACTAACCCTATTAAACTCAATGGGTGTGAAGACGTACGGGTTATTAAGGAACCTTGTAACACCAGACAAACCGGTAGGGAAGAGTTTCGCGGATATTGTTACTATCCTGCAGGAGCATTTAAACCCCACGCCGCTGCTGATAGCGGAACGATTTAAATTCTACAAAAGAATTCAACTTAAAGAAGAAAGCAACGCTGAATTCCTAACAGAACTGCGCAAGTTATCAAAGTACTGCCAGTTCGGAACAGGACGAGCAGACGCACTGAGAGATAAGTTTGTGTGTGGGCTCCTAAGGGAAGGAACCCAGAAGCAACTGCTAGAGGAAAAGGACCTTACGCTGGACAAAGCTTTCGGCATTGCAGCATCCCACGAGGCAGCAGCACGAGGCGCTGCAGAGATACAGCAAAGGCCATTGGAATTCAGCACCAATGAAATGGCATTGGGCACAGTAAAGTGCTATCGTTGTGGAAGGACAACGCATGACCAGAACCAGTGCTGGTTCAAAGATAAAGAATGCAGGCAATGTGGCAAACTTGGTCACATAGCGAGAGTATGCCGGTCAGGAAAGAAGACCAGCAGCAAAAAGTCACCGCAGGAGAAGTACAAAAAAGTACACAAGGTGACAGAGAACAGTTTGGATGAACAGAAGACAGATTCAGACTCCAGCAGTAAGCAACTGGGTTGTCTGAAAATACATAATGTGGGTAACACAGCAGACCACCAAACTATCTGGGTCACGCTTCGGATAGCAGGAGTCCAAGTGAAGATGGAATTGGACACTGGGTCGGCATTAACGGTCATGAATAAGCAAGATTACAAAAGGTTATTCTCGCACATTCCCGAGGGATACGGAGATTGTATTGAAAACATACACGGGGCAAATAGTATACCCCAAAGGAAAGATAAAAGTAAACGTGGTCTACAATGGTAAAGAATTTCAGAAAATGGACTTGTATGTGTTACCTGATGGAAGTCCACCACTACTGGGACGGGAATGGATCCGGAGAATAAATGTGGACTGGCATTCCATACAAGCACTGACTGTAGATGCCTGTAAGGAGGACGACTTCAAACCTAAACAACTGTCCAAAATCTTAGACGATGCTAAGGAGGTGTTCCAACAGGGACTTGGAACACTGAAAGGAATGACGGCAACCATCAAGGTTGAAGAACATGCAAACCCAAAATTTTTCAAAGCCTTATGCGATATGACCTGCTGTGGAAGCAGAGCTGGAAGGGCTAGAATGTTCAGGGGTACTGTCCAAGGTGGACTGGAGCGAATGGGCTACACCCATTGTTCCTGTCATGAAGCGTTCGTTGAGCAACAAGCCGGGGGAACCTGGGAAGGTTCGCATCTGTGGCAATTTCAAGATCACTGTTAATCCGGTTCTTCACACGGTGCAATATCCGCTTCCGCGGATTGAAGATATCTTCGCTTCGCTGTCTGGCGGGAAACACTTCACTAAGATAGACCTGGTGCAGGCGTACCTACAGATGGAAGTTGATGAAGCGTCACGTCAGTATCTCACGATCAACACGCATAAGGGCTTATATCGGTATAATACTGGTTTTTGGAGTGGCATCGGCTCCAGCGATTTGGCAAAGGGCCATGGAGCAGGTATTGCAGGGAATTCCAGGCACACAATGCTACCTGGATGACATCCTGATTACAGGAGATAACGATAACGATCACCTCGCGAATTTGGAGCAGGTGCTCATCAGATTAACTCTGAGCCCATATTCAATCGCCAGAAATGCGAGTTCTTTCAAAAGCGAATCTCGTACTGTGGCCACGTCATTGACCGGGAGGGGCTCCATAAGTCACCTGACAAGATCGAAGCTGTTGTAAAAGCTCCTGCACCGGAGAATGTATCCCAGTTGAGGTCGTTCCTCGGGTTGGTTAACTATTACCATAAGTTTCTTCCAAATTTATCCACGGTGTTACACCCGCTAAACACTCTTTTGCAAATGGGAATACCATGGAAGTGGAGCGATGATTGTAAGCGGGCTTTTCAAAAGAGCAAAGCACTGATCACCTCTAAGGAAGTGTTGGCTCACTTTAACCCAATGCTGCCTATTCGCTTAGCTTGTGATGCTTCTCCATATGGTATCGGGGCAGTGCTCTCACATAAGTTTCCAGATGGCTCGGAAAGGCCAGTCGCTTTCGCATCCAGATCATTGACCTCCGCTGAGCGCAACTATGCTCAGATAGATAGGGAGGCTCTCAGCCTCGTGTGGGGGGTTAAGAAATTTAACCATTACCTGCAAGGCCAAAAGTTTACGCTGCTGACAGATCACCAGCCGTTGGTTTCCATTTTCAACCCTAAGAAGGGTGTTCCGGTAATGACGGCGCAGAGGCTTCAGAGATGATCCCTTTTCCTAGGGGCACATCAATATGATATTGAATTCAAAGCTACAAAACAACATGGTAATGCTGATGGGCTGTCGCACCTGCCACTACCTACAGCGGAAGAGGCACCGGCAGTTGACCCTGTCGAGATATTTCACTCGACCATCATCGAATGCTTACCAGTCACCAATGCGGGTACCCGAAATGACCCGACACTGTCTCGGGTCTACAACTTGACAGTGAAGGGATGGCCAGCACATGGCGAACCACTGTTACCAGCATTCTCAGCCAGACAAGAACAGCTGTCCGTATGTCAAGGAACATTGATGTATGGAACAAGGGTGATTATTCCTCCGAAATTAAGAGAGAGAATTCTGAAAGAATTGCACGAAGGTCATCTGGGGGGAGTCAAGATGAAAAGCCTTGCTAGGGCTTATGTGTGGTGGCCAGGTATCGACAAACAAATAGAAGATCTGACTAAAAGCTGCTCAGGGTGCCAAAAAGTTCAAAATGCACCTCCAATTGCACCGCTGCATCCGTGGGAATGGCCTTCAGCCCCATGGCAACGTATGCATATCGACTTTGCAGGTCCATTCATGGATTCCATGTTTTTGATAGCAGTAGACGCACATTCTAAATGGCCAGAAGTGATTAAGATGTCGATCACTACCTCTGAGAAGACGATCGCAGTTCTAAGAACCATATTTGCAAGGAATGGGTTGCCGGAGCAAATATGTTCAGACAACGGACCACAGTTCGTGTCAGAAGAATTCCAGAAATTCATGAAAAAGAATGGGGTGAAACACTATACATCTGCCCCATATCATCCGGCTACAAATGGGTTGGCCGAGAGATTTGTACAAACGTTCAAAAAGGCGATAAAGGCCATGAGTGAAGACCATATTCCACTACAACACAAGGTGGACAATTTCCTGATGGCGTATCGAAACGCCACGCATTCAGTGACAAATCAAAGCCCTGCCATAATGTTCTATAACAGAAGGTTGCGGTCCCGGTTGGATTTGTTAAAACCTAATGTGCGAAGGGAAGTCGAAAACAAGCAATTCCAGCATGTAAATAACAAGACCACTCGTAGTTTCGAAATAGGACAACCAGTGTTGGCCAGGGACTATAGGGATGATAAATGGCAACCTGGAACAATTCGTGCACGACAAGGACCCTTGATGTACATGGTAGACGTTGGAGAGAACGTAATACGACGTCATGCTGACCAACTTGTGGAATCGAGAACAAGGGTCGACCCCATGTCTACGGCAGAGACACCAGTTGAAGAACTTATTGAGCCTGTAGCATCTACCTCAGACTCGAATGTACCTGATGATGTTCAATCCATAGGAGATCAAGTGGATGAGTCACCCCAGCAACGAGAACCAGAGACCCCTGAAAGGTGTTATCCGGGCCGGATCAGGAGGCCTCCTCAGAGACTGAATCTTTGAACAGTTTTGTGTGTAAATTGTATATATGTTATCCATGTAATGTTTAATTTGGGGTGTACACTGTTAAGCTAAAAGGGGAGGAATTGTAGTGTATGTAACCTGTACCACCTTAAGAGGATACCTTAAGGTGATGGACTACTTTTTGATGGCTCCTGTACATTGTAGTACCAGTGGTGACCACACCGGTATATAAACCCTGCAGAGCAAAGTGTATCCCAGTTCAGCCCTGACCCTCAATCACTAAAGACCTGTTTACTTACTTCTGTAGTCTGTGTCCTGTTATTCAGTATAACTGCAATTGAAACCACAGACTCAACACTAATCACCATGCTTCTTGCCTTCTGGTTTCCTTCTAAGTATAGTGCGTACATATCCAGCTCACAGTCTTTAGGTAGGGTTGTTACATCCCTCTGATTTCCATGGGTTCTTGTGATACATGCCAATTTTTACAATATATAGTTAATTCAGGAGGGAAGGATCTATCTTCTGATTTTCCTAAAGGGAGATATCAAGTGAAACTCTATCCATGGTACCCAAAGTTGCAGGGAGCCTCTACCTGCTCATGACCTTTGAATGTGGACAGTCTGAATCCCAAACCATACTGTTTATTACAAGCACTCATCCTGGTGTTGAGGGCTTGCATTGAGATTGTCCTGATCATCCCATTGTCCTAATCAACAGTAAGCCTGTGGGAGGCTGACAGGAAGGGGAGGGGGGTGGGGAAGAGTAAAAATTACAATATCCACATGAAACACTGATGAGAAAGAAGGGTAGCAGCTAACCTTTAAATTACATTGAGATAGTTTTGAACACAGCAAAGGAACGGGAACAGAGGAAGGAATAATAGTTTTTTCAGGCAGGTTTAAAGTTAGGCTGCCCAGCGCAGTTGTTGTGGTAGCGGCCTGAAAAAGGTTTACCACCCCATTTAACCCGGCACTCCAGCCACCGCCATCTTCAAAGGGCCGTGAAACATGGAACACAAAGCATATCAAGGGATATGGCTCAAAGGCGAGTATATGGAGTTGAGGCACAGATCAGCCGTGATCTGATTGAATGGCGGAACAGGCTCAAAGGGCTGAATGGCCTACTCCTGTTCCTATATTCCTATTGCCAGGCAGCTGGAGCATCTGCCTGGTAGGTCCTTTTATTATGTAAAGCAGGGTCCTTTGACCCCAATTGCCATTTTAGGAGATAGCTGGGCGGAGCATGTGCCGTACTGGCCCCGCCCAATTTTACCCAGCAGTACTGCCGAAGAGGACCAAAAAGGCAAGTTTTCAAATAAATTTTGTGGGGCCAGGAGGAGCAGGAATGCTCCACAAAAATAACCTGGGTCACTGCTGTACTGGGTTCTCTGTCCCCTGTGAATTGACCAACCCCCTCCCCCGGTCGGGCTGGCATCCAAGCGGCCTGCAATTGCTCCAGCCCTGAGCCGACGGGCTGCCCTGGGGTGCCCATTTTCTGCCCGTAGCTCACCGAGTGTATGGTACTGAGGCCTGGCCCTCAAAATAGAGTGCTGGCCACCCGATAGTCAAAATCTACCCCACTTTTCTCAACAGCGCAGCTGAGTTTGGGAGCTTATCACATGGGGGATTGTGGGAATGAGCCAATGCACTATCCACCCCTGTTTTACTGCTGCACATACATTGTGTGCAAGACATCAGTGTGTGATCTTATATAATCTCCTTCGTACCATCAAGCTCTTTATTTTATTTTACATGCCTGTTTAAAAACTATCCTATTTATTTTACTCATGTCCACCACCTCAAACTGGCTAAAGTCTTTGAAAGACATTTAATTTACACAGCACTGATGGTCTGTCTGGAGAGAGGACCTTGTCATCAATGTACAACTGTGCAAAGCGACACATTTAAACAGCGATCTCTTTGACAGGATTGAATAAGTGGAGTAATTTTCTGCACTGAAGTACCTGGTAAGACAAAACAGTAGGGAGGGTCAGAGCAGTCAAGGGATCCTGTGGTGTGCAAACTGGAGTTCTGTATGCAGCAACAATCAATGCAACATTATGGAGAATTATTGAGCAAAGCCATTTTAAACTGCATTTTCAATGCCCCATACTGTGATCCCTCGTAACACTGATCCTAAAATGCAGGAAAAGCACTTTCCCATTCTAAAAGGAGTACATCAGAAATACAAAATGTCTAAAAGAGTTTTTCATGGATCATCAAGAGCAGAATCCATTAGGGTGAGTGAAGAGGTTGTTTGTCGGCTTTTTGGTGTTGCTGGAGAGACTGCTAGTCTTGGCTCTCGATAAAGATGATTTGGTTGGCTGGTACCTGACTGCATTTGTTTCAAGATGCACAACGAAGAACTGGCAGGACAACCTGTGTGGAAGTTCATTATTCTCCATCACTTAGTAAATAATGAGAGGCAGAACCTAACTGAACTAAGTCTAAGTGAGAACAGTCTCCATAGCTGTATACTGCAGTGTATTTAAGATCTAATTGTAGGATCAAATTTAAAGCACTTGAAAGATAACCATCACCAAAAACAGATGAATTGTTCATTCATTCCTTCTTCTGCGTGTGAGCAGAATCTTGCTCTGTAAAAATTGGCTGTCACAGAAAACTACAGCAACCGCCAATCAAAAGTAATTCGAGGGCTGTGAAGCATTTTGGACCGACCTGATTACATGGATTATAGAGTTGCTATAGAAATGCAAATTCTTCCTTTTTTACCAAATGATGAATCAGATGTTTGCATTTCTAGACTGGGGCTGAGAAGAAGTATCCAGGTTAATGAGCTGGCTCCAACCTTAGTTAGCATTGGGAAAAATGGAACATTGACCGCTCAATATTAAATCAACTTAGAGAAACATACAGATGTCGTACTCTACATTATTTCATTAATTAATAATGATAAAGGAGTTTCTGCCTGCAGTTTCTCAAAACTTTATATTGCTCATTTGCTAGATAAAGCACCCACCACTTACACTGTCCAC
Source organism: Somniosus microcephalus (assembly GCF_052327205.1). Lineage (NCBI taxonomy): Eukaryota > Metazoa > Chordata > Chondrichthyes > Squaliformes > Somniosidae > Somniosus > Somniosus microcephalus. The sequence continues at coordinate 206,487,427 of NC_140993.1, read as the reverse complement.
ACTTATCACGGGCAGCCACATATATTATGCAAATTACACTAACCATTTCCCATTACCATAGGAGTCAGTTACAAAGGCGTCACTTATAATGTAGTAAACGCGCCGGCTATTTCAGGCAGTTCAGTAAGTACTTCTCCTGTACTTAACAATTTAAAAAGCTCCACTGATTTCAGGCATTGTCGGTGCTTCAAGCAGTTTTAATGAGTTGTTCGCACCTGGTGCAATTACCTTAGTGAAGAGATTCTGAATGCAACTGTTAACAATTAGGAAAGGCAGTTTCTAAGTGAGATTTCATGTTTTACTTTAAAATATGTTGGTTACTTACCTTTTTGGTATTGCCTCTACTCCGTATAGTGAGCAAATCACATAAATACCAATACGTCCACTATAAACGGTGGGGACTGTATTACATAATGCAGCAGATAACAACCAACTCTGAGTTGTCTGGGCTGTATATACAGTGCATGTGTGGTACATATTAGGGACTTGATACAGAGGGACCAGTGTCAAATGCTGATGCAGTGACAGCAACAGCACCTTAAGCAGTGTTCCACACCCCCGGCCTCCCCAGCAGTGACACAATGGAGAGAATTGCTGCAGTGAATCACTATCTACTTCTCATACTGGAATGAATTATCAAAAGAGTTTCTCTTATAAGTTGTATGAAAGTATTTTTTAAACATCTTGCTTGTTATTTTTGCAGAGCTTTCCATGCCACAGCCTGTGATCATCCTACTTGAGTAGGTATCTTATTCCTCTCACTTCTGTATTGTCTTTTATATTCATCATTCTCATACAGCTGAGGAAATCAGTCTATTTTAGTCATCTTTGCACTGTCTATGGTTCCTGGCTACATTCATGGTATATAATTTCAGACTCAAAGGAAGAAAGTAATGCATTTATACAGTTAATGAATTACTTTTTGAAGTGCAGTCACTGTTGTTATGGAGGTAAATGCAGTATCCAAATTGCGCTCAGCAAATTCCCACAAACAGCAATGAGATAAATGACCAAGTAATCAGTTTTTGGTGGTGTTGGTTGAGGGATAAATGATGACCACAATAGTGCAATAGAATGTCCCATCTGAAAAGCGGCACCTCCAATAGTGCAGCGCTGACGTCTCTGGAATGGGGCTTGAACCCACAACCTACTAACTCAGAGGAAGCATATGGCAGCGGCATTATAATGAGCCACAATACGTTTGGGTGCAAGGATCGATGATAGACGGATGTTAAAGATCGAGGAGCTTTGATTGTATTGCAGTTACACACGGAACTCACTTACGCCCAAAATTCCTCCATCTTTTAGGCCACATCATTGATTTGCGCCAGTTATGCGCCTCGCTGGGCACAAATATGGAGGAAATTCAAGGCCTTCTTTTGTTTCCAAGTCCTACTTGTGATTCTGTATAACCATCACTGGTTCCTCGACATCCCCCGGTGTTTATTGTGGTCTGCCTTCTCCCAGAAGTTAGAAAATGGCAAATGGCTTTTAAACCAGTGTCAAAATATTTACTTCCCCTTGAACAGCCTGCAATCAGCCTGCACACTTAGGACTGCTAGCAAGATTCAGTCAGCTCTGTAAATTTCAGGATCTTATTTTGATCAGTTGAGGGTGACGATAGTGGAGTGATTATGTTACTGGATTAGTAATCCAGAGATTTGCACTAATAATCCAGAGATCGTGAGTTGAAATCCCACCATGGCAGTTTGAGAGTTTGAATTCTGGTATCAGCAAAAGTGACCATAAAGCTGTCGGATTGTTGTAAAAACCCAACAGCTTCACTATTGTCATTTTAAGGGAAGGAAACCTGCCGTACTTACCCAGTCTGGCCTATATGTGACTCCAGTCCCACACCAACATACTTGACTCTTAACTGCTCTCTGAAGTGATCTAGCAAGCCACTCAGTTGTATCAAACCTTCAAGAAGAAGGCCCACCACCTTCTCAGGGCAACGAGGCAATAAACGTTGGCCTTGCCAGCGACACCCGCATCCTAAGAATTAATTAAACAAATTGACATCTTTTGCCATCAACAGTCTATCTGTGATTCTTCCATTGAGTTAATAACCTGATGATTAATCTTCAAAGACTATTAAAAAGATAATGAGGGTGAAATTGGATCTCGTTACACCCATTTTCTAGGTAGAAAACGGCTGCAATGAGGTCCAATTTAAGGGGGCCAACCTTCCGTGCCTGAACAGTGTTGGAAACACGTCCAAGACCATACTGGTTTAGGGGGTGTAAAGTCGTCTTTGGAGGCCGCCTAAAAAGCATTAGGCCCCTTGAATATGTAATAAGGCGCCTAATATCTGTTTTAGCACCCAAAACAGAAATTTGTTTGCCCTGAACACAGCAGGCTTTGTTTAGGATTACCTGGTCTACATGCAGCCCAACCAACGGTCTTTAAAGTGACCGCTGGAGGCCGCCACCAAAAAGGTAAGTAGGAAATTCATGAGAAACTTCTTTATCCAGAGAATGGTTAGAGTGTGGAACTCACTACCATAAGGAGTAGTTGAGGTGAATAGTATAGATGCATTTAAGGGGAAACTAGATAAGCACGTGAGGGAGAAAGGAATAGAAGATTATGTTGATAGGGTGAGATGAAGAAGGGTGGGAGGAGGCTATTGTGGAGCATAAACACCAGCATAGGCCAGTTGGGCCGAATGGCCTGTTTCTGTGCTGTACGTTCTAAGTAATTCTATGTAACATGGAGCCAGGAGGAGCAGGAGAATTTCTCCCGCTCGACATTCAAACTGTGGGTTGTTGCCAGTCCCCACTTTCCCCCTCTGGATTTCCTCCGCCCACCCCACCCCACCCCCTCCCCCACCCCCTGCCCATCCCAGACTCACCTTAGGCCCTTGGCCAACCAACCAATCTTACATACCCACCCCCACAATCGGTAAGTTACCTCTGAGGCTGTGAACAGCATCCACAGCTCTCCGGTACTATACTAATGAGGCTGGCGGGCTAATCTGACCAATTTGGGTCACGAGCCAATTTCTAGACCATTGCTTGTAAAAGTTTAGACCGGAACTTTTTGCGCCTTCAGTCATTTCAATAAGCTGATAAAAGAAATTTATATTTTAAAAGGGATAGATATTCATAATGTATCGTTTCATTTGATATTTCTTTCACTGTTCAAACTGGCAATGATAGAAGTTGCAGTTAAACATGTCTTGACACACTCACCAAGCATACTGGTCACATTCCAAAAGTCACAAAGTACTTAGCTACCTGCAGATTGCAGATTGGCTGTATGCTGGTCCCTCAGTGGCACTTAAGGCCTGTCCAACCTGCGTCTGTGTCAGACCAAGAGACAGACGCCGAATTTTAAATGCTTTTGCAAACTCACGAATTTCTTCAAGGTTCACTCCATCGACCTCACCAACTGCTGTTTGGGGATCTGTAGCAACATAAACAGAGCATGTCAGTGTATAAAACAGGAAACACACACGCAGACACACACATGCAGACATACGCAACACACGCACATAGTCGACATGTACACACTGACATGCATACACACAGATAGAAACAGAGGGGTCGAGTTTAACTGTTTCTACTAGGAAGGAAGCAGGCGGTGGAGGGTTGGTTGCCCATTTTACATCCCGCCCAATTTCCTTTCCATTGACTTCCCGGCGTGAACAGTTCAAATCGACCCCAGACGGATAGCACACATGTGCACAGGTACAAACAAAAGCGAACGCACACACATGCGTACATATACACACAGGCATGCACAAACAGACAAAACGACCACACAGACTAACACATGGACACACATACAGACAGAAACACGCATATGCCTGTAAAAGCAGCCAATGAGCCCAGGTAGATTGAGCCGCAAGAACATACAGCTCTAGGCCATACTTACTGCCCTGTGTTACTTTGATCATTTACTACAATTCAAAAGGGAGCACCAGTGAAATAAGCACTGACTAAACTATGCGCTGTGCAGAAAACTACTTGTGGAGGTGTTGACTCCTCAGGTATGAGCTATTACATGTTTTTTTTTTGCTTTAGGCAGCCCCTCGGAACCGAGGATGACTTGCTTCCACATTAAAAGTGAGTTCGCAGGTGACTGATAGTCCAATGCGGGACCTACAGTCTCTGTCACAGGTGGGGCAGACGGTGGTTGAAGGGGCGGGTGGGTGGGGTGCTTGGGTTGACGTGCGCTCCTTGCGCTGCCTGCGCTTGGCTTCCGCTTGCTCCTGGCAAAGAGACTCAAGGTGTTCGGCGCCTTCCCGGATGCTTCTCCTCCACTTTGTGCGGTCTTGGGCCAGGGATTCCCAGGTGTCGGTGGGGATGTTACACTTTTTCAAGGAGGCTTTGAGGGTGCCCTTGAAGCGTTTCCTCTGCCCACCTGGGGCTCTCTTGCCGTGCCGGAGCTTCGAATAGAGCGCTTGTTTTGGGAGTCTCGTATCGGGCATGCGGACAATGTGACCCGTCCATTGGAGCTGATTGCGCGTGGTCAGAGCTTCAATGCTGGGGATGTTGGCCTGAGCAAGAACACTGACGTTGGTGGGCATATCCTGCCAATGGATTTGCAGGATCTTGCGGAGGCAGCGTTGGTGGTACCTCTCCAGTGCTTTGAGGTGCCTGCTGTACATGGTCCATGTCTCTGAGGCATACAGCAGGGCAGGTATCACTGCTGCCCTGTAGACATGTGCAGTGAACATGAACACATCAAATACTTCAAGCACCTTCAAGCTACAGTAGAGTCCTTTTGTAGGAAAGCTAGTGTTCAAATCATTGTGCTTATAAGGTTTGCAAGAGACTGGGCTGGGGAGCAGAGTGTGCCTGAATGTGACGGAATGACTGGAGTGGGAGGATGGGAGAAGGAACAAAAAAAACAAGTGTAAAGAGAGAGAGAGAGAACTGCAAAAACAGATTTGTGGAGCAGCTGCAAGGTTGTGAGCTTGCAATGAAGAAAGAAGAAACAGCTGAACAAATCGTTACAGCTTCAGAAAGAAAGAAGTTCTTAATGCTGCTGAACAACAACATTTAAATAGGAAAACAAAAGCAGACACACTGCAGGTCAGGCAGCATCTGTTGATAGAGAACAAGTCAGTCGACCCTTCCTCATAGGTTCAACACTCGAAATGGCGACTGATTTATATTCTCTCCACAGATGCTGCCTGACCAGCTGAGTGTCTCCAGTCTCTTCTGTTTTTGTTTTGTTTCAGATTTCCAGCACCTACAGTATATTGCTTTTCATACATTTAACTGGGTTTTGAGTTGGAGCAAAGACACCGCACACTCACTAAAATGTTACCAACAGTGACAACTTTTCCTGTCATATCATTTCATAGCAAATTCCATCCATAACTGGGAAGATGTTTGAAAGAAACTGAACGTGCGAGGGCACAGTTGATTTTAGAATACTCCTAGACACTCATGGGTCAAAAGGAGAGGGACAAAGCAGAGGAGGAGGAGTGTGAAATATTAGATGAAATAAACATAGAGAGAGAGGAAGTATTAAGGGGTTTAGCAGCTTTAAAAGTGGATAAATCCCCAGGCCCGGATTAAATGTAATTTTGCTGTTAAGCGAAGCAAAAGAGGAAATAGCAGAGGCCCTGACCATCATTTTCCAATACTCTCTGGCTTCAGGTGTGGTGCCGGAGGACTGGAGGACTGCTAATGTGGTGCCCTTGTTTAAAAAGGGAGTAAAGGATAGACTGAGTAATTACAGGCCAGTCAGCCTAACCTCGGTGGTGGGAAAATTATTGGAAAGAATTCTGAAGGACAGGATAAATCTTCATTTAGAAAGACATGGATTCAAGGATAGTCAGCATGGATTTGTTAAGGGAAGGTCGTGTCTGACAAACTTGATTGAATTTTTTGAGGAGGTAACAAGGAGGGTAGATGAGGGTAGTGTGTTTGATGTAGTGTATATGGACTTTGGCAATGCTTTTGATAAGGTTCCACATGGCAGACTGGTCACGAAGTTAAAAGCCCATGGGATCCAGGGCAAAGTGTCAAGTTGGATTCAAAACTGGCTCGGAGACAGGAAGCAGAGGGTAATGGCTGATAGGTGTATTTGTGACTGGAAGGCTGTTTCCAGTGGGGTTCCACAGGGCTCAGTACTAGGTCCCTTGCTTTTTGTGGTATATATCAATGATCTAGACTTGAATATAGGGGGTATGATTAAGAAGTTTGCAGATGATACCAAAATCAGCTGTGCGGTTGATACTGAAGAAGGAAGCTGTAGACTGCAGGAAGATATCAATAAATTGGTCAGGTGGGCAGAACAGTGGCAAATGGAATTCAATCCGGAGAAGTGTGAGGTAATGCATTTGGGGAGGGCTAGCAAGGAAAGGGAATACACGTTAAATGGTAGGACACTGAGTATAAATAATTCATAAAAAATGTGAGCATAAAAAAAGCCTGAGGGTTTTATACCTTAATGCGAGAAGCATCAGGAACAAGGTAGATGAATTAGCTGTGGAAATAGAGGTTAATAATTATGATCTAATTGGGATTACGGAAACATGGTTGCAGGGTGAGCAGGGCTGGGAGCTTAACATACAGGGGTATTCAGTATTTAGGAAGGATCGACAAAAAAGAAAGGGAGGAGGGGTAGCATTGCTAGTAAAAGAGGGGATAAATGCAATTGAAAGGAAGGATATTAACTCAGTTAATACAGAATCTATATGGGTGGAGCTAAGAAATAGCGAGGGGCGAAAAACATTAATAGGAGTGGTATATAGGCCTCCAAATAGTAAAATAGAGGTTAGGGAGGGCATCACGAGGGAAATTAGAGAAGCGTGCAATAAGAGCACAGCTGTCATCATAGGTGACTTTAACTTACATATAGATTGGACTAGCCTAATCAGTAAAAATAATGAGGAGGAGGAATTCCTTGAGTGTTTAAGGGATGGTTATCTGGATCAATATGTCGAGGAACCAACTCGGGAACAGGCTATATTGGACTGGGTACTGTGCAATGAGAAGGGACTAATCAGTAATCTTGTTGTACGGGGACCCTTGGGTCAGAGCGATCATAACATGATCGATTTCTCACTCGAAATGGAGAGCGAAGAAATTGACTCAGAGACTAAGGTCCTGAATTTAAACAAGGGGAATTATGATGCCATGAGACGGGAACTGAGTAGGTCTGATTGGACAACGTTCCTGAGAGGACTGGAGGTAGATAAACAATGGCAAACATTTAAAGATAGAATGACAAAATTGCAAAAATTGTTTATACCAATCTGGCATAAAAGGAAATCTAAAAAGGTGACTCAACCGTGGATAACAGGGGAAATTAGAGACAGCATAAAATCCAAAGATAGGGCGTATAAAATAGCCAAAAAAAGCGCCAGAGCGGAAGATTGGGAACAGTTTAAGATAGAGCAAAGGAGGGCAAAGGGCATGATCAAGAGGGGCAAAATAGCTTACGAAAACAAGCTGGCGGAAAATATAAAAACTAACTCCAAAAGCTTTTATAAATATATCAAAAGGAAAAGACTGGTGAAAACCAAAGTTGGTCCATTGCAGTCAGATACGGGGGAATATATAATGGGAAATAAGGAAATGGCAGATCAACTAAATGCATACTTTGGGTCAGTCTTTACGAAGGAAGACACAAAAAACCTCCCTGGGATATCGGGAAAAATAGGGACATTGGCAAAGGAGGAACTGACGCAAATCAATATCTCTAAGAATATGGTGTTAAGGAAGCTAAAGGGATTGAAGGTGGACAAATCCCCAGGGCCTGATAACATGCATCCTAGGGTACTGAAGGAGGTGGCCCTAGAGATAGCGGATGCACTAAGGATGATTTTTCAGAATTCATTAGACTCGGGAACAGTGCCGATGGATTGGAGGGTAGCTAACGTTACCCCACTATTCAAAAAGGGGGGTAGGGAAAAAGCAGGTAATTACAGACCTGTAAGCCTTACATCAGTTGTGGGCAAAATGCTGGAGTCCATCATTAAGGATGAAATAGCGGAGCACTTAGCAAATGGGGACAGGATAGGACAGAGTCAACATGGATTTACAAAGGGTAAATCGTGCTTGACTAATCTATTGGAATTTTTTGAGGGAGTAACTGGTAGAATAGATGGGGGAGAGCCAGTAGATGTGGTGTACCTGGACTTCCAAAAGGCCTTCGATAAGGTCCCACATAAAAGATTAGCATGGAAAATTGAGGCTCATGGGATAAAGGGGAAAGTTTTGGCGTGGATAGGGAACTGGCTGTCAGATAGAAAACAGAGAGTTGGAATAAACGGCTCATTTTCTGAATGGCAGGCAGTAACAAGTGGGGTACCACAGGGATCTGTCCTGGGCCCCCAGCTGTTCACAATTTACATTAATGACCTGGATCAGGGAGTCGGATGCAGCATTTCCAAATTTGCAGACGACACTAAACTAGGAGGTGGGGTGGGCTCAGAGGAAGAGACCAGGAAGCTCCAGAGCGATTTGGACAGACTGGGCGATTGGGCGGATAAATGGCAGATGCACTATAATGTGGACAAGTGCGAAGTTATCCACCTTGGGTGCAGGAACGGGAGGGCAAATTATTATTTAAATGGCAATAGATTGGGAGAGGGGGAAGTACAGAGAGACCTGGGTGTTCTTGTACACCAGTCACTGAAGGCGAGCATGCAGGTGCAACAGGCGGTCAAGAAGGCAAACGGTATGCTGGCCTTCATAGCAAAAGGGTTAGAATACAGGAACAGGGATACCTTGCTGCAGCTGTACAGGGCACTGGTGAGACCACACCTCGAGTACTGTGTACAGTTTTGGTCGCCTCATCTGAGGAAGGATGTTCTTGCCATGGAGGGGGTGCAGCGGCGATTCACCAGGCTGATACCAGGAATGGCGGGAATGACCTATGAGGAGAGACTATGTAGTTTAGGGATGTACACACTGGAGTTTAGAAGATTGAGAGGGGACCTCATAGAAGTGTATAAAATTCTGACAGGTCTAGACAGACTGGATGCAGAAGGAATGTTTCCCTTGGCGGGTGAAAACAGAACTAGAGGACATAATTTAAGGATAAGGGCTAAACCATTTAGGGCAGAGATGAGGGGGAATTTCTTCACTCAGAGAGTGGTGAACCTGTGGAACTCATTGCCACAGAGGGCAGTGTACGCCAGCTCATTAAATATATTTAAGAGGGAATTAGATATATTTCTACGGGCAAAAGGGGTTAAGGGTTACGGAGAGAAGGCGGGGACGGGATACTGAATTAAAGGATCAGCCATGATCTCATTAAATGGCGGAGCAGGCACGAAGGGCCGAATGGCCTACTCCTGCTCCTATCTTCTATGTATCTATGTATCTATGTAGATAAGGTGGCTAAGAAGGCATACGGAATGCTTACCTTTATTAGCCGTATAGAATACAAGAGCAGGGGGGTTATGCTTCAACTGTATAAAACACTAGTTAGGCCTCAGCTAGAGTACTGCATGCCATTCTGGTCACCACATTACAGGAAAGATGTGATTGCACTAGAGAGGGTGCAGAGGAGATTTAGAAGGATGTTGCTGGGAGTAGAGAATCTTAGCTATGAGGAAAGACTGGATAGGCTGGGTTTGTTTTCCTTGGAACAGAGGAGGCTGAGGGGAGACCTTATTGAGGTGTATAAAATTATGAGGGGCCTAGATAAAGTGGATAGAAAGGACCTATTTCCCTTAGCAGAGGGGTCACAGATTTAAAATAATTGGTGGAAGGTTCAGAGGGGATTTGAGGGGAAGTTTCTTCACCCAGAGGGTTGTGGGGGTCTGGAGCTCACTGCCTGAAAGGGTGGTAGAGGTAGAAACCCTAACCACATTTAAAAAGTACTTGGATGTGCACTTGGGATGCTGTAACCTGCAGAGCTACAGATCAAGAGCTGGGAAGTGGGATTAGGCTGGATAGCTCTTTGTTGGCCGGCGAGGACACAATGGGCCGAAATGGCCTCCTTCCGTGCTGTAACTTTCTATGATTGTATGAAATCACGGTCAAAACGTAGTTGATCCTGAGTTTTAATCCCTAGTGTGGTGAGACCGCATTATTGGCACCAGGACAACAACAACAACTATGTGCATTTATAGAACACCTTTAATGTAGTAAAACGTCCCAACGTGCTTCACTAGAGTGTAATCAGACAAAAATTGACACCGTGTTAAAGAAGTAAATGTTAGGACAGATGACTAGATGCTTGGTCAAAGAGGTAGATTTTAAGCAGTGTCTTAAAGGAGAAGAGAATACTGGACAGATGAAGAGGTTTGGGATGGGAATTCCAGAGCTTAGGGCCTAGATGGTTGAAGGCACGGCTGCCAATGGTGGGGTGAAGGAAATAGGGGATGCAGTAGACGCCAGTGTTGGAGGAACTCAGAGCTCTCGGAGGGTTATAGGACTGGAGGAGGTTACAGATATAGTGAGGGGAGAGGCCATGGAGGGATTTTTAAATTGAGGCATTGGTGTACCGGGAGCCAATGTAGGTCAGCGAGCACAGGTGTGATGGGTGAACGGGACTTGGTGCAAGTTAGGATACGGGCAGCAGAGTTTTGTATGAGGTGAAGTTGATGGAGGGTGGAATATGGGAGGTCGGCCTGGAGAGCAATGGAATAGTCAAGTTTAGAGGTAACAGGTGCATGGCTAAGAGTTTCAGCAAAAGGTGGGCTGAGGCAGGGATGGAGAAGGGCGGTAACCCATCTAGGAGTAGCATGATCCTATTCAATATTGCAAATTCATATCAATGATTGACCTTGTGCACATGTTTACACCAATCTCTGCTCTACTGGGTGCTGACTGGCTGAAAATCACACATTTGAAGCTGATTTAGGCATCAATTGATTGCATACTGTCCCCTGGGAGGTCTGTATAATGGGAGGTCTGTATAATGGGCAGGGTGTATAATGGGCGGGGTGTAAAATGGGCAGGGTATATAATGGGCAGGGTCTATACTGGGAGGTCTGTATACTGGGAGGTCTATATAACAGGCCGTATAATGGGTGGGGTGTATAACGGGCGGGTGTATAACGGGCGGGTGTATAACGGGCAGGTGTATAACGGGCGGGGTGTATAATGGGCAGGGTGTATAACAGGAGGGGTGTATAATGGGTGGTGTGTATAACGGGTGGTGTGTATAACGGGTGGTGTGTATAACGGGCGCGTGTATAATGGGTGGGGTGTATAACAGGTGGGGTGTATAACGGGCAGGGTGTATAATGGGCAGGGTGTATAATGGGCAGGAGTATAATGGGCGGGTTGTATACTGGGCAGGGTGTATAATGGGCAGGGTGTACAGCGGGCAGGGTGTATACTGTGCAGGGTCTATACTGGGAGGCCTGTATACTGGGAGGTCTGTATAATGGGCAGGGTGTATACTGGGCAGGGTGTATACTGGGCAGGGTGTATACTGGGCAGGGTGTATAACGGGCAGGGTGTATACTGGGCAGAGTGTATAATGGGCAGAGTGTATAATGGGCGGGGCGTATACTGGGCAGGGCGTATACTGGGCAGGGCGTATACTGGGCAGGGCGTATACTGGGCAGGGTGTATACTGGGCAGGGTGTATACTGGGCAGGGTGTATACTGGGCAGGGTGTATACTGGGCAGAGTGTATAATGGGCAGAGTGTATAATGGGCAGGGCGTATACTGGGCAGAGTGTATAATGGGCAGGGTGTATACTGGGTTGGGTGTATAACGGGCAGGGTGTATAATGAGTGGGATGTATAACGAGCGAGGTGTATAACAAGCGGCCTGTATAACAGGGGGGATGTTTAATGGGCGGGGTGTATAATGGCTGGGGTGTACAAAGATCAGGCTGTACAAAGGGTGGGATGTATAACAGGTAGGCTGTATAACGGGCGGGGTGTATAACGGGCGGGCTGTATAACGGGCGGGCTGTATAACGGGCGGGCTGGATAACGGGCGGGCTGGATAACGGGCGGGCTGGATAACGGGCGGGCTGGATAACGGGCGGGCTGGATAACGGGCGGGCTGGATAACGGGCGGGCTGGATAACGGGCGGGCTGGATAACGGGCGGGGTGGATAACGGGCGGGGTGGATAACGGGCGGGGTGGATAACGGGCGGGGTGGATAACGGGCGGGGTGGATAACGGGCGGGGTGGATAACGGGCGGGCTGTATAACGGGCGGGCTGTATAACGGGCGGGCTGTATAACGGGCGGGCTGTATAACGGGCGGGCTGTATAACGGGCGGGCTGTATAACGGGCGGGCTGTATAACGGGCGGGCTGTATAACGGGCAGGGTGTATAACGGGCAGGGTGTATAACGGGCAGGGTGTATACTGGGCAGGGAGTATAACGGGCAGGGTGTATACTGGGCAGGGTGTATACTGGGCAGGGTGTATAACGGGCAGGGTGTATACTGGGTAGGGTGTATACTGGGCAGTGCCTATACTGGGAGGCCTGTATACTGGGAGGTCTGTATAATGGGCAGGATCTGTACAAGGCAGAATATATAACGACAGGGTGTAAAATGGGCAGGGTGTATACTGGGCAGGGTGTATACTGGGCAGGGTGTATACTGGGCAGGATGTATAATGGGCAGGGCGTATAACGGGCAGGGCGTATAACGGGCAGGGTGTATAACGGGCAGGGTGTATAACGGGCAGGGTGTATAACGGGCAGGGTGTATAACGGGCAGGGTGTATAACGGGCAGGGTGTATAACGGGCGGGCTGTATAACGGGCGGGCTGTATAACGGGCGGGCTGTATAACGGGCGGGCTGTATAACGGGCGGGCTGTATAACGGGCGGGGTGTATAACGGGCGGGCTGTATAACGGGCGGGCTGTATAACGGGCGGGCTGTATAACGGGCAGGGTGTATACTGGGCAGGGTGTATAATGGGCAGGGTGTATAATGGGCAGGGTGTATACTGGGCAGGGTGTATACTGGGCAGGGTGTATACTGGGCAGGGTGTATAACGGGCAGGGTGTATACTGGGTAGGGTGTATACTGGGCAGTGCCTATACTGGGAGGCCTGTATACTGGGAGGTCTGTATAATGGGCAGGATCTGTACAAGGCAGAATATATAACGACAGGGTGTAAAATGGGCAGGGTGTATACTGGGCAGGGTGTATACTGGGCAGGATGTATAATGGGCAGGGCGTATAATGGGCAGGGCGTATAATGGGCAGAGTGTATAATGGGCAAGGTGTATACTGGGTTGGGTGTATAACAGGCGGGGGGATGTTTAATGGGCGGGGTGTATAATGGCTGGGGTGTACAAAGATCAGGCTGTATAATGGGCGGACTGTATAACGGGCGGGCTGTATAAGAGGCGGGCTGCATAACGGGTTAGGTGTATAACAGGTGAGGAGTATAACGGGCAGGATGTATAACGGGCGGGGTGTATAACGGGTGGGTGTATAACGGGCAGGATGTATAACGGGCGGGGTGTATAACGGGCAGGATGTATAACGGGTAGGGTGTATAACGGGCGGGGTGTATAACGGGCGGGGTGTATAACGGGCGGGGTGTATAACGGGCGGGGTGTATAACGGGCAGGGTGTATAACGGGCGGGGTGTATAACGGGCGGGGTGTAAAGCGGGCGGGGTGTAAAACGGGCGGGGTGTATAACGGGCAGGGTGTATAACGGGCGGGCTGTATAACGGGCGGGCTGTATAACGGGCAGGGTGTATAACGGGTAGGGTTTATAACGGGCAGGCTGTATAACGGGCGGGTGTATAACGGGCAGGGTGTATAACGGGCAGGGTGTATAACGGGCAGGGTTTATAACGGGCAGGCTGTATAACGGGCAGGCTGTATAACGGGCGGGTTGTATAACGGGCGGGGTGTATAACAGGCAGGGTGTATAACGGGCGGGGTGTATAAAAGGCGGGCTGTATAACGGGCGGGTGTATAACGGGCAGGTGTATAATGGGCGGGGTGTATAATGGGCAGGGTGTATAATAGGAGGGGTGTATAACGGGTGGTGTGTATAAAAGGCGGGCTGTATAATGGGCAGGGTGTATAACAGGAGGGGTGTATAACGGGCGGGGTGTATAACAGGCAGGTGTATAATGGGCGCGTGTATAACGGGCGGGGTGTATAACGGGCAGGGTGTATAACGGGCAGGGTGTATAATGGGCGGGGTGTATAACGGGCAGGGTGTATAACGGGCAGGGTGTATAATGGGCGGGGTGTATACTGGGCAGGGTGTATACTGGGCAGGGTGTATACTGGGCAGGGTGTATACTGGGCAGGGTGTATACTGGGCAGGGTGTATACTGGGCAGGGTGTATACTGGGCAGGGTGTATAACGGGCAGGGTGTACACTGGGCAGAGTGTATACTGGGCAGAGTGTATAGTGGGCAGGGCGTATACTGGGCAGAGTGTATAATGGGCAGGGTGTATAATGAGCGGGATGTATTACGAGCAGGCTATATAACAGGCAGGCTGTATAATGGGCGGGCTGTATAACGGGGGGCTGTATAATGGGTGGGCTGTATAATGGGTGGGCTGTATAATGGGCGGGCTGTATAATGGTCGGGCTGTATAATGGTCGGGCTGTATAATGGGTGGGCTGTATAACAGGCAGGCTGTATAACGGGCGGGCTGTATAACGGGCGGGCTGTATAACGGGGGGCTGTATAACGGGGGGCTGTATAATGGGCGGGCTGTATAATGGGCGGGCTGTATAATGGGTGGGCTGTATAATGGGTGGGCTGTATAACGGGGGGCTGTATAATGGGTGGGCTGTATAACGGGGGGCTGTATAATGGGTGGGCTGTATAACGGGGGGCTGTATAACGGGCGGGCTGTATAACGGGGGGCTGTATAACGGGCGGGGTATATAACGGGCGGGCTGTATAACGGGCGGGCTGTATAACGGGCGGGCTGTATAACGGGCGGGGCTGTATAACGGGCGGGCTGTATAACGGGCGGGCTGTATAACGGGTTAGGTGCATAACAGGTGAGGAGTATAACAGGCGGGCTGTATAACGGGCAGGAGTATAATGGGCGGGGTGTATACTGGGCAGGGTGTATAATGGGCAGGGTGTATAACGGGCAGGGTGTATACTGGGCAGGGTCTATACTGGAAGGCCTGTATACTGGGAGGTCTGTATAGTGGGCAGGATCTATACAAGGCAGAATATATAACGACAGGGTGTAAAATGGGCAGGGTGTATACTGGGCAGGGTGTATAATGGGCAGGGCGTATAACGGGCAGAGTGTATACTGGGCAGAGTGTATACTGGGCAGAGTGTATACTGGGCAGAGTGTATACTGGGCAGGGCGTATACTGGGCAGGGCGTATACTGGGCAGGGCGTATACTGGGCAGGGCGTATACTGGGCAGGGCGTATACTGGGCAGGGCGTATACTAGGCAGGGCGTATAATGGGCAGGGCGTATAATGGGCAGGGCGTATACTGGGCAGGGCGTATACTGGGCAGGGCGTATACTGGGCAGGGCGTATAATGGGCAGGGTGTATAATGGGTTGGGTGTATAACAGGCAGGGGGGCTGTATAACGGGCGGGGTGTATGACGGGGGGCTGTATGACGGGCGGGCTGTATGACGGGCGGGCTGTATGACGGGCGGGCTGTATGACGGGCGGGCTGTATGACGGGCGGGCTGTATAACGGGCGGAGTGTATAACAGGCGGGCTGTATAACGGGCGGGCTGTATAACGGGCGGACTGTATAAGAGGCGGGCTGTATAACGGGCGGGCTGTATAACGGGCGGACTGTATAAGAGGCGGGCTGTATAAATGGCGAGGTGTATAACGGGCGGGGTGTATAACGGGCGGGGTGTATAACGGGCGAGGTGTATAACGGGCGGGGTGTATAACGGGCGGGGTGTATAACGGGCGGGGTGTATAACGGGCGGGGTGTATAACGGGCAGGGTGTATAACGGGCAGGGTGTATAACGGGCTGGGTGTATAACGGGCAGGGTGTATAACGGGCAGGGTGTATAACGGGTAGGGTGTATAACATTGGGCTGTATAACGGGCGGGGTGTATAACGGGCAGGGTGTATAACGGGCTTGGTGTATAACGGACGGGCTGTATAACGGGTGGGTGTATAACGGGTGGGTGTATAACGGGTGGGTGTATAACGGGTAGGGTGTATAACGGGTAGGGTGTATAACGGGTGGGCTGTATAACGGGCGGGGTGTATAACGGGCGGGGTGTATAACGGGCGGGGTGTATAACGGGCAGGGTGTATAACGGGCTGGGTGTATAACGGGCGGGCTGTATAACGGGCGGGCTGTATAACGGGCGGGGTGTATAACGGGCGGGGTGTATAACGGGCGGGGTGTATAACGGGCGGGCTGTATAACGGGCGGGCTGTATAACGGGCGGGGTGTATAACGGGCGGGCTGTATAACGGGCGGGCTGTATAACGGATGGCCTGTATAACGGGTGGGCGGGCAGGCTGTACAATGGGCATGATGTGTAATGGGCGGGCATATAATAGGCGTGGGGACAACCCACAACAGCCAGTTTCCATCCCTGCTGAATGTGAAAATGACCCCCGTTGTCATCAACTATCTTTCACTGTTTTCGCTCACCATTGCACTTTCCGAACCTATTCCTTTCTCCCTTTAAATTCTTCAGCCCCGATTTAGCAGCCAAGTGGTTTAGATGACAAAAAAAGCTATCTCCTCCCAAGTACCACCAAAGTGGTGCCTTATTACTGGTGTTAAAGCTGTAGATATGAGGGGTTGTTTAATTATTGGAATGTGCTCTCCTTCAGTAAATTTAATAAAATGAGCTTGAGTGATAAATAAGCATTTTCTCTGAAAAAAAAGGACAAATTTTTTCGGCTTACTGCCTGGTTCATGTTGAGAAAAGAGGGCAGTAGGCAGACAAAAGAAGAAAGATAGAAAGAAAGAATTTGCATTTATATAGCAATTTTCACGGCCTCAGGACGTCCCAAAGCACTTTACAGCCACTGAAATACTTTTTGAAGTGTAGTCATTGTTGTAATGTAAGAAATGCGGCAACCAATTTGCACACAGCAAGGTCCTACAAACAGCAGTTTTATAAATAACTGGATCATCTGTTTTTTGGTTTTGATCGATGGAATAAATATTGACCAGGGCACCTGCTAATCTTCGAAACAGTGCCATGGGATCTTTAACGTCCACCTGAGAGGACAGATGAAGCCTCGGTTTAACATCTCATCCGGAAAACAGCAGCTCCGACAGTGCAGCACTCCTTCAGGACTGCACTGAAGTATTTGCTCAAGTCTCTGGAGTGGGACTTGAACCTGCGACCTTCTGACTCAGAAGTGAGCCAAGAATTCATTTTAAAATCCCATCAACCACAGGTGGCCTGAATCAATTTTCGAGAGAGCCTCAAAATGAGCAGAAGCCTTCCCTATTTAAATTGGTGTCCTATCAATGGGCAGACGCAAGATGCACCAGACGTAGAGTAGCCTAACCAGCATACTGCTGTGGGCCACTCTGAAAACGGGGGAAGGAACCTCAGTGCCACTGATTATTGTCTCTCACAAATCTTTCTGCCCACAGCCGGATGCTCTGTGCCCACCCTCACCTTAAAGTTTAACTTCTAGCTCAGCTCCGCACAAGTGATGTCAGATATCCCCATTGAGCTGTCTGTCATTGAATGTTTGCAGCTTGCCGAACAAATGAGGCCTGACCATGAAACGATTTGGGCCTGTCGCTATCGGACGGGTGGTGCGTTCGCTCTGCCCACCACGCACCCCGCCCCCCCCCACCCCTGCTTTCTTGTTGACACAAACATAGAAGTTGAAAAAGATTCTGACAACATAACTGTTTCCCAGCCTGAACTATATTGTTTGTGCTATTGATACAGGTTCTGCATTGATAGCATAGCAATCACTGAAAAACATAAAATGTGGGGTTTTATGTGAGTACTTATGAGAGAAACTATTTCCACTGGTGGGGGAATTCGGAACAAGGAGGCATAATCTTAAAATTAGAGCTAGGCCATTTAGGAGTGAAATCAGACAGCACTTTTTCACACACAATAAGTAGTAGAAATCTCTCCCTCAAAAGGCTGTGGATACTGGGACATTTGAAAGTTTCAAGACTGAGATCGATAGATTTTTGTTAGGTAAGGGTATCAAGGAATATGGAGCAAAGTCGGGTAAACGAGGTTGAGGTACAGATCAACCATGGCCTAATTGAATGGCAGAGCATGCTTGAGGGGCTAAATGGCTGACTCCTATGGTGTTAATATCATTTGGGGTAGAATTTCTGCCAGGGTTTTCCACCATGACTTCAGTGGAAGCCCCGAAGAAACAGTGTAAGCAGCTGTTCCTGCCGATCTTCGGTCAAAGTTATGGTGGGGCGAGATCGGCAGCACTCCCACAGAAATTCTAGCTCCTCTCCGTGATGGGTTTGATTTGAAGTGAAGCTCTCTTTTGTCCCTCACAACGTGGCTATGAACTGACATCACGTACATGGAGTTCATTCATAGAATCACAGACTTTACAGCACAGAAGGAGGCCATTTAGCCTATTGCCCCTGTGCTGATGCTAGCTCTTCACGTGCAGCTGTCTACTCTAATCCCATTACCCTGCCCTTTCCCCATATCCTTTTATATTCTTCCTTTCAAAGACTTATTTAATTTCCTTTTTAATGATGTTATAGTCACTGCGGTATCAGAACTTAGCTGACCTGGATGTTGGCAAAAAGCATAAACCAATTGGATTGTGTCAGCTTCAATAAACTCATTACATTGTTTGTCTGAGAATGAAACTGCTGAGCAACAAACAGCGCAGTGAGGAGCCCCTACTTACTGCTGACTAACTGTCCAACGCTCAAAGCTGAAGAAGAACAGGATGAAGAGGAAGAGGAAGAGGCTTGATGCACTGGGCTTTGTGCGAGAGAGGCCTGCCCGTGTGCCATGTGCAGAAGGTTAGCCTGGGACACTGCCTGGCCTACCTGCGGATGCTGTGGATGCTGCTGTTGCTGTGGCGGGAGCATAACACACAAACATACAACCAAAGGTTAGATTACTCTGAGATCTATGGGGGAAAAAAAGTCAGTAATGTCAATTCACACAAGGTCTGCACATAAATTGGAGCAAACGTTTCACAGAATCACAGAATCACAGAAACCCCACAGTGCAGATAGAGGCCATTTCAGCCCATCGAGCCTGCACCGACACATATCCCACCCGATCCCCATAACCCCTACACCAACACATATCCCACCCTATCCCCGTAACCCCACGTATTTAATCCCCCTAACACTAAGGATCAATTTATCATAGCCAATCAACCTAACCTGCACATCTTTGGACTGTGGGAGGAAACCGGAGCACCCGGAGTAAACCCACGCAAACACGGGGAGAATGTGCAAACTCCACACAGTTTCCTTTTGGCTTTACGTTTAAAAATTAAATTCACGGTGAAGATGAGCAGAAATAAAGCTGTGCTTACATTAAATGTTAATAAAAAGAGGTTAATGGCATTTCAGCAGTTTTAATTCAAAACTATATATATATAAATAAATATATTCTAGTTTGGATCAGGTGATTCCCATTCCATTTAAATGACCATCACTGATTCTCTTTCACAATAGTCAAATATTCTGGGCATAAAATTCAACTTTGGCGGTGGTGCTAAACAGGTGGTAGTGGATCGGCTGCTGGTTATACACCTGGCCCGATCCATTCTGTTGACTTCAGTATAATGGGTGGACGATCCACTACCACCCATTATGTGCATCCACCGAAGTTAAGTTGTACCCCTTCTGTCCATAAAAACACTTTGAAGGTAGAATTCATAAGTCAGCGCTCCTGGAAGGCAGATTGAACAATCGCGCGGAAAATTGGGAGAGCTTTGGAACGGATGGACATACCTCTTTGCCTGATTGTTCAATCTGCTCTCCCATTGATTAAGATTCAGTCTCCCCTCCCACTGAGTGAGACTCAGTCTGGCCTCTTGTTGAGTGAAGCTCAATCTCCCCTTCTGTTAAATGAGGCTCGTACTGCCCTCCAGTTGATTGGTAGGGGGAGGGGTCGATTTGGAGGGAGAGGAGGCCTCTACGAGACCCACTCCCTCCATTTAGTGCCAGTCCTGCCGCTACTCCCAACCTATCACCATGGTTCACATGGCGATCTGAGGACCGGAGGAAAGAGGCGCAGATGGCAGGTATTGCGTCGGGACCCCAGGTTCCACACCCCACCCAGGCAGCATTTGCAGGTAGCAGACATGGAAGGAGTGGTCATCAGCAATCCTGGTGGGGGCAGGATGAGCCTCCACCTGCCCTCTCACAGAGAGCAGCTCAATCTGCCTTTCCATTGAGTGAGACTCCGTTCATTTGTCCTCTGAAGACCTCAAATGTGCCTGAAGTTGTCAGCAGGTAAGGAATAGGGTGTGTGGTGGAGTTGGAGGAAGAGTAGGCATCTACAAGACTTTCTCCCTCCGTTTGGTGCCAGTCCCGCTGCTCCTCCCACCTTATCACCATGTTCTGGGGGGAGCAGAGGGAACAGGCCCAGATGCGGGGTAATGGGCCGGGACCCCAGGCCCAATGTCCCACAAGCAGTATTTGCATGTAGCGGGCATGGAAAGAGTGGTCAACAACAACAATAACTTGCATTTTTATAGGGCCTTTAAAGTAGCAAAACATCCCAAGGTGCTTCACAGGAGCGATTATTGAATACAATTTGATACCGAGCCACTTAAAGAGATATTAGGACAGGTGACCAAAAGATTGGTTGAAGAAGTAGGTTTTAAGGAGCGTCTTCAAAGAGGAAAGAGAAGTAGAGAGGCGGAGAGGTTTAGGGAGGGAATTCCAAGCTTAGAACTTCGGCAGTTGAAGGCACGGCCGCCAATGGTGGAGTGATTAAAATCAGGGATAGGCAAGAGGCCAGAATTAGAGGAGTGCAGATATCTCGGAGAGTTGTAGGGCTGGAGGAGGTTACAGAAATAGGGAGGGGCAAGGCCATGGAGGGATTTGAAAACAAGGGTGAGAATTTTAAAATCGAGGGGTTGCTTAACCAGGGCCCAATGCAGGTCAGCGAGCACAGGGGTAATGGGTGAATGGGACTTGGTGCGAGTTAGAATATGAGTAGCAGAGTTTTGTATGAGGTCAAGTTTATGTAGGGTGGAAGATGGAAGGCCACGCAGGAGAGCATCAGAGTAGTTGGGTCTGGAGGCAACAAAAGCATGGATGAGAGTTTCAGCAAAAGGTGGGATGAGGGAGGGAAGGAGAAGGGCAGTAACTCATCCAGCAGTAGCATGGTCCTTTCAGTACAGCAAATTTGTATCAATGATTGACCTTGTGCACATGTTTACACCAATCTCTACTCTACCAGATGTTTATGGAGGTGGAAGATGGAAGGCTGGCCAGGAGTGCATTGGAATAGTCGAGTCTAGAGGTAACAAAGACATGGATGAGGTTTTCAGCAGCAGATGAGCTGACCCAGGAGATAATGTTATGGAGGTGGAAAAGCCGGCCTTAGTGATGGTGCGGATGTATGGTCGGAAACTCATCTCGGGGTCAAATACGACACCAAGGCTGCGAACAGTCTGGTTCAGCCTCAGACAGTTTCCAAGGAGAGGGATGTAGTCGGTGGCTAGGGAATGGAGTCAGCAGCAATTCCGACAGGGGGAATGAGGCAGTGGTAGGCTTCACTGCCAAATTTCACAAACTTTTTCCTCCGCTGTACCGCCCGAGTTCAGGAAAATCCACCCTTCCCCCAGATGTAAGCATTCTGAGGTCAGGGACAACATGGGGTTAAATGTGGAGCAAAGACAGAAGAGGAGGACCAGGCAGGTAGTGCAGGAGTCCCCTGAGCCCATCTTGCTCACCAACTAGCATTCGGTGCTAAGTACTGGTGAGGGCAATGGTTCCTCTGGGGAGTGCAGCCAGAGCCAAGTCCACAGCACCATAGAAGGCTCAGCTGCTCCGGTGGGGGGGGGGGGGGGACAGGAGAGGGAGAGCAATAGTGATAGGGGATTCAATAGTTAGGGGAGCAGACAGACATTTCTGCAGGCGCAGACATGACTCCAGGATGGTATGTTGCCTCCCTGGTTCCATGATCAGGGATGTCACTGAACGGCTGCAGGGCATTCTGAGGGGGGAGGATGAACAGCCAGAGGTCGTGGCCCATATCGGTACCAACGACATAGGTAGGAAGAGGGATGAGGTCCTGCAGGCAGAGTTTAGGCAGCTAGGAAAGAGGTTAAAAAGCAGGACCTCAAAGGTAGTAATCAGTGCTACATGCTAGTGAGTACAGAAATAGGAAGATAGCACAGATGAATGCGTGGCTGGAGAGATGGTGTAGTGGGGAGGGCTTTAGATTCCTGAGGAATTGGAACCGTTTCCTCTACAAGCCAGAAGGGTTGCACCTCAATGGGAACGGGACCAATATCCTCACGGGAGGGTTTGCTAGTACCGTTGTGGAGGGTTTAAACTAGCTTGGCAGGAGGATGGGAACCAAAGTATAGCGTCAATAGGGAGGGAAGAAAAACGAATTGGAAAACAAAAAAGTAGAAAGTAAATTGGAAGGACAAAGGAATCAAGAGCTAGATAGTAGTCAACAAGGAGGTTTGCCTGTACTAAATGGTATATACTACAATGCAAGGAGTATAGTGAACAAAGCAGATAAGCTGAGGGCACAGGTAGATACTTGGGACTATGATATTATAGCTATTACAGAGACATGGCTGAAAGACGGGCTGGTATGGCAGCTCAACATTCCTGGTTACAGGATTTTCAGATGGGATGGAGGGGGAGGAAAAAAGGGGGGGTCACGGTATTGATTAAAGAAACTATTACAGCTGTGAGGAGGGATGATATGTTGGAGGGATCATCAAACGAGGCCATATGGGCCAAATTGAAAAACAAAAAAGGGGCGATCACACTGCTGGGAGTGCATTACAGACCCCCAAATAGTGAGGGGGAGATAGAAGAGCAAATATGTAGACAAATTTCTGAGAAGTGCAAAAACTATAGGGCAGTAATAGTAAGGGATTTCAACTACCCCAATATTAACTGGGATAAAATTAGTGTGAAGGGTATAGAGGGTGCAGAATTCCTAAAATGCATCCAGGAGAACTTTTTTAGCCAGTATGTAGCAAGCCCAACAAGGGAGGGGATGGTTCTGGACTTAGTTTTAGGGAATGAAGCTGGGCAGGTAGAAGGCGTATCAGTGGGGGAGCATTTTGGTGCTAGTGACCATAATTCTGTTAGACTTAAGGTAGTTATGGATAAGGACAAGGATAGACCAGGAATAAAAATTCTAAATTGGGGAAAAGCAAATTTTGCTAAGCTCAGAGGGGATTTAGCCAGAGTGGACTGGAAACAGCTACTTGAAGGTAAATCAGTGTCAGAGCAGTGGGAGGCATTCAAGGAGGAGATCCGGAGGGTTCAGACCAAATATGTGCTCTTAAAGAAAAAAGGTGGGACTAACAAATCTAGAGCCCCCTGGATATCTAGGGACATACAGGGTAGGATAAAGAAAAAAAGGGAGGCGTATGACAGATACCGAGGGCTAAATACTTCAGAATCTTTAGAGGAGCACAAAAAGTGCAGGGGTGTAATTAAAAAGGATATTAGGAAAGCAAAGAAAGAGCATGAAAAATTCTTGGCAAGTAAAATTAAGGAAAACCCACAGATGTTTTATAAATATATTAAGAGTAAGAGGATAACTAAAGAAAAGGTAGGGCCTATTAGAGATCATGAGGGTAATCTGTGTGTGGAGGCGGGCGATGTCGGTTGGGTTCTTAATGAATACTTTGCATCTGTTTTCACAAAGGAGAGGGGCGAAGCAGACATTGCTATCAGGGAGGAGGAGTGTGAAATATTAGATGAAATAAACATAGTGAGAGAGGAAGTAGTAAGAGGTTTAGCAGCTTTAAAAGTGGATAAATCCCCAGGCCCAGATGAAATGTATCCCAGGCTGTTAAGCGAAGCAAAAGAGGAAACAGCAGAGGCCCTGACCATCATTTTTCAATCCTCTCTGGCTTCAGGTGTGGTGCCGGAGGACTGCTAATGTGGTGCCCTTGTTTAAAAAGCGAGAAAAGGATAGACCGAGTAATTACAGGCCAGTCAGCCTAACTTCGGTGGTGGGAAAATTATTGGAAAGAATTCTGAAGGACAGGATAAATCTTCATTTAGAAAGACACGGATTAATCAAGGAAAGTCAGCACAGGTTTGTTAAGGGACAGTCATGTCTGTCAAACTTGATTGAATTTTTTGAGGAGGTAACAAGGAGGGTAGATGAGGGTAGTGCATTTGATGTAGTGTATATGGACTTTAGCAAGGCTTTTGATAAGGTTCCACATGGCAGACTGGTCACGAAGTTAAAAGCCCATGGGATCCAGGGCAAAGTGTCAAGTTGGATTCAAAACTGGCTCAGAGACAGGAAGCAGAAGGTAATGGTTGATGGGTGTTTTTGTGACTGGAAGGCTGTTTCCAGTGGGGTTCCGCAGGGCTCAGTACTAGGTCCCTTGCTTTTTGTGGTATATATCAATGATCTAGACTTGAATATATGGGGTATAATTAAGAAGTTTGCAGGTGATACTAAAATCGGCTGTGTGGTTGATACTGAAGAAGGAAGCTGTAGACTGCAGGAAGATAGCAATAAATTGGCCAGGTGGGCAGAACAGTGGCAAATGGAATTCAATCTGGAGAAGTGTGAGGTAATGCATTTAGGGAGGGCTAACAAGGAAAGGGAATACACATTAAATGGTAGGACACTGAGTAGTGTAGAGGAACAAAGGGACCTTGGAGTGCATGTCCACAGATCCCTGAAGGTAGCAGGCCAAGTAGATAAGGTGGTTAAGAAGGCATATGGAATGCTTGCCTTTACTAGCCATGGCATAAAATTCAAGAGCAGGGGGGTTATGCTTCAACTGTATTAAACACTAGTTAGGCCTCAGCTAGAGTACTGCGTGCAGTTCTGGTCACCACATTACAGGAAAGATGTGATTGCACTAGAGAGGGTACAGAGGAGATTTACAAGGATGTTGCCGGGAGTAGAGAATCTTAGTTATGAGGAAAGACTGGATAGGCTGGGTCTGTTTTCCTTGGAACAGAGGAGGCTGAGGGGAGACCTTATTGAGGTGTATAAAATTATGAGGGGCATAGACAAAGTGGATAGAAAGGACCTATTTCCCTTAGGAGAGGGGTCAAAATCCAGGGGGCACAGATTTAAAGTGATTGGTGGAAGATTTAGAGGGGATTTGAGGGGAAATTTCTTCACCCAGTGAGTTGTGGGGGTCTGGAACTCACTGCTTGAAAGGGTGGTAGAGGCAGAAACCCTAACCACATTTAAAACGTACTTGGATGTGCACTTGGGATGCTCTAACCTGCAGGGCTACGGACCAAGACCTGGGAAGTGGGATTAGGCTGGATAGGTCTTTGTTGGCCAGCGCGGACACGATGGGCCGAAATGGCCTCCTTCCGTGCTGTTACTTTCTATGATTCTATGTACCTCCCTAACATCATGCCTCAGCCCAAACTTCAGACGAGTGCCCCCTATTGCTGCTGTATTATGTTGTCCATTCCCCACACCTTCCCTGAGTGAGATTGCCAATTAGTTCCAAATTAGGATTGTAGTTCTGTGCTGTGGGTTCACAGCTAGAAGTAACTGAATTGAGACTGCCAAAACTCATTTCACAAGGCTCACCTGCAGCCAATAGACAGAAAAGTGTGTCATCCCATTACTGTGCTGGATTTGAACCTAGGCACCTGAACTAAAAGGCCTGTGTCCAGCCTATTATGCCGTCTAGATGGCAGAACTAGGTGTGAAAGTTGCAACTAGTTTCTGTGCTCCAGTCGTTCCACATGCACCTCAGTCAACACTCCAAAAACAATACATTTCAATAATTGGCTTTTGGGTTTGTCTAAATATTTATCTCCATGTATTGCCGGACTGTAAATATAAACAGGATTTCAGATCAACAACTCAAAACAGTAACTGTAGCAGGCAATTTTTAATGGATACTTGTGATAAGTAGTGGAGCCTATGTGTTGTCAATGATTACATTTATTTATGTTCTTACAATACAGCATGTAGAGAGCCGCTGTGTCCCTGGAACTGCCTGTGAATTAACTCAGTATCAGTAGAGTTACACGATAAAATCTCAGGCACCTACTGCCTGCTTGAATTGGAATGACCATTATTGTACTGAACAGTAACTTCTTCATTTTCTAAAGAAAAAGTTCTTCTGCTTGTAAGTATTGTAACAAACAACACAACAGGAGCGCAGTTTGAGGCAGTGGCATATTGAGGAGTTTGGATGATCTTCTTAAAACTGAGAGCAAATTGTTATATTTCCAATCTATGTGTAAACCAGGAGTGTCCAAACTGCAGCCTGTGGACCACAAGCAACCTCAACTCCTGGTCGTCTGTCCCTCAAAGCCCTGGCTCTCTAGCTGGTTCAAAATTGGTTCAAAACCCCCAAAGGGCTTATATCTTATTTGCTGACTTCTACTGTCTGAATTTCACGCAGTGTTATCAAAGCTTTTTGTCATTGTAGGTCTGTGCCATAGAGCCTTGGGGCCGTATATAGAGTTTAAATCCATGTTCCCATTAATTTGCTGCACTAATGAGTACTTCATGCTTTGATTTATCCACCAATGAGGCAACAGCCACTAAAAATAGTCCTATCGAAAACTTCTTAGCACCAAGATCTGTTAGGGTCAGTGACTTGAGATATCTGCAACTTAATAGGAACATGGATTTAAACTTAATGGGGGTAATTTTGACTTTAGGTGATAGTGCAAAATGGGCGATATCAGATCAGCCAGCTGATCTCTTCTAATTTTCATTGAATACATTAGAAATTAAATTCGGGAGAAGTGGATATCGGGTGGCTGATCCGATATCGCCCATTTTACGCCATCGCCCAAAGTCCAAATTATCCCCAATATGTGGCCATCGAGTCTCCATGGTACGAACCTTATGTGGCCTACAATGACGAAAAGCTTGGGTGCCCCTCACTATAGAGTATGTGACAATTTTCGTGTTAAAACTTCACTAAGCTAGTAACGTGAACCAGGTGCTGTACAACTTGATTAAATATATTGTTGGTGAAGCCCAGCCTACTTGTAAATTCTGACTCTAATCCACTCTCATTTATAGATGGTAGACAAAGCCTTGTAGAGGGTGGTGAAAGCATTAGTATAACAAGATACAATGTGTGAGAGCTAAAGTGTCAATGAGGTTTGGAATCAGTTGGCCCAGGTTACTATTGTTCAATACATGTGGCTAATTGGGAATACAGATGTGGCTAATTGCTTTTCTGATTAGTCAATAAAAAATGAGTAATAGAGACCGTTGTTGGGCATGTGATTGCAATACTCAATCACACAGCATAGGCATGTGAACTTTAACCTTTATGTGCATTTTTTGGTAAAATGGTAGAATGAAAAGCAGAGTGTGCGAGTGATTTTGATCATTGTGAGTGCTTTACTTGGTTACTGAATGGTGGTAGATGTTTGTGAAGTAAATATTCATGTGAAGTACATTAAACTGTATTGTGTGAGTGTGTGTAAGGCATTAAAATTAGTGCATGTGGTTAAAAATGTGTGGTGCAACCACACCTGTGGCTAGTCAGCGATTTGTATTGGAAAACACTGGCCTAGGGATCCAGAAATCCTGGGACCTGACAATGCAGAATCTTATCATCTTATCTTATCATGGATTCAAAGCTATGATGGAACCTGATCTGGTATCAGCATAACCTGCTCATCATCACAGATATTAAAACACCCAAATATTTCCTATTTATTTACAATTTTGTTATAACACGGACCTTTATTTCTTCAATTAAACTCTTCAAATAACCATCACGTTTAAATTCATGGTACAGTGCAGATCACCACCAGTCTCAGTGACACTATTACAATTTGACAAATTGGTCTCCGTGGACATTAAAATATGGGCTTGATTGCTTGATCAGTAAGATCAATATTGGCCCAGAAATTTGGGTCTCCACGGGTGAGTGCGCGCTGGGTACTCACCCGTAGGCCGAATGGAAGTGCTGGTTTTCTGCATGCACTGCACATGCGCGGAAAACCGGCACTTCCGATCCTCTAAACGAAGGGGTTCAGAGGTTGAACGCGCGCGCAGGAGAGGCTGCGCGTGCGCATCAAACTGAGTTTTTTTTTGCAGGTTTCCCCGGGATCGTAAGCCTGCAGGATTTAGAAATGTAAAAAGCAGGCGTAAGGCCTGCTTTTTACAAGGTAAGTGGTCAATTAATTAAAATTAAAACATTTTTTCCACAGGTTTATTATTTTTAAATACTTTAAAGCAAGGTAAGTTTATTTTTAGCCCCGTTAGAATATAAAATTATTTTTTTCAAAAATTTAAATTATTGTTTAAAATAGTTATTTAATGTAATTTATAGTTTATATTTAAAAAGTGTGTTCTTTAAAAATGTATTTGAAGGTTTACTGCTATTTTGGGGCCGTAGTATTTTTAAGTTTTGTCAGGTCTTCCTGTCAATCTTATGAATGGGCTTTTCCCTCCTCCGATTGGCTGCCCATGGCCCACGTGATCCCAGGGGACGCATCGCACTAACTGCGCCCCTGGGACACTCAAGCACAGCGCGCCGGCAGCTGAACCAGGCCCCGGATCGGAATTCCACAGGAGCCCAGAGCTCAACTGCCAGCGCGCAAGGTAAGTGCAGGTCGGGGGCTTACACCCGCGGGAAGCCCCTGACCCGAATTTCTGGGCCATTATTGTCAACAGGCTACACGTGAATTTGTCCTTTTTAAAAAATATTTTTGATACTTCATTTGCCTCACATACATCTCATTTGCTGCTCATGGCATCACAGTCTACTTGTGCTGTGATGCCTTAC
Source organism: Somniosus microcephalus (assembly GCF_052327205.1). NCBI lineage: Eukaryota > Metazoa > Chordata > Chondrichthyes > Squaliformes > Somniosidae > Somniosus > Somniosus microcephalus. Next base: position 206,458,696 of record NC_140993.1, on the reverse strand, counting down.
TTCAACCCAAGCTTGTACCATTCTTACGTTCACTGCATGTGTCTTTATTACTACTTCAGAGCTCAGCTTATAATCAGTCTGGTCTCCCTTGCTTATTGAATACATTACTGAGGGGACCTGCGGCATTACACATGTGCACTAGAATAACTATTTACACATCAGACTTCCTCACACCTTTGTTTTATTAAATAAATTTGTGCAACGGGATTATTTTACAGAACTAACAAAGATTTGTACCTTGACCCCATTAGGTATCTTTCCTTCGTTTTCTGGTCTGATATGGTTCATGTCAGGCAAGTGAACTGTAATATGGGAGGAAATTATTTACCTGCTGGCCTGGCTTTATAGGTGACAGTGTTATTCCCTGTGTATTGATCACTGGCAAGATTTGATTCCCAATCACTGTGGCAATGATCTGACCTTGGGCATTCGTCAGAAGCTGAGGGGTGATTGGTTGCACTTGGATGCCCTGAGCCCCGCCTGCATTTTGATTGGATGGCACTGTTGGGTTTGACATCAATGGGATCGTTCCGATTATCTATAATGAGGAAAAACAGAAATAAGAAACAGCAAAAGCAAGAAATTCAGTACCATTTTCTCTACTAACCTTCCTGTCAAAATAAATAACTGGATTAACAGAACTGGACATTGCAAGTGACTGTTTATTTAAGCAGGACAAAGCCTTCTCTATTTGATTGTTTCCTGTTGGACTAAATATTGAGGGTTTTTTACATGGTTGTACAATTAATGTTTCCTATAATGACACAAAAAAACCTGTTTGTGACAGAAACATTGGCCCCGATAATCGAGAGGAATTGTGTGGGGGATACCCTGTAAGATTCGCAAAATTCAGCAGACTCCCCAAAACCAAGAAGGTTACCCTAAAGAAGGGATTTTTGGACTCTTAATAAACCATGTCACAATGGTATAAGAATATTGGGCAAAAGGGAGATTTTAAAATCAAGGACCCCAGGATTTTGGTTTTTATTTTAAAAGCATGTTCGAGCCTGTGGAAGAAAAGGGGGCTGCAACAAAAGGAATTGGGATTGGCCTCTGTAAATGGACAGTTTTGGGTATTGGCATTAGCCAAGCTGTCTGGGGACTATCTGGACTGTCTCAGTCATTTTACATAATGACAACAGACCAATGGAAGAGCAGTTCCCGCCCAAAATTACAGAACCATCCAAAGTATACATGCCCCAACCAACAAAAGAACTTTGGCCCCCACAGGAAAAGACAAATGTTACTACAATTAAACAAAAGGTTAAACAATCGCTTAAAACCAATTAAGAATCGATGGGACCACTCCAAAACCACTTGACACAGTTCCCGCCCAAAATTACAGAACCATCCAAAGTATACATAATGCAGAACATGCCCCAACCAACAAAAGAACTTTGGCCCCCACAGGAAAAGACAAATGTTACTGCAATTAAACAAGAGGTTAAACAATCGCTTAAAACCAATTAAGAATCGATGGGACCACTCCAAAACCACTTCACACAATCTTAAACCAATTAAGATCGATGGGACCATCCCGAAACCTATTAAACAATTTTTAACCCATCAATGTTAACGAGCCCGCCAAAACTAACAAAGAGACAGAACTGATTTGGCACGCAGATTAGCAGGCCTCAAACAGTATAATTGAGGGCCTGTTTTTACAACAGTGGTGCAAGGAGTCAACGGCGGTTCGAGTGAGAGGAGAGTTCAAAGGAGTTCAAAATGGTGAGAAGAGGGTAAATAGTGGAAGAAAAGAGTTCAAGAAAGCAGTGCTGGAGGAAGTTCGCTTCATCATTCATGTCAAATCAAATCACCAAGTTCAGTCCAAGAAGAAGCTCCCTCTCGAAGAAGTAATGCACCGTCGGAGACCTTGCGGCAAACCAGGGCCCCACGAAACAAACAACCAAATATTACCAGCAACCGGGTAATATTGGGCCACCGCGACCAAAAAAACCCAACTCGGAAGAAAACCGAAGATCCGCAAGTTTTTCCACTTTACAATCTATCCTGACTTACCCCTGGGTAAGATTTTATCGAAAAGACTCTAAACCCTACTTCCAACCAAAAGAAAATGGGTACTCACCTGATAGATCCAATATGCACCCTACCGCATCAGCGGACTCGCGAAGACTGACCAGCCACGCAGGTGAAGTCCTCTACCGTGTCTGGGGTACGGCAGGCCCCAACCGACACATCTAGAGAACCCCGAAATCGCGAACCTCTACAACTGTCAAAAGAAGTCGTTTTGGTGAGCATTATCCCTGGTCCTCTGGAGCCCAACTTAGTGAAGTGGGATTGGGAGGGGTGAAGTATTCTGTCTATTGTTATTTTCCCTTGTATATTCCGAAGTGTTCTCCCAATTTAGAGTGTTAAAACTATTGTGTTGTATATTTTCTTTCTCAAATAAAGATCTTATTTCGTTCACCAAGATTCAGTTGTCTGCTGCACTTTTCATCACAACCCCCAAATAAGTCCCAGGTCTAGAACCAAGGGAGTGGGAGCAATTCGAACTGCTCATAAGTCAGAGGCGAAGCTGACCCACACACCACCCCTTACAACCAGGAAGTCAACTGAGCGGGTCAGTATCTGCGATTTCAACTCAATTGTACCAATTAATTGTGATTTCCAGATTTTGCGTCTCCAAGCTGTGCAGCAGGCATGATGTACACCCGCATGACGCGATTTCAGCTGTTTTTAAAGGGAGAGTCCACAGAAGTAACGTGAAGGTGTTCAGAATGGATGGTGGACACAGAGCAAGGCCCACACCCAGATTTAATGACCTCACTTGAATTACTGGTGAGTGTAGTCAAGAGGAGAGACATACTTTTCCCCAGCAATGGGAGGAATAAACCTGTTGCTCTCGCCAAGAAAGCTGAGGAGGTGAGCAGCAGGAGTGTTGTATACAGGTCTTGGATGCAATGTAGGGAGCGGTTTAATGACCTAACCAGATCAGGAAAAGTGAGTACATTTGCTGATTCAACTGTATCCTGTGATTTAAGCCTCACTCTGTCTTGCTAAGTGTTCTCCATCACATCACTCCTCACACCCATTCAACTTTGAGCACCACCCAGTCTTCACTTTCTATGCACTTCAACACCTCCCAATTTATCCATCCACCATTGACACTGATCCCAATCCTTATGTAACGTGATGCATCTGTCTCATAGTCACCCTCATCAAATGCACTGCATCCATCGGGAGAATATTTCACCTTCACCCACACACAGGTCTATTTCTTCGCCCCTTGTAGAAGAGAGCACAAAACAGAAGGGAGAGGACTGGAGGTGGGCCACCACAAATAGTCCAGCTCACAGATGCAGGGGAGGAGGCCTTGTAGATAAGTGGCACATTTGTGTCCCTCTCAGTCGGAGATAGAGAGACAGGGCGCTCGCAGATAGCTGGTGACAGAATTATAAATATCTCTGACACACATATGCTGACTTCATTTCATCAATGTCTGAACTATGAGATGACTGAGTATGGTGATTGTCAAGATTGTGACGTTGCCACGAATAAATCATATCCCTTTCTTTTGTCTTCCAGGGCCTTCACGCATACAGCAAGTGTCGCAGGGCATCCATGAGGGCGATTCCTCAGAGGAGCGCATTCCTTCTGAGGGTGCACCATCACAGGACCTGCAGCCATGTATCAGCGCAGATACTCGCACTTCAGTGCGTGCAATTACACAGTTAGTTGGGTTTTCACCTGGTGATTCACACCTCACACAAGTGAGCACGAGCAGACACTGGTGGCAGGGACAGCTGTGGAGAGTCTGGTTCAGGGACGCAATCCTCGCCAACCTATGCTCAGGTGCACACAGATGCTGAACCCTGGGGGCTATCGTTGAGAAGGAGAATGCTAGAGATGGCATCAGAAACTTAGCCAGGTACAAACAGACGTGCCATGCACACTCTCCACAATAGCGGAGAGGATGTAGAAGTCCAACTCGATCGCTAGTGCATTGGTGGTGCAGGGAATTGTGAGAATATCTGCCGTGGAGAGAGAGTCCACCTCCATAGAGCTTCAAGCAAGGCTCTCAAATGAGTCCATGCAGACTGTGCCCATGACCGTGCAGACTGGATGCCAACTCATCTGCTGCCTGCTGCATGCAAGGGAGCTGATTGGTGAGTATCTGGTAAGTGCTTTTGCTTGGCTTTCTTAAAGTTTTTAAGTTTATTCCAGCTGGGTTAGTAAATTAGAGGTTAATTAGAGGTATGGCAGGGCAGCTCACACCCGTGGAATGCACATCCTGTGCCATGTGGGAAGTCCTGGACACCTCCCGTGGTCTGGACGACCACATGTGCAGGAAGTGTCGCCAGCTACAGCAGCTTGAGCACCGGGTTACGGAGCTTGAGTGGCGGCTGCAGTCACTGCTGTGCATCCGTGAGGCTGAGAGCTACGTGGATAGCACGTTTCAGGAGGTGGTCACCCCACAGCTTAAGTGTGTGCAGGCAGAGAGGGAATGAGTGACCGTCAGACAGAAGAGGAGGACCAGGCAGGTAGTGCAGGAGTCCCCGGATCCCATCTTGCTCACCAACCAGTATTCGGTGCTGAGTACTGGTAAGGGCAATGGTTCCTCTGGGGAGTGCAGCCAGAGCCAAGTCCACAGCACCATGGAAGGCTCAGCTGCACAGGCGGGGGTGGGGGGGGGGGGTGAGGAGAGGGAGAGCAATAGTGATTGGGGATTCAATAGTTAGGAGAGCAGACAGACGTTTCTGTGGCCGCAGACGCGACTCCAGGATGGTATGCTGCCTCCCTGGTTCCAGGATCAAGGATGTCACTGAACGGCTGCAGGGCATTCTGAGGGGGGAGGGCGAACAGCCAGAGGTCGTGGTCCATATCAGTACCAACGACATAGGTAGGAAGAGGGATGGGGTCCTGCAGGCAGAGTTTAGGGAGCTAGGAAAGAGGTTAAGAAGCAGGACCTCAAAGGTAGTAATCTCCGGAATACTACGAGTGCCACGTGCTAGTGAGTTCAGAAATAGGAAGATAGAGCTGATGAATGCATGGCTGGCGAGATGGTGTAGGAGGGAGGGCTTTAGATTCCTGAGGAATTGGAACCATTTCCGGGGGTGGGGGGGGTGGGACCTCTACAAGCCAGACGGGTTGCAGCTCAACGCGAACAGGACCAATATCCTCGTGGAAGGGTTTGCTAGTGTTGTTGGGGAGGGTTTAAACTAGCTTGGCAGGGGGATGGGAACCTAAGAATAAAGTCAATAGGGAGGGAAGAAAAACTGGAATTGGAAAACAAAAACGTAGAAAATAAATTGGAAGGACAGAGGATTCAAGGGCTAGATACTAGTCAACAAGGAGGTTTGCCTGTACTAAATGGTATATACTTCAATGCAAGGGGTATAGCGAACAAGGCAGATGAGCTGAGGGCACAGGTAGATACTTGGGACTATGATATTATAGCTATTACAGAGACGTGGCTGAAAGACGGGCAGGTATGGCAGCTCAACATTCCTGGTTACAGGATTTTCAGATGGGATAGAGAGGGAGGTAAAAAGGGAGGGGGTCGCAGTATTGATTAAAGAAACTATTACAGCTGTGAGGAGGGATGATATGTTGGAGGGATCATCAAACGAGGCCATATGGGTCGAATTGAAAAACAAAAAAGGGGCGATCACACTGCTGGGGGTGTACTACAGACCCCCAAACAGTGAGAGAGAGATAGAAGAACAAATATGTAGACAAATTTCTGAGAAGTGCAAAAACTATAGGGCAGTAATAGTAGGGGATTTCAACGACCCCAATATTAACTGGGGTAAAATTAGTGTGAAGGGTATAAAAGGTGTGGAATTCCTAAAGTGCATCCAGGAGAACTTTTTTAGCCAGTATGTAGCAAGCCCAACAAGGGAGGGGATGGTTCTGGACTTAGTTTTAGGGAATGAAGCTGGGCAGGTAGAAGGCATATCAGTGGGGGAGCATTTTGGTGCTAGTGACCATAATTCTGTTAGATTTAAGGTACTTATGGATAAGGACAAGGATAGGCCAGGAATAAAAATTCTAAATTGGGGAAAAGCAAATTTTGCTAAGCTCTGAGGGGATTTAGCCATAGTGGACTGGAAACAGCTACTTGAAGGTAAATCAGTGTCAGAGCAGTGGGAGGCATTCAAGGAGGAGATCCAGAAGGTTCAGACCAAATATGTGCCCTTAAAGAAAAAAGGTGGGACTAACAAATTTAGAGCCCCCTGGATGTCTAGAGACATACAGGGTAGGATAATGAAAAAAAAGGAGGCGTATGACATACCGAGCGCTAAATACTCCAGAATCTTTAGAGGAGTACAGAAAGTGCAGGAGTGCAATTAAAAAGGATATTAGGAAAGCAAAGAGAGAGCATAAAAGTAAAATCAAGGAAAACCCACAAATGTTTTATAAATATATGAAGAGTAAGAGGATAACTAAAGAAAGGATAGGGCCTATTAGAGATCATGAGGGTAATCTGTGTGTGGAGGCGGGCGATGTCGGTAGGGTTCTTAATGAATACTTTGTGTCTGTCTTCACAAAGGAGAGGGGCGAAGCAGACATTGCTATCGGGGGGAGGAGTGTGAAATATTAGATGAAATAAACATTGAGAGAGTGGAAGTATTAAGGGGTTTAGCAGCTTTAAAAGTGGATAAATCCCCAGGCCCGGATGAAATGTATCCCAGCCTGTCAAGCGAAGCAAAAGAGGAAATAGCAGAGGCCCTGACAATCATTTTTCAATCCTCTCTGGCTTCAGGTGTGGTGCTGGAGGACTGGAGGACTGCTAATGTGGTACGCTTGTTAAAAAAGGGAGAAAAGGATAGATCGAATAATTACAGGCCAGTCAGCCTAACCTCGGTGGTGGGAAAATTACTGGAAAGAATTCTGAAGGACAGGATAAATCTTCATTTAGGAAGACACGGATTAATCAAGGATAGTCGGCACAGATTTGTTAAGGGAATGTCTTGTCTGACAAACTTGATTGAATTTTTTGAGGAGGTAACAAGGAGGGTAGATGAGGGTAGTGCATTTGATGTAGTGTATATGGACTTTAGCTAGGCTTTTGGTAAGGTTCCACATAGCAAACTGGCCACAAAGTTAAAAGCCCATGGGATCCAGGACAAAGTGTCAAGTTGGATTCAAAACTGGCTCGGAGACAGGAAGCAGAAGGTAATGGTTGATGGGTGTTTTTGTGACTGGAAGGCTGTTTCCAGTGGGGTTCCACAGGGCTCAGTACTGGGTCCCTTGCTTTTTGTGGTATATATCAATGATCTTGACTTTAATATAGGGGGTATGATTAAGAAGTTTGCAGATGATACTAAAATCGGCTGTGTGATTGATACCGAAGGAAGCTGTAGACTGCAGGAAGATATCAATAAATTGGTCAGGTGGGCAGAACAATGGCAAATGGAATTCAATCCGGAGAAGTGTGAGGTAATGCATTTGGGGAGGGCTAACAAGGAAAGGGATTACACATTAAATGGTAGGACACTGAGTAGTGTAAAGGAACAAAGGGACCTTGGAGCGCATGTCCACAGATCCCTGAAGGTAGCAGGCCAAGTAGATAAGGTGGTTAAGAAGGCATATGGAATGCTTGTCTTTATTAGCCATGGCATAGAATACAAGAGCAGGGGGGTTATGCTTCAACTGTATAAAACACTAGTTAGGCCTCAGCTAGAGTACTGTGTGCAGTTCTGGTCACCACATTACAGGAAAGATGCGATTGCACTAGAGAGGGTACAGAGGAGATTTACAAGGTTGTTGCCGGGAGTAGAGAATCTTAGTTATGAGGAAAGACTGGATAGGCTGGGTTTGTTTTCCTTGGAACAGAGAAGTTTGAGGGGAGACCTTATTGAGGTGTATAAAATTATGAGGGGCCTAGATAAAGTGGATACAGAGGACCTGTTTCCCTTAGCAGGGGGATTCAAAAACCAGGGGGCACAGATTTAAAGTAATTGGTGGAAGGTATAGATTGGATTTGAGGGGAAATTTATTCACCCAGAGGGCTGTGGTGGTCTGGACCTCACTGCCTCAAAGGATGGCAGAGGCAGGAACCCTAACAATATTTAAAAAGTACTTGGATGTGCACTTGGGATGCTCTAACCTGCAGGGCTATGGACCAAGAGCTGGGAAGTGGGATTAGGCTGGATCGCTCTTTGTTGGTCGGCGCGGACACGATGGGCCGAAATGGCCTCCTTCTGTGCTGTAACTTTCTATGATTCTTAAACAGGATGTCAGATACCTTATCCGTGGCTTTCACTGATTTACACCAATCTGGTTGGCAGCAGAGTGGTAGGAGTGATGTAGCATTGGCCCAGGAGAAGGATGATGGTCAAAGGGACATGGAAGTGGGAACTCCACTCAAAGTGCTCCCACTTTTCACTAGATGCCCACGCTCCAGCCAAAACCCGACATGCTGCCTGGTCTCCTGGTGGCCAAGTCTGCCCCTGCACATGTGCAGGTGGAGAAGTCTTGGCGGGGCCCCCAAGGGCTCCAATACCCAGAGTGTGTAGGCCAAGAGTATTGCATCTTGACCGAACAGTAATGAATAGAGGAGACGGAACGTACCTTTTACTATTTACTGAGTAAATGGGTGGACATTACAGCACATTGTCTGCATGGCAGAACCCGAAACTGAAAGTGAAAGACAAAGTAAAACCGAGCCCCCCAGCACCCCCTTCAGGTAACACCTGGGAACTGGGACAAACTTAATTGAAGCAAAACTCAAAACACAACTCTCCTTTCCCCCAGATAAAACCCCTTAGTCCTCCAGGCGCCTGGGACAGAATCTAACCCGACTTGAGCGCCGCTGGACAGGCATAGTCGGGGTGCCACTGTTAGCCGCAGGAAAACCTTCCTCCGTGGCTGATGACTCCGTGACACCTTCTGTCTATGTGGCTTCTGCCGTTGTTGCAGGAAGCAGGCCGTCACTGCCTGGCAGAGGTGGCGGAGACAATGGCCTAGCCTGTGACATCTTTGTTACTCTCACCGGAGTACGACCCCGTAGCTGGTCTACGTAGCGTCTGTGTAGCTGGCCATCAGGTGTACGGACGCTGTACGACAGGGAACCCGTGGCCTGCTCCACCACGGCAGGCATCCATTTGTCTCCTCCTGCATAGCAACGGGCAAACACAGTCTCTGACGGCTCGAACTGCCTGGCGGTGCCCTGGTGCTTCTTAGCCAGCTCTTCTTGCTTTGTGTGCATCTCATCCCTGTAGTCTGGGTGTAGCCGGTCCAGTGCAGTCGCCAGCCGGCGACCCATCAGCATCTCAGCAGGACTCTTCCCCGTTGCTAAGTTTGGTGTGGTATGCTGTGATAACAGCAACCTGGTCAATCTGGTTTGCCAGTCCCCCACCGATATCCTCACCAGTGCCTCTTTTGTGGTTTGCACCATCCTCTCCGCCTGCCCATTCGAGGAGGGGTGATAGGGCGCTGTGGTCACGTGGCGGATCCAATTTCTGCCTGCAAAAGCCTTGAACTCCGCTGACGTGAAGGCTGCTCCATTGTCCGAAACCAGCACATCGGGGACCCCATGTGTGGCAAACAGCAAACGCAACGCATTGATCACTGCACTGGATGTCATGGAGCTCATGATAGCCACCTCCAGCCATTTCGAATGAGAATCCACCACTATCAAAAAGACCTTCCCCTGAAATGGCCCTGCAAAGTCAATGTGGGGTCTTGACCATTTACGAGTGGTCCACTCCCAGGGGTGAAGGGGAGCCTTGGATGGGCTATGGCGAGTCAGCTGACATGTCTCACAGCTCTTTACCACCTCTTCCATGTCTCGGTCCAACCCCGGCCACCAGACGTAGCTTCTCGCCAACGCCTTCATGTGCACAATCCCAGGGTGTGAGTCATGCAGCATTTTCAGCACCTCCTCTCTTGCGGCGGCAGGAACCACCACACGGCTTCCCCAGAGCACGCAGTTCTTGTGTGCAGACATTTCATGGTGCCTCTGAATGAAGGGCTTGAAATGCTCCTCCTGGACCTCGGAGGGCCAGCCATGCAGCAGCCAGCGTAGCACCCGTGATAAGACTGGATCTTTCTGTGTGAGGCTGCCAATCCGCTGGGCATGGAGTGGGGCCTCCGGAACCTCCTCCAGTAGCAGCACCTCCAGGGGTGGTGGCGTCTCAGCCATCGGCCGGTTCAAAGGCAAGCGACTCAGAGCATCAGCGTTAGCCAGCATCTTCCCAGGCCTGTAGCAAAGATCATAACTGTAGGCCCCCAACATCAGACTCCACTGAAGCATACGCGGTGATATGATCTGGGGCATGGGCTTGGAGTGATGCAGGAGCCCCAAGAGTGGCTTGTGGTCTGTGTAGATGACAAACTGTCTCCCTAACAGGTACTGGCTGAACTTCTTTACCCCAAATATGATGGCTAGGGCCTCCTTGTCAATCTGGGCGTAATTACGTTCTGTTGTTGAGAGTGTTCTTGAGGCAAAACTGATAGGCGCTTCCCGGCCATTTGGCTCTATGTGACCCAACAGAGCTCCCAGCCCGTATGGTAAGGCATCACACACCAACACCAATGACTTGTTTTCATCATAGTGTGCCAGAACCTTATCTGCTTGTAGCAGTTCCTTTGCCTGTCTGTAGGCTGTTTCATGAGCTGAGGTCCAGTTCCACACTGTTGCTTGGTCTAACAGCCTGTGCAGTGGCTCTAAGATTGTGGCTTTGCCCTTGAGAAAACAACTGTAGAAGTTTAACAGTCTGAGGAATGCCTGCAGTTCGGTCTTGTTCTTGGGGGTGGGAGCGCTCCTGATAGCCTCCACCTTCTCCGTAGTCGGGTGCACACCGTCTTTGTCCACTCGGAATCCCAAGAACTCCACCCCATTGGCAGCGAACACACATTTCTCCTTCTGAAGGCGTAGTCCTACCTCAGGCAGCCAGCGTAGTACTTCCTGCAGCCACTCATCATGGGCTTCCTGTGTCTTGCCTGTAATCAGTATGTCATCCAAGTAAGGCTGAACTCCCGGAACACCAGCCAACAGGGTGTCCATGAACCTCTGAAAGATTGCCACAGCCGTAGACACCCCAAACTGCAGCCTTGTGGCTCGGAAAAGTCTTCTGTGGGTGTTGATTGTCAACAGCTCGGCTGACTCTTCATCCAGGACCAGTTGCTGGTATGCTTGCTTGAGATCCAGCTTGGTGAGCAGAGTGCCTCCAGCCAGTGTTGAAAACAGCTCTGTAACTGTTGGTAAGGGATACACATCTGGTAACACAGCAGGATTAACCGTACATCTGTAATCTCCACAGATTCGCAGGCCCCCATCCTTCTTTGCAATGGGCACGATAGGGGTGGCCCAACGGGAGTTCTTCACTGGCAAGAGAACCCCTTGGTTCACCAGCTTATCCAGGGCCTCATCCACCTTCTTGTGCAGCGCAAAAGGAACTGGTTGCGCCTTGAAGAACTTAGGCGCTACCCCTGGGTCCACTTCAATTGAGACTGGCGGTCCCCGACAGGCCCCGAACTCACCAAAAACCTCTTCATAGTTCTCCAACATAGGCATTATGGGCTGTCGCTGTACCATGTGTACTCCTGTCACTTCAATACCGAGGGGCTCAAACCAATCTCTGCCCAGCAGGCTTGTGCCCTGCCCCGCCACCACATAAAGTGGAAGTGTGTCCTTGACTGCCTGATACTTAACTTCCACATGAATCATACCCAGCACCTGGAGTTGAGCTTGGGACCACTGCCGTAGCACACCACTGACCTGAGCCATCGCCGGGGGTTCACTTGGCCACAGCCTATTTTAAGTCTCTTCACTTATCAACGAACACGCTGAGCCTGAATCCACCTCCATGCAGAGTGGTGCCCCATTCATGATCACATTTGCCGTGTATCCCCACCGTCTGTGGGGTAGCTGCTCAGCTTCCGTGGTATACACTGTGTACTCATCGTTGTCCTCCAGTGTCAGGGTGTGTGTCTGCGATGTTTGTGTTGGCTCTGCTGCAGCAGCCTGAGCTTTCTTGGTGAGAATAAGACCTCCTCTTCTATTTTCTAACCTTTCCTTTCTACTGCTCCAGTCCTGTTCAGACCATGAAGTGAGCTTCAAACCCTCTGAATGCAGGCAGAGCATTAAAGGAACAGCTACAGGTTGCCATCATAAAGGCACGTTTAAAAAAAATACTTGCCTGAATGTGGAGCCGGGAGGTGGAATTCTCTTCCCAAACCCACATTAAAACCACAGGCTGTTGTTGGCCACCAATCGGCCCGAGCTCCCTCTTGATTGACGCTTCAACCCCTGTCCTGATATCCTGATGGTCCACCCCGTCCTGATTGCCCTCCCTTTCCCGGTTGCCCCACCCTCCCGATTGTGTCCCTTCCCCTTTAACGACCAACCTGAGGGCTGTGACACAGTGGACCGAGATTCAAAGTCTCTTTGCTGGCGAGCTGCCTGGATACGCCCAGCAGGTGTCCGCAGCTCGCTGGTCTCATTTAAATGAGGTCTGAGGCCCAATATCAGGTGCACATTGGGCCGACCCGTTCAGGCACAGGAATCGTTCCCTGTGCCCAGTTTGCGCCAGCCAAATATTAGGCAATCTTTTCAACCAGGGTTATGGTCAACCCCTCCTAATCTCTCCCTCCATGGCTTTGCATCCTTTTCCTGCCAATTTCTATTTATGTGGTACCTTGGGAATTTTTTTTAACATTAAAGGCACTATATCAATGGAAGTTGTTGTTGGTACCAATCTCCACAGGCTATTCACAGCAGGGGAATTGCTGCTGGGTCAATGCAGCTCTAAAACCAGTTGCTTGAAGGCACATGAGAATAAGGAATATTGATGGATCTCTCTCCCTCTCTGTGCGAGGTATTTGTTCATTAGCTCCCTATGATGGCATGGCTTGGGCTCACAGTGTATCAGCTTTCAGGCCTCCACAGCACCTCTAATGTTTTAATCTTTAAATGGATTTCTGTTTTCTTTTACATTTACTATCTGTAGCCCGGAATCCTGGAAGATTTCGACATAGCTATGTTGTAAGAACGGAGTTGAACCGATTTTTTTCCCGAGCAAAGTCGTGTGTAAGTGATTTAGGCCAAAGCATCACTACAAGTGAATTTCCTCAATCGTTTGTGCCACTCCCAAGTTACATCCATTAAAGCACCACTTGGCTCATTAACATATATCCACCCCCTTGCAAAAGACCAGAAAATGCAAGTTTCCTGCATTTACGGGTGTACACTCAAAGTTTTAGGTGCAGCTGGATTCGAGCTCATTTTAACTGGTGTTTTGTAGCAATTTAAAAATGATTCTCCCGAGTCCTGCACTGCATTTACTATGGCCCGGAATTTGCAGTGGAGAATAACAGCAAACATGTTCTTTTGCTGTTATTACCTCTTTGAAACTGACTGCAGCTTCAGAATTTAGCCCATACGCATCCTAATGCGGACATCCTGAAGCTGCGGTCAGTCATTCACTGCTCCGACACTGGCTGCTGTTAAGTCCGTGAATGATTGAGACACGGACTAGCAGGAGAGAAAACAAACAGAACTTTACTGGTGAAAGGCATAAACGAAACTAACCAACAGAGGCTCTCTAGCGCCTTTTATGCAGGGGTGGTCACTGCCGGTACTGCAGTCTGAGACCAGTTATTCTCTTAAAGGTACATACACAACAATTCCTCCCCTTTTAGATAAACAGTACATAACATTCATTTAACAACTAATGATAACGAATTACAATCACAATTACTGTTGCTAGATACATTGGTTAAGTTTAAGCAATTATAAGTTCAGTCTTTGAGGAGGCTTCCTGATTCTGTCTGGATAACGCCTCTTTGGAGTATCAGGTTCTTCTGGCAATGTTGAGTCGGAATCAATGTCGTTGTTTGGTTCATCTGCTTCCAATATTACCGGTTCTGCGGTAGCTGCACTTGGAACGTCGATTTCATTACCAGGTGTATCAGATCGTGGTGTGGAGTTGACATTTTCCAGTGACTCTAGAATCTGGTCAGCATGGCGTCTTACAATGCTCTCCCCAACGTCCACGGTATACATGAGAGGTCCTTGTCGTGTACAAATCGTTCCTGGCTGCCATTTCTCAGTGCGGTAGTCCCGGGCCAAAACTGGTTGACCTATCTTAAAACTCCTGGTCGGCCTTTCATTCATGTTCTGAAACTGCCTGTTCTCCACATCTCTTCGGACGTTTGGCTTAACCAAATCCAAGCGGCATCGTAGTCTTCAATTGAAGAACATCATGGCTGGAGTTTGGTTGGTAACCGCATGTGTCGCATTCCAGTAGGCAAACAAGAAGTTGTCCACCTTGTGTTGTAGGGGTATATCTTCATTACACATTGCCTTGATAGCCTTCTTGAATGTTTGGACAAACTTCTCGGCCAATCCATTAGTGGCTGGATGATATGGGGCAGATGTGTAATGCTTAACACCATTGTTCTTTAAGAACCTCCGGAACTCTTCAGACACAAACTGTGGTCCATTGTCAGAGCAAATCTGTTCAGGCAGCCCATTCCTGGTGAATATGGTTCGTAAAACTGCGATAGTTTTTTCCGTGGTGGTTGAGGACATTTTTATTACCTCTGGCCACTTTGAATGTGCATCCACCGCAATTAAAAACATCGAGTCCATGAAGGGACCAGCAAAATCAATGTGCACCCTTTGCCATGGAGATGAGGGCCACTCCCATGGATGCAGAGGAGCTTGTGGTGGGGCGTTTTGGACCTTCTGGCATCCTGCACAGCTCTTGGTCATCTCTTCGATTTCTCTATCGATTCCCGGCCACCACACAAACGCTCTGGCTAAGCTCTTCATTTTTACCCCACCCAGATGACCCTCATGAAGCTCATTGAGCACTCTATCCGTCAACTTAGGTGGAATTACTACTCTGGATCCACACATCAAGGTTCCTCTGCACACTGACAGCTGTTCTCTTCTTGGCGAAAATGCTGGCAGCAGTGGTTCGCCATGTGCTGGCCATCCCTTCACCGTTAAATCATAGACCCGTGATAGTGTCGGGTCATTCCGTGTTTCCTTTTCTATGTTTGCATTCGTCACAGGGAGACATTCGACTATGGTCGAGTGGAATAACTCCATTGGATCCACTGCAAGGTCTTCTTCTTCCACCGTCGGCAACGGTAGACGTGACAATCCATCAGCATTTCCATGCTGTTTAGTTCCCCTGTACTCGATGTCATATTGGTGTGCCCCTAGGAAAAGGGACCATCTCTGCAGCCGTTGTGCTGTCATTATCGGTACGCCCTTCTGAGGGTTGAAAATGGAGACAAGAGGTTGATGATCGGTTAGTAGAGTAAATTTTTGACCGTGCAGATAGTGATTGAACTTCTTCACCCCCCACACTAGGCTGAGGGCCTCTCTGTCAATCTGGGCGTAGTTACGCTCGGCAGAAGTTAACGAGCGTGACGCAAAAGCTATCGGCCTCTCCAAACCATCAAGGAATTTATGTGACAGTACCGCCCCAATGCCGTAGGGAGACGCATCACACGCCAGCCTGATTGGCAGTGCTGGGTTGTAGTGAGCCAATACTTCCTTCGAAGTGATTAAGTCCTTACTCTTCTGAAAAGCACGTTTACAATCATCGCTCCATTTCCATGCTACCCCCGTTCGTAGCAGGGCATTCAGTGGATGCAGAATTGTCGACAAATTCGGCAAAAACTTATGATAGTAATTCACCAACCCGAGGAATGACCTCAGTTGCGACACATTTTCAGGTGCTGGGGCCTTAACAACCGCTTCAATTTTGTCAGGGGACTCTTCATCAATCACGTGGCCACAATACGATATCTGTTTCTTAAAAAATTCGCACTTGGGGCGGTTGGCTCGCAGCCCATGTTCCTGTAGTCTAGTGAGCACCTGTTCTAGGTTGTTAAGGTGTTCACTGTCATCTTCACCTGTTACAAGGATGTCGTCCAAGTAACACTGAGTCCCCGGAATCCCTTGCAGGACTTGTTCCATCTCTCTTTGCCATATCGCCGGAGCTGATGCTACTCCGAATACCAATCGATGATACTGGTAAAGACCTTTGTGAGTGTTTATCGTGAGATACTTCCTAGAGGACTCTTCAACCTCCATCTGCAAATATGCTTGTGCTAGGTCAATTTTTGTAAAACGCTTCCCTCCAGACAGTGAGGCGAAGATGTCTTCTATCCTTGGAAGAGGATATTGTACTGTGTGAAGGACAGGGTTCACCGTCACCTTGAAATCCCCACAGATGCGAATCTTCCTTGGCTCTCCGGACTTATTGCTTAACGTTTTCTTCATGACAGGAACGATGGGTGTCGCCCACTCGCTCCAGTCGACTTTAGACAACACGCCCGCCTTCTCCAGATTCTCCAGCTCTGCCTCGATGGCTGGACGAATTGCATATGGTACCGGTCTCGCTTTGAAAAACTTGGGAACTGCATTCTCTTCTATTTTTAACGAGGCGGTTACGCCTTTAAGCGTGCCCAGTTCTTGTTGAAATACCTCTTTGGCGTTAGCTAAGATTGTTGACAATCGTCCAGGAGTGACGTCTTCATCTTTTTTACCGTCCACCATCATTGCATGAATGGAATGCCAATCTAAGTTTATCTTCCTGATCCATTCCCATCCCAATAACGGTGGTCCACCATTCGGCAGTATGTAGAGATACAATTTCCGTATTTTCTTGCCATTGTATTCGACAGGCACCCTTATTTTTCCTCTGGGGTATACTTTTTGCCCCGTATACGTCGTCAAGACGATGGATGTCTCTCTCAAGGGTATGTGTGAAAATAGCCGTTCATAGTCTCGTCGATTCATGACGGTTAGCGCTGATCCTGTATCCAATTCCATTTTAACTTGGGACCCTGCTATCGTGAGGGTGACCTAAATGGTTCGGTGATCCTCTTTTGCGATTACATTGTGATGTTTGAGACAGCTTAATCTCCTGTTCTCGGATTCACTATCGCTCATCTGGTCTTTGGAACTACTGTCCGTCATCTTTTGTACTTTCTTGTACGGTTCCTTAGTAGCCTTTTTGTTGTCGCTGGTCTTCTTCCCAGACCTACAAACTCGTGCAATGTGTCCAATCTTCCCGCATTGTCTGCATATTTTGTCTTTGGACCAGCAGTCCTTCTGGTCATGGTTAGTTCTGCCGCAGCGATAACATTTTGCAAATCCCCGTGTCATTTCGTGGGTGCCGTATTCCTGTGGTTTTTGTTGAATTTCTGCAGCTCCCCTGGCTGCTGCTTCATACGATACTGCCACGCTGAAAGCCTTATCTAGCGTCAGCTCTTTCTCTGAGAGTAACTTCTTCTGTGTTCCTTCACTCAGGAGTCCACAGACAAATTTGTCCCGTAGGGTATCTGCCAGTCCTGCTCCGAACTGGCAGTGCTTTGATAGCTTGCGTAGTTCCGTAAGATACTCAGCATTGCTCTCATCTTTGTGCTGAGTTCTCCTGTGGAATTTAAATCTTTCTGCTATCAACAGCGGTGCAGGGTTTAAGTGCTCCTGCAGAACAGCAACAATTTCATTAAAACTCTTCGCCTTCGGTTTGGCTGGAGTAATCAGATCCCGCAATAGGCCGTACGTTCTAGCGCCCATTACGTTTAGCAATATTGATGCCTTTTTCCCCTCCGCTATTTCATTTGCCTCGAAATATACCTCGACTCTTTCCACATACGTGGTCCAGTCCTCTAATGTATTATCAAAAGCAGTGATACAGCCAGTCTTCGGCATCTTGCAATTCTAAAATGGCATCTCCCGCGCTTTGCCTTCTTCCCCGATTTAACAAAATGGCGCCTCCCGCGCTTTGTCTTCTTCCCCGCTGTTGTTAGCGCTGCTTTCCACGGTTTCCTGCACGTTAAATATTAATTCGTTTTCTTTTATTATCTTCCCGTCGTGGAGCGGACCCTCTTGGACACTTCCCTCCCTCTTCTGAGGTCCGAACGCTGCCCAGCTTTGAAACACCGGCCACGCCCTGTGTGCTCCACCCTCTCTCTCTCCTTGCTTCCCGACTCGCTGCCCGGCCCCGTTGAAAGGCCACCCGATCGAGCTTCAGCCCGCCGCAGCCCAGGAAGGATCAGAGCACTACCTGCCACCAGCCCGATTAGCTGGGAAACCACGGACCGAGGAACCCAGCCTGGCTCTGGACAGTCTCTCCTGCAAGTTTTGAACTCGATGATTGATGGTCGACGCCCGTTTCTCGAGTTTCAATGGCCTATTTCTTTTTTTTCTTCTTTCTTCTGGCTCCGACCTTCAACAACATCGTCGGAGCTGCTGCTGAGTTGCAGGTAAGTTCATTTCTAACTCGTCACCAGTGTTAAGTCCGTGAATGATTGAGACACGGATTAGCAGGAGAGAAAACAAACAGAACTTTACTGGTGAAAGGCATAAACGAAACTAACCAACAGAGGCTCTCTAGCGCCTTTTATACAGGGGTGGTCACTGCCGGTACTGCAGTCTGAGACCAGTTATTCTCTTAAAGGTACATACACAACAGCTGCACTGTGGACCCTCCCCCCCAAACCCCACCCCACCATAGCCGGCAATCGGTGTAACCAAGGAAACTGATGAAAACTTTGGCTTTTCCACAGTAATATCATTGTTAAATATCCCTCTAAAAGTTAGACCCTTTTGGATTAGGTGTAACTGCGGTTTTAAAACCATTGTTTTGCCTTATAATTGCAGGAGTTTTGTTTTGTTGCCACCAGTAGGTGGCAGTAAATGGAAATGGCCAGTAGGGTCACTCAACAGGAAGTAGTATAATGATAGCAAACAAAGAGGTCATATCAGCATGGAGCATGCTGCAAGTTATACCGCTCTAATCTTACATTGTTACGCCTTCGAAAGCATTGCCTGTGAGTTGAATGGTTTCATTACATATTCATGTTTAGATGTTAGTTATATCTCATGGATGTAACAAGGTGCATTTCTTTCTTTTGTCTTTCTCAGTTTTACTCCAACCCAATGCAACTGATTTGTATTGTTTCATTGACCTCATGCAAGTGTGGCATTATTAAACACTGGAGCTTGGACGCTACATCCTGACTCCCATGTCGTTATTGAAAGGAGTTTGGCTGGCTGTCTAACTGCGTACAGACACATACACGTAGGGAGGACAGTACAACCATATTGACTGCTAAACAAACGTTATGGCCCTGAAAAACTAATTTTAACTTTGTGGAGTGGCAAATTTCTCCATTTTAATAAAAATTCCAATTTTTAAGAAACTTAAAAAAAAATTATACTTTTGAAAAGTTTGTTCATCTTTATTTCAGGTTTACCTTTTCCCCATGTGAGAGCCCCAATCTTTGTTTTGCTCTCTATAACATTTTTAAAAAGTTAGAATAAAAGGAGCTTCTTCACTTCCTGGTTCGCGGTCTGTGAGAATTCTGCACTGTGATTGGCTGCTAAGACAGCTTGTTGATGTCAGAGCAGCTCGCGCGAGAGAATTCCCACGACACTGCACTAATCTCAGCTGAACATCAAAAAAGCCAAACTTCTCACCAGAGTTCTTTGTGGGAGCTTTCTTCGGGGCCAGCGGCCAACGCCTTTGCTTCGCCGCTGACTGCAAATTACGGGTCATTATCTTTGATTATTTTTTTAATGACATCAATATCACTTACGTTAAAAAGAGAAAAGCTTAACCGATTGCATTTTTTTTAATGTGCTCTGCTTATAGCGAATAAATGATGGTTTGATGGCTTCAAACTTCAATTTTCATAGCGTCAATAAGATAAGGAGGAATATGGCATATACTCCATGCTTTCCCCGGCCCTGACTGTTAACGCTGATTTTCACTTGCTTTATGCTGGTTTTTATATTCTGGCATATGCTGATGTCACTCTCGGAAATTTCGGTGAAAGTTGCTGGTGTAGAAATCAGCATAAATTTCAGTGTAAATCACTTCGAGGAAATTCTGGCCTTCCGCATTTCACTTAAATCTTTGATTTTGACTTTTTCTGAAATTCCTCCTTTACGTTATCTTCATCTTCTCTTCCCATTGCCGTATTAACCCTTTGCCCCATTTCTATATCTATGCTTCCTCCTACTGGCAATTCTTCCCTCAAGATTGGAGGAGAGTTAGCCAGCAGTGTGGATCTTTCCACCTTTTGATTGATGCTCCCCTGTGATGGGCTAACAGAAGGCGGGCTCGCAGAATCTGCCAGTTCTCTCTCTTACCCCGCTCCCCCAAAATAAGGACCAAAATTGGCAAAAGCAAGGCTACTAGTCATGGGAGTTTCCAGCCCTTCCCTCACTGTGTCTGCCGTGGTACAGTGGTAGCACTCTTGTCTCTGAGTCAGAAGGTTGTGGGTTCACAGTCCCACTTCAGAGACTTGAGTACATAATCCAGGCTGACACTCCCAGTGCCAGTACTGAGGGCATGCTGCACTGTCAGAGATACCATCTTTCGAATGTGACTTTCAACCGAGGCCCCAGCTGCCTTCTCAGGTGAATGTAAAAAATCCCATGGCATTACTTGAAGAAGAGCAAAGGAATTTGTCCTGGTGTCCTGGCCAATATTTATAGCTCAAACAACATCACTAAAACAGATGATCTGGTAATTTATCACATTGCTGTTTGTGGGAGCTTTTGTGTAAATTGACTGTCGCGTTTCTTATATTACAAGTGACTACGCTTCAGAAAGTACTTCATTGTGAAAGGCACTATAGAAATGCAAGTACTTTCTAGTTTTTATTTCAAGGGAAAGAGTTTCTTCTAGCAGCCTGGTCAAAAACAGGTAAGTTTCCCCCTTTACCCCAGTGAAGGGAGGTGTGATGAATGACTAGTCTCAATCGGGATTCAGACGCACCCAACTCTCGACAGGAATGCCATGCTCCAGAAGAAGAGCTCGTGGACCAAGATAGCGTTAATTTATTGCATTAGTGAACAACCTACATCTTCGACCCCTGTTTACATTCATATTCTAATTGTTTACATAGGTTTTTAATTCTATACAAGTTGCTTTTAAAGACTTAGAGAGTGAAATTGGGTGCCTTTGCGCCTCCTGTTAGTGGTGGGGTGCTAACGGGGCACAAATGGCTTTGCGACCGAAATTGACTTCCGCCCCTGCGCAGCGCCGGTCGAAAACACCGACAGGAGGCATGCATCGGGCAGCCGGCCGCTTCGGGGGCAATGATTAAAGGCGAGGTGGCCGAGGTAAGTATAAAAAAAACTTATCTTTCTTGTTCCAGTTTTTTTCACTCATTCCTGCCCGCGATCAATCAGCCAGGCACTCAAGATTGGCAGGCTAATCGCGTGGGATCATGGCTGCCTTGGTGGTCCAGGTAGGTACTTTTTCTATTGTAGAACCTGCAGCGATGGTCCTTCCCTTTAAGGGAGGGAAGAAGCCTTTGAACGCGGTAGCGCTGCACGGCCCAGTGTGCAGCGTTGCTGAAGTCTCCACCCCGCCTGCTGCTGATTGCACTCCAAGAAGGAAGTGCAACGCTTGATTTAGCACTCCACTTCCTTCCTGGAGCGCAAAACCAAATTTTTTAAAAGTTTAGAAACATTAGCGCCTGCCGTTAATTTTCTCAACTTTTAATAGTTAGTGCCCCAAACGGGGCTATAATTAATTTCTTCACCTTGAAATCACACTGTGCGTTATTAGTAAAAGAAGCATTAGCACAATCTGGTATATGGAAGATATTAAACTTTTAAAATAAATGGGTTGTCACCTTCATTAAAATAATAGAAAAATGAAGTTCATTATAATATTGCACTGCATAATTTCACCCCAAAAGTAATTTTATAAATTATATTTCACTAAAGTGCAATAGTTGCACTCCTTACTGCAAATGTCTCTGTTCCATTTTCATATTCTCACTTCTAATTGTAGCAGGAGGGCTCATATTATCTCAGTGTTTTTCTTAACCTGCAAGATATTAACATGTGGGGCTTAAATAGTGAAGGGTGGTCGTTTTATCTCCCTTCTAATAGTGAAGAGATTTTCTCAGAGAAAGATTTGGTCTTGTTTGGATCTATTTTTGAAGCTGAATACTGCATTCTGATAATGAGACCGTGTGTGTGTGTTTTTTTTTGCTGATGGCTGTGACCAGCTTTGTGACCTGATTATGTCGGGGAGTCTCAGCAGCTGAGACACTACAAAAGCAAGTGCATCCCATCAAACCCCTTTCCAGAGTAATGACTCTCAATGCTGCAGGCCTGCTACGAGCAGAGAATCCATCAGCCCTCATTAGCACCATTTAGCATCGAGAACCTCAGAGAACAAATGTACACTTATCTAATCGGAATAATGAGAAGACCGGTGTACAGACCATTACTTAATTGGATCAACATGTCCATTTGCCTGATTTTGATGTGCAGGCTAATTGTGGATTGAAAAATATCTGAACTAGCCCTGCTAAATGTTAATGTTTGACTGATAACACACTCAGCATTTAATTCCACATACAAAGCACATTTTGAGTCAGGAGCATGATCAGCTATGGAAAAGGGTTTTCACAGCAGCCATACCCTAACATTAGCACCTAATCTATGGAAAACCTTTGATAAGATCTTACAAGACTCCGCTGCACAGTGGCGATAATGGCAAGCATTTTATCTCAATGCACCTTCTGCTGCTCATAGTCTTTACGCCTCATAGTATTAGGTAATAAAACATTAAACAGCTCACTCAACTGCTGTCGCTTTTTCATAACATGAGACATAATGAGTTTAATAGCACTTTTAAACAGTTACCTACATGAAAACCACATCCTAAATGCTGGAAACATTAACCCTAAGGGCAGTGAACTTCACAGCGCGAGAGGAAAATTCTTATCATTTATGAGCATTTAAAAGACACTGAGGATAAAATAGGGAATAATGGGAAGGTTAGTTTCCTCATTGAGAAGTAATATCTGAGCCTATTATAAGCTAACACTGGTACACTGGACGACATGGGACCACAAACATTGGTCAGAGACTGCTCCTCTCCTGCAATGAACCAACTGCAAAGACTTTAGCTGCTGTTGTAATTACTGGGACTCACCCATTCCTGCCCATGAGTGAGTCAAAGGGCTCATAAGAACATAAGAAATAGGAGCAGGAGTAGGCCATACGGCCCCTCGGGCCTGCTCCGCCATTCAATAGGATCATGGCTGATCTGAATCTAGACTCCCGTCCACTTCCCTGCCCTCTCCTCGTAACCCCTAATTCCCTTATCTGCTAGGAAAATGTCTATCTCCATTTTAAATTTATTTAATGTTGCAGCTTCCACAGCTCTCTGGGGTAGCAAATTCCATAGATTTACTACCCTCTGAGTGAAGAAGTTTCTCCTCATCTCAGTTTTGAAAGGGCAGCCCCTTATTCTAAGATTATGCCCCCTAGTTCTAGTCTCACCCATCAGTGGAAACATCCTCACCGCATCCACCCGATCAAGCCCCCTCACAATCTTATATGTTTCGATAAGATCGCCTCTCATTCTTCTGAACTCCAATGAGTAGAGTCCCAACCTACTCAACCTTTCCTCATACGTCAACCCCCTCATCTCTGGAATCAACTGAGTGAACCTTCTCTGAACCGCCTCGAGAGCAAGTATATCTTTTCTTAAATATGGAAACCAAAACTGCACGCAATATTCCAGGTGTGGCCTCACCAATACCCTGTATAACTGCAGCAAGACTTCCCTGTTTTTATACTCCATCCCCCTTGCAATAAAAGCCAAGATTCCATTGGCCTTCCTGATCACCTGCTGCACCTGCATACTAACTTTTTGTGTTTCATGCACCAGAACCCCCAGATCCCTTTGTACTGTAGTACTTTGCAGTTTCTCTCCATTTAGATAATAACTTGCTCTTTGATTTTTTCTGCCAAAGTGCATAACCTCACACTTTCCAACATTATATTGCATCTGCCAAATCTTTGCCCACTCACTTAGCCTGTCTATGTCCTTTTGCAGGTTTTTTATGTCCTCCTCACTCACTGCTTTCCCTCCCATCTTTGTATCGTCGGCAAACTTGGATATGTTGCACTCAGTCCCTTCCTCCAAATCGTTAATATAGATTGTAAAGAGTTGGGGTCCCAGCACTGACCCCTGCGGAACACCACTAGTTACTGATTGCCAGCCCGAGAATGAACCATTTATCCCAACTCTTTGTTTTCTGTTAGATAGCCAATCTTCCACCCATGCCAGTATATTACCCCCAATCCTGTGATTTTTTATCTTGATCAGTAATCTTTTGTGTGGAACCTTGTCAAATGTCTTTTGGAAGTCCAAATACACTACATCCACTGGTTCCCCTTTATCCACGCTGTATTCTCAATCCTCAAAGAATTTGAGCAAATTTGTCAAACATGACATCCCCTTCGTAAAACCATGCTGACTCTGTCCTATTAAATTATGTTTATCCAAATGCTCTGTTACTGTTTCCTTAATAATGGACTCCAACATTTTGCCAACCACAGATGTTAGGCTAACTGGGCTATAGTTTCCAGCTTTTTGTCTACTTCCCTTCTTAAATAAGGGTGTTACATTAGCAGTTTTCCAATCTGCTGGGACCTTTCCTGAGTCCAGGGAGTTCTGGAAAATGATCACCAATGCATCCACAATCCCTACCGCCACTTCTCTCAAGACCCTAGGATGTAGGCCATCAGGTCCGGGGGATTTATCCGCCTTAAGTCCCATTATTTTACTGAGTACCATCTCCTTAGTGATTTTAATCGTGTTTAGCTCCTCCCCCCCCCCCCCCCCCATTGCCCCCTGTTTGTCCAGTGTTGGGATATTTTTAGTGTCCTCTACTGTAAAGACTGATACAAAATATTTGTTCAGCGTCTTTGCCATCTCCATGTTCCCCACCACTAGTTTCCCGGTCCCATCCTCTAAGGGACCAACGTTCACTTTAGCCACCCTTTTTCTTTTTATATAGCTGTAGAAACGCTTGCTATTTGTTTTTATATTTTTTGCTAGTTTACTTTCATAATCTATCTTCCCTTTCTTAATTAATCTTTTAGTTATTGTTTGCTGGCTTTTAAATGCTTCCCAATCTTCTATCCTCCCACTAGATTTGGCTAATTTATATGCCCTTGTTTTCAGTCGAATACTATCCTTTATTACTTTACTAAGCCACGGATGGCTGCCTTTTCTTTTACTCCCCTTTTTCCTCAGTGGAATATATTTATCTTGAAAGATGTGAAATATCTCCTTGAATGTAGACCACTGCTCTTGTACCGTCTTACACTTTAATCTGTTTTCCCAGTCCACTTTAGTCAATTCTACTCTCATACCTTCATAGTCTCCTTTATTTAAGCTTAGTACGATGGTTTGAGATCCAACTCTCTCACCCTCAAACTGAATTTGGAATTCAACCATCTTATGGTCACTCATTCCAAGGGGATCCTTTACTAGGACATTTTTTATTAATCCTGTCTCATTACACAGGACCAGATCTAAGATTGCCTGCCCCCTGGT
This sequence comes from Somniosus microcephalus, assembly GCF_052327205.1. Lineage (NCBI taxonomy): Eukaryota > Metazoa > Chordata > Chondrichthyes > Squaliformes > Somniosidae > Somniosus > Somniosus microcephalus. The sequence continues at coordinate 206,433,371 of NC_140993.1, read as the reverse complement.
TGGTTCAGTTACATACTGCTCAAGGAACCCATCCCTAATACACTCTATGAACTCTTCCTCAATGCTGCCATGCCCAATTTGATTAGGCCAGTCAATATGAAAGTTAAAATCCCCCATGATTATAGCTGTTCCCTTATTACAAGCCCCAACTATTTCCTGATTTATACTCCGACCAACAGAGTTGCAACTGTTAGGAGACCTATAGACTACGCCCACTAGTGACTTTTTCCCCTTATTATTCCTTATCTCCACCCAAACTGTTTCACTATCCTGATCCTTTGACCCAATATCATTTCTGACTATTGCAGCGATTCCATCCTTGATTAACATAGCAACCCCACCTCCCTTTCCTTCCTGTCTGTCCTTCCTAATTGTCAAATACCCTTGTATGTTTAGTTCCCAATCATGATTATCTTGCAGCCATGTTTCCGTAATGGCCACCAGATCATACCCATGTGTAGTTATTTGCACCGTCAACTCGTCAATTTTGTTACTAATGCTGCGTGCATTCAGATAAAGAACTTTCAAATATGTTTTCTGACAATTTATTCCTGCTTTTACCCCTTTTACTACTTTACCTTTATCATTATACATTCTGTCCCTTCCTGACATGCTCTGGTTTTTAATTCCCCCACTGCTACCTTGCTCTATTGCCTTCTCCGCTGTCATTTTTATTTTTCGCTCTCTTAAAACCGCCCCCCGACTAATTAGTTTAAAGCCCTCTCTACAGCCCTAGTTATTCGATTCGCCAGGATTCTAGTCCCAGCACTGGCCAAGTGAAGTCCGTCCCAATGGAACAGCTCTCTCCCGTCCCAGTACTGATGCCAGTGTCCCAGGAAGCAAAACCCATTTCTCCCACACCAGTCTTTGAGCCACGCATTTAACTCTCTAATTTTATTTACCCTAGCCAAATTTGCACGTGGCTCAGGTAGTAATCCAGAGATTATTACACTTGTGGTTCTGCTTTTTAATTTGGCCCCTAGCTGCTCAAACTCCCTCAGCAGAACCTCCTTCCTTGTCCTATCTATGTCGTTGGTACCAACATGGACCACGACAACTGGATCCTCCCCCTCCCACTCCAAATTTCTCTCCAGCCCAGAGGGGATGTCCTTAACCCTGGCACCGGGTAGGCAACACAGCCTTCGGGGCTCTCGCTCTCGGCTGCAAAGAACCCTATCTATCCTCCTAACGATACTATCCCCTACCACTACAACATTTCTTTTAACTCCCCCACTTGAATGGACCCCGCTCCATGGAGGAGGAGGCGGGTTTGGAGGCAGGAGTGGTGGGAAAATTGCAGAATCGGGGGGCAGGAACCATCCCGCCTCAACCCGCCTCCGTGCCAATGTCCCAGGAGGCGGGTACCCGACCTGTGCTGGGAGCCGTCTCCCCGAGGCGGGAAGGGGATTATGCCAATTAACTGCCTGTTAACAGGTAGTTAACAGGCAGTTTTTTGCCTAATCCCTATTTTTAGTCCTGAAGTGTGGGCTATCCGATGGCTCCGAACCACACCAAGTTAGCGAGGCGGACCGTCGGTCTGCAGGGGTTGGCGGGGTCGAGATGTCCGTTGTGCAGGTGAGTGATGGGTGCATGTGTGCAGAGGTAAGTGTGTGAGGTAAGTGTAAAGTGTTTTAATAAGTTTTACTTACCTTTACTTTCTTCTGCAGGCTTCCTTCCTTCAGTTCTCGGGAGTCCCTCAGCTCACCGGCACAGAAAGCAGAATGGCCGCTGAACTGTCAAAAGCTGCAGCCTCTGCTTTCTGGTCTGGAGAGCTCTCTAACTGAGTCTGAGTAGAAGGACTCAAGTTAGAAGACAGATTGTCAGTGGTTGGCAGCTTCACAGAGCTCTCAAACGCTGATTTTTCATCTGTCAAAAGCTCTTGACAGATGAAATGTCAAATCGCTGACATTGTAGGAATCGTCAGATCCCTAGCTGAAATACTGAGGTCGAGTCAGTCTGATAATTAAACGAAGTTTAATGTAAACTAAAGAACAAACAATGGAATGCAGGAGAAACAATCAACAGGTCTTTTCTTAAGGCTGGCTTCACGAGGTCTAACCTGGGAACCTCCCAGCCTGACGTCATGACGTCATCACGTTTCCCGCCGTTCGGGACGTCACGTGACCAACGTGATGACGTCATCGTGCTGGTTCTGGAACTTACCGAGAACGGGTTATTTACAAACAGTAAACAAACATAGGTGCTGTAGCACTCTGTTAAAGGTAGTTATATAGTCATACAGGAGTCCCTTGGTGGCTTTGCCACATGCGACCCCCAGAAGTGTCTTTAACCACAAAAGTCAATCGCAGAGGAGGTCGGACAAGCCTGTTCGAACGACTCCGATATTCCCGGAGAGGAATGGGCTGGGCAGACGATGAGCTGGCCTGCAGAACAGTCCGGTCAGGTGTGGTGGCAGCGGGCGGCCGCCCACGACGCGGTGGCTGCGCTGCCTCGACCGGTCACTCGAGGTCCAGGTGTGCGGCCTTGAGGCGGTCCACGGAAATGTGGTCAGGCTTGCCCCCGACATCCACTAAAAAACTCTTGGCACCCGCCTGCAGTACCTGGAAAGGGCCTGTATATAGAGGTGTGAGAGGACTACGGTGGGCGTCATGCCTGACAAAAACGAATTTAGCCTGCATAAGCTCCGGCGGAACGTATGACGCGGGCAAACCGTGATGTGACGTCGGAATTGGCCTAAAAGATTGAGCTGCATCCTGGTGGGCCTCCAGTTGTTCAGCTGATGGACACGGTCACGTTGGTGATGGAAGAAACTCGCCTGGCACCCGGAGTGGCTGTCCATAAACCAGCTCGGCGGCCGATGCCTGCAGGTCCTCTTTGGGCGCTGTGCGTAACCCAAGCATCACCCAAGGCAGCCTGTCTATCCATGCGGCCCCCTGGAGGCTGGCCCGCAGCGATGCCTTCAAGGACCGATGAAAGCGCTCACATAGTCCATTTGCCTGCGGATGGTAAGCCGTGGTTCGATGGAGCTTGGTGCCCAAACCCAAGGCTACGGCATTCCACAGTGCAGATGAGAATTGCGGCCCGCGGTCCGACAAAATATCAGACGGAACGCCGAAACGTGCAACCCAGGAGGAAAGAAAAGCCCGGGCGACATCCGCGGAGGTGGTGGACGTCAAAGGAATGGCCTCCGGCCACCTGGTGGTACGGTCGACAATAGTCAAGAGATGTGTGAAACCCTGTGACGGCGGTAGTGGGCCAACGAGGTCGACATGGATGTGATCGAAACGCCACTCCGGTACTTCGAAAACGGCTACGGGAGCTTTGACGTGCCGCTGCACCTTAGCCCGCTGGCACACGACGCAGGTGTTGGCCCAGTCGCGGACATCCTTGCGCATCCCTCTCCAGACGAACTTGGACGCCAGTAGTTTTTGTGAAGCCCTCACGCCAGGGTGCGCAAGTCCGTGGATGGCATCGAAAACGTTCCTACGCCAGGATAGCGGAACGATCGGGCAGGGGTCCCCCAAGGAGACGTCGCAGAGCAAGGAGGTGCCGGCCGAGTGGAAAAGCACATCCGCTGGCTGAAGGCAGGAGGAGTCGGTACGGAAAGCTTGCGTTTCCGGATCAGCCGCTTGGTCAGCAGCCATGAGTGAATAATCGAGTCCCAGCTGGACGGCCTGGACCGTTGCACGCAAGAGGCAATCGGCGACCACGTTGTCCTTGCTGGCCACGTGCCGGATGTCGGTGGTGAACTCAGAAATAAAGGTGAGCTGTCGTTGCTGTCGAGCCGACCACGGCTCAGCCGTCTTGGCCATGGCAAATGTCAGGGGCTTGTGATCCACAAACGCGGTGAATTGGCATCCCTCCAACAGAAAACGAAAATGGCGGATGGCCAGAAACAACGCCAACAACTCCCTGTCGAATGTGCTGTAGCTGCGTTCGTTACGACGCAATTGGCGACTAAAAAACGCCAGCGGTTGCCACGTCCCGTCGACCCATTGTTCCTGCACGGCGCCTACGGCGTAGTCCGAAGCGTCAGTCGTAAGCGCGATAGTGGCGTCAGGCAGCGGGTGCGCCAACATCGTTGCGTTTGCGAGAGCATCTTTCGTGTCCACAAAAGCGCAATCCATCTCTGGTATCCAGACCACAGGTTCCTTCCCCGGTTTCCCTCTGAGTGCCTCGTAGAGTGGCCGCATAAGCTGCGCGGCCCAGGGAACAAACCGATGGTAAAAATTTACCATACCGAGGAACTCCTGGAGCGCTTTAACGGATTGCGGGCGCGGAAAAGCAGCAATCGCCTCCACCTTCGACCGAAATGGCACTGCTCCTTCCGCAGTGATGCGGTGGCCCAAAAAGTCGATCTGTCGCAGCCCGAATTGGCATTTGGCCGGGTTAATTATGAGGCCATGCTGATGGAGGCGGCGAAAAAGGAGGCGCAGGTGGCTGAGATGTTCCTCTTTCGAAGTACTGGCGACCAGGATGTCATCGAGATACACAAACAGGAACTTAAGATCCCGCAGCACTGAATCCATAAGGCGCTGGAACGCCTGCGCCGCATTCTTGAGCCCGAACGGCATTCGGAGGAATTCAAAAAGTCCGAACGGGATAATGACCGCCGTCTTCTGGATGTCCTGGGGGTGGACGGGCACTTGATGGTAACCCCCGGACGGGGTAATGGCCGCCATCTTCTGGATGTCCTGGGGGTGGACGGGCACTTGATGGTAACCCCCGGACGGGGTAATGGCCGCCGTCTTCTGGATGTCCTGGGGGTGGGCGGGCACTTGATGGTAACCGCCGGACGAGGTCGATTTTGGAAAAAAACGAATTGCCCGCCAAATGTGCGGAGAAATCTTGGATGTACGGTATTGGGTACCGGTCGGGTGTCGTGACCTCATTGAGGCGCCGATAATCGCTGCAGGGCCGCCAACCACCGCCGGGCTTAGGGACGATATGAAGTGGCGAAGACCAGGGACTATCCGACTGGCAAACAATCCCCAGCCGCTCCATGGTGGTGAACTCCGCCTTCGCGGCCTCGAGTTTACTGGGTTCCAGCCGCCGAGCCCGGGCATAGACCGGAGGGCCGGGCATCGCGATGTGGTGCTCCACACCATGTTTAGCGGTCGTTGCCGAGAAGGTGGGCCGAGTTAGATCCAAAAATTCCCCGAGAAGGTGGGCGAAGTCGTCGGGCGCCGGCACGGTGCAGGAAACCGTGTGAGTCGCGCCTAAACCCCGAAAGCACGGGATGGAGGCAAACATGGCGGCGTGAATCAGCGATTTCGTAAATCAACCAATCGGCCATTGGCACAGAAGAAGTCAGCGTCGAGGATTGCCTGTGCGATTTGGGCGGTGATAATCTCCCATAGGAAACGTTGCCCGCCGAAACACACCTGGATCCGCCGCTTCCCGAACATACGAATAGCACTGCCGTTGCCGGCCTGGAGTGGAGAACCGCGCCTCCCGGCCCTGACGTCGAGGAGCGAAGCGGGGAGGATGCTGCACTGGGCACCCGTGTCACACAAAAACCGTCGGCCCGAAATGGAGTCGGTGATATAAAGTAACTTCCCGGAATCTCCAACCGCCATTGTAGATGCAAAACCGACCTCAGGGTCGTTCTTCCGTTCACGCAGTCGGTACTGTTGCTTTCTCGTTGCATTAGGCACGAAACTACAGGGAGGACGGCAGCATCTGGCTTTTGGGCCGAAACAGGCGTGATAGTAACAGAGACTGGATGGTGGAGGCGCCAAGGCGGGGTTCTTCGGGGCGGGATGCTTCGAGGTGGCGCAGTGCTGCTGCATCACCGCATAAATAGTGTCGGCTTCGGCCGCGAGCGCTACACCATCCGTAGCCTTCGACCTGGCGAGGGCTGCTTGCACCTGGTTGGGGAGCTGGCTCAGGAACAGTTCCCGGAACAGAAAACACTGCGGCTCAGAACCAAGGAGCGTGAGCATCTGGCTCATCAACTCAGACGGCTTGGCGTCGCCTAACCCGGGCAGTGTGAGTAAGCGTCGCGCGCGCTCCGCTTTCGTGAGGCCGAAAACCTGCGTTAGTCGTGCCTTAAGCGTATCATACTTGTTATCCATGGCCGGGTTTTCCAGCAGGCTGATGATCCTCGAAGCCGTCGAGCTGTCCAGTGCGGAAACCACGTAAAGATAACGGGTCTGATCCAGCACGATGTTCCGAAGTTGGACGAACCAGGAGGCCACCTGTTGTTCCCAAAATTGAGGGAGCTTCAAGGTCACTGCATTAACATCCATCGTGCTGCGTCGCGCTTCCTCCATGAATATCGTCCGCGAAGCTTTGGGGTCACCACTGTAAGAATCGTCAGATCCCGAGCTGAAATACTGAGGTCAAGTCAGTCCAATAATTAAACGAAGTTTAATGTAAACTAAAGAACAAACAATGGAATGCAGGAGAAACAATCAACAGGTCTTTTCTTAAGGCTGGCTTCACGAGGTCTAACCTGGGAACCTCCCAGCCTGACGTCATGACATCATCACGTTTCCCACCGTTCGGGACGTCATGTGACCAACGTGATGACGTCATCGCGCTGGTTCTGGAACTTACCGAGAACGGGTTATTTACAAACAGTAAACAAACATAGGTGCTGTAGCACTCTGTTAAAGGCAGTTATATTGTCATATACAGGAGTCCCTTGGTGGCTTTGCCACAACATCACCATTAACCAGGTGTCCCTTAATTGGCCTGCTGAGCCCGCTGGGCAGGCTTAACAAGGTCAATCAAGGTAAAATAGCGTGGGTTGGCCACAAGTCGATGGAGGTGGGACTACAACCCTAAAAGTGGGAGTCCCGCCTCCAAAAGCTCCCCATTGACAAAATCGAGCCCACATACGGAGAACAGAACAGGTCAACACTCCACTGAATACAGTTGTAAATAGACCACAGGGAGTACAGACAGCGGTGTAATATTTAAACATGGTGTTGGCTCCCTTCGTCTTTCTAATATATGCCTCAGCTAATGTGAAGGGCACTCTTAGTTTTCACTAATAGAGCTTTCCTTCTGTGCGAACAAGTTCTTGATCTGAAAAGGATCTAGGAGATTTACTGGGATTTCAACCATTTAGAAGACAAATATTAAATGAAAAGAAAATGATTTAACTGTCAGTCTGTATCCTTCTCGATAAATATCCGTTAATTTTACAATAGACAAATTTTCATGAGAATCATGAGGGTTAAGTTTTTTTTAACCTATACAATATTCTACTTTCCTTTTTCCAGTTAAAACTGATATTGAAAGGCCTTGTGTCATATTGGGCACGATTAAAGAAAGAATTTGCATTTATATAATGCCAAAGACAAGCTGACACTTATGGCTTCTGAGTACAGGGTTATTCTGTAATCAGAGTCCCGGGGTGTTGATATTGTTGATGATAACACATATTTCCACCCCGTGATATCGGTAAACATGGGCCAGCACCAGGTTCCTAATTACTCCATCTCTTTAGTAGGCTGGCTGATTACCATGCAGTGCCCCAGAACATGAACTTCCCTCACCTCAGGCCATGCCATATAATAAGTATTGAAAAAATTTAAAGAAATACATTTTAAATTCTGACATACCATGCAGGTGTAATTATGGCTCAGCGTTTGCCTGATAATATAGGAACAGGAGTAGGCCATTCAGCCCCTCGAGCCTGATCCGCCAGTTAATTAGATCATGGCTGATCTGTACCTCAACTCCATTTAGCCACCTTTGATCCATACCCCTTGATACCCTTACCAAACAAAAATCTATCAATCTCAGTTTTTAACATTTCAATTGTCATAGATAGTTCCAGATTTCCACTACCCTTTGTGTGAAAAAGTGCTTCCTGATTTCACTCCTGAATGGCCTGGCTCTAATTTCAAGATTGTGCCTCTTTCTCCTGAATTCCTCCACCAGAGGAAATAGTTTCTCTGTATCTACTCTGTGGAATCTCTTTATCATTTTAAGCCCCTCAATTAGATCACCTTCTAAACTTAAGGGAGTGCCCAAAAACTGGCAGCACAAACCCCATTTATAAAAGGACTCAAAAATAATCTTCTGGGTCGCTACTTAATCTCTATATTTCTTGCGACTGGATTTTGAGGGATAATTTCCTGACTCCGCGCTGCTGCCTGGGAGCCTCGCCCGCCTGCAGCGCCGATCAGTTGTATCCGTCCATACGGCCGAATGTTTGAAAAACTGCATGCAATGTGCGCACGAGTATCAAATATGGGCGGCTGTCATTGGCGAAGCTCCCAGCCAAGAGCTTTGGAGTCTGGAAATTACTCCTTCCATTATCTTGACTGCCAATGAATAATAAAATTGAAGAAACAACAACAGAAAATGCTGGAGACACTCAGCAGGCCAGGCAGCATCCGTGGAGAGAGAAACAGAGTTAACGTTTCAGGTCTGTGACCCTTCGTCAGAACTGGAAAAAGTTAGAGATATAACAGGTTTTAAGCAGCTGCAGAGGCAGGGAAGGGGGGGGGAGGGGAGGAAGGAACTAAAGGGACGGCCTGTGCTAGAGTGGAAGGCAGGGGAGATTAAATGTTGTAAATGGGGATGGCAGAATAATCAACAGCTGCCACCTGAAAAAAGGGAGCAGGGGTTATAGTCTGAAATTGTTGAACTCAATGTTGAGTTCAGAAGGCTGTAAAAATGAAGGCCCTGGAAACTACAATTCTCCCCCATCCAGATCTGAATATTCTCTGGCTGCAGAACCTGCTTTGTCCTGGAGACTGATCTTCAGTCATTATAAATACTGAGTGATGCGCTATCAATTACTCATAAAAGACTGAGAGTTAAGAGAGTAACTAAAGGCTTTTATTAGCAAAGAACAGAGCATGCCTCTCGTGGTTGACTGGGTTCCAAGAAGGCAGGGGGCTGCAGGTCAATCACCTTTATACCTGGGCCTGTGTGGGTGGAGCCAGCCGAGACATGTTGAGGCATGCATAGGTACAACAGTGTGTAACAACAACAACAACAACAACAACAGTGGTTTACCACATTCACCCCTTGTTTAAAATTGAGTCCGGCAGGGTGAAGTGTACTGAAGGTTCGTGTAAGTAAGTCTATCAGGTGGCCTTGTATGCCGTCCTGATCGTCATGGTGGCGGCGGTGATGGTGCAGCATCCAACATTGAGTCTGGCGTCTCATTGAGTGGTTGGGTGGTCAATGACGGGTCCTGGGGCTGCGGCATGCCGTCTAGCGGGGTTGGGTTGTGGGTAGTGGTGGATGGCAATGGTAGTGTTTCAGGGGCACCCAAAGGTGCGAGATCTCGTGTGGGGGATGTGTCCTCCCGCCCGTCCGGGTACGCTACGTAAGCGTACTGGGGGTAGGCGTGGGTAGTGGTGGATGGCGAGGGGGGTGTTTCGGGAGCACCCGAAGGTGCGAGGTCTCGTATGGAGACTGTGTCCTCCCGCCCGTCCGGGTACACCACGTAAGCATACTGAGGGTTGGCATGGAGGAGGCTCACCCTCTCGACCAGGGGGTCCGTCTTATGGGACCTCACGTGCTTCCGCAGTAGGACGGGTCCTGGAGAAGTCAGCCATGTCGGTAACGAGATCCCCGATGTGGACTTCCTGGGGAAGGAGAACATTCTCTCGTGAGGGGTAGCATTGGTGGCTGTATAGAGCAGTGACCGAATGGAATGGAGCGCCGCAGGGAGGACTTCCTGCCAGCGAGAGGTCGGAAGGCCCTTAGATTTCAAGTTTAAAAGGACTGCCTTCCAGACCGTCGCATTCTCCCTTTCCACCTGGCCATTCCCCCGGGGGTTGTAGCTGGTGGTCCTGCTTGTAGCGATACCTCTCGAGAGCAGGTACTGCCGGAGTTCGTCGCTCATAAAGGATGAGCCCCTGTCGCTATGAATATAGCTAGGGAAACCGAACAAGGCGAAGAGGTCATTCAGACATTTAATGACCGTGGTACTGGTCATGTCTGAGCAAGGGATGGCAAACGGGAAACAGGAGTACTCATCAATTATGTTGAGGAAGTACACATTGCGGTCGGAGGAGGGGAGGGGCCCTTTAAAATCGACGCTCAGCCGTTCAAAGGGGCGCGTGGCTTTGATCAGGCTTGCTCTGTCTGGCCTATAAAAATGCGGTTTGCACTCGGCACAGATTTGGCAGTTCCTGGTCATGGTCCTGACCTCCTCGATGGAGTAGGGCAGGTTACGGGATTTGATGAAGTGAAAAAACCTGGTGACCCCCGGGTGGCAGAGGTCATTGTGGAGGGTCTTCAGTCTATCGACCTGCGCGTTGGCGCATGTACCACGTGATAGGGCATCTGGGGGCTCATTGAGTTTCCCGGGCCAGTACAAGATATCGTAATTGTAGGTGGAGAGTTCGATTCTCCACCTCAAGATCTTGTCGTTCTTGATTTTGCCCCTCTGCTTATTATTAAACATAAAAGCTACTGAACGCTGGTCAGTGAGCAGGGTAAATTGTTTTCCGGCCAGGTAATGCCTCCAATGTCGCACAGCTTCCACAATGGCCTGGGCCTCCTTTTCGACAGAGGAGTGTCGAATCTCGGGGCCCTGGAGGGTCCTTGAGAAAAAGGCCACGGGTCTCCCCGCCTGGTTAAGGGTTGCAGCTAGGGCAAAGTCAGATGCGTCGCTCTCCACTTGGAAAGGGATGGACTCATCCACTGCGTGCATTGTGGCCTTCGCAATATCTCCTTTTATGAGAGTGAAGGCTGCACAGGCCTCTGCTGTCAGGGGGAAGGAGGTGGACTTGATGAGGGGTCTGGCTTTGTCCGCATAGTTGGGCACCCACTGAGCATAGTACGAGAAAAACCCTAGGCACCTCTTCAGTGCTTTTTGGCAGTGGGGGAGGGGAAGCTCCATAAGGGGGCGCATCCTGTCGGGGTCGGGGCCGATGACTCCGTTCTCCACTACACAGCCAAGAATGGCAAGGCGCTTGGTACAAAACATACATTTGTCCTTGTTGTATGTTAGGTTCAGCCGCTGGGCCGTACGGAGGAATTTCTCTAGATTAACATCATGGTCCTGCTGGTCGCGGCCGCAGATGGTGACGTTGTCTAGATAGGGGAAAGTGGCCTGGGGCGCGTTCTGGTCGACCATCCGGTCCATCTCCCGTTGGAAGACTGAAACCCCGTTGGTGATGCCGAAGGGAACTCTGAGGAAGTGGTAGAGACGACCGTCAGCTTCAAAAGCTGTGTACTGGCGGTCCTCAGCCCTGATGGGGAGCTGGTGGTATGCCGACTTCAGATCAATCGTCGAGAACACCCGGTATTGTGCTATCTGATTGACCATGTCAGATATGCGGGGGAGTGGGTATGCATCTAGCTGGGTGTAGCGATTGATCGTCTGGCTGTAGTCAATAACTAGGCGCTGTTTTTCGCCAGTCTTCACTACCACCACTTGTGCTCGCCATGGGCTGGTGCTACTTTCAATAATCCCTTCCTTCAGGAGTCTTGCTACCTCGGATTTAATGAAGCTCCTATCCCCGGCACTGTAACGCCTGCTTTTGGTAGCGATGGGCTTACAGTCGCGGGTGAGGTTAGCAAACAAGGAGGGGGGGGGACTTTAAGGGTGGAGAGGCTGCAAATGGTGCGCGGCGGGCGATTTAAAAGCTGCTGGCTGCAGACTGTGAGTGGGGGGAGGGGTCCATCGTACGCTAATGTGACACTCTTAAGGTTGCACTGAGAATCCAACCCCAGTAGAACGGCAGCGCAAAGATGGGGCAGGACCAGGAGTTTAAAATTTTTGTATCCTGTGCCCCTTACTGAAAGGGTCACTACACAGTAGCCACCGACGTCCGCTGACTGGGCTTTGGAAGCCAAAGAGATCCGATGTCGCGTCGGCAGGACCGGGAGAGAGTAACTGCGCACCGTGTCGGGGTGGATAAAGCTTTCCGTGCTCCCGCTGTCAAAAAGGCAGGTAGTGGCGCGGCCGTTTACCTTAATGTCCATCATGGACCTGGACAGTTGATGAGGGAGAGATTGGTCCAGCGTCACGGAGGCCAGCGTATGGTCGAGCGAGTCGATGTGGTCGTCAGATGAGGCGGTGGTTGAGTCCGGGTCCCCCGTGGTTGAAGTTGGAGACGTCCGAGATGGCGGACAAAATGGCGGCGCCCATGGTCCCGATCCCCACGCGGCTGGGGGAGCCCAAGATGGCGGACAAGATGGCTGCCCCCACGGTTCGCACGCGGCGCTGCTGGCGTTAGCAGTTTTACCTTTGCAGGCGCTGACATAGTGTCCTTTCTTCCCGCAGCCGGAGCAGGTAGCGTTTCTCGCCGGGCAGCGTGCTCTGGGGTGTTTTGCCTGGCCACAAAAATAACATTTCTGTGCCTTGGACATCGCAGCAGCAGTTGAAGGTGGCGGTCCCATGACCCAAGGTTGTGGCGTCCATGTTGCGGAGCGGTTAGGGGAGAAGGCGTCCATATTCCTGTGGGCCGCGTCGAGCGAGAGCGCGAGGGACACTGCCTTTCTCAGGTCCATTTCTCCCTTTTCCAACAGTCTCTGCCGGGAGTAGTCGGACCTTAGACCCGCAACGAAAGCATCTCGGATCAGTCCCTCCGTGTGTGCTGCGGCTGATGCTTCTTTGCAATCGCAGTCTCGGCCGAGTATCCGTAGTGCCCGTAGGAAGGCCTCCACCGATTCCCCGGGCTGCTGTCTGCGGGATCTTAAGAGGTGCCGGGCATAGACCGTATTTACCGGGCGTGCGTATTGCCCTTTTAGCAGACCGATAGTAGGTCGTCGCGTCCTGGATTATTGTATAAACTTGGTGGCTCACCTTTGAGGCCAGGATTTCCAACTTGTTTTCGTCCAGGGTCACAGTTGAGGCTTGCAGGTAGGCCTCGAAGCAACGCAGCCAATGCACGAATTTGGTAGCCGAACCCGCTTCTTGGGGGTCTAGGTCCAGTCATGTTGGTCTGAGGGCTCGCAGCAGCTCCTGTTGCTCAGCGTTTGGTGCAGCAGCCTGCTGTTCAGCGTTTGGTGCAGCAGCCTGCTGTTCAGCGTTTGGTGCAGCAGCCTGCTGTTCAGCAAATGTCGACATTTTGTTTTTGCTAATAAAATTGATGCGCTATCAATTACTCATAAAAGACTGAGAGTTAAGAGAGTAACTAAAGGCTTTTATTAGCAAAGAACAGAGCATGCCTCTCGTGGTTGACTGGGTTCCAAGAAGGCAGGGGACTGCAGGTCAATCACCTTTATACCTGGGCCTGTGTGGGTGGAGCCAGCCGAGACATGTTGAGGCATGCATAGGTACAACAGTGTGTAACAACAACAACAACAACAGTGGTTTACCACACTGAGTAAATTCATGGAAATACTATCAAGAAGATTTTAGGCTGGGAATTTCCTCAGACCTGTACCCACCAGAGGAAGCCACATACAAACGGGCTTCCTACTCCACTTCCACTGAAGTTAGGCAGCAGAAGCGCTGAGGAAATTCCCGCTGTTTATTTTCTTCCAATCCACTTTGCCGCCATTGCCACCACTCACATCTTCAAGGAGTAAATTTAAAATATAACCAAGACCTGTTTCTCATCAGCCTCTCGTTCTCAGTTTTCACCCATAATCTGTCCCCCCACCCCTCTTAATGGTCCAGTGAAATTATCTTTTTAATATACTGGCACCTTAGCCATACACAGCCACACATAAGCTCCTCCACTCCACAATGGCAGGGAGAGACACGTTGCCCTTGGCAGCTGTAATCTGCTCAGACTATGAACTCTGTCTGCCCAACTGTTTTCAGACATGCATTTGGTGGATTTAATTAAGTTGTTTCCGGAACATGCACAAGTATTTTTTTTACAAACTGATGAATTGCAGAAAATATTTAGTTTATATATGGTATGTGATATGAAATTATGACGACATATTCATCAGATAAATATTATAATTCCTTAACATTAAAGAGTATAGAATAATAAACAATCAAGAGATGCAAGTTTGGAGAATTAGCTTGAACAAGATTAAAATTGATGTAGTGATTTGAATTGACTTATTACTGTAAACATTTCTTACAACTCAATTGCAGAGGAGTCTTAATTAAGAGCACAGACAATCAAAGAAAACCTGATTTTGCTTGTACAAAGTTTGATTTGGAGGCTCTTGCTGTCGGCTCTAGATATAGTAAATATAAACATATATCCTGTAGCACTGCTCATGGTGAGCTTATGCTGTTTTATAATAGGTGTTAGCAACAAAAGGTGATGAGGCAAGTGTTACATGGAGTTAAGTCTGACACTTACAGGAAGCCATGATGTGGAGATACCGGAGTTGGACTGGGGTGGACAAATGTAAGAAGTCACACAACACCAGGTTATAGTCCAACAGCTTTATTTGAAATCACAAGCTTTCGGAGCGCTGCTCCTTCGTCACTTCACCTGACGAAGGAGCAGCGCTCCGAAAGCTTGTGATTTCAAATAAAGCTGTTGGACTATAACCTGGTGTTGTGTGACTTCTTACATTTACTTACAGGAAGTGCATGCTTTTCACATGACTAATATATTACTAGTGCATCTCCCATAATAAATTTGAAATTAGTGGGCAATGAAAAATGTTTGAAGACTGTAGGCAACTGGGAGGTGTACAGAATATGCACCACAGCATCACTTAATGTGACACCTAAGATGTCAGCTATGGCTCAGTGGTAGCATGCTCTCCTCTGAGTCAGAGGGTTGTGGGTTCACAGCCCCACTCCAGAGACTTGAGCACAAAATGTAGGCCAGCACTTCAGTGCAGTACTGAGGGAGCGCTGCACTGTCAGAGATGCACTGAAAGATGCAGATGATATCTTTCAGATGAGATATTAAACGGAGGCCCGTCTGCCCTTTCAGGTGGACGTAAAAGATCCATTAAAAAAACAGATTATCTGCTCATTATCTCATTGCTGTCTGTGGGGCCTTGCTGTGTGCAAATTGGCTGCTGCGTTTCCTAAAATACAACAGTGACTACATTTGAAAAGTACTTCATTGGCTGTAAAGTGCTTTGGGACATTCCGATGTTATGAAAGGCACTATAGAAATGCAAGTTCTTTCTTTCTTTCTAATATTTGGAGGTCTATGCTGCCAAGGTAATTAATGATAGGTAAATGGAAACATATTGGGGGAGAAATTCGGTATCGCCCCATATGAGGCGCCATTACTTGCAGTGCACAAAGTTTAGCGCCTGGCGCTAATTATCGCCTCTGACAGCAAACTTGGCTTTTATCGCCCCTGGAGGTGATTGGAGCGCTAAATCAGGCGCTACACGCCTCTCTTAAGGCGCTAAGGCCGAGGAGCGAGGCGTTACCTCAGAGGGCGGGCACAGCGCAAGTGCTGTCAGTTAGCGATTGAACACAGACACACTGGCGCCGGTCAGTTCTTAAAGGGGAGGGTCGATCTTGCTCTACAGCCACACCCTGCTCAGTGGAGCCTTGAATCTCGGCCTGGGCAGAGCTGTGGCTAAATCTAGCAGCCAGGCACTATGGAGAGGGCCAGGGAGCGAGCACAGCGCTTCTGCGACTGGGTTTTGGAGGCTCTGGTTCGCGGGGTGGAGCGCAGAAGATCCATTCTGTACCCAGAGAGTGGCAGGAGGCCTTTGCCACGCGAGTACAGAAGAGTGTGGAGGGAGGTGGCTCAGAGAGTGTCCTCAAGCAGCATGGTGCCTAGGACCCATCTGCAGTGTAGGAAAAAGTTCAACGACCTCACTCGGGTCGTCAGGGTGAGTGCCTTTTTTTCAAAACCTCTTCATCCCTCCATCTCAACCTCACTTTATGGCCAGAGGGTCTTGAAAGCCCCAATGCCCAACACTCATCCAACACCTATGGCCCTTTCATCAAACACACACGCACATTCCACACTTTGCATAGAGTAAGGGCTATTCAACCATGGGAGGCATTTCAGGCAAGATCATGGCTGCATACAGTAAGGGCTATTCAACCATGGGAGGCATTTCAGGCAAGATCATGGCTGCATATTTACTCAGACGCCGTCCTTTTTCTTGCAGGCTAAGCTGTCTCATAATAGGAGACAGCAGCAACGGACCGGTGGAGGGCGGCCTCAGCTGCAACCCCTCAGCGATCTTGAGAAGCACGTCCACAGGATTGTGGCAAGCCGGGTGATTGGTCCCGTCGCCACTGGAGACACCGACCCCGTTCTAGACAGCAATGGTAAGGTCATCACCTTTTTGTCCTCTTTCCTTCCACTTGTTCCTCACAACAGCAGCCTTTGACACTTTCAATCCAAATCTCTAAATCGCTGCACTCATGCCTCCCTTGCTGCCACCCTGTCCTCACACTAAAGCCACTCTTGTACCTCCCTGCTTTCAGATGGTGATTCACCAGGTGAGGAGATGGGCCCTCAAGCTGCCAGTGAGAGTGAAGCTGAAGACAAGGAGGAAGAGGAAGCCGGACCATCAGCGCCACCCTCTACCGAGGCAGCCCATGCCCACACGCCTTCCCTGGAGGGGAGCAGGGGGGAATGGTCTGATGAGGGTGAAGCTCCAGGACCCAGCGGGCTGCAGCAACGCGATGGGGGTAGGGAAGCTCGGGGGCCTTCTCCCTGGAGGGAGAGTATGGCTTTGAGCCCTGCTGCACTGGACGCAGAGGAGGAGCGGGTCCTCGCTGAAATGAGCGCCCAGGCGGAGCAAAGGCACACTGAGCTCATGGCTGAGGTGGCAAGGTTGCCAAAATCCATTGAATCACTGGCAAGGAGTGTGGAGCACTTCACTGTAGCACAGGCGGCTGCCACGCAAATGCTAAGTGCTGCAATGCAGTCAGTGGCTGGTCTCATGCAGACGGAGATTGAGGCCACGCGAGCACTGACTGCTGCCACCCTCGCTGGATCGGGCAGATTTCCCCAGGGCTCTCACCCCGCCGCAGCAGGCCTGCAATCTGTGCTCCATCAGATTGCTCCGGATGTTGAAGTGCTGCCCTGTGGGAGTACCAGTGTGTCGGTCGAGCAGGGAGTTGCTGTACTCTCTCAAGATGACAGCATTCCTGCTGCCACCACTGGCACTTCTCCACTGCAGTTGCCACCACCTGTAGGACAGACTGCTGCCGCCCATGCAGAGTTGGTGCAGTCAGCAGCCGGGCCCTCCAGGTCCAGAGCTGGTCCAGGCCGTTCCTCAAGGGCATCTGCAGTCTCAGTTTCTGACACTCAGCAGCCTTCCCCCAGCCTTGCTCCAGCCACTGGGGTCCCATTACGGAGGAGCTGCAGGGTGGGAAGGGGGGAATTTTGCAAGGGAAGCAGATCACCCTCAAAGGGCAAAAAATAGGAGGTGTGGCAAAATGTTTTTCATTGTTTTATTGAAGGCCGAGGTGCGTGGTCAAATTTTTGATAGTGTTTTGGACATTGTCTCCAGGTTGTGAGAGCCAGTTATGTGAATGACTGCTTTTTTTTGTGTTTCTTTCTATTACTTTGTCATACGATGTGAGAAGTCACACAACACCAGGTTATAGTCCAACAGCTTTATTTGAAATCACAAGCTTTCGGAGCGCTGCTCCTTCATCAGGTGAAGTGAAGAGATGCATATAGGCACAACATATATAGTCAGAGAACACTGCCAGATGATTACAGGTAATCTTTCTAACTGCCCTTTATCACACCTCGGCAGAGAGATAATCACAGCAATCAAAGGTGTGAATGGTGTCCAAACAGGTCAGTCAGTCGATCGACAGTTCCGACGGGCCACAGCGAAAAATTGCATAGACCTCCTCAGAAGACAAACACGGGACACAACCAACAGAGTACCCTTCGTCGTCCAGTACTTCCCCGGAGCGGAGAAACTACGCCATGTTCTTCGCAGCCTTCAACATGTCATCGATGACGACGAACACCTCGCTAAGGCCATCCCCACGCCTCCACTACTCGCCTTCAAACAGCCGCCTAACCTCAAACAGACCATCGTTCGCAGCAAATTACCCAGCTTTCAAGAGAACAGTGACCACGACACCACACAACCCTGCCACGGCAACCTCTGCAAGACATGCCAGATCATCAACACAGATACCATCATCACACGTGAGGACACTACCCACCTGGTACATGGTACATACTCATGTGACTCGGCCAACGTTGTCTACCTCATACGTTGCAGGAAAGGATGCCCCAGAGCATGGTACATCGGCGAGACCATGCAGGCGCTGCGACAACGGATAAACGGACACCGCACAACAATCGCCAGGCAGGAGTGTTCCCTCCCAGTCGGGGAACACTTCAGCAGTCAAGGACATTCAGCCTCCGATCTTCGGGTAAGCATTCTCCAAGGCGGCCTTCGAGACACACAACAACGCAAAATCGTCGAGCAGAAACTGATAGCCAAGTTCCGCACTCATTAGGACGGCCTCAACCGGGATCTTGGGTTCATGTCACGCTACATGTAACCCCACCTGACGTAGAGTCATCCAGACTCGAGTCGTCATTGGCTTGTTCTCTCTACACAGATGCGGCCGGACCTGTATTTTTTTAATTTTTATTATTGTCTTTTGTTTGTTTTTTGTTTTTCATACAGACCCCAGCATCTGCAACATTTGACCCCTTGTGACCCCACCTCATTGTTCTTTGATGTAATGTTTTCCTGACTGACCTGGTTGGACACCATTCACACCTTTGATTGCTGTGATTATCTCTCTGCCGAGGTGTGATAAAGGGCAGTTAGAAAGGTTACCTGTAATCATCTGGCAGTGTTCTCTGACTATATATGCTGTGCCTATATGCATCTCTTCACTTCACCTGACGAAGGAGCAGCGCTCCGAAAGCTTGTGATTTCAAATAAAGCTGTTGGACTATAACCTGGTGTTGTGTGACTTCTCACATCTGTCCACCCCAGTCCAACACCGGCATCTCCACACTTTGTCATATGAAAATCAGACACACAGAGTTTGTGAAATAAAGAAGTGTCTGTATTCAAAATGTACATGTTTGGTCTTTGCACTCATTGTTGCCTTGACTGGCTTAGAGGTTGTGGGATGGTTTCATTCAGGTTGTTTGAATGGCAGAAGCCATTCCCTCAGAGGGGGCCTAGAAGCGACTTGCTATGAGCCTTTGACGGACGGCCCTTCCACTTTGTGCCTCCCTCCCGCCTTGGTGCTGCTGATGATCATCCTCCTCATCTTCCTCCTCCTCCTCCTCCTCCTCTGCTGGTGCTCCAATGCCTGGTGGCATTGGCTGGGTCCTGAGGTTTGCAAGGTTATGCAGCATGCAGCACACAACAACGAAGTGGGAGACTCGCTCAGGCGAGTACTGCAGGGCTCCTCCAGAATGGTCCAGGCAGCGGAACCGTTGCTTGAACGTGCCGATTGTGTGCTCAACGATGTTCCTGGTAGCTTGATGGCTCTTGTTGTATCATAGCTCAGCAGGGATGCTGGGCGAATGGAGCGGTGTCATCAGCCAGGTGCACAGAGGATATCCCTTGTCCCCGAGAAGCCAACCTCCTGAGTGATGCGGTGCCTGGAAAAGGTCTGCCACAGAAGTCTAGCGCAGGATGAAGGCATCATGGCTGCTGCCAGGAAAGTGGGCATTGACAGCGAGTATCAGCTGTCTGTGGTCACAGACCAACTGGACATTTAAGGAATGGAAGCCCTTTCGGTTGCGGAAATCCTCGGCATTCTCTTGCGGCACCCGCAAAGCCACATGCGTGCAGTCAATGGCGCCCTGTACCATGGGGAAGCCTGCTATCATCGCAAAGCCCGTTGCATGTTCTTGCTGCTTGCCCGGGGTCACGGGGAAAGAGATGTACTCTTGTCTCCTTTTAAAGAGGGCATTTGTTACCTGACGGATGCAGCAATGCACCGCAAACTGGGAGATATTGGCAATGTCCCCAGTAGCTGATTGAAATGAGCCGGTGGCATAAAAGTTGAGAGCCACTGTTATCTTCACTGCCACTGACAGAGACGTCCTGCTCCTCAGTTGAGGCTGCAGATCTGGCTGAAGCAGGTGGCAGTGCTCAGTGACCACCTCCTTGCTGAAGCGCAGCCTTCGCAAACAGTGCTCCTCAGACATATTAATGTAGGAGAACTGTTGGCGAAAAACCCTGGGAGGTAAGGTCTCCTGTACTGAGGCCTGTTGGCCCTCCTCCATCTGGCCATGATTGCGTCTCTGTGCCCTCTGAATGTGATGGAGAAGGACGACGTTCCCATCCATTGCAGCCCCCATAGTATCTGGGCAATCAAAGTTATGAAGGTCAAAAAGCAAAGTACCTACAAAGTTATGGTCAGAAGCGAAAACTACCTCAGACAGTGTTGACTCAATGCAGAAGTCTCTCTTTCTCTCTTTGTCTCTCTCCAAATCTCTCTCTCTCAGAACGAGTGGTGCAAAAATGGCTACCACACAAAAGCCAGGAAGAGGCCCCCTTTAAATAGCGCCCCCCCAGCCCCACAGTGACTGGGAAGCGTTCCAGTCAACCTGTCGTTGGTAGCGCCAGGCGGAAAGGAGGGGGGCGCCACTGAATTTCCGGTCCAGGGCGCCCCAAGAGCGTTGCACACTCGAATGACGTCAAGATCTGCGTGCACAGGAGATCAGGCGGTATTGCTTAGCACCACCGCAAAATGTCCGGTCAATTTCACGAGAGGCACAGATATCGCCACGTCCGGGCGCTAGTTGCTTTGCGCCCCACTTAGCGCCCTCTTAAGGCGCTAACGGGTGGCGCTACCAACTGAATTTTTCCCCCATTGGATTTTAAATGTAAGTATTACCTAAAGCGTTACCATATATGGTAGGAAGCAATACAAGTTAATTTGTCAAACACTTGACATTAATGGTTTTAATAGTTCTTCAATATTACATTTATGAGGGGGTAACTTCCTCTGTTTCCTCCCACAGTCCAAAGATGTGCGAGTTAGGTTGATTGGCTATGATAAATTGACCCTTAGTGTTAGGGGGATTAAAATGTGTGGGGTTACGGGGATAGGGTGGGATATGTGTTGGTGTAGGGGTTACGGGGATCGGGTGGGATATGTGTCGGTGTAGGGGTTACGGGGATCGGGTGGGATATGTGTCGGTGCAGGCTCGATGGGCCGAAATGGCCTCTATCTGCACTGTGGGGTTTCTGTGATTCTGTGTCCTAGTTGTAGTGAAATCAACAGGAGTGGAGATCGGAGAAGCAGGTTTGGAGGTCAACTTGTGGAGCTCTTGTGTGTTTCAATCATTTGCTTTAATTTAAATGAATGGCAAAATTTGAGAGCAGATCAGTCTTATTGTCCACCATGCCTGATTCTCCATTCCCAAAGTCAAAATTACCCCCCAAAGATTTTTACTGTCATCAGCCAAATTGGATTGCAATATTCTATCACTGAGTATGTACAGCTTTTTAAGACAATGGTATTAAAGACTGTGGCAAGGAGGGTTAAGCTTTTAGATAATTTCAGCTCTGCTAGATTTCCCAGACATCTTTTGCATCTGTGTGTTTTCCAGTTACTTTGGATGTGATTGTCCTGCTGAGAAATTCAATGCTTTCAACTGAAGAGCTTAGTACACTTATAGATTAGGGGCGGGTGGCCACCGTTGCGGTCAATCTTTCTCAACAGAGTTATTGATTAACTTTTCACAGTGCTGAAGGGAGCACAGCATTTGTCTGCTGCGGAGATGCTAAGAGCTTCTGTGCTGATCACAGTGAACACTGAGAGAATCGCCCCATTTCTGGACCATGAGTGTGAGGGGATCACAAGTTGACCACTTTGATCTGAGGCCAAAACTGATAGTTGTGGTTGAGATGAGACAACAACCTCTCACTCAGTGTGGCTTTCAGCAGCTTTGTCCCAGTTGTTGAGACGCGAGCCTGTCATTGTTAGATTACGACACTGATCTCTTCTTGCGGAGGTGGCCATTCAACTCCCACTCTGCAGGAGTCCATAACTTTATAAAAGATGCCAAAGTTGGATTCAGCTAACTGAAGATGAGTAAGTTATGAAATATGCAATGTAGGGATTGCCACATTCTACAGTGAAAAAAAATGGCCCTAAAATGGGTTGTGTTCTTGGATGGGTTAGATAGAAGGTTTTACACTTTTTTCAAAGTAAAAACAAACATTTTTTTGACAAAAAACAAATAAAGAACAAATGACATTGCTAACCATTCAAGACTTCATGGCCTTGAATTTGTGCTCCTTGTTGGACCTGGCTGCTGCAACGTCACAGAGTTCACCTCTCAGGAACCCAACATGCATTAAATCAGGTCATTACTCATTTAAGCAGACAGCATGGCCAACACTATATTTATTTTTAATCGTACTTGTGACATCTTTACGAAGGAAAAGTGTGCAGCAATCAAATATTTTGACGCTCAGCCGGGGCACTGGTAGGGGTGTTGCAATTGGCCTCCGTGCCCCTAAACTAGAGAGGGAAAAAAATTGTCTGGGATTTCTACTCCTTGTTTCCATCCAGCAAGCCCTGCTAGAAGTGTCTGTGGCAGGATTGGACTCCACTGTGGTCAAATAGCCTGCCGACATTTAGTTTCGAGGGTCATAAATGAATAATGTAGGGAGGTCACGGAACATAAAGGGCACCCATGAAACTGAATTCCAGGATAAGTTGGCGAATTGAATTACATTGTAACAGGCCCCGATTTTAATTCGGAGCGGGAGGGTGGCGAGGTACTGCTGCAGAAATCAGGTCTAGGCTATTTTAACTCCCAGGTCTCATTAACATGCTGCTGGTCCACTTCCTGCCCTGAATGACCCATGACCGCCCTCTGGCATGCAAGTAGGTGCAGAGAAAGGGGTTATGGAGTGGGGAAGCACTATTGCTCCACCTGGTCCAACAAAGAGAAGTGAAAAAACTTACCTCTCCCAGGGCCTCTTCACGTCACAATCTTCTTTTGACCCGGTTCAGGCTGGCGGGAAAGCCGCAGTGGATTTCCTCCTCAGCCCTGAATTCAAACTGCAGTGCGAGCCCGATGACATCACAGAACCCGATCTGCATATTTAAAGATGGATCCCGCTGCTTTTTGCTGGGCAGTTTAATCGCCCATCTAGAAGCCTTAGAAAAAGGTGGGATCCAGGCGATGCAAGGGCAGCTAAGTAACTTGGGTGAATTTAACTGATCACACACCCAATTTCCGCTAGGCAGGTAGAGTTAAAATCACCCCAATAGTGTTTAATGTGATTGAAATTTAATATGATTAAAATTATGGAAGGATGGTTATTGGTAGATAGAAGCAGACTGTTTCCAGTAGATAAGGGATCAAGAGCAAGGGGCCGTAGATACAAGATTAAATGCAAGAGATTTCGAACAGAGGGCAGTAGGATCTTCTTCACACAGAGAGTTGTGAGGCTGTGGAATTCACTTCCAGGGTCAGTGGTTGAGGCAGAAACTATGCAAATGTTCAAAATTAGATTGGATAGGTGGATGAAAGATAAGGGGTTGAAGGGATATGGGTATGGGTGGGTAAATGTAATTAGGACTATTTGCTCACGTAGAGGCTAAATGCTGACACGGACTGTGTTCTAAATTCTATGACCTAGAAACTTGCGGACTTACGGTAAGGTCTCTGTTAAGGCCCGTTTCTGGAAAAAAATGGCAGCTGTCTCACTTCCGCATCAATTCCACCTGCCTCCGGCGCGGGACACGGCATCTGCCATTTTGGTGAGGGCCCTAGTGCTGCCTTTAGCAGTGCTGGCCCTAGAAATGCAAATCAGAATTGACTCCACATCGGCAAACTTTGACCTTTTTGCTGACGTTAACGCTGGTCCTAAGCCTACTCAGAAAACCATGCGCGCAGCAGACCCACAGAGACGTTGGGCTCGATTTTTGCCAGGCCCGAGGAGGCGGGATTGGAGGCGTGTGAGGTGTAAAAATCGCAGAAAATGGCGGGCGGCTCCGATCCCACCTCCAGCCCACCTCCGTGCATTTTTCCCAGAATTGGGGTTTTAGACCCCGTTTCCATCCCGCCTCCAAGAGGCGGGATAGGCCCTTAAGGCCCTTAACATCCAGTTAATTGCCTCTATAATCCCATTTTGAGAGGCCTTTCTGATTTTAACACATTTCCCCCATCCTGCACATCTCCTCTGGAACACGCCAGTTAACCCTGTTGGCCTCACAAGTGGATTGCTTACTAACAGCTGCAGCTCCACCATTAAAAAGGAGTTTTCACCAATCATCATTTGCAACTTTGTTGTCTCAGGTCTGGGGGAACTTTTAGCAGGCATACTCATTGTTGTGGAAGTTTGGAGCCTGACACCCATCTCCAGTGTGACCTCCTGGGAAACCCCTCTCCCCACCTTGACTGAGCGCTTCCTCAGCTGAGGCATATACCAGAAGCATGGGAACCATTTATTTCCTTTCCTCCTGGACATCAGATTCGGACGAATACCAGCCATGGCAGCAGCAGAGCCATGAACAACAGCAACACCAACAGCAGGAGCACCAAGCTGCTGCTCACCCACCTGAAGCTGCATATGCTAGAAGGCACCAGCGCGCGACCACATTGCTGCCCGGGATTCAAGGGACGCACTCATCTTGGCCAGATTTGCTTAGCCTGCACAATCAAAAACTTTTGCCTTGCACCTTCTTACCAGAGCATTGACAATGGACAAGAACCTACGGATTCTTATCACTACGACCACCATACTGACAATTGCAAGTCGCCCTAAGCCCTCAATGTGGAAGTCCCATTTGCAAGTTGACACAGGCCACAACTTAAACAGTTTGCCATCAAATCTGTTTATCATCACATTACAAGGATGGCTTGTCAAAAAACAATACAACAGAACACCCAAGTGACTACCCTTGTGAATATTTGTGCTTTATCTTCCTCTTACTCGTGCTCCTACATGGTGCATCCCCTGTGGCTTCAGCAGATGTGGAGGCCCCTTGCTCACTTTCTTGCTGCTCCTGTCTCAATACCTTTGGCGGGCGTCCTCTGGGGTTGCGAACCTGTGAGGGCTCGCCAACAATCTGCTGCTCCTGCGGCTGTGCAGGGGATGAGACGCCGATCTCAGTTGGGTGAGGACTGTAGTGGGGCTCTGACCGAGGGCTCCGCAGTGACATGGTCATGTGAGCACTTGGAGAGGAGCCCCCACTTGTTGTCTGCCAACAACATCCCTCTCATGGGTCAGCCTCACTTCAGAGCTAGCAAGCGGCTTGACAGCACCTTGCTGCACTTCAGGGGGGTCATGAGGACCCGTTTCTGCACTGGAAGTCCTACTTCAGAGGACTTCCATGAAGGTCTGGTTTCTATGCTCAATAGCTGACCATCGCTCCACAAGAGATGGCAGTCTATTCTGAACAATGACCATGTTTTCAACACTCTGGTGACTTAGCTCCTCTATGGCCGTAGCCATCCTCTCCTCTACCGTAGCTATCCTTTCCACAAAGGCTCTGCTCATGTTCGAGATGGACTCCTCCATTCGCTCCACACTCACAGTGACCCTGGAGACAAAACCTGCCAGAGACTCCTGCGCCTGTTCCTGGAGTTCCAGCACCGCTCTCCTTATGGATGGACCCGGAGGCACCAGGTCGACATGCAGCTGAGCCGAGCTGGGAGAGTCCTGCGCCCTCCGACGAGGACTCTCCACTGCTGTCCCTGTCTCCACCATCTGCTGATGCTCACATGTGAGCTGTGATACACCAGATGACAACACTACTCTACCTCGTGAAGGTCTCACCGATGTGTGAGTGTCTGCGCTGGTGCTGGGTGCACTGAATTCTGCTGACGCTGTGCCCTCAGAGGTTGCAGCTTCCTTTGAGGAGTCTTGAGGCTCAGGCTGTTCCTCCTGGAGTGTGGGGATGGGGGCTGTTGATGGTCCTGTGGGGGAGGAAAGGAAAGTGTTAGAGGTGTGAGGTAAAGGTTGCATGCACATTGAATTGTGCAGATGATCATAAGTCAATCTGTTAGCGCATCAGAATCATTATCAGTCACTGATGCAATGTCAATGAGTGAGATGCCAAACTATTCTGTCACCAGCTTGCTGTGATGCGCCCGTCTGTCCGTCCCCCACTTGCGAATCTTCCTCGACACCGGCAATTTCCAGGGCCGCCTCCTCCGAGGTGGTGAGCTGGGCTAATGAGGGTGGCCCTCCTCCTGTCCTCGCTCTTTCCCTCTTATTGTGGGCTCTCTTTTCCTGCAATGAGGGACACAAGTGGAGTTTGAGTGAGAATGAAAGAGTGAGTGTAGAGAATCCATAGCATCGATGCTTATGAGGAGACCTGTGTGTTGTAAGTTGTTGTCATTGCGTCACAGTGATAGGGAGTGTGAGGGCTGCATGGTCAAATAGTTAAATGAATGTGACCATAGAGAAAGAGGGAATGGGTAAGGGTGCAGGAATGTCAGTGTCAAGTGGGATGTGGAGGAAGAGGTTGGCAAAGCAGAGTGCTGGTGAGGAAAGGCGATGGGGATCAGATTGAGGGTGATGGGAAAGTCATACTCACTTTTCCTGTGCAGAGAAGGTCATGAAATCTCTTCCTGCACTGCAGCCAGGTTCAGCGGCACATAGAGATTGAGTTGACCTCCTGGGTCACTTGCATCCACACAGCTTTAGTCTGCTGGGGAAACTTTTTCCTCCCTGAGGAAGGGAAGAGCACCTCCTTATTTGATCTTGCTCCCTCCACCAGAGCTTGGAGGGAGGCCTCATTGAACCTTGGAGCACACTTTGGCCTACTGCTGGACATAGCTGCTGAATGAAGCGATCACAACAATGGGCATAAAGTTTAAAGTCTCCAGAAGAAGCAAGGCTGCTTGCAAGCCTTAAATCCAGCAGCATTGATGACATAATCGGAGGCGACTTTCTGTATGAAAAGACTCATTGGGCCAGGGGTTTCCACACGCTGGAAATCAAGTGCCCAATTAGGGCAAAATCGCACTTTTTTCCCACTTCACATCGGAGTCGGGGTCCTGACACGAAAACCATCTGACACGTCCCAGCCCGCCCCAATGGCAAAATCGAGCCCATTATCATCATTACTTAAAGGGACACACACATCTTTCAGGTAAGTTTGAATTTAAGATTTTGGACTGGATTTTTTATATTTTATTGAAGTAGTGGCTTGGTGCAATAAATGTTAAAAGTTTTTAAAGTGTGCAGGGAGTGCTGATGGATGCTTGCAAGACCTCGGATAGTAAAGGAAGGCCTCTGAGAATACAGAAAATGCTGGAAATACTCAGCAGGTCATGCAGCATCCATGGAGAGAGAAACAGAGTTAACTTCTCAGGTTGAGATACTACCTGACCTGTTGTGTATTTCCAGCATTTTATGCTTTTATTTTAGACCTCCAATATCTGCTCACAGAGGGAAGAGGAAGATGTAGAAGAGGAAGATGCAGCAGAGGAAGATGCAGAAGAGGAGGAAGCGGAAGGAAGGATGCAACCCAGACAGCTCCTTTCTGGCTGGGATATCCGGGATGGAATCATCCGCCTGCGGTACCAGTGACCAGAACCCCAATTCCCCTTTCAACATTTATCCCATACCTTACCTTCCCTCTGTTACTGACCATCACAGTGTGCTCTTGGCCACAATGCTGAAATAAAAGCCACCACAAAGCAAACTTTCCAATCCAACTTTATACATCTACCATCTAATATGACATCAGTAAATCTACTAATCACCCTTGTACATTCCCTTAGTGGCTGTCTTGTGTGTGCCTTTGCCTAGCCTACTGATGTCATGCAGTGCTACCCCAGTGGCACCAGCATGACTGGTGGAAGGATGCTGACTTTCAGTGGGGGACACTGCAGATGGCCTTGCTGGATCACCTCTAGGAGCTGGTGGCTGGGAGTGTGAAATCAAATGACGGTATTTCTTCTTCTTCTTCACTCTCCTCTCCCTCATCTTGGTCAACCACTGGCTGGACAGGTTGCATTTCATGGGTGTGTGAAATGAGGAAGGCACAAGGGTAAAGTTGTGGTGAGGGGAGGGTGGGAAAGCAAGAGGTGCATGCCAGAAGGAGGATTTTTTATCGTTTCTGACCTGCCGCTTGCCAACTGCTCAGCCATGCCCCTGCCAAGAATGGTCAGCACTGTCTCCCCCAAGGGGGTGAGGTGAAGCTAGGAATATGAGGTGTGCCTTGTGTTTGGTACAGATTGTTGGTAGGTGAGTGATGGGGTTGCGGGGTTGTGCAATGAGCAGTGTGTGAGGTTAGTGGTGCAGTTGGCAGGAGACGGCTTTTGAAGATGCATCCACTGACCTTGACTACTGGTCTGATGTCATGAAGCTTCTTTGGGCACTGGAGCCAGGTGATAGGGGTGACACTGCTGGCAGTGACCACCTCGATGATCTGGTCCCACATGGTTCTTACTGGAGGGCCTCCTTGCCCCCTGTGGGTAGAGGACCTCTCTTATAGTGTTGACACCCTGCACAAAGCTGGAGTGCTGCGTGCGAAACCCTGGGTGCCCCTTCCCTGGCTTGTTGAGCCATTTGTGATAATGCTGAAGCACTTTTACCATTTTTATAGGTGTGGAAGGAAATTCAGCTTTAAGAGCTGAAGACTGCTGTTTTGGAATTATTTTTTAATGTTTATTTCTTTTTCATAGAAACATAGAAGATAGGAGCAAGAGTAGGCCATTCGGCCCTTCGAGCCTGCTCCGCCATTCAATGAGATCATGGCTGATCATCCAAGTTCAGTACCCTGTCCCTGCCTTCTCCCCATATCCCTTGATCCCTTTAGCCTTAAGAAATATATCCAACTCTTTCTTGAATATATTTAATGAACTGGCCTCCACCGCCCTCTGTGGCAGACAATTCCACAGGTTCACCACTCTCTGGGTGAAGAAATTCCTCCTCATTTCAGTCCTAAATGGCTTACCCCTTATCCTTAGACTATGACCTCTGGTTCTGGACTCCCCGGCCATCAGAAACATCCTTCCTGCATCTAGCCTGTCCAGGCCTGACAGAATTTTATAGGTTTCGATGAGATCCCCTCTCAATCTTCTAAACTCCAGTGAGTATAAGCCCAGTCGACACAATCTCTCCTCATACGTCATTCCTGCCATCCCAGGTATCAGCCTGGTGAATCTTCGCTGCACTCCTTCCATGGCAAAAACGTCCTTCCTCAGGTAAGGCGACCAGAACTGCACACAGTACTCAAGATGCAGTCTCACCAAGGCCCTGTACAACTGTAGCAAGACATCCTTGTTCCTGTACTTGAACCCTCTTGCTACGAAGGCCAACATACCATTTGCCTTCTTAACCGCCTGCTGCACCTGCATGCTTACCTTCAGTGACTGGTGCACAAGAACACCCAGGTCTCTTTGCACTTCCCCTTCTCCCAATCTATTGCCATTCAAATAATAATCTGCCTTCCTGTTTTTGCCACCAAAGTGGATAACCTCACATTTATCCACATTATAGTGCATTTGCCATTTTTCTGCCCAATCACCCAACCTGTCCAAATCGTACTGGAGTTTCACGACATCCTCCTCACAGCTTACCCTCCCACCCAGCTTTGTGTCGTCTGCAAATTTGGAGAAGGCAGTTGAGCTCTAAAGGCTAAAGACTGCTTATTTTTAAATGACTTATATTTTTTTCATTTTAGTAGGCAGTTCCCCTTTAAGGGAACGACACTGCTTTCTAAAATGACAGCCTTGCTTTAACAGAATGCTGCCTCGCTTCAGGGACGCTACATTAGGTCTCCTGCTGAGAGTAGCGCTGGAAAAAGAGGGTTGCACTGTAGGTTTAGTGCTGTGCTAATTTAAATAAGCAGGCTGCACCAAAATACTGTCTGCGCTATGATTTTGGGCAGCTGTTAACTTCAGCCCGTGTTGGCACCCACAGGTTTTCAGCCTACTGCAATTTCTAGGCCTATGTATTTCTTCAGGGTGGGGGAGAAAATTGGATATTAAAAACATTGCCATACTGACTGGACTTAATTGCTGAGTAAATTTCTAAACTACAGTAATTGGATAAGCAAATGAAATACTGACTGCCTTAAATAATTGAACAAATTCCAAACTGGATTTTAAAAGAAGTTGTTTTGCTGACTTGGTTTTAATAACTATTCACAAAACTGGCTGATTTCAATAGTTAATTAATTTATTGGCTACTTAATAATTAAATACGGATTGACTTTAATGAATAAATTTGAAGAAATTGTGTTACAAACCAGTGACTTATTGACTAAACTGTAACAATGGTTACATTTATTGGCTACTTAAACTGTGTTGCTATGATTTTGAACACCAGGGAGAGGGTGACATTGGTCTTGGGCATTCGAGTGGAACAGGCCACAGCGAACCGGCAACCCATTTTACACCATTTTCTTTTCCGATGATTAAATGGAAAAGAAAATTGGCAGGTGTAAAACAGGCAATCGATTTGCTACCACCCAAGACCAATTTCATTACCCAGGTTTCTTATCACACTCTATGGTCTTTGAATCTCCTTTTCCTGGCATCATGCTATGGATTCAATCTGTCAACTGGTCCTACAGATCGGCTGCTTCTGCCTAACCTCCTGAAGTTAATCAGCTTCTGATGCTTCACCCTGTCAGTTCCTGCTCATCTTTCTGGCTAGTCCCACCTCCCAGTGTCCCTCTCATTCCAAACATGGCCTAACACCTCAGAAATCCTGTCAGACCTACTTACCAAGGTGGCCCCTTCCCCAACACCTGGCCCCTGAATGTTCTGGCTCTGCCCCACTTGCACACCTCCTTTGATGGCAATACCTGATTTATATTCCCCTTCCGTGGTCTGACATGCAACTTTTCTGGCAGAACACAGTGCCCATTATTCATAGCATTTTAATTTGCCATTGATTATTGCAACATTTAAAAAAAAACAACAAATATGGAATTGCTGGCAACAATCTGAAAATAGCTGTCTGTGCTGGTGAAAGGTTGTGTGTGGCAGTTCTAGGATATATTGGCCTTGGAGGGAGTGCAGCGTAGATTTACTAGAATGATACCTCGACTCCAATGGTTAAATTATGAGGAGAGATTACACAAACTAGAGTTGTATTCCCTGGAATTTAGAAGATTAAGGGGTGATTTGATCAAAGTTTTCAAGATATTAAGGGAAACTGATAGGGTAGATAGAAACTATTTCCACTGGTTGGGGAGACTAAGACTAGCCTAAAAATTAGAACCAGACCTTTTAGGAGTGCAGTTAGGAAATGCTTCCACATGCAAAGGGTCGTAGAAGTTTGGAAATCTCTTGTGCAAACAGCATTTGATGCTAGATCAATTGTTAATTTTAAATCTAAGATTGATAGATTTTTGTTAACCAAAGGTATTAAGGGATATAGGGCAAAGGCGGGTATATGGGGTTAGATCACAGATCAGCCATGATCTCATTGAATGGCGGAACAGGCTTGAGGGGCTGAATGGCCTACTCCTGTTCCTATATTCTTAACCCTAGCCCAGTATCTGGCAACCCTAGCCAGTATCTTTACCAGTGGCAGGCCGGGACTCCTTCTATTTACAGGAACTGTACCAGTGACGGGCAGGAACTCTCTTTGTATTTACAGGAACTGTACCAGTGACAGGCTGGGACTCCCCGTTTATTTAGAGGAATTGTACCATTGACAGGTCGGGACCCCTTCTATTTAGGAACATAGGAATAGGAGGAGGCCATTCAGCCACTCGAGCCTGTTCCGCCATTCAATGAAATCATGGCTGATCTGTAATCTAACTCCATATAACTGCCTTTGGCCCATATCCCTTAATACCTTTGGTTAACAAAAAGCTATCAATCTCAGATTTAAAATTAACAATTGATCTAGCATAATTTACAGGAAGTGCAGACAAGTGTAATATAGTAGATGTAATATATTTAGATTTTCATAAGGTCTTTGATAAGGTACGGCATAGTAGACTAGGGTCAGAGCATGCGGCTTCAGGGGACAAGTAGCAGAATGGATAGCAAGCTAGCTACAAAACAGAAAACTGCAGGGTTAGGGCTGCACAGGCAGAAGGGAAATGGGTGACCGCCAGGCGGAGCAATAGAAGCAGGCAGGTAGTGCAGGGGGCCCCTGTGGCCATCCCCCTTTCAACCAGGTATACCGCTTTGGATACTGTTGGGGGTGATGACTTACCAGGGGAAGGCAGCAGCAGCCAACTTCCTGGCACTGGGGGTGCTCCTGCTGCCCAGGAAGGGAGGAAAAAGAGTGGGAGAGCAATAGTGGTAGGGGATTCTATAGTAAGGGGAACAGATAGGCGTTTCTGTGGCCGTAGACGTGAATCCAGGATGGTTTGTTGCCTCCCTGGTGCCAGGGTCAAGGATGTCACTGAGCGGCTGCAGGGCATTCTGGAGGGGGAGGGCGGACAGCCAGAGGTTGTGGTCCACATTGGTACCAATGACATAGGTAAAAAGAGGGATGAGGTCCTGCAGCAAGAATTTAGGGAGCTAGGTAGAAGATTAAAGAGCAGGACCTCAAAGGTTGTAATCTCTGGATTACTCCCAGTGCCACGTGCTAGTGAGTATAGGAATAGGAAGATAGAACAGATGAATGCGTGGCTAAAGGGATGGTGCAGGAGGGAGGGCTTTAGTTTCCTGGATCACTAGGTCTGCTTCTGGGAAAGGTGGGACTTGTACAAGTCGGACGGTTTACACCTGAACCAGAGGGGGACCAATATCCTTGCGGGGAGGTTTGCTAGCACTGTTGGGGGGGGTTTAAACTAACTTGGCAGGGGGATGGGATACAGAGTGGAGCTATAGTAGGGGGTGATTTACAGCCAAATACGGAGGAAAAAACAAGTCAGCTGGGAAGGCAGAGCAAATATGTGAAGGCAAAAGGGAATATGGCAAGGCTGGAAGGCATTTATTTTAATGCAAGGAGTCTTGCAAATAAGGTGGATGAACTGAAGTTGTTGTTGAACACATGGGAGTACGATATTGTTGCTATCACGGAGACATGGTTGAGGGAGGGTCAGGACTGGCAGCTCAATATTCCGGGGTATAGAATCTTCAGGCGAGACAGAGGGGGGTGTAAAAGGGGAGGGGGTGTTGCAATATTAATTAAGGAGTCAATTATTCTGTAAGGAGGGATGATATATTAGCGGGTTCCTCTAATGAGGCCATATGGGTAGAACTTAAAAACAAAAAGGGGGCAAGCACTTTGCTGGGAGTGTACTATAGGCCCCCAAACAGTCAGGGGGAGATAGATGAACAGATATGTAGGCAAACCTCAGAGAAGTGTGAAAATAATAGGGTAATAATAGTGGGGGATTTCAACTTCCCCAATATTAATTGGGATAGTCAGAGTGTGAAAGGCTTAGAATTCTTAAAGTGCATCCAGAAGAGCTTTTTGAGCCAACATGTAGAAAGTCCTACAAGAGAGGGGGCGGTACTGGACCTAATTCTAGTGAATGTAGCCGGGCAAGTGGTGGAAGTGTCAGTAGGAGAGCATTTTGGCGACAGTGACCATAATTCGGTGAGATTTAAGGTGGTCATGGAAAAAGACAAAGACGGCCCGGAAATAAGGGTTCTAAATTGGGGGAAGGCCGATTTTAATATGATAAGGCAGGATCTGGCCAAAGTGGACTGGGAGCAGCTACTTATAGGAAAATCCACATCAAAGCAGTGGGAGACTTTCAGAAGGGAAATAGAGAGAGTACAAAGCCAACATGTTCCCGTAAAGGTCAAGGGTGGGACCAACAAGCAAAGGGAACCTTGGATGACAAGGGATATACAAAAATGCATTAGGAAAAAAAGGGGGGCTTTTGGCAGTTACAAAAGACTAAAGATGGAGGAAGCCCTAGAGGAGTATAAAAAGTGCAGGGGCATACTTAAAAAAGAAATTAGGAGAGCGAGGAGGGGCCATGAAATAACACTGGTGAGCAAAATAAAGGAAAATCCTAAGATGTTTTATAAGTATGCAAGAGGATAACCAGGGAAAGGGTAGGGCCCATTAGGGACCAAAGTGGCAATCTGTGTGTAGAGCCAGATGATGTAGGCGGGGTTTTAAATGAATTTTTTGCATCTGTGTTCACTATGGAGAAAGACGATGTAGACATAGAAATCGGGCAAGGGGACTGTGATATACTTGAACATATTAGCATCGAGAGGGAGGAGGTACTAGCGGTTTTAGCAGGCCAAAAAGTGGATAAATCCCCAGGCCCGGACGAGATGTATCCCAGGCTGCTGTGTGAGGCAAAGGAGGTGATTGCAGGGGCTCTGACACAAATTTTCAGAACCTCTCTGGCCACAGGGGATGTACCAGAGGACTGGAGAACAGCTAACAGAATCACAGAAACCCCACAGTGCAGATAGAGGCCATTTCGGCCCATCGAGCCTGCACCGACACATATCCCACCCAATCCCCGTGACCCCTACACCAACACATATCCCACCCTATCCCCGTAACCCCACGTATTTAATCCCCCTAACACTAAGGGTCAATTTATCATAGCCAATCAACCTAACCTGCACATCTTTGGACCCTGTACCATTATTCAAGAAGGGTAGCAGGGATAAACCAGGGAATTACAGGCCAGTGAGCCTAACATCTGTGGTAGCGAAATTATTGGAAAAAATTCTGAGGGACAAAATTAGTCTCCACTTGGAGAGGCAAGGATTAATCGGGGATAGTCAGCATGGCTTTGTCAAGGGTAAATCATGTCTGACCAATCTGATTGAATTTTTCAAGGGGGTGACTAGGTGTGTGGATGAGGGAAATGCTGTGGATGTGGTATACATGGACTTCAGTAAGGCTTTTGACAAAGTCCCGCATAGGAGACTGGTCAAGAAGGTAAGAGCCCATGGGATCCAGGGTGCCTTGGCACGTTGGATCCTAAACTGGCTGAGTGGCAGGAGGCAGAGGGTGATGGTCGAAGGTTGCTTTTGTGACTGGAAGCCTGTGTCCAGTGGGGTACCTCAGGGATCAGTGCTGGGTCCCTTGCTGTTTGTGATCTACATAAATGATTTGGATGAGAATGTAAAAGGTATGATCAGTAAGTTCGCAGATGACACGAAAATTGGTGGGGTGGTAAATTGCGAGGAGGAAAGCCTCAGGCTACAGGACGATATAAACGGGTTGGTCAGATGGGCGGAAAAGTGGCAAATGGAATTTAACCCTGAAAAGTGCGAGGTGATGCATTTTTGGACGGACAAAAAAGGCAAGGGAATACACAATGAGTGGTAGGACCCTAGGAAGTACAGAGGGTCAGAGGGACCTTGGTGTACATGTACATAGATCCCTGAAGGCAGCGGAACAGGTAGATAAGGTGGTTAAAAAGGCATATGGGATACTTGCCTTCATTAGCCGAGGCATAGAATATAAGAGCAGGGAGGTTATGATGGAGCTGTACAAAACGCTGGTAAGGCCACAGCTGGAGTACTGTGTGCAGTTCTGGTCGCCTCACTATAGGAAGGATGTGATTGCTTTGGAGAGGGTGCAGAGAAGATTCACCAGGATGTTACCTGGGATGGAGCGCCTCAGCTATGAAGAAAGACTAAACAGGCTGGGGTTGTTTTCCTTGGAGCAAAGAAGGCTGAGGGGGGACCTGATTGAGGTGTACAAACTGATGAGGGGCATAGATAGGGTAGATAAAGAGGAACTTTTCCCCTTAGTAGGGGGGTCAATAACAAGGGGGCATAGATTCAAGGTAAGGGGCAGGAGGTTTAGAGGGGATTTGAGGAGAAACTTTTTCACCCAGAGGGTGGTTGGAGTCTGGAACTCACTGCCTGAAAGGGTTGTGGAGGCAGGAACCCTCACAACATTCAAGAAGCATTTGGATGAGCACTTGAAATGCCATTGCATACAAGGCTATGGACCAAATGCTGGAAAATGGGATTAGATTGGACAGGGCTTGATGGACGGCGCAGACACGATGGGCCGAAGGGCCGCTTTCTGTGCTGTGTAACTCTATGACTCTAACCGAGAATAAGGGTTAGAGGTAGTTACTGAGACAGGTGGATGGTGGGAAATGGTGTTCCACAGGGGTCAGTGCTGGGACTACTGCTGTTCGCCATTTATATAAACAATTTGAACTTGAGAATCGTAAGTATAATTTCAAAATTTGCGGATGGCACTAAATTGGGGGTGTAGTTAATACAAAGAAGGACTGAGCAAAATACAAGAAGACGTTAATAAACTTGCAGAATATGTATGTAAATGGAATTAAAATTCAATATAGATTAGTGTGTTGGAGGAATATGAAGGCCACATGCTCCTTGGAATATAAGTCCCCGATCTTGACTGGCGCAGGTTTTGTGAACGGGGGAGGGTCGGAGTTTTGTTTGGGAAACCAGGAAGCCTGGATTTCCTCGCATACTGTGGAGTATGTGTCTTTTATTCAAGCATGTTGTCCGCCTGGAAGCCAGCATGACTGACAGGCTTGGCTCCCTGTCGGGCGGGGAATGCTCTGGAGGAGGCCGCAGCCCAGGAACAGGGAGGGAGCTTGCATTTGGGTTAGTGGAGGGGAGTGAGGGTTGTGGTCCGCATCTTGGGGGGAGGTTGTCACTGATCCCCGGGGGGGGGGGGTGGTGGCGGGAGGTGTGTTGTTGGTTGTTGATACGATAAGGGGGAGGTAGGTCCGGATCTTGGGGGAGGTGGTCGCCAATCCCGGGTGGGTGGGGGGGGACGTTCCAATACGGGGATGGGATGGGGTGTCGCCAATACCGTGGTGGGGGGAGGGTGTGTCCAGATCAAGGGAGAGGTGGTCACCAATACCGGGGTGGGGGGAGGGAGTGTCTGGATCAAGGGGGAGGTGGTTGCCAATCCTGGGCAGGGGAGGGGGGTGTTCCAATACGGGGATGGGAGGGGATGTCGCCAATACCGTGGTGGGGGGAGGGCATGTCCAGATCAAGGGGGAGGTGGTCACCAATACCGGGGTGGGGGGAGGGAGTGTCTGGATCAAGGGGGAGGTGGTTGCCAATCCTGGGCGGGGGAGGGGGGCGTTCCAATACGGGGATGGGAGGGGATGTCGCCAATACCGTGGTGGGGGGAGGGCATGTCCAGATCAAGGGGGAGGTGGTCACCAATACCGGGCGGGCGGGGGGGGGCAGTTCCAATAACGAGGTGGTGGGGGGGGAGGGGTGATGGTTGCTAATACTACCGGAGGGGTGGATGCAAATTCCTGGGTGAGGGTCCAATACTGGGAGGAGGGGGTCCGATCCCAGGGATGGGGTCCGATCTCCAATCCAGGGAGGTCTGATCGTGGGAGGGTCTTTGGATCTGGGGGGAGGGTGGGATCTGATGAAGGGCAGGGAAGAGGGTAAGCTTGGCCCACAAGCAATGCTGTAAAGGCACTTACCTTTTCCAAAAAGCAGTCCTCGCCTCCCTTTAGCTGCAGGGTTTCCTGAGCTAGCCAGGGTTAAGCCTGGAAGATAGGTTACATATGAGGCACGCAGCCTCCTTATAATATGTTAATGGCCAAGCCGCCTCCTGGGAGGGGGTCGGTTGCCCGCCCCCCCATCCTGTCTCCGTTAAAACTGGAAGTGGGTGGGTTGGGGCGGGTTTGAGATTTTTAAAATTTTAACATCCCACCTGACCCTAACCTGTAACGATCAATAACATGTCATATTCTATAGTGGACACTAGGTGGAGCCATAGAGCTGTATATAGCTGTATGTATAAGACTACACTACCCAGCTGTATATATATTAAGACTACATTATCCATGAGGCACTAGGCGACCCACAAGGCAACAGTCAAGATGGAAGCCTCTACAGATACTGTACCGGTCCACATGTGCTCAATGAAAGTGTCTAGCAAAAGCTAGCTGTGTTCATAATAAGAATGTCTATTAATTAATGAACATAACATGGTACCAGGGTGGTGAAGATCTGCTGAAAATTGTGAAAAGCGACATGGAGAATTTGAAGCCACCAGAGCGTTTGAATCTCGAGGGAAATGTCGACTACAATTGGCGGATTTTTAAACAACAATTCGAACTCTACATTGCAGCCATCGGATTCGGTACGAAGCCAGACACAAGGAAGACAGCGTTGCTGCTCACGGTTGCAGGCCCACAGGCGATAGAGGTATTTAATACATTTGTATTTAATCCAGCGGAGAACAGAGAAAAATTAGAAGATGTGCTAAAAAAATTTGATGCACATTGCTCTCCCAAAAAGAATGAGACGTATGAAAGATACATCTTCCGTTCTCGGACACAGCAACAAAATGAGACTTTTGTTAGCTTTATAACTGATCTGAAACTGAAAACACAGACATGTAATTTCTCTGAGCTAAAATCATCCATGATTCGTGACCAGATTGTGTTTGGTATTCATGATAAAAAAGTCAGGGAACGTCTGTTGAGAGAAACCGAACTAAATTTGGAAAATGCAGTGAAAATATGCCAAGCCAGCGAGCTAGCTCGAAAGCATGCGAAGACTTTCAGTGAAATCAATAATGATGCAATTGTAGTAAGTGCTGCTGTCGGTGCTGTGTCCTACAAAGGGAAGAAACATGGGCAGGACAGAAATGCAAAGCAATCGGAGGATGAAATTTTTAATTGTAAACGCTGTGGTTACAAACACCAGTTAAGACAATGCCCAGCGTTTGGAAAAATGTGCACAAAGTGTAATGGAAAGAATCACTTTGCCAAACAATGCTTTTCAAAAGTTAAAACAACGAAAGGGCAACAAGTTAATGTGATTGAGGACACTGATTTAAGTGAGACATTTTTTGTAGGAATGGTGTCATGTGACGATATCAAAAAAGATACAGAAAATGTGCAGCCCTCAGAAATGGACAATGCTGAACATAAAGTCAATGCAGTAAAAGTGGACAAATGGATGATCCCACTGCAGATAAATGGAGCATTAGTTACATTGGAACTGGACACTGGGGCAAAAGCAAACTTAATCAGTATGAGTGACATAAAAAATATGAAAGAAAAGCCCAAAATACAGAAAAAGTCAGTACTACTGAAGAGCTATAATGGACACAAAATAGATAGCTTAGGTGTATGCAGACTTAAAGTGACAGTCAAAGACAAAGTGCATCATCTCATGTTTTCTGTTGTGGCTGAAAGACTTGATTCGATACTAGGTGACAAAGCTTGTGAAGACTTAGAACTGGTCAAGAGAGTCTACCATATAAACTGTGCCATAAGCAGACCAGATGACTCAGGTGATGAAGCAGAGAGCCCATCAAGGATGAAAAGGCCAAAGGGTATCCATGTCTTCAAAAAGCCTAGTTTCTCCAAGAAGAAAGAAAAAGACTTGAAGGTCAAAGAGAAGCCAAAGGAAGAAAAGCACAAAGAGGAAAAGCACAAGGAGAAAAAGTCCAAAGATATAACCGCAGCAGATGTTGTTAAGCAGTGGAAAGAGAAAAAGAAAAAGAAGAAGCCTGCACCAGAGCAGGAAGCAGTTCCGGTGGATACTCCTTCTTCCCTCAGGCCAACCTTTGGTGTTCCATTAGCCGAGGCTGCTGAGAGGACTATGCTGTATGATGGGATCCAGCTGCCAGCAGTTTTTCGAGAGTGCATTGACTACATTGAGAGTTATGGCATGAAGAGTGAAGGAAACACTGAAACCCTCTCCAAGCAAAGATCGCAAGGAGACCTCGATCTATACAAGAGCAGATTGATGACAATGCCGCAACTGCATCTTGTCATTCACCGCCAGAACAATCTCATAAAGACACATCAGACTTACCCGTGTTGAGAAGATCCACACGTGAAGTAAAAGAGCCTGATAGACTTAATCTTTGAGTACAGTGTAAAGCTTTGAAAATGTGTTGACTGTTTTGAAAATGTTTATGTTTATAGAGCACAAACAAAAGTGTTACTGATATTATCTTTATTGTTTTCTTGAAAGTTGATTGATATAGATTTTGTTAAACCTCAAAGAAAGGGGGATGTAATGATCAATAACATGTCATTCTATAGTGGACACTAGGTGGAGCCGTAGAGCTGTATATAGCTGTATGTATAAGACTACACTACCCAGCTGTAAATATATTAAGACTACATTACCCATGAGGCACTAGGCGACCCACAAGGCAACAGTCAAGATGGAAGCCTCTACAGATACTGTACCGGTCCACCTGTGCTCAATAAAAGTGTCTAGCAAAAGCTAGCTGTGTTCATAATAAGAATGTCTATTAATTAATGAACATAACATAACCCACCCAATTGATGTGGTTAAAATTACCTCCATGAGTCTAAATGGGGTACAGGAGCAAAGGAATCTAGGGGTCTACATTCACAAATCATTAAAAGTAGCAATGCAAGTTAATAAGGCCAAAAAAAATGCAATCAAAGCTCTGGGTTTATTTCTAGAAGAACAGAATTAAAAAGCAGAGAAGTTATGTTAAACTTATATAGAACCTTGGTTAGACCACACTTGAAGAACTGTGAACAGTTCTGGTCTCCATATCACAAAAAGGACATAGAGGCACTGGAGAAGTTGGAAAAAATATTTATAAGGATGATACCAGAACTGAGAGGTTATACCCATCAGGAAAGATTGAACAAGCTGAGGCTCTTTTCTCTGGAAAAGACAAGGCTGAGAGGTGACCTAACAGAGGTCTTTAAAATTATGAAGGGATTACATAGGATATACTGCACAGATGCAGGCCATTTGGCCCAACCAGTCCATGCCAGTGTTTATACTCCACTCGAGCCTCCTCTCATCTTTCCTCATCTAACTCTATCAGCATAACCCTCTATATTCCCTTCTCCTTCATATGCTTATCTAACCGCCCCTTAAATGCATCTAGGGGTTTCATAGGGTCAATGTAGAGAAGATGTTTCCACTTATGGGAGAGACCAGAACCAGGGGCAATCAATATAAGATAGTCATTAATAAATTCAATAAAGAATGGAGGAGAAAGTTCTTTACCCAGAGTGGTTAGAACGTGGACCTTGCTACCACAAGGAATTGTTGAGGTGAATGGCACATATCCTTTACAGGGAAGCCAGATAAATACAAGAGGGAGAAAGGAATAG
The DNA here is from genome assembly GCF_052327205.1 of Somniosus microcephalus. NCBI lineage: Eukaryota > Metazoa > Chordata > Chondrichthyes > Squaliformes > Somniosidae > Somniosus > Somniosus microcephalus. The sequence goes on along the minus strand of NC_140993.1, from coordinate 206,392,714 downwards.
AAAGGTATGCAGATAGGGTGAGATGAAATAGAGTGAGAGGAGGTTCGCGTGGAGCAAAACGCTGGCACCTTTAGCCGAGCATCTGGCAACCATAGCCCAGCATTTGGCAACCCTAGCCCGGTATCTGGCAACCCAAGCCCGGTATCTGGCAACCCTAGCACGGTATCTGGCAACCCTAGCCCGGTATCTGGCAACCCTAGCCCGGTATCTGGCAACCCTAGCCCGGTATCTGGCAACCCTAGCCCGGTATCTGGCAACCCTAGCCCGGTATCTGGCAACCCTAGCCCGGTATCTGGCAACCCTAGCCCGGTATCTGGCAACCCTAGCCCGGTATCTGGCAACCCTAGCCCGGTATCTGGCAACCCCAGCCCGGCATTTGGCAACCCTAGCCCGGTATCTGGCAACCCTAGCCCGGTATCTGGCAACCCTAGCCCGGTATCTGTCAACCCTAGCCCGGTATCTGGCAACCCTAGCTCAGTATCTGGCAACCCTAGCCGGGTATCTGGCAACCCTAGCCCGGTATCTGGCAACTCTAGCCCGGTATCTGGCAACACTAGCCCGGTATCTGGCAACCCTATCTCAGTATCTGGCAACCCTAGCTCAGTATCTGGCAACCCTAGCTCGGTATCTGGCAACCCTAGCCCATATGTCTGGCTGATATTAAATTCTTCATAACAGGAATTGTGTAAGTGCAGATAAGGGGAATTTCATTTTTTTCTGACTCCAGTCAGTTGTGCTGGTAATGGCGGAGTGCAATCTGTCAGAGCAAAGTCTGAGGGCTCTAATAAAATATCTGCCACAATAAATGCCGCTCCTACATAAGAACATAAGAAATAAGAGCAGGAGTAGGCCAATCGGCCCCTCAAGCCTGCTCCACCATTCAATGAGATCATGGCTGATCTGATCCGAACCGCCAATCCACTATCACAGAACCATCTCCTGAATCTAACAGAATTAGACACACAAAATAGGAGCAGGATCAGGCTACACGGCCCCTGGGCCCGCTCCGCTACCCACAGGGCCATGACCGATCCGAACCTAGACTCATGTCCAAATTCCTGCCTGCTCCCCGTAACCCTTAATTCCCTTTACTTCTAGGAAACTCTCTATTTCTGTTTTAAATTTATGTAATGATGTAGCTTCTACAGCTTTTTGGGGCAGCATATTCCATGGACCTACCACCCTCTGAGTGAAGTAGTTCCTCCTCATCTCAGTTTTGAAAGAGCAGCCCCTTATTCTAAGACTATGCCCCCTAGTTCTAGTTTCACCCATCATCGGGAACATCTTCCCCGCATCCACCCGATCCAACCCCTTCACAATCTAATATGTTTCAATAAGATCGCCTCTCATTCTTCTGAACTCCAATGAGTAGAGTCCCAATCTACTCAACCTCTCCTCATATGTCCATCCCCTCATCGCCGGGATTAACCGAGTGAACATTCTTTGTACTGACTCGAGAGCAAGTATGTCCTTTCTTAAGTATGGACACCAAAACTGTACGCAGTATTCCAGGTGCGGTCTCACCAATACCTTGTACAACTGAAGCAATACCTCCCTATTTTTATATTCTATCCCCCTAGCAATGAAAGCCAACATTCCATTGGCCTTCTTAATCACTTGCTGCACCTGCATACTAACCTTTTGAGTTTCGTGCACCAGGACCCCCAGATCCCTTTGTACTTCAGTACTTTCCAGTTTCTTGCCATTAAGATAATAACTTGCTCTACGATTTTTCCTGCCAAAGTGCATAACCTCACACTTTCCAGTATTGTATTCCATCTGCCAAATCTCTGCCCACTTACTTAGCCTGTCGATGTCCCCTTGCAGGTTTTTTATGTCCTCCTCACTCACTACTTTCCCTCCCATCTTAGTATCATCTGCAAACTTTGATATGTTACACTCGGTCCCCTCCTCCAAATCGTTAATATAGATTGTAAAGAGCTGGGGACCCAGCACTGACCCCTGCGGAACACCACTAGTTACTGATTGCCAGTCTGAGAATGAACCATTTATCCCAACTCTCTGCCTTCTGTTAGATAGCCAATCCTCTATCCATGCCAGAATATTACCCCCAATCCCGTGATTTTTTATCTTAAGCAATAATCTTTTGTGTGGCACCTTGTCAAATGCCTTTTGGAAGTCTAAATACACTACGTCCACTGGTTCCCCTTTATCCACCTATAAGTTACTTCCTCAAAGAACTCCAGCAAATTTGTCAAACGTGACTTCCCCTTCATAAAACCATGCTGACTTTGTCCTATTAAATTATGATTATCCAAATGTCCTGTTACTGTCTCCTTAATAATGGACTCCAAAATTTTACCTACCACAGATGTTAGGCTAACCGGTCTATAGTTTTCAGCCTCCTGTCTACTGCCCTTTTTAAATAAGGGTGTTACATTAGCAGTTTTCCAGTCTGCCGGGACCTTTGCCGAGTCCAGGGAGTTTTGGAAAATTATTACCAATGCATCCACAATCCCTACCGCCACTTCCCTCAAGACCCTAGGATGTAAGCCATCAGGTCCAGGTGATTTATCCGCCTTGAGTCCCATTATTTTACTGAGTACCACTTCCTTAATGATTTTGATCGTGTTTAGCTCCTCCCCCGCTATAGCCCCCTGTTTGTCCAGTGTTGGGATATTCTTAGTGTCTTCTACTGTAAAGACTGATACAAAATATTCATTCAGTGTTTTTGCCATCTCCATATTTCCCACCATTAATTTCCCGGTCTCATCCTCTAAGGGACCAACATTTACTTTAGCCACCCTTTTTCTTTTTATATAACTATAAAAACTCTTACTATCTGTTTTTATATTTTTTGCTAATTTACTTTCATAATCTATCTTCCCTTTCTTAATCAATCTTTTTGTTATTTTTTGCTGTCTTTTAAAGTTTTCCCAATCCTCTATCCTCCCACTAGATTTGGCTACCTTATATGCCCTTGTTTTTAGTCAAATACTATCCTTAATTTCTTTACTTAGCCACGGATGGCTGTCTTTTCTTTTACACCCTTTTCTTCTCAGTGGAATATATATTTTTTGGAAGTTGTAAAATAACTCCTTAAATGTACACCACTGATCATGTATTGTCTTACCCTTTAATCTATTTTCCCAATCCACTCTACTCAATTCCGCTCTCATACCTTCATAGTCTCCTTTCTTCAAGCTTAGCACGCTTGTTTGAGATCCAACCTTCTCACCCTCTAATTGAATATGGAATTCAACCATGTTATGGTCACTCATTCCAAGGGGATCCTTTACTAGGACATTTTTAATTAATCCTGTCTCGTTACACAGGACCAGATCTAAGGTTGCTTGCCCCCTGGTCGGTTCAGTTACATACTGCTCAAGAAACCCATCCCTAATACACTCAATGAACTCATCCTCAAGGCAGCCCTGCCCAATTTGATTAGTCCAATTAATATGATAATTAAAATCCCCCATAATTATAGATACTCCCTTATTACAAGCCTCAACTATTTCCTGATTGATACTCCGTCCAACAGAGTTGCAACTGTTCGGAGGCCTATAGACTACGCCCACTAGTGTTTTTTTCCCCTTATTATTCCTTACCTCCACCCAAACTGTTTCATTATCCTGATCTTTTGACCCAATATCATTTCTCTGTATTACAGTGGTTCCTTCCTTTATTAACATAGCCACCCCACCTCCCCTTCCTTCCTGCCTGTCCTTCCTGATCGTTAAATAACCTGGTATGTTTAATTCCCAGGCATTGTCACCCTGCAGCCATGTTTCTGTAATGGCCACAAGATCATACCCATATGTAGTTATTTGTGCCATTAACTCGTCTATTTTGTTACGAATGCTACGTGCATTCAGATAGAGAACTTTCAAATATGTTTTGTGACACTTAGTTCCTGCTTTTGCCCTTTTTATTACTTTACCTTTTACTCCATACCTTCTGCCGCTTCCTGACACGCTCTGGTTTTTAATTTCCCCACTGCTACCTAAGTCTATGACCTTCTCTGTTGTCATTTTTATTATTTGCTCTCTAGGAACCTCCCCCCCACTAGTTAGTTTAAAGCCCTCTCTACAACCCTAGTTATATGATCCGCCAGGACTCTAGTCCCAGCACTGGCCAAGTGAAGCCCGTCCCAACGGAACAACTCCCTCCTGCCCCAGTACTGGTGCCAGTGTCCCAGGAAGCAAAACCCATTTCTCCCACACCAGTCTTTGAGCCACGCATTTAACTCTCTAATTTTATTTGTCCTAGCCAAATTCGCTTGTGGCTCAGGTAATAATCCAGAGATTATTACCCTTCTGGTTCTGCTTTTTAATTTGGCCCCTAGCTGCTCAAACTCCCTCAGCAGAACCTCCTTCCTTGTCCTATCTATGTCATTGGTACCAACATGGACCATGACAACTGGATCCTCCCGCTCCCACTCCAAGTTTCTCTCCAGTCCAGAGGAGATGTCCTTAACCCTGGCACCGGGCAGGCAACACAGCCTTCGGGACTCTCGCTCTCGGCTGCAAAGAACTCTATCTATCCCCCTAACGATACTATCCCCTACCACTACAACATTTCTTTTAACTCCCCCCACTTGAATGGCCCCCCGCTCCACGGTGCTGTGGCCTGGTTGCTCATCCTCCCCGCAGTCCCTGTTCCTATCCTCACAGGGAGTAAGAGCCTCGAACCTGTTGGACAAGTGCAAGGGCTGCGGCTCCTCCAACACTACCTCCTGGATCCCTGTACCTGCCTCACTTCTAGTCACACCATCCTGACACTGGCCACGGACTACATCTGAATTAATTAATCTAATTAATGTGAATACCTCATGATACACAGAGTCCAGGTAACTCTCCCCCTCCCTGATGTGTCTCAGTGTTTGAAGCTCGGACTCCAGCTCACACTTTGTACAAAACTAATAAATTGCAGGACAACAGAGTATTACAGTTTAAACTCTTTTAATGAAGCATCAGGTCTGTGCTTACTCACATCAGTACAGCACCGTGTGGACAAGATGGAGTCAGGACCCTCTGGGTCTTCCAAACAATAGCAGTCCTTACAGATGCCTGCAGGCCAATGACAACGCAGCATGTGATCACATGTGAATATAATAGGTATTCTTTACAGATGCCTGCGGGCCAATGATAAATCAATATGCAAATTTTATAGCTACCACAGGGAGTGGTTGAAGTTAATAGTATAGATGCATTTAAGGGGCGGTTAGATATCATATGAGGGAGAAGGGAATAGAGGGTTATGCTGATAGAGTTAGATGAGAAAAGATGGGAGGGGGCTCAAGTGGAGCATAAACGCCGGCATGGACTAGTTGGGCCAAATGGTCTGTTTCTGTGCTGTATATTCTACGTAATCCTATGATAATATAGAGGCGGGATCTGCACGTGGTGAGACACTGGACACAGGTGCACTGCAGCCAGGGCAGGGGGTACCGCAGGTGCCAACTCGCCAGAGTGCGAGGTCACACATGAGTTCTGCTACACAGGACTCACAAGGACTATGGTACGCCAGGTTACAAAAGAAAGCTGATGGGTGTACACAACAAACTGCTTGGTGCATTGGGAAAAACCTGCCAGAAAGCCTGCAGTAAATGTCAAGGAGCATGTAGGAGTCCAGCACCAACTTGGCACACAGCTTTGCACAGAGCATGGAGCCCATTCTCTCAAACATGGAACATCTGAATTAATTAATCTAATTGGTGTGACTACCTCGTGATACACAGAGTCCAGGTAACTCTCCCCCTCCCTGATGTGCCTCAGTGTTTGAAGCTCGGACTCCAGCTCTTCAACACGGAGCCGGAGTTCCTCCAGCAGCCAACACTTACTGCAAATGTGATCTCCGTGAGCATCAATGGTGTTCACCAGCTCCCACATATTACAGCAGCAACACATCACCTGATCTCCCATTCTATGTAATTAATTAAATGTATTATTATTCTTAAATACCCTCTGCCCCGATTCTAGATGGTGAATATCACACCTTAGAAACTATAAACCAAAGAGATTTAAGCTTAAAAAGGGAGAAATACTTACCAACCAATCACTTACCCGCTTTCTGGTGACGTCACACTTGGATTACTTTTTACCTCTCCTTCCCTCCGAGTTCCCAGACTGGAGATTGGTACGCCTTACCTGGTCTCTGGGACTTTTATATCCCCGCTGCTGCCGCTCGAGATTCCCGCCGACGCTGTGAGGCCTTACCTGGTCGCTGGGACTTTTATAGCCCTGCTGCTGCCGCTCGAGATTCCCGCCGACGCTGTGAGGCCTTACCTGGTCGCTGGGACTTTTATAGCCCTGCTGCTGCCGCTCGAGATTCCCGCCGACGCAGTTCCTCTTTCACCCAAGTGCGGAAGAGAGCTACCAGTGCTTCATCCGGTCAGGAGATGGTACTCTCAACACTTACTGACCAACACTTCAGAGTTGTGCTTGCCTTCTGAAGTTGTTATGTATTGTGTGTTCTCCTCCCACCTGTGGTGGTGCTGTCACAGGAGATAAATGGTTGGGTGTTCTCGGTTAAGTTTAGCTCCCTTTGTTCGGAGCTTTCCAGAACTTCCTTTGCTTCCAATAAAGCACTTCATGTTTGAATCTCTAAGTTCTGAGTCCTAAATTGTGTTTAGGTAGAAAGGTACCGACACAACAAGTGGCAACGAGGAGCGGATGAATCTGTGTACGTTACGGATGCACTGAGTAAACAGAAATTTTAATTTGAAACGTGAGATGGCTACTATATTAGGAAACATCGGTGATTTTGATGAAAATGTGGAGCAATGGAGCGCTTATACGGAACGTTTTGACTATTTTGTATTGCCGAATGCGGTGGCAAATGAAAAGGTCGTGCCTACCTTTTTGAGTGTAATCGGGCTGAAGACATTCAATTTACTTCGCAGCCTCGTGCAACCAGATAAGCCAGGAACTAAAACATATAAGCAACGAGTGGAAATTCTTGGAGCACATTTTTCACCAAAACCTCTGGTTATTGCTGAGAGATTTCGATTTCACAAACGGAATCAAGAGGAGGGGGAATCAGTGACGGTGTTTATTGCTGCTTTAAAAAGGTTATCAGAACACTGCGAGTTCAAGGAGGTGCTGAAGGACACCATTAGAGACAGACTCGTGTGTGGTCTGTAAAATCCAGCCACACAGAAGCGCCTTCTTACTGAGGACAACCTTACTCTTGAAAAGGCCATTGAAGTTAGTGTCTCCATGGAGATGGCGGAAAAGGAGGCTCACCAGTTGAGTTCAACAGGGAGAGTTCACAAGGTGTCGTCTGAGCCTAAAGGTGCGCGGAACGGCACATGTTACCATTGTGGGAAAACGGGCCATCACGCTAATGACTGCTGGTGTACGGAGCTGGAATGCTGAAATTGTGGCAAAAAGGGTCACATTGAACGCGCCTGTAGAGGTAAAAAAAGAACAGACAGAGCTGGGAAGCATGGAAGCAAAATATCTGTATTTGGACAAGAGAGGAAAAAGAGTGTTCATTCAGTGCAGTATGATGGAACAAGCAAAACAGAGGGGAGCGACACCTCTGAGGAGGAAGAGGTGCACATACTGACGGATGCAGGTGATTCAAATGGCTACTGGGTGTCACCACTGGTGGAGGGACAATCAGTGCGGATGGAGGTGGACACAGGCGCGGCTGTGTCCCTTGTTTCAGACACTGTCTACAACAAAATGCGAAAGCATCTTACCCTTCAGCCAACAAACATTGTGCTAAAGACGTATACCGGTGAACCTGTGGCCATGAGAGGCGTCATTGAGGTGACAGTTAAATTGAATGGACAGACTGCAAAACTGCCACTATATGTGGTAAAGGGAAATTACCCATCGCTACTGGGACGTGCGTGGCTGGAGAAAATCACGCTGGACTGGCCTGCAGTCCGCATGATGTCAAAAGGGGAGTCAGGTCTGACTGCAGTGTTAAACAAACATGCAGAACTCTTCAATGGGGAACTTGGGAGCATGAAAAAGATCAGCGTGAGACTGGACATTAAACATGACAGAAAGCCGAAGTTTCACAAAGCCTGACCTGTACCCTGTGCAATTAGGCCAAAAGTTGAGGCTAACTTGGAGGCCTTAGTCGAGAATGGAGCCCTGGAGCCTGTGAGCGTGAGCAAATGGGCCACACCCATTGTTCCTGTCCTGAAAAAGAATGGATCTGTTCGAATCTGCGGGGATTTTAAAGTGACTATTAACCCGGTGCTGTCTGCAGAACAGTACCCTCTTCCCCTCATTGATGATCTTTTTACGGGCCTGGCCGGAGGGCAAAAGTTCAGCAAAATAGACTTATGCCAGGCTTATCTACAAATGCATGTCGATGACAAATCAAAGGAGTTGCTGACAATTGTGACACACAAGGGGCTATACAGGTACTGCCGCCTTCCGTTTGGAATTACGTCGGCCCCTGCTCTATTCCAAAGGGCAATGGATCAGATTTTGAGTGGACTGCCAGGAGTCCAGTGCTACCTGGATGACATCCTTGTCACTGGGACAAATGAGGATCATCTTCTGAACTTGGATGCGACACTACAATGACTGAAAGAGTACGGACTCAGAGTTCGTGAAGACAAATGTGAATTCTTTCAGTCTTCAGTTGAGTACCTGGGGCATGTGATTGACGCTATTGGCCTGCATAAGGCGGCGTCAAAGGTCAAGGTGATCGTGGAGGCCCCAGCACCCCAGAATGTGAGCCAGTTAGGTTCATTTCTGGGGCTACTTAACTACTATGGGAAGTTTATTCCAGACTTAGCAACATTGCTGAAGCCGTTGCATCAGTTGCTATGTCAAGGCAAAACATGGAAATGGACTGAACTGTGCAATGAAGCTTTCGCCCAAGCAAAGAAAGCATTGCTGAAATCGGAGGTCCTGACACACTTCGACCCAAAGCTACCCCTGCAGCTAGCATATGATGCATCACCATATGGTGTGGGAGCAGTCATATTCCACATCATGCCTTCGGGTGAAGAGAAACCTATCGCCTTCGCATCACGCACCTTGAACAAGGCCGAGAGTAACTATGCGCAGATCGAGCGCGAGGCCTTGGGAATCGTTTTTGAAATTCGAAAATTTCATCAGTACCTGTTTGGGAGAAGGTTCACACTCCTGACGGACCACCGTCCATTGACTTCAATCTTCGGGCCCCACACCGGAATTCCATCTCTCGCTGCAAGCACGATGCAAAGGTGGGCTTTACTGTTGTCAGGACACACATACGACATCAAATATCGCAAATCAGACTTGCACGGCAACGCAGACGGTCTCTCGAGGCTACCCTTGCCTGTTACTCCCCCAGAGCCTCGTCAGATAGACATCTTCTACTTTAGACAAGTGAAGGGAGCACCTGTCACTGCAGTTCAGGTGCGAAGGTACACCCGCAACGATCCAGTCCTGTCTGAGGTAATGGACGATGTCATTCGAGGGAGAGCTATAGGAGATTCTCCTAGTTTGAAACCTTACGTTTCAAAAAGAAATGAGCTCTCCGTCCAGGCAGGTTGTCTTCTTTGGGGACGCCGTGTCATCATTCCGCCACCTCTGAGGGAACCTATACTGCAACAACTTCATACAGGCCACAGTGGGATGGTTCGGATGAAGGAAATGGCAAGAAGCTACTTCTGGTGGCCAGGTCTTGATGGGAATATTGAGGAGAAAGCCAAAACATGTTCCCCATGTCAAAGGGTCTGGAATGTTCCACAGCTGGCAACCCTACACCCCTGGGATTGGCCTGCAGAAGTGTGGCAGCGAGTACATGTGGACTTCGCCGGTCCTTTCGAAGAGAAGATGTTTATGGTGGTTGTGGATGCTCGTAGCAAGTGGCCGGAGGTCGCTGTGATGAGGTCTACCACGGCAGAGAAAACAATTCAGAAACTTGGTGAGATGTTCAGCCGTTATGGCTCACCGGAACAACTCGTAAGTGACAACGGTCCACAATTTGTATCACAGGAGTTTGCAACCTTCCTGCATATGAATGGTGTCCAACACATCAGGTCTGCGCCCTATCATCCCTCTACTAACGGCCAGGCAGAAAGGTTCGTGCAAACTTTGAAGCACGCCTTGAAGGCATCGCAAGGTCAGGGCTCAATCCACCAACGTCTGAACAGCTTCCTGTTGTCCTACAGGAACGAGCCGCATGCCACAACCAAAACTTCCCCTGCTTCGCTCATGATGAAGAGGCAGTTGCGGACAAGTTTTGACTTACTCAAACCTCCAAGGGCAGAGCAGGTTGTCCATCGTCAACAACAAGCTCAAGTTGAAAAGAAAGAGAAAAGAGCCAAGGAGAGACGGTTTCATCCGGGAGAGCACGTCCTAGCTCGAAACTACAACACTGGACCGAAATGGGTTCCTGCTACGGTGATCGCGCAGACGGGCCCTGTGTCTTACACGGTTGAGACTGCTGAGGACGTCGTCCGGAGAAGACACACAGATCAACTGTTGCTAGGAGCAGAGACAGCCACAGAGGCTCCAACGGCTGGTTGGCCTGAACTGTTTCCGGATGATACCGCAAACCAGCATCCCTTGCCGCAGTGCTCTTCTCCAACACAGGAAGTCAAAGAGACTGTTCCACCTGTGCAAACTCCTGACTTTTAACTGACACAGGCACCTTCTCCATCCAGGCCTGTGTCAATGCCTACTGCTGTGGAAGCCAGCGATGACCGCCGGTATCCTGTCAGTGAGCGGCGGCCTCCAAGACGCTTGGATCTGTAGGCTTAGCGACTTACCCACAAGACTGGGGCAGAATAAACCCCAGGGTAAAGTCAGGGTTTGAGGCAGTCTACCTCTACCCTAGGTTCATTGAGTGCATTGAAAGTAACTTACCTGTTGAGGAATAACGTGGACCTTCCATTTAAGAGGGGAGGAAATGTTATGTATTGTGTGTTCTCCTCCCACCTGTGGTGTCGCTGTCACAGGAGATAAATGGTTGGGTGTTCTCGGTTAAGTTTAGCTCTCTTTGTTCGGAACTTTCCAGAACTTCCTTTCCTTCCAATAAAGCACTTCATGTTTGAATCTCTGAGTTCTGAGTCCTAAATTGTGTCTAGGTAGAAAGGTACCGACACAACAGAAGTCAAGCATAAAACCTGCAAAATATGTCATCCTAAATGATTGATGTCATATTTAGTACCTTATAAACTTAAAACTCGTCAGTGCTAAGTAAGCACCTCCCTTTACAATGAGCCACAGCTTTAAAGCCTACAGATTGCTGCTCAATCATTTTAAACAGAACATGCATACACAGAAACATCACTTTTAAGGAGCTTCCAAATAAAAATTCATACAGAATAAAGGTTGAGGTAATAAAGGGATAGTGTGGCCAGCATGTTGCTGAGACAATCTTCCTATAATGTCTGTTGTGTGCACCTGAGATAGGATGATTCATGAGTTCAGGCTCCACGATGACAAGGTTCATTGTTCAACTCTCTGAATACTGATGGAACAGTTCTGAATCTGCCCAATAAATATGACAAGGTCAGCAATTTACTGCTGCTCAAGGTATATCTTTGCTTATATTAGATTTTTCTAAAAGGATACTATGTGTGTGTACACATTAACATTGTGTAAATGTAGCATTACTGTAATAAGCACCAACAAAAAATGTGCCAAAATCACAATATTAAACATTATCTTTCTATATTCTTTATATCTAATAATCGCAAAATAAATGAACCTGGATATTTAACAATTTACCCTCTCCAAAATAGACTTCCTGTAATACTGACTTGAATTTTTAATTTTTTTTGTTTCTTTGGCTCTGCTATGAAATGATGTTGCTATTAATCCATCAATTTGAGTATGTTTCAAAGATCGTTTTACATAGCCAAGACGGTTTTATGCATTACTAAGAATTCGTACTACCTTGACTCACCTGGCCTTGTGAATTAGTGACTAGCTGAGAAGTCATCCCTTGCAGGCTAGAGAGAGCAGTGCTGAAGGCCTGAGAGCCAGCTATGGAACCCATTGCTGCTGCTTGACTTGCCAAAGGGTTATTAACCAGCTGAAAAAAACAAAGCATGTTGTAAAAGTATTTAAATGTAACCGTGGTTTCAATATGGATTTCACACTAAGACCTCCTTTTAAAAGCCAAAATTTGTTGTCCTGTGCCTAATTAATTCTGTAATTTCCAACTATAAACAGAAACTTCCCAAATAAATTGGCTAATACCTTGGTTTTCAGTGGTATTTGTAATAAATTCAATTATAACATCACAGTAGCCTTGAGACTGCCAACAAGTTGAAGATGTATTTAAAGAACTCAGATATGTGACTAGAAGTCTGGAGATTTGGAAACCAGTAATAGTGGTTTGTAACATTCTAACATTTCTGATCTTTCTTTTCCCTTTGTCCCAGTGTTGTGGGAGTTTGAATGCTTATTCATTTACTCTTGTGTAGAAGCTTGTGGCTTTAGTTGGGATTTTTTGTCCAAAGGAAGTCACGTGTCAGGCCACACAGCTTTAACAACAAAAGGAATTCACGTAGTAACCTGACCTGTCAAAACCTGCAAACTACTTTGACTCTGAATTATTGCACCTCTTTGGTTGCCCAAGGCCCAAGCAGGTTTATAGCTGGTGTAAGACCTTGACTTGCAGGACATGCTCCAATTTCAGCAGCATCAATTATGCATTTTTGCTGAAAAGCTTAAATGCCTTGAATCTATGTTAATTATTAACAACATATTTTAGCATCCTAAAGGTGGCATTAGTCCGTAATTGCTGAATCTATTCAATACACCTCACAGTTATCTCGCATTGCTTTGGCCATAATGTGGAAAAGCGAATTAAATGTTATTTCAGATATTTTGCTTAATAATACAACAAATGAAGGAAGGCTTTTCAGTTCTGTGGATTTTTGCCAATGCTGCTTAATATTATTTCATATTAAAAACTTACAGACCACTCTTTTCACAGATAAGAAAATGAGTGCGTATTTGGAAGCTGTCAGGGAATTTAGTGCTCAGAAGGGCACAAGCACATTTTAATTTCCATATTCCATATTCAATGGATCATCCTCCGCCATTTCCACCACCTCCAGCATGATCCCACCACCAACCTCATCTTCCCCTCCCCTCCCCTTTCAGCATTCCGTAAGGACCGCTCCCTCCGCGACACCCTAGTCCACTCCTCTACCACCCCCAGCACCCCTTCCCCTTCGCCCGGCACCTTCCCGTGCAAGCGCAGGAGATGCAACACATGCCCTTATACCTCCCCCCTTCCCACTGTCCAGGGCCCCAAACACCCCTTCCAGGTGAAACAGCGATTTACTTGTACTTCTTGCAATTTAGTATACTGTATTCGCTGCTCACGATGTGGTCGCCTCTACATTGGGGAGACCAAACGCAGATTGGGTGACCGCTTTGCGGAACACCTACGTTCAGTCTGTAAGGGGGGCCCCGACCTCCCAGTGGCCTGTCACTTTAATTTACCGCCCCATTCCCACTCGGACCTCACCGTCCTCGGCCTCTTGCATTGTTCCACAGAAGCTCAGCGTAAGCTCGAGGAACAGCACCTCATCTTTCGATTAGGCAATCTACAGCACTCTGGACTCAACAAAGTGTTCAACAATTTCAGATCATAATCTCGGCCTCTATCACACATATATATTTTCTACTTTTTTTTAATCCACACTTTTTGTTTTTTCTTCCCTCCCTTCAGCTGTCCTTCATTCTACCAGGGCAATTCACACCCCATCTGGAGCCATCCTTTGTTCCTTAATTTCCACCTCCCTTCGCCTTGAATATCTCAATGTCTCTCAATGTCTCTTAATCTCTCCTGCTTTCTATCCTATCACTGACCTTCCCTTTTGTTCTTTCATCCCCTCCCCCTTTTCCCAGCCCCCATTCTTGCTTTCCATTTCCTGCTTTTTTTCCAGTTCTGACAAAAGGTCATTGACCTGAAACGTTAACTCTGTTTCTCTCTCCACCGATGCTGCCTGGCCTGTTGAGTTTCTCCAGTGTTTCCTGTTGTTATTAAAGCACATTTTAATAATACACTAAAGTCTTTAGGAAGCTTTTAATCATCTCACTAAGAGACCCCTGAGAGTCCAAATATATGAAACTGTGGCAAAGCCACCAAAAAGACTCTCACAGTAACTTGTACAATTGTCTTTAATCATTATTGTTACCTTTTAATGTTTGCCCTGTTTAAACAGCGCGGGATCGATAAAATCGCGATCTGACGCGATGACGTCATCACGTGGGTCACGTGACGTTCCCAACGGCGGGAAACGTCATGACGTCATGGTTGGAGGGCGTTTCCAGTTAGTCCTCGTGGAGTGAGCTAGTGTACAGACCTGTTTGGAGTTTCTCCTGCGTTTTTGTTTTGTAATACTTTCAGTGCATTAAACTAAGTTTGTTAACGACCAGTTTAGTTCACAGTGTTTTTGTTAGGAGTGCACAGACTCCTACAAAACTAGGGTTTTGCTCTATTACATATAACTTGCATTGCAGTTATTTTTTTGTTTTATTAAATTAACTTTGAATTCACTGTGCAACTTTCCACTCACTTTTACCACATTGATGAATTATCGGTTGTTTTTCTAATACAGAACATTAGACCGTAGAGCCAGCCAACAGTTGATGTGTTGGGTTAATGTGTTGGAGCTCTGATGTTCTTGTGTCACAAAAACACGGCCACCATTCTCCACACATTCGCCGAGAAATTCTACCTGCACCCAAAACTCCACTTTAGGCCTCGTTCAAATGCTGCCGTCAAACTGCGGGCGACAAACAAGCCTTCCGCTGTAACCTGCTACTCGAGGAAGGTTGGAATTTAGCCGGCTCCTATGTTGAGCCGGTCGGCAGGTCAGGTCTGAGTGGGTTGGTGATTTAAGGACCTAACGCCTGTTTCAGGTGGGCGCCCTGGACAGCTAAAAGTCGCCTGAGCCAATATGGCGTCTGGCGCACTTCTGGCAGAGTTCGGCGTGGCAGATCACAACGTAAAAATTGGAGGTCTAACGCCAACGTTACGTTGGAAAAACGGGCGGCCAGGAGTTGAATTTCGCCCCCCACTGAATTCCTAATTTCATGTGTGCAGTCAGTGGAATCACAGAGCAAAGGTCAGGACCTTCCTCACAGGGAAAGGTGGAAGCTCAAAAGGTGAGTCACTCCATCGTCACCTATCTCCAGGGAGCCCAGTTAAAAAGTAGCTTTGGTAGAAACTTAGGGGCATAATTGCCCTTCTCAGCAGGATGCAGTTGCATAGGGGAAATTTAATGAGAGCAAGATGAAGAAATTTTTAATAAATTACAAGAGCAAACTGTGGGCTCGATTATAACAACTGACTCCATGTTCAATCTGTTATGTTCATTAATAACTAGACATTCTTATTATGAACACAGCAAGCTTCTAGCTAGTTACTTATTCAGTACACGTTCTCTAGGTACAGTATCTGTAGAGTCTTCCATGTGTGCTCCTGTGTGCAGGCTGCCATCTTGACTGTTGCCTTCTGGGTAGCCTAGTGCCTCATGGGTAATGTAGTCTTAAACATACAGCTATATACAGCTCTACACAGCTCCACCTAGTGTCCACTATAGAATGACATGCTATTGATCACTACATCCCCCTTTCTTTGAGGTTTAACAAAATTAATATCAATCAACTTTCAAGAAAACAATAAAGATAATGTCAGTAACACTTTTGTTAGTGCTCTATAAACATAAACATTTTCAAAACAGTCAACACATTTTCAAAGCTTTACATTGTACTCAAAGATTAAGTCTATCAGGTTCTTTTACTTCACGTGTGGATCTTCTCAACACGGGTAAGTCTGATGCGTCTTCATGAGATTGTTCTGGCGGTGAATGACAAGATGCAGTTGCGGCACTGTCATCAATCTGGTCTTGAATAGTCTCTTGTGTTTTTAGGAGGGAACAGCGGTTCCTCCTGAGAATCTGTCCTTCCTCAGTTCTAACAGTGTATGACCTTGGTCCTACTTCCTCAAGAACTGTAGCTTTCCTGTTCCATACATCTGGATCCTCAGTCCTGACAACATCATCCTTTGTCAATGGTTTTAGAGTTTTGGATGACTTGTCATAGTATGATTTCTGTTTCAGCTTTAACAGTTGAAGTCTCTGTCTCAGTTCCTCACTTTGCTGTTCTTTTGCACAGCAGGGTAGCATGGTGCGCAACTTGCGACCCATTAGTAGTTCAGCAGGTGAAGAACCACAGTCTAAAGGTGAGGCCCGGTAGCTCAGCAGGGCGAGATAAGGATCAGACTTGCTTTCTGTCGCTTTCTTCAGTAGCTGCTTGAGAACTTGAACACCTTTCTCTGCCTTACCATTTGACTGAGCATACAAAGGACTGGATGTGATGTGCTGAAAGTCATAATGTGCTGCAAACTGTTGCCACTCCTTGCAGTTGAAGCACGGACCATTGTCGCTAACGGCAATCCTGGGAATTCCATGTCTGGCGAAGATGGATTTCACATGCATTATGACACTGCTTGCTGTGGTGCTTGAGAGCAGCGCCATCTCAGGATAGTTAGAATAGTTGTCAATCACTATTAGATAGTCTTTACCATTTAAATGAAAAAGGTCCATACCAACCTTTTGCCATGCTGCTGTTGGTATGTCAGCTACTATCATTGGTTCCTTTGCTTGTTTGCTTTGGTGTTTCTGACATGTCTTACATTTGCCTATCATGTTCTCAATGTCCTTATTTATGCCAGGCCAATAAACAGTGTCTCTTGCTCTCCTTTTGCATTTTTCAATTCCGAGGTCTCCCTCATGAATCCTTTTGAGCATGTCTTGACGTAGAGCCTGTGGAATGACTATTCTTTTCTGTTTTAGTAATAGTCCACTTGCGACACTCAATTCTGACCTTATGTGAAAATATTTTGGACAGGAACCTTTTGGCCAACCATGATGAATGTTCTCTATTACTGTTTGTAATATTGTATCTTTTACTGTTTCTTCTGCTATTTGCTTTGATTTTGTGTCTGACACGGGCAGCGCAGCAGTGACCATACTCACATGAACATCCACATCTTCTTCAGTAGAGTTCACATGACTCATTGTGGGTGCTCGGGATAGTGCATCTGCTAACACTATGGCCTAGAAATTGGGTTCTGGTCTTGCCAGGGCTGTAGCGCCAGAAAGTTTGCGCCAGCGGTAATGCGGCAGCGCCCGACGAAAATTCGGGTGCGCCGGGCCCAGACGGCGGCGGGCGCTAAAACCCTCCTTTAGCGCCTCAAAACGGGCGTGAACTTGGGTTTCCCGGCGCTAATCCCCCGCTGCGGCACCCGATGCGGTGCGGCAGGCGGGGGAACTGCAGGCCTCCTCCTCCTGTTAAGGAGGAGCTGCCTGCAGCCGACAACTGTCCGGCGGGTTGACCCGACATCTGAGCCCGGCACCTCGGGGAAGTGCCGGGCTCGCATGAGACACTGATCAGGGCCGCGGGGGGGGGAATGCAGGAGTCCGGGAAGGGAGGTGCGGGCAGGCGGCTGCCGGGAACGCGGCCGGCCGCCGCTCCACCTTTATGCGCCGGCGCACACTGGGGGAAGACTCTGTTGCCAGAGTCTTAGTTGCACCTGCCACGGGCGAGGCGGGCGCAACTGAATTTCGGCTTGGGGCCGGGTTACCACGGCAACCGGGACGCTGCGCACACCGATGACGTCATCGGTGCCAGCGCAGCGCTACCGGTCTACCGCCACGGAAGGGCCCCAGGCAATTTAGGAACCGGCGCCAATTGCAGCGCTAGGCCCTCTAGCGCCGCAAAATCGGTGCTAAGGGCACTGAATTTCTAGGCCTATGTGTTTGCCTGGTGTGTAGATCAGCTCAAAGTCATACCTTTGCAGCTTCATCATGAGTCGTTGAATCCTTGGAGACATCTCATTCAGGTTTTTTTTTTATGATGGCAACCAGAGGGCTGTGGTCTGTCAACTGTGAAGGTGGGAAGTCCATATATGTAGCCATGAAACTTTTCTAGTCCAACTACCAAGCCTAGACATTCCTTTTCAATCTGGGCGTATCGACACTCAGTATCAGTCATAGACCTGGAGGCATAGGCAACAGGCTTCCAATCTTCACCATCTGCTTGTAGCAAGACCGCACCGAGGCCCTCTTTTGATGCATCCGTTGACACTTTGATTCTTTTGGTTGGGTCAAAGAAGGTGAGTACAGGTGTGGTTGTCAGCACTGTTTTGAGGTTTAGCCACTCTTGTTCATGTCTTTCTGTCCATGCGAACTCATTTGTTTTATGTAGCAGGTCTCGCAGACAGGCTGTCTTGGCTGACAAGTTAGGAATGAACTTTCCAATGAAGTTTATCATCCCCATGATGCATAGCACTCCTTTTTTGTCAGTGGGTCGGGGCATTTTGAGTATGGCGTTTACTTTTTCCATATCTGGCTCTATTCCTTTACCAGATAGATTATCTCCTAGGAAAGTGACTTCCTGGATGCCAAACTGACACTTGGCTTTGTTGAGCTTCAGTCCATTCCGGCGTATGCTCTGTAGCACTTTAGTCAGTCTCTCATTGTGTTCTTTCAGTGTGGAGCCCCAGATGATGATGTCATCAACATAGACCCGAACTCCTTCCAGACCTTCAATTATGTGTTCCATCGCTCTATGAAAGATTTCAGATGCAGATATTATCCCGAAAGGCATTCTGAGGAAACAATACCTGCCAAATGGTGTGTTAAAGGTACAGTATTTGGTGCTCTCTTCATCCAGTTTTAGTTGCCAAAATCCTTGTGAGGCATCGAGCTTTGTAAAGTATCTGGCACCTGACATTTCACTGGTGATTTCTTCTCGCTTGGGAATCTGGTAGTGTTCACGTTTTATGTTTGCATTTAAGTCCTTTGGATCCATGCATATTCTTCGATCATTGTTCTTTTTCTTTACACATTCCATGGAGTTAACCCAGTCTGTTGGCTCTTCGACTTTCCTGATGACTCCTAGTGTGGTCATTCTGTCCAGTTCATTCTTGAGCCGTTCACGCAGGGGTGCTGGAACTCTTCGTGGAGCATGTACCACTGGCTGAGCATCCTGCTTTAGCTGGATCTTGTAAGTGAATGGTAGAACTCCAAATCCTTTGAACACATCCTGGAAATTATTCACTACAGAATCCACCGAGTCATCTGGTCTGCTTATGGCACAGTTTATACGGTAGACTCTTTTGAACAGTTCTAAGTCCTCACAAGCTTTGTCACCCAGTAGTGAAGCAAGCCTTTCAGCCACAACAGAAAACATGAGATGATGCACTTTGTCTTTGACTGTCACTTTAAGTCTGCATACACCTAAGCTATCTATTTTCTGTCCATTATAGTCCTTCAGTAGTACTGACTTTTTCTGTATTTTGGGCTTTTCTTTCATATTGTTAATGTCACTCATACTGATTAAGTTTGCTTTTGCCCCAGTGTCCAGTTTCAATGTAACTAATGCTCCATTTATCTGCAGTGGGATCATCCATTTGTCCTCTTTTACTGCATTAACTTTATGTTCAGCATTGTCTATTTCTGAGGGCTGCACATTTTCTGTATCTTTTTTGATATCGTCACATGACACCATTCCTACAAAAAATGTCTCACTTACATCAGTGTCCTCAATCACATTAACTCGTTGCCCTTTCGTCGTTTTTACTTTTGAAAAGCATTGTTTGGCAAAGTGATTCTTTCCATTACACTTTGTGCACATTTTTCCAAACGCTGGGCATTGTCTTAACTGGTGTTTGTAACCACAGCGTTTACAATTAAAAATTTCATCCTCCGATTGCTTTTCATTTCTGTTCTGCCCACGTTTCTTCCCCTTGTAGGACACAGCACCGACAGCAGCATTATCACTCATTACATTCGCATCATTATTGATTTCACTGAAAGTCTTTGCGTGATTTCGAGCTAGCTCGCTGGCTTTGCATATTTTCACTGCATTTTCCAAATTTAGTTCGGTTTCTCTCAACAGACGTTCCCTGGCTTTTTTATCATGAATACCAAACACAATCTGGTCACGAATCATGGATGCTTTGAGCTCAGAGAAATTACATGTCTGTGCTTTCAGTTTCAGATCAGTTATAAAGCTAACAAAAGTCTCATTTTGTTGCTGTGTCCGAGAACGGAAGATGTATCTTTCATACGTCTCATTCTTTTTGGGAGAGCAATGTGCATCAAATTTTTTTAGCACATCTTCTAATTTTTCTCTGTTCTCCGCTGGATTAAATACAAATGTATTAAATACCTCTATCGCCTGTGGGCCTGCAACCGTAAGCAGCAACGCTACCTTCCTTGCGTCTGGCTTCATACTGAATCCGATGGCTGCAATGTAGAGTTCGAACTGTTGTTTAAAAATCCGCCAATTGTAGTCGACATTTCCCTCGAGATTCAAACCTCCTGGTGGCTTCAAATTCTCCATGTCGCTTTTCACAATTTTCAGCAGATCTTCACCACCCTGGTACCATGTTATGTTCATTAATAACTAGATATTCTTATTATGAACACAGCTAGCTTCTAGCTAGTTATTTATTCAGTACACATTCTCTAGGTACAGTATCTGTAGAGTCTTCCATGTGTGCAGGCTGCCATCTTGACTGTTGCCTTCTGGGTAGCCTAGTGCCTCATGGGTAATGTAGTCTTAAACATACAGCTATATACAGCTCTACACAGCTCCACCTAGTGTCCACTATAGAATGACATGCTATTGATCACCACACACTCTTTACAACAACCGAGGGGTATGGCCTTGCTTTTTGTACTTTACAATGACCAGAGTAGCATTAACAACAAATAACAACAGGAAATGCTTGAAATACTCAGCAGGGTCAGGCAGCATCTGTGGAGAGAGAAACCAAGTTAACATTTCAGGTCAATGACCTTCCTTCAGAAATTGAAAAAGTTAGAGATGTAACAGGTTTTAAGCAAGCACAGAGGCAGGGAAGGGGGGAGGGGAGGAAAGAACAAAACGGAAGGCAGGAGAGATTAAATGACGAAAGGGATGATGGTGCAAGGTGAAAAGAGATGGTAATGAGACAAAAGGTGGGTCTAGAGTGTTAAATCCGTGAATCTTAAGGTATGGTGTTCTTCAATAACTAGACGGAGACTGCAGATTAACAATCAACAGGTGTTTACTGGATGAGGGTAGTCTAAAGACTAACAGTACAGATCCCTACACAGGGTTTATATACAGGTGTGGTCACTGCCGGTACTACAGTATACAGGAGCTGTAAAAGTAGTTCTCTCTTAAAGGTACATACACTACATAGAGGAGCTGTAAATGGCAACAGCAGAATCATTATCAACAGCTGCTGTCTGAAAAAATGTGATCAGTGGTTATGATCTGAAATTGTTGAACTCAATGTTGAGTCTGGAAGGCCCTGAGGTGCTGTTCCTCGAGCTCCTGTTGAGCTTCATTAAAACAGTGTAGGAGGCCAAGAACGGAGAGGTCAGAGTGGGAGTGGAGCGGAGAATTAAAATGACAGGTGACTGGAAGCTCAGGGTCACACTTGCGGATTGAACGGGGGTGCTTCGCAAAGTGGTCTGTGTTGGGTCTCCCCAATGCAGAGGAGACAGCATCGTCAGCAACGAATACAGTGTACTAAATTGAAAGAAGTACAAATCTCTGTTTCACCTGGAGGGAGTGTTTGGGGCCCTGGACGGTGAGAAGGGAGGAAGTAAAAGGGCAGGTGTTGTATCTCCTGTGCTTGCACGGGAAGGTGCTGTGGGAAGAGGAACCTAAGAACATAAGAAATAGGAGCAGGAATAGGCCACTTGGCCTCTCGAGCCTGCTCCGCCATTCAATAAGATCATGGCTGATCTTTGGCTCAAGGCCACTTCCCTGCCCGCTCCCCATAACCCTTCACTCCCTTATCTTGCAAAAATCTGTCTATCTCCACCTTAATTGTATTTAATGACCCAGCCTACACAGCTCTCTGGGGCAGAGAATTCCACAGATTTACGACCCTCTGAGAGAAGAAATTCCTCCTCATCTCAGTTCTAAAAGGGCGACCCTTTATTCTGAAACTGTGACCCCGAGTTCTAGATTTCCCCATGAGGGGAAACATCCTCTCTGCATCTACCTTGTCAAACCCCCTCAGTATCTTATATGTTTCAATAAGATCATCTCTCATTTTTCTAAATTCCAATGAGTATAGACCCAACCTTTCTTCATAAGTCAACCCCTCATCTCTGGAATTAACCTAGTGAATTGTCTCTGAACTGCCTCCAATGCAAGTATATCCTTCCTTAAATAAGGAGACCAAAACTGTACGCAGTACTCAAGGTGTGGTCTCACCAATACCCTGTACAGTTGTAGCAGGACTTCCCTGCTTTTATACTCCAACCCCCTTGCAATAAAGGCCAACATTCCATTTGCCTTTTTGATTACTTGCTGTACCTGCATGCTAACTTTTTGTGTTTCATGCACAAGGACTCCCAGGTCCCTCTGAATTGTAGCATTTTGCAATCTCTCTCCATTTAAATAATAATTTGCTTTTTTATTTTTCCTGCCAAACTGGATAACCTTGCACTTTCCCACATTATACTCCATCTGCCAAATGTTTGCCCACTCACTTAGCCTCTCTATATCCCTTTGCAGATTCTTTGAGTCCTCTGCACAACTTGCTTTCCCACCCATCTTTGTATCATCCACAAACTTGGCTACATTACACTCGGTCCCTTCATCCAAGTCATTAATGTAGATTGTAAATAGTTGAGGCCCCAGCACCGATCCCTGTGGCACCCCACTAGTTACCGTTTGCCAACCAGAAAATGACCCATTTATCCCAACTCGCTGCTTTCTGTTAGTTAGCCAATTCTCTATCCATGCTAATATATTACCCCCAACTCCGTGAGCTTTTATCTTATGCAGTAACCTTTTATGTGGCACCTTATTGAATGCCTTCTGGAAATCCAAATACACCACATCCACTGGCTCACCCTTATCCACGCTGCTCGTTACATCCTCAAAGAACTCCAGCAAATTTGTTAAACATGATTTCCCTTTCATAAAAACATGCTGACTCTGCTTGACTGCATTAAGATTTTCCAAATGCCCTACTACTGCATCCTTAATGAAGGACTCCAGCATTTTCTCAATGACAGATGTTAGGCTAACTGGTCTATAGTTTCCTGCTTTCTGTCTCCCTCCTTTCTTAAATAGGGGTGTTACATTTGCGGTTTTCCAATCCGCTGGGACCTCTCCAGAGTCCAGGGAATTTTGGTATATTGCAACCAATGCATCCACTATCTCTGCAGCCACTTCTTTAAGACCCTGGGATGCAGGCCACCTGGTCCAGGGGACTTGTCGTCTTTTAGTCCCATTATTTTACCAAGTACTTTTTGTAACGTCCGTGTGTAATTGAGACACGGACTGCAGAAGTTGGTTATAACAGGTGTTTACTGAATGGAGACAAAACTGGAACTACTATACAAAGTTACTACACAGGCTTATATACAGGGGTGGTCACTACTGGTACTGCAGTATACAGGGGCTGCAGAATATAGTTCCTTCTTCAAGGTACATACACTACACTTTTTCCTTAGTGATACTCTTTAGTTCCCCCCTCCCTGTGGCCCTTGATTGTCCATTATTGGGATGTAGTTAGTGTCTTCTACCATGAAGACAGATACAAAATATTTGTTCAGAGTCTCTGCCATTTCCCCGTTCCCCATTATTAATTCCCCAGTCTCATCCTCTAAGGGACCAACGTTTACTTTAGCTACTCTCTTCCTTTTTATATACCTGTAGAAGCTCTTACTACCTGTTTTAATATTTCTTGCCAGTTTACTCTCATAATTCATCTTCTCTCTCTTTATTATTTTTTAAGTCATCCTTTGCTGGTTTTTAAAAATTTTCCAATCCTCTGGTCTCCCACCAATCTTGGCAACATTGTATGCCTTCGTTTTCAATTTGATACCATCCTTTACTTCCTTAGTTAGCCACGGATAGTGCTCCCTTCTCTTAAAATCTTTCTTTCTCATTGGAATATATTTTTGTTGAGAGTTATGAAATATCTCCTTTAATGTCCGCCACTGCATTTCAACTGTCTTACCCTTTAATTTATTTTTCTAGTCCACTTTAGCCAGTTCTGATGTCATGCCATTGTAATTGCCTTTGTTTAAGATCAGGACACTGGTTTGAGATACAACTTTCTCACCCTCCAACTGAATTTGAAATTCAACTATGCTATGATCACTCTTTCCTACAGGATCCATTACTATGAGATCATTTATTAATTCTGTCTCATTACACAGAACCAGATCCAAGATAGCCTGCTCCCTGGTTGGTTCCATTACATACTGTTCTAGGAAACCATCCCGGATACACTCTATGAACTCCTCCTCAAGGCTATCATGGCCAATTTGATTTGTCCAATCAATATGGAGATTAAAATCACCCATGATTATTACCGTACCTTTTTTACAGGCCTCCATTATTTGTTGATTTATACTCTGTCCAACAGTGTTGCTACTGTTTGGGGGCCCACCAGAGACTTTTTCCCCTTATTATTTTTTATCTCCACCCAAACTGATTCTACATCTTGATCTTCTGAGCCAATATCACTTCTCACCACTGCACTAATCCCATCCTTTACCAACAAAGCCACCCCACCTCCCTTTCCTTTCTGTCTATCCTTACGAATTGTCAAATAGGGGGTGTTGGGGTGATTGAAGAGTGGACCAGGGTGTTGCAGAGGGAACGGTCCCTTCGGAATGCTGAAAAGGGAGGGGAAGATGTGTTTGGTGGTGGCATCACACGGAAATGGCGGAGGATGATCCGTTGAATGTGGAGGCTGGTGGGGTGGAATGTGAGGACAAGGAGAACCTTATCGTGGTTCTGGGAGGGAGGAGAAGGGATGAGAGCAGAAGTGCGGGAAATGGGACAGACACGGTCGATGAAATAGCCAGACATATCGGAAGCACTGCTATGAAATATGATATCGTCAGAACAGATGCGATGGGGATGGAATAGAGTTCTTACGGGAAGCGGGGTATAGTCAAGTGGGCATATAATAGAGACAATGGCCTAGAAATTGCAGTAGGCCGGAAACCTGCCGGTACCACTGTGGGCCACAATTAACGGCCGCTCTAAATCATAGCGCAAGTATTTTAGCGCTGCCTGCTAAGTTAAATTATTACAGCGCCAAACCTACCGTGCAACCCTCTTTTTCCAGCGGTACACTCAACAGGAGGCCCAAGGTAGCGTGGCCGTAGCATCCCTGAAGCGAGGCAGCGTTGTCTTAAAGCAAGTCTATCATTTTAGAAAGCAGTGTCAGTCCCTTAAAGGAGAACTACCTTCTAAAATGAAAAAATAAATGAAAATCATTTAAAAATAGGCAGTTTTTAGCCCTTAGAACTCAACTGCCTTCTGAAAAAAATGAACATTAAAAGTAATTCTCAAATGGCAGTCTTTAAGCTCTTAAAGCTGAACTGTCTTCTGCACCTAAAAAAAGGTAAAAGTGCTTCAGCACTAACACAAATGGCTCAACAAGCCAGGGAAGGGGTGCCTAGGGTCTCGCACACAGCACTCCAGCTTTCTGCAGGGGGCTCAACACTGCAAGAGAGGTCCTCTACCCACAGGGGCCAGGAGGACCTCCAGAAAGAACGACGTGGGACCAGATCACCGAGGCCGTCGCTGCCAGCAGTGTCGCCCACACGACCTGGCTCCAGTGCCCAAAGAAGCTTCCTGGCTTCAGACCAGTGGTCAAGACCAGTGAATGCATCTTCAAAAGCCGTCTCCTACCAACTGCACCACTAGCTTCACACACTGTTCATTGCACGATCCACCCCCTATTCACTCACCTATCAACAACCTGTACCAAACACGAGGCACACCTCACATTCCTAGCTTCACCTCACCCTCTTAGAGGAGACGGTGCTGGCCATTCTTGGTTGAGACATGGCTGAGCCCTTAGCCAGTGGCTGGGTTGAAAGGATACAAGATGCTGGTATCATCATACGTTATCCTCCTTCTCACATGCAGCTCTTGTTTTCCCGCCCTCCACTCACCACAACACTAACTGTACCTTCCTCATTTCACACACCCAAGAAATTCAGCCTGCCCAGCCAGTGGTTGACCAAGAAGAGAGAGAGAAGAAGAAGAGAGAGAGAAGAAAAAGAGATAGAAGAGAGAGAGAAGAAAGAGCGAAGAAGAAGAAAGAGAAAAAGAAAGAGAAAAAGAAGAAGAGTCATAGAGTCATAGAGTTTTACAGCACAGAAAGAGGCCCTTCGGCCCATCGTGTCTGCGCCGTCCATCAATCCCTGTCCAGTCTAATCCCATTTTCCAGCATTTGGTCCATAGCCTTGTATGCAATGGCATTTCAAGTGCTCATCCAAATGCTTTTTGAATGTTGTGAGGGTTCCTGCCTCTACCACCCTTTCAGGCAGAGAGTTCCAGATTCCAACCACCCTCTGGGTGAAAAAGATCCTCCTCAAATCCCCTCTAAATCTCCTGCCCCTTACCTTGAATCTATGCCCCCTTGTTATTGACCCCCCTACTAAGGGGAAAAGTTCCTCTTTATCTACCCTATCTATGCCCCTCATCATTTTGTACACCTCAATCAGGTCCCCCCTCAGCCTTCTTTGCTCCAATGAAAACAACCCCAGCCTGTTTAGTCTTTCTTCATAGCTGAGGCGCTCCATCCCAGGTAACATCCTGGTGAACCTTCTCTGCACCCTCTCTAAAGCAATCACATCCTTCCTATAGTGAGGCGACCAGAACTGCACACAGTACCCCAGCTGTGGCCTCACCAGCGTTTTGTACAGCTCCATCATAACCTCCCTGCTCTTATATTCTATGCCTCGGCTAATGAAGGCAAGTATCCCATATGCCTTTTTAACCACCTTATCTACCTGTTCCGCTGCCTTCAGGGATCTATGTACATGCACACCAAGGTCCCTCTGACCCTCTGTACTTCCTAGGGTCCTACCACTCATTGTGTACTCCCTTGCCTTATTTGTCCATCCAAAATGCATCACCTCGCACTTTTCAGGGTTAAATTCCATTTGCCACTTTTCCGCCCATCTGACCAACTCGTTTATATCTTCCTGTAGCCTGAGGCTTTCCTCCTCACAATTTACCACCCCACCAATTTTCGTGTCATCTGCGAACTTACTGATCATACCTTTTACATTCTCATCCAAATCATTTATGTAGATCACAAACAGCAAGGGACCCAGCACCGATCCCTGAGGTACCCCACTAGACACAGGCTTCCAGTCACAAAAGCAACCTTCGACCATCACCCTCTGCCTCCTGCCACTCAGCCAGTTTAGGATCCAACGCGCCAAGGCACCCTGGATCCCATGGGCTCTTACCTTCTTGACCAGTCTCCTATGCGGGACTTTGTCAAAAGCTTTACTGAAGCCCATGTAAACCACATCCACAGCATTTCCCTCATCCACACACCTAGTCACCCCCTCGAAAAATTCAATCAGATTTGTCAGACATGATTTACCCTTGACAAAGCCATGCTGACTATCCCCGAAGAAGTAGAAGAAGAAGAAGAAGGAGAAGGAGAAGGAGAAGAAGGAGGAGAAGGAGAAGAAGAAGAAACAACGCCGTTACTGAATTTGACACTCCCAGCCACCAGCTCCTTGAGGTTGTCCTGCAAGGCCATTTGCAGTGTCCCCCACTGAAAGTCAGCAGCCTTCCACCAGCCATGCTGCAGCCACTGGGATAGCACTGTGTGACATCACTAGGATAGGTAAAGGCACGCACAAGACAGTCACTAATGGATTGCACAAGGGTTATTAGTTGATTTCTTGATGTCATATTGGATGGATAAATGTAGAAAGTTGAATTGGAAAGTTTGCTTTGTGGTGGCTTTTATTTCAGCACTGTGGCCAAGAGGACTCTCTGATGGTCAGTAACAGAGGGAAGGTAAGGTGTGGGACTAATGTTGAAAGGGGAATTGGAGTTGTAGTCACTGGTACCGCAGGCAGATGATTCCATCCCGGATATCTCAGCCAGAAAGGGACTGCCTGCGTTGAATCCTTCCTTCCGCTTCCTCCTCTTCTGCATCTTCCTCTTCTGTGTCTTCCCCTTCCCTCTGCGAGCGGATGCTGGAAATCTGAAATAAAAGCAGAAAATGCTGGAAATACTCAGCAGGTCAGGCAGCATCTCGACCTGAGACATGAACTCTGTTTCTCTCTCCATGGATGCTGCCTGACCTGCTGAGTATTTCCAGCATTTTCTGTCTTCTTAGAGGCCTTCCTTTACCATCCGAAGCCTTGAAAGCATCCAGCAGCAGTCCCTGCACACTTTAAAACTTTTAACATCTGTTGCACCTAGCCACTACTTCAATAAAATATTACAAAAACAGTCCAAAAGCTTAAATCCAAACTTACTCGAAAGATGTGTGTCCCATTAAGAAGCGCTAACAGTATCTCTGTAGGTCTGGTTCATGCTCGCGGTAAACTCAGCGAAAAGGTCAAAGTTTGCAGACGTGGCGCGACGTCACGCTCTGCTGATTTACATTTCTAGGGCCAGCGCTGCCAACGGCAGCACTATGGCCCACTGCCGAGACTTGCGCTGGAGGCAGATGGAAGTGGGGTGGCTGCCATTTTTTCCCCAAATCAGGCCTTAATGGCCAGCAGTACGTCTGTGAATTTCTAGGCCAATAACAACAACAATTTGCATTTAAATAGCATCTTTAACATAGGAAATCATGCTTTACAGAGACATAATCAAGAAAATAGGCGCTGAACCAAAGAAAGAGATATTAGTTAGGGTCAAAGAGGTGGGTTTTAAGGGGGATCTTAAAGGAGGAAAGGGAGATAGAGAGGCAAAGAGGTTTAGGGAGGGAATTCCAAAGCATCATCAGAGCTGCTGCTATTTAAGACAGATCTCCATGTATGTACCCAGCACACAAGAACTGCTGCAGCTGTGCCTTAATGTTCTGTATCAATCCAAATATTCAGACAAAATAGCAATGGCAACATCACCAAATTTCACTTCTAAGGAATTTCTCATGTACCGAGAGGCTTCGAGGAGGCCTTACAGAACAAATACTACCCACTATTACTACAACTTCTAATACTATTACTGCTACAACTACTATAACAACATCTTGCACCTTTAATGTAGAAAAACACCTGTGGTGCTTCACAGCAGCGTTATAAAAGGAAAACCGATGCTGAGCCAAGGCAGGAGATAATGGTATAGGAGACTAATAGCTTTGTCAAAAAGGTGGGTTTTAAGGAGTTCTTAAAGCTAATAAGCAGATACAAAGATTTTCAATAAGTGGAGAGAAGAAATTGGGATAACGGAAGGGCTGGGAGGGTTGAAGGTATGACCAAAGAGAAGGGTCTTTGGTAGGCTTTTGATAGTGGGGAGGGAGTGGTGAAGTGGAAGGATTGAGAAAGGGAGGTTCAGAGAGTAGGGGTGTAGTGGCTGAAAAATTGACCATTGATAGTGGAGCGGAAGGGGCAGAGAACAAGGAGCAACGCAGTGTCAGAGGATGGAAACTGTCTTCATCTGACATCCAAATGCACTTCCAACTGGATAATAATCAGGATCGGGAATTTGGGGGGAATTTCTCCTCCTTAACCCGGGGGAGGATTGAAGCTTTCCTACTGCTGTCCTGGATGACATCAGCTAACTCAGCACAGATCAAGGATCGAGCCCAAGGTGTTCCTGGTCTGTATAGCTCAGTGAGCCACCTGCAGAGTTAAGCATCATGTGCTGGACCACACAGGGTGGCATATGGGAAATCTGTGACTTGCCACTGTGACTCAGTGCAAATTCTCCAACTCTTTCAGCACTCCTAGTCAGAAGACATGCCTTTCTAGTTGTACCGTTTTTGGGCCACCTAATAATGTACAAATATTCCCAGATATTGTATCAAAAGTGCTGACTCGAGCCATATGGCCCAACTATCAGATCTAATGCCCACAATGAAGCCCAGATTGGCTTCATGTATGATATTCCCAGCATGAGAAAGAGCTGATCCACAACCCAAGGTGTGT
The DNA here is from genome assembly GCF_052327205.1 of Somniosus microcephalus. NCBI lineage: Eukaryota > Metazoa > Chordata > Chondrichthyes > Squaliformes > Somniosidae > Somniosus > Somniosus microcephalus. The sequence goes on along the minus strand of NC_140993.1, from coordinate 206,362,854 downwards.
AGAGTCCGAATAATAGGTGCAAGATTCGTAATGTAGAAATGTTAGAAGTATGCCTGCTAGGTGACTATGTGACTTTAGAAGGTTATCTTAAGGTTATCTAAGCTCTATGCTAGGACTGGCCAAGATTCTCGTCTTTGCGGGTGACAGAGGTATATACCATGGAGCCAGGGGGTCATCCATAAAGGTTAAATCCATGTTCCCATTAATGTGCAGGTATCTCAAGTTGGTGGTACTAACAGATCTTGATATTCTGATATAGGATTGATCCGCCAATGAGGTAAAGGCATTGAGAACAGTCCTTACCAAAGCTCCAGGACCACAGCATTCAAACAGGACACACTGTCAAGAAATAAATCTAAGGGTTTTCTGTCAAAGTTGTGCACTGGGACCTTTATCAAGAAAACGAATTGATCCTGACCTGCACCTGGCCTACTCATAGGGCTCGAATTTCATTGGGCCGTTGAGGTGGGATTGGAAGCGTGTGGGGGGTTAAAATTGCAAAAACTGGCGAGCGGGCCCAACCCCGCCTCCAAGCAATTTTCATTAAATCGTGTCTACTGGTCCCTTCTCCCTCCAAGAGGCGGAATAGGCCGTTAAGGCCCTTAACAAGCACTAAATTGCCACTATAATGCCATTCTGATAGGCCTTTGTGATTTTAACCCTTTTCCCACGTGAAGCACGCCTGTTCTGAAACACAACGGTGAAACCTGGCGGGAGCACAATTGGATTGCTGACTATCAGCTGCAGCTCAACCATTAAATAGGAGATTTGATCAGCCATCATTTGCAGGTGGCAGGACTTTGTTGTCTCAGGTCTGGGGGAACTTTTAGAAGGCATAACCACAGCTGTGGAAGTTTGGAGCCTGACACCCATCTCCAGTCTGACCTCCTGGGAAACCCCTCTCGCCACCTTGACTGAGCGCTTCCTCAACTGAGGCATATACCAGAAGCATGGGAGGCATTTATTCCCTTCCCCTCTGGACGAAGACCAGCCGCGGCACCAGCAGAACCATGAACAACAGCAGCACCAACAGCAGCAGCACCAACAGCAGCAGCAGCAACAATAGGAGCGCCAAGCTGCTGCTCACCCACCTGAAGCTGCACAGGCCAGAAGGGCCAGCGCATGGAAGCCCGTCGGCGCAGGAGACACCACCCAAACAGGGTTTACAGACACAGGGTCAGCTACCTTAACATGTCTGAGCAGCAGTGCCAAAGGCGGCTCCAACTTTCGCGAGAGGTAGTGGGTGACATCTGTGCAATGCTGCAACAAGACCTGGAGCCCAGAGGACCAGGTGGACAACCCTTACCAGTGGCCGTCAAAGTCACCACCGCACTCAACGTTTTTGCCTCAGGCTCATTCCAGGAATCAGCAGCAGACATCAGCGGCATCTCCCAGGCGGTCACACACACTTGCATCACGCAGGTAACCGATGCCCTCTTTGCCATCGCGCACAATCACATCCATTTCACCAAGGATCAAGCAAGTGTCACGGCGCGTGCGGTTGGATTAGCTAATCTGGCAGGCTTTCCAAGGGTACAGGGCGTCGTTGACTGCACACATGTGGCCCTTAAGGCACCCCATCGCAATCCAGGTATTTTTGTCAACCGCAAGGGCTTCCACTCCGTTAATGTTCAGCTGGTGTGTGACCACAAGAAGGAAATTTTGCATGTTTGTGCCAAGTACCCTGGCAGTTGCCATGACTCCTTCATACCATGCCAGTCTAGTGTGCCTCCGCTATTCAGTCCGCCAGACCAACTTAACGGATGGCTACTTGGAGACAAGGGCTATCCCCTGAAGACATGGCTAATGATGCGGTTGAGGAGCCCATCCAATGAAGCTGAGGAGAGCTACCACTCCAGCCACATGTCCACCAGAGCCATAATCGAGCAAACCATCGGTTTGCTGAAGATGCGCTTCAGATGCCTGGTTAGATCAGGTGGAGCCCTGCAGTACTCAGCAGCCAGGGTCTCCAGAGTCATCGTGGTTTGCTGTGCACTTCACAACATGGCACAGCGTCGTGGCATGCAGATTCCTGAGGACCAAGTGGCTCATCACATATCCTCCTCAGATGAGGAGGAGCAGGAGGAGGAGGAGGAGGAGGACGAGAGCGTAAATGAACATCTTGCAGAGGCCCATCAACCAGCGGCAGCAGTACGCGAGAACATTGCTGCCCGGGATGCAAGGAATGCACTCATTTTGGCCAGATTTGCTTAGCCTAGCCAATCAAGCACTTTTGCCCTGCAGCTTCTTACCTGAGCATCGACAAAGGCCAAGAACTTACGGATTCCTAGCAATTTGACCACCATACTGACAATTGCAAGCAATCCTAAGCCCTCAATGTGGAAGTCCCATTCGCGAAATGACACACGCCACAACTACAGCAGTAGTCATCAGGTTTTCTATTACAGTAATCATCTGATGGCTTTTTAACATAAAACATCAAATTTCACCCAAGTGACTATCCTTGTGACTATTTGTGCAGTATCTTTCTCTTATGCGTGCTCCTACGTAGTGCTTCCCCTGTGGCTTCAGCAGATGTGGAGGCCCCTTGCTCACTTTCTTGCTGCTCCTGTCTCGACACCTTTGGCGGGCGTCCTCTGGGGTTGCCACCTGTGAGGGCTCGCCAACAGTCTGCTGCTCCAGCGGCTGTGCAGGGGTTGAGACAGCCATCTCAGTTGGGTGTGGACTCTGGTGGGGCTCTGACCGAGGGCTCTGCAGTGGCATGGAAGTGTGAGCACTTGGAGAGGAGCCACCACTTCCTTGATGTCTGCCACCAACTTCCCTCTCATGGGTCAGGTCCCCCTCAGCGCTTGCAAGTGGTCTGAGAGCACCTTGCTGCACATCAGGGGGGGCATGGGGACCCGTATCTGCACTGGCAGTCCTACTCAGAAGGACTTCCATGAAGGTCTGGTTTCTCTGTTCAATAGATGACCATCGCTCCTCCAGAGATGTCAGTCTATTCTGAACACTCACCATGTTTTCTGCACTCTGGCGACTTATCACCTCCATGGAGGTGGCCATCCTTTCCATGGTGATGCGTTCATGCGCCAATGACTCCACAAAGGCTTTGCTCATGTTCGCAATGGACTCCTCCATTCGCTCCATGCTCGCAGCGACCCTGGAGACAAAACCTGCCAGAGACTCTTGCATCTGTTCCTGGAGTTCCAGCAATGCTGATCTTATGGATGGACCCAGAGGCAGAGGGTCGACATGCAGATGAACCGAGCTGGCAGAGTCCTGCGCCCTCCGACTAGGACTCTCCACTGCTGTCCCTGTCTCCACAATCTGCTGATGCTCACTTGTGAGCTGTGATACACCAGGTGACAACACTACTCTATCTTGCGATGTTCCCTCCAAGGTGTGACCGTCTGCGCTGGTGCTGTGTGCGGTGAATTCTGCTGACGCTGCGCCCTCAGAGGTTGCAGCTTCCTCTGAGGAGTCTTGAGGCTCATGCTCTTCCTCCTGGAGAGTGGGGACGGGTGCTGTCGATGGTCCTGTGGGGGAGTAAAGTAAAGAGTCAGAGATGTGAGGCCAAGGTTACATGCACATTGCATATTGCAGATTATCATAAATCTATCTTAGAGCTTCAGAATCATTATCAACGACTCATGCAATGTAATTGAGAGAGATGGAAAACTATTCTGTCACCAGCTTGCTGTGATGCACCCGTCTGTCCGCCCCCCACTTGGGAATCTTCCTCCACTCCCACGATCTCCAGGACCGCCTCCTTCCAGGTGGTGAGCTGGGCTACTGAGGGTGGCCCTCCTCCTGTCCTCACTCTTTCCCTCTTGTGAGCTCTCTTTTCCTGCAATGAGGGAGACAAGTGGAGTTTGAGTGAGAATGAAGGAGTGAGTGTAGAGATTCCATAGCATAGATGCTTAGAAGGAGACAAAGATGGAGTCAGGTGGCATGACCAAGGGCTTGATAAAGGGTTTTGACCCAAAATGTTTACTTTACTCCCCTACAGGACCATCGACAGCACCCGTCCCCACTCTCCAGGAGGAAGAGCATGAGCCTCAAGGCTCAAGACTCCTCAGAGGAAGCTGCAACCTCTGAGGGCGCAGCGTCAGCAGAATTCACTGCACCCAGCATCAGCGCAGACGGTCACACCTCGAAGAGAACATCGCAAGATAGAGTAGTGTTGTCACCTGGTGTATCACAGCTCACAAGGGCTTGATAAAGGGTTTTGACCTGAAACGTTAACTCTAATTTCTCTCCACAGATGTTGCCTGGCCTGCTGAGTCTTTCCAGCATTTTCTGTTGTTATTTCGGCCCTCCCTGTGTGTTGTAAATTGTAATTGTATCACAGTGATAGGGAGTGTGAGGGCTGCATAGTGGAATAGTTAGGTGAATGTGACCATAGAGAGAGAGGGAATTGGTAAGGGTGCATGGACGTCAGTGTCAAGTGGGATGTGGAGGAAGAGATTGCTAAAGCTGAGTGCTGGTGAGGAGAGGCAATGGGGATCAGATTGAGGGTGATGGGAAATTCATACTCACTATTCCAGTGCGCAGAAGGTCATGAAACCTCTTCCTGCACTGAAGCCAGGTTCTGCAGGTTATTGACAAAGAGTTGACCTCCTCTGCCACCTGGATCCACACAGCCTTGGTTTGCTGGGGAGGCTTCTTCCTCCCTAAAGAAGGGAAGAGCACGTCTTCATTTGCTCTTGCTCCCTCTACTAAAGCCTGCAGGGCAACGTCATCAAAGCGAGGTGCAGACCTAGGTCTCTGGCTGGCCATTCCTCCTGCAGGTGCCTTTAACATGCAAGGGCAGAAGCTTGGCAGTCTGCAGAAGAAGCAAGGCTTGTTGCAGACCTTAAATGCAGCAGCAATGATGACGTCATCGGAGGCGACTGTCAGACTGGAAAAATTCATTGGCCATGGGTTCCCACACGTTGGAACTCAATTGGCCAATTAAGTTAAAATGGCATCATTTTCCCACATCGATTTAGAATCGGGTGGCTAACACGAAATGCGGATTACACGACCCCAGCCCATAGACTCAGCTGACTATTGGCAATTAATGATTAAACTTCTTTCTTTTGAAACCCAACCCAGCTTGCTTCTCTTTGCTGTAACTGTTGCCCGATGAGTAGGCTTCTACCATAATTACTGTGCTTTGCCCAGAAAAAGCTCTGATGAATAAACTCTGGGATGCTAAATATGGCCTCCAGAAGGGCACAAGTTATCTGCACTGGCATTAAAGATATGAAAATAGTTCTTCATGTATCTCAGCAACAGGAAACAGCTGCAACAGGTCATAAAAGATGAAGTGAAGTGAAAACTAATTAGATGTGCAAAGAACTGTTACTTGCAAGATTTGTTTTTCAATTGACTAAAGTTAGAATGTAATTTACTTGTGGTAGTTGCTGAATGGAATTTTCTAGCCCTGGGACAGGAATTACAACAGGTTTCCCCTTTTCGACTCCTAGGTCACACATGAAACATGTAGGGAAATAAATAAATGTATAAGTAAAATAAAACTGGATTAGTAGGTACCTGTTTGTCTGCAGAATTTGGACGATAGGCTGATCCGCGGTAACCATGTGCCTGTCCATTTGATTTAAGCATTGGAGATGGTCCATGGGAACCATGTAATTGCTCACATGGCTATAAGGGATCAATCCCCATGCTCCTGGCACAGCCCCCCGCCCCCGCCAACCACCCCAGTGCAGATTCCAGACCCAGAATTGTCACTCCGTAGCCCAGGCTACTGGCTTGTTCCTGGGCCTTGCTCCTGCCTCCTCACCATAACCCTGGGCCCTCGGTCTCTCCTTCCTGCTTTGGATCACTGGTCTTACTCACCCCAGCCTATACCTTCTTCTCCCAATTGCACGCTCCGATCTGCGCTGACCTTTGAAAGAAGCAAGAATGGAAAGCAGGAGAGAAAGTGAGATGAGAAGTAAGGAAGGGACTGGGAAGAAAAGGGAAAGCAAGAATGAAATATCTGTAGGAAAGAAGAAAAAGAAAAGAATTGGGGTAGGGGGGCTGTGATGAGCAGTCGAGAGCGAGTGCCATCAAGTAGACACATAAAGGCAATTTCTGTGCGAGAGGTGCCGAATACGCTGTGTGACTGACTGCTGGAGTGGTCCAGGGCCTGTTGGACAGCTCCGCTCTATCACAGACTAGCTACTTGCTGATGAGGGAGTGGGGAGGAGAAGAAGGGAAGTTCAAGAGAAGTTTTGGCCAAGAATACCAGGTGCACACCCACTGCCTATCACTATCAGGAGCTGATGACGCAGAGAATGTGTGTGTCCTGAAACAACACAACTGCCAGAACCAACAATGGTCCAAGCCCCTTATTAGTGATAAACAGGCGAGAGAGATGCTATGCCTCAGCAATGATGCCCAAACACAATGTGAACCCCTGGTGGTGTCGGTCTATGGGAGAAATGTAGGAGAAGATGCTTCAGCCCGGAGTACAAAACCTTTTATCCACAAGCAATGCCATGGAATAGCAACGCATGGGTCTATCCATTTACATAGGATTACATATGATATGCGGCACAGAAACAGGCCATTCGGCCCAACCAGTCCATGCTGGTGTTTATGCTCCACTCGATCCTCCTCCCATCTTTCCTCATCTAAATTTATTAGCATAACCCTCTATTTCCTTCTCCCTCATACGCTTATCTAGCCTCCCCTTAAATGCATCTATACTATTTGCTTCAACTACTCCCTGTGGTAGCAAGTTCCACATTCTCACCATTCACTGGGTAAAGAAGTTTCTTCTGAATTCCCTATTTGATTTCTTGATGACTATATTATATTGACGGCCTCTAGTTTTGCTCTTCCCCACAAGTGGAAACACTCTGGGCTCGATTTTGTTACTGGGGCAGGCTGGGGTCATGTAATCCGCTTTTCGTGTTAGCCACCTGATTCTAAATCGATGTGGGAGAATGATGCAATTTTAACTTAAGTGGGCAATTGAGTTCCAGCATGTGGGAACCAATGGCCCAATTAGTTTTTTCAGTCTGAAAACCACCTCCGATGACGTCATCATTGCTGCTGCATTTAAGTTCTGCAACAACTTGCTTCTTCTGCAGACTGCCAACCTTTTGACCTTTCATGTTGGAGGGACCTGGAGGCAGAATGACCAGTGAGAGACCTAGGTCTCCTCCCAGGTTTGATGATGTTGCCCTGCAAGCTTTAGTGGAGGGAGCAAGAGCCAATAAAGAGGTGCTCTTCCCTTCTTCAGGGAGGAAGAAGCCTCCTCAGCAGACCAAGGCTGTGTGGATCCAGGTGGCCCAGGAGGTCAACTCTTTGTCGATAACCCGCAGAACCTGGCTTCGGTGCAGGAAGAGGTTTCATGACCTTCTGCGCATTGGAAAAGTGAGTATGAATTTCCCATCACCCTCAATCTGATCCCCATTGCCTCTCCTCACCATCACTCAGCTTTAGCAATCTCTTCCTCCACATCCCACTTGACATTGACACCCATGCAACCTCACCCACTCCCTCTCTCTCTATGGTCACATTCACCTAACTATTCGACTATGCAGCCCTCACAATCCCTATCACTGTGATGCTATGAAAACAACTTACAACACACAGGGAGGGCCCCTGGTCTTGCCACCTCACTCCATCTTTGTCTCCTTCTAAGTATCTATGCTATGGAATCTCTATACTCACTCCTTCATTCTCACTCAACCTCTACTTGTCTCCCTCATTGCAGGAAAAGAGAGCTCACAATAAGAAGGAAAGAGCGAGGACAGGAGGAGGGCCACCCTCAGTAGCCCAGCTCACCCCCTGGGAGGAGGCGGTCCTGGAGATCGTGGGAGTGGAGGAGGATACGCAAGTGGGGGACGGACAGAGGGGTGCATCACAGCAAGCTGGTGACAGAATAGTTTTCTATCTCTCGCATTGACATTGCACTGATAATGATTCTGAAGTTCTAACAGATGGACTTATGATCATCTGCAATATGCAATGTGCATGTAACCTTGGCATCACATCTCTGACTCTTTCCTTTACTCCCCCACAGGACCATCAACAGCACCCATCCCAACTAGCCAGGAGGAAGAGCCTGAGCATCCAGACTCCTCAGAGGAAGCTGCAACTTCTGAGGGCGCAGCGTCAGCAGAATTCAGCGCACCCAGCACCAGTGCAGACATTCACACCTTGGTGGGACCTTCGCAAGATAGAGTAGTGTTGTCACCTGGTGTATCACAGCTCACAAGTGAGCATCAGCAGATGGTAGAGACAGGGACAGCAGTGGAGAGTCCTAATCGGAGGGCGCAGGACTCTGCCAGCTCGGCTCAGCTACATGTCGACCCTCTGCCTCTGGGTTCATCCACAAGATCAGCGGTGCTGGAACTCCAGGAACAGATGCAGGAGTCTCTGGCAGGTTTTGTCTCCAGGGTCGCTGTGAGTGTGGAGCGAATGGAGGAGTCCATTACGAACATGAGCAGAGCCTTTGTGGAGTCATTGGCGCATGAACGCATCACCATGGAAAGGATGGCAACCTCCATGGAGGTGATAAGTCGCTAGAGTGCAGAAAACATGGTGAGTGTTCAGAATAGACTGACATCTCTGGAGGAGCGATGATCATCTATTGAACAGAGAAACCAGACCTTCATGGAAGTCCTTCTGAGTAGGACTGCCAGTGCAGATACAGGTCCCCATGGCCCACCTGATGTGCAGCAAGGTGCTCTCAAACCACTTGCAAGTGCTGAGGGGGACCTGACCCATGAGAGGGAAGTTGGTGGCAGACATCAAGGAAGTGGGGGCTCCTCTCCAAGTGCTCACACTTCCATGGCACTGCAGAGCCCTCGGTCAGAGCCCCACCAGAGTCCACACCCAACTGAGATGGGCATCTCAACCCCTGCACAGCCGCAGGAGCAGCAGACTGTTGGCGAGCCCTCACAGGTTCGCAACCCCAGAGGACGCCCGCCAAAGGTGTCGAGACAGGAGCAGCAAGAAAGTGAGCAAGGGGCCTCCACATCTGCTGAAGGCACAGGGGAAGCACCATGTAGGAGCACGCGTAAGAGAAAGATACAGCACAAATAGTCACAAGGGTAGTCACTTGGGTGAAATTTGATGTTTAATATTAAAAAGCCATCAGATGGTTATGTAAATAAAAAATCTGATGGCTACTGCTGTAGTTGTGGCGTGTGTCATTTCGCGAATGGGACTTCCACATTGAGGGCTTATGATTACTTGGTATATGCCTCAGTTGAGGATGTGCTCAGTGAGAGGGGTTTCCCAGGAGGTCACACTGGAGATGGGTGTCAGGCTCCAAACTTCCACAGCTGTGGTTATGCCTTCTAAAAGTTCCCCCAGACCTGAGACAACAAAGTCCTGCCACCTGCAAATTATGGCTGATCAAATATCTATTTAATGGTGAAGCTGCAGCTAATAGTCAGCAATCCAATTGTGCTCCCACCAGGTTTCACCGACGTGTTTCAGAGCAGGCGTGCTTCACGTGGGAAAAGGGTTAAAATCACCAAGGCCTTTCAAAATGGGATAATAGAGGCATTTTAGTGCTTGTTAACGGCCTTAAGGGCCTATCCCGCCTCTTGGAGGCAGGACGGAGATGGGAGCAGTAAATACGATTTCTTCAAAATTGCTTGGCGGCGGGGTTGGGCCCGCCTGCCACTTCTTGCAATTTTAACACCCCACATGCCTCCATTCCCACCTCCACGGCCTTGTGAAATTCGAGCCCTCTGTAACTACTCTATCAAAACCTTTCATAACTTGAAAGACCTCAATTAGGTCACTCCTCAGCCTTCTTTTTTCAAGCGAAAAGAGATCCAGATTGTTCATCCTTTCCTGATAGGTATACCTGTGCATTTCTGGTATCATCCTTGTAAATCTTCTCTGCACCGTCTCCAGTGCCTCTATATCCTTTTCATAATATGGCGATCAGAACTGCACGCAGTATTCCAAGTGTGGTCTAACCAAGTTTCGATACAGGTTTAGCATAACTTCACTACCTTTCAATTCTATCCCTATAGAAACAAACCCTATTGCCTGGTTTGCTTTTTTATGGCCTTGTTAACCTGTGTCACAACTTTCAGTGATTTGTATATTTGTACTCCGAGATCCCTTTGCTCCACTACCCCACCCAGACTCGCACCCTCCAAGTATTAAGTGACCTCCCTATTCTTCCTACCAAAATATAATACCTCACATTTATCTGTGTTAAATTGTGAACAACAGTGGTCCCAGTACTGATCCTTGTGGAACACCACTACCCACCTTCTGCCACTCTGAATAGCTACCCTTTACCCCATCTCTCTGGTTTCTGTCTTGAAGCCAGCTAGCTATCCATTCTGCTACTTGTCCCCTGACTCCGCATTCTCTGACCTTATTCCTTAGTCTATTATGTGGTACCTTATCGAAGGCCTTTTGAAAATCTAGATAAATTACATCTACTACATTACCCTTGTTTATTCTCTCTGTTCCTTCTTCAAAAAATTGAATGAGGTTGGTCAAGCAAGATTTTGGGGGCGAAATTGGGTGTATCTGTGCCTCCCGTTAGTGCTTCCGGGGGGTGATAACAGGGCACAAATGAATTTGCGACCAGGCACGGCGCTGGCATCGACTCCTGCCATATTCAGCGGGAGTTTTGCGCAGCGCTACAGCGTTGCGCCCCGATCTCTTTCGCCCGGAGATCGTGATGTCATCACCATGTGCATTGTGCTGGTAGCTCCCCGGACCCGAAATTGACTTCCACTCCCTGCAGCAGCACCGGTCGAAAACACCGACAGCTGCAGGATGCATGCATTGGGCGGGCGGCCGCTTCGGGGGTGATGATTAAAGGCGAGGTGGCTGGGCTAATCACGCGGGATCACGGCTGCCTTTGGTGGTCCACGTAGGTAGTTTTTATATTGCAGAGCCTGCAGTGATGGCCCTTCCCTTTAAGGGAGGGAAGGAGCCTTTGAATGCGGCAGCGCTGCATGGCCCAGTGTGCAGCACTGCTGAAGTCTCCGCCCCGCCTGCTGCCGATTGCGCTCCAAGAACGAGCACTTGATTTAGCGCTCCATTTCCTTCCTGGAGCGCGAAACCAAATTTTTTTAAAGTTTAGCCTGTTGCTAATTTTCTCAACTTTTAAAAGTTAGTGCCCCAAACGGGGCTATAATGAATTTCTCCCCCTTTCCCTTTTGAAATCCATGCTGACTATTCATTATTATATTTTTGGTTTCTAGATGATCTTCTAGTTTCTCCTTTACATTATTTTTCCTACCACAGATGTTAAGCTGACTGGTCTATAGTTCCCTGGACATGTTCTATCCCCCTTCTTAAATATAGGTATTATGTTAGCTATCTGCCAGTCCTATGGCACTGCACCTTTTTCTAATGAATTATTAAATATGTGTAGTAATGCCTCTGCTATCTCTTCTCTAGATTCTTTGAAAATGCACAGATGTAATCCGTCTGGACCAGGGTTTTTTTCCTCTTTGAGTTTGATTAGTTTATTTAATATATCTCCTCCTTTTATTTTAAATGCAGTTATTTCATCACTAATCTCATGATACAATGCCATGTCCACCTATTCTATCTCCCTGGTAAATACGGAAGCAAAGTAATTATTTAATATTTCTGCCATCTCTCTATCACTGCCTGTGGTATTATCCTGTGCATCCCTTAGTGGCTCAATTCCCATCACGACATTCCTTTTTTTATTGATGTGCCTGTAAAATATTTTACTATTTTATTTTATGTTCCTTGATAAATTAATTTCATAGTTCTTCTTTGCCTTCCTAATTGTTTTTTTGACTTCTGTCCTAATCTTTTCATATTTTCCCTTGCCATGCTCTCCTCTGCTGTTCATGTACTTAATGTATGCCTCTTTCCTTAACCTCAATTTTTCCCTTATGGCTTGATTCATCCATGTTATCTCATTAGTGTTTAGCTTGTTCTTGTCTTTTAGTGGAATATATTTTTCATGGACTCTGTTGAACACTGTTTTAAATGTTTCCCGTTGCTGTTCTATGTCATTGTTTGCCAATATTGTTACCCATTTTATTTACCCAAGTTCTGTTCTCAGCCCCTCCAAATCAGTTTTTCTCCAATCTATTACCCTGGTCTTTGTCATACTTATGTCCTTTTCAATAATAATTTAAAACGTATAATATTATGGTCACTATTGCCTAGATGTTCCCCTACTTTTACTTCTCTTATCTGCTCTGGTTCATTCCCCATTACTAGATCCAATAGCGAATCCTCCCTTGTTGGGATTTTTACATATTGGGTTAGAAAGGAGTCCTGTACATATTGTAGGAACTCCATTCCCTTATCCCCTTTACCTACCTCTTCTGTCAAATTAATATCGGGGTAGTTGAAATCCCCCATGATTATTACAGGAAGGATGTGATTGCACTAGAGGGGGTGCAGAGGAGATTTACGATGTTGCCTGTGCTGAGGAATTTTAGCTATGAGGAAAGATTGAATAGGCTGGGGTTGTTTTCTTTGGAACAGAGGAGGCTGAGGGGAGACTTAATTGAGGTGTATAAAATTATGAGGGGCCTAGATAGAGTGGCTAGGAAGGACCTATTTCCCTTAGCAGAAGGGTCAATAACCAGGGGGTATAGATTTCAAGTAATTGGTCAGAGGTTCAGAAGGGATTTGAGGAGAAAGTTTTTCACCCTGAGGGTTGTGGGGGTCTGGAACTCACTGCCTGAAAGGGTGGTAGAGGCAGAAACCCTCATCACATTTAAAAAGTACTTGGATATGCACTTGAAGTGCCATAACCTACAAGGCTAAGGACCAAGTGCTGGAAAGTGGGATTAGGCTGGATAGCTCTTTGTTGGTCGAATGGCCTCCTTCTGTGCTTTTTATTCACTTCCCTAATTTGTTTGCGTATTTCTTTCTCCACCTCCCTTCCACTATTAGGTGGTCTGTAGACCACGCCTATTAGTGTGATTGAACCTTTATTCTCTTTTATCTCTATCCACATGGGTTCTATTTCTGTCTTGCTGATAGCTGCATCAGTTTTTTCTACTGCCATTATGTTATCCCTAATAAGTAGTTACTCCACCTCTCCTTTTTCCCTCTCTATCTTTTTTAAATATGTTATACCCTGCAATGTTTAATTCCCAGTCCTGATTTTTCTGTAGCCACGTTCAGTAATCCCTATGTCTGGTTCCTCGCAATGCATGATTGCCTCCAGCTCCCATTTTATTGCAGACACTGTGTGCATTGCTGTACAGACAGTATAACTAATTTTTAATAGCAGTTCCTTTCACTTTATTTTTAACCATCTTTTTACACTCCTGTTCTATAACTCTATTTATTCCCTGGCCATCAGTGTTCTCCCTTACTTTACTCTTTCCTATGTTCTCCTTTCCTGTTTTGTTCATATTTAGGCTGGTTTCATTTCTTGTCGATCCCTCCCCCAATCTTACTAGTTTAAAGCCTTTACCACCTCCCTATTTATCCTTTCTGCTAGGACACGTGTCCCACCCTGGTTCAGGTGGAGCCCGTCTCATCTGTACAGCTCCTTCCAGTCCCAGTACTGGTGCCAGTGTCCCATGGAAAGGACCCCCTCTTTCCCACACTAGCTCTTTAGCCATGTGTTAATTCTCCTGATCTGACTGCTTCTATGCCAATTTGCATGTGACTCGGACAATAATCCAGAGATTATTACCCTCGAGGTCCTGCTTTTTAATTTAGCTCCTAACTCCTTCAGCAGGACCTCCTCCTTGTTCCTACCTATGTCGTTTGTTCTGACATGGAGCACAACAACTGGATTTACTCCCTCCCTTTCCAAATTCCTCTCCAGCCTCCTCGAGATATCCCTTACCCTGGCACCAGTTAGGCAACACACCCTTCGGGATTCTCGTTCTTGGCTGCAGAGGATGCTATCTATCCCCCTAATTATAGAGTCCCCTATCACTACCACATTTCTTTCCCCCCTTGGACAGCCTTCCAATGCCTTGGTCTGCATTGTGGCTGTCCTCCCTGCAGTCTTTCTCCTTGTCCTCACAGGTAGCGAGTACATCGTACATGTTGGACAGGATCAGTGTCTGCGGGACCTCTTTCTCAACCCCTCCAAAATCCCTGCTACCCGTCTCCCTAGATGGAATGGAAATGGATACTTAAAAGTTGTTCTTTCTGAAGTGGTATTTGAGAATGAAGTGGTGCTATATGTTACAAAATTCAACTCTGTTTGAGAGACACTGGCCATTGTAAGATAGTGCTGCACACAAATGGGATGCTGAAATATTAAATGCTCTCACAAGATTGCCAATCAACTGCGAAAAGAGTCCATAATTGAAATACACCTGATGAAGCAAATTACTACAGCATACTTTTTGTTTTATATTAGACTGAATTATCCTCAAAAATTATATTAGGATCTTTGAATATTAAATTGCTTGTACAAAATTCCTTTGTCTACTAATGTAAGAGAGATACTAGCCCATTTTAAATAAATATGTCAAGCATCTATACATCAAAATCTGAGGAACTTATTTCAAGTATAAGAAATTATCGGCAGAATGTTGCTTTAAACTTTCCTATTTGTGAACGATACACAAATCACAGCTAAACGTATTTGTATCCATTTTTTTTGTTTTGTGTACAGGTAATCCATTTTTCACTGGCTTACATTTGTCATGTTGTCACTTCCCACAAGCTTGGTTTACAATTTCTCAGCTCTTGCTCCAAACTGCACTGAAGCACGATCGCCAGCATACAAAGGTAGCAGAGCAACATGCATCAATTTGAAATAAACTATGTAGATGTAGTGTATCATTATACATATAAACAAGTTTCGTTTGTAACTCTACAAGCTTAGGTGTTCAATAAACATCACGTAAACATCTATTAGCATTTACTGTTGAAGAAATTTCTGTTTTGCCACAATCATATAAGAATATCATTCAAGCAATACAAATATGCAACAGATAATGTGTGATCAGGGAGAATGTTCTTGGCAGGTGGCATAGTTCTACAATCTATCTGCTCTGCATTTGTTTGCTTTTAGATTGCGTCGTGTAATTATCCTTTCACGAGTTGTTTTTAACAAATTAGTTATCCCGTTTTTTTACGCGCACCCTTATTTTTCATGATCAATTTCATATTTCGGGGGCTAAATTGGATAGCCCCTGAAAACGGGCGCGGGGATCGCAATTACCCCACGCCAGTTCGATGCAGGTGCTGGGAGTTCATTGTGATCTGAATCTGACCTGGGAAAGAGTGAAGAATGGCTGAACGTGGCAACCAGGTTTTCCGACGCTGCACTGGAGATCTTAGTGAAGGAGTTGGAAAGGAGGAGAGATGTCCTGCATCCGCAAAGTGCCAGGAGGCCCTCCAGACGCACGGTGAAAAGACAGTGGGAGCAGATAGCCACGGAGGTCAATGTCTGGAGTGCAGCCACAAGGACCTGGCTGCAAGAAGTTTAATGACCTCACAGGAGTGGTCAAGGTCAGTGTATCTTCAAATGCCATATCCCACCAACTGCACCACTAGCCTCAGCCACTGCTCAAATCACCACACCCACATCACTAATCTACCAACAATCTCTATCAATCAGGACTCATACCTAACATGCATATGCTTCACCTCACCCTCACTCACTGCTGCAAGCTTCACACCCACAACTTACACACACTGCCAGATAATCAACCATGACAGCCACATCACCCAAACATATTGCACGACACTCACTAACACACTTCGCTCTCTCTTGCAGGAGAAAGTGGCACACAACCCAAAGCAGCAGGAACTAACTGGAGGAGAGACACGCCTGCATGCTCTAAGCCCCATGGAGGAGACGGTGCTGGGCATTATTGGAAGGGCCATTGCTGAGGTCATGGCCAGCGGCGGGGTTGAATCCATTGAAGATAATGTTATCCTCATATCTAATCCTCCTTTTCACATTCCACTTAACCTTCATCTCACAATATCTTCTGATTTACAAGCTGCAGATGGTGTAACCTTACCCACTCCCCTAACCACAACCTTACCCTTGTGCCTTTTTCCTATCAGATACTCAAGAACTGCAACCTGGCCAGACATTGGAGGAAGACCAAGAAGACAGTGCTGATGACGACACACTGTCACTTGATTACACACTTGCAGCCACCAGTTCAGATACTGACACTGCACATGTCTTAGAGGATAAGGTACCACATAATAGACTAATGAATAAGGTCAGAGAATGTGAAGTCAGGGACAAGTAGCAGAATAGATAACTAGCTGGCTTCAAGACATTGAAACATAGAAGATAGGAGCAGGAGTAGGCCATTTGGCCCCTCGAGCCTGTTCCGCCATTCAATGCGATCATGACTGATCATCCAAATTCAGTACCCTGTCCCTGCTTTCTCCCCATATCCCTTGATCCCCTTAGCCTTAAGAAATATATCTAACTCCTTCTTGAATATATTTAATGAATTGGCCTCAACTGTCTTCTGTGGTAGAGAATGTTATGTATTGTGTGTTCTCCTCCCACCTGCGGTGGCACTGTCACAGCAGATAAATGGTTGGGTGTTCTCTTGGTTAAGTTTTAGTTCTCTTTGTTCGGAACTCTCCAGAACTTTCCTTTCCTCCCTGAATAAAGCACTTCATGTTTGAATCTCTGGGTTCTGAGTTCTAATTGTGTCTAGGTAGAAAGGTACCGACACAACAAAGTGGCGACGAGGATCGGATGAATCTGCATTGTGGGAACTTTCTTGTTTTCGACTACAAAACACTTGGAACAGAGACTGCAGCATCACATTAATGTTACGGTGCAGTGAGTAAACAGAAATTTTAATTTGAAATGTGAGATGACCACTATATTAGGAAACATCGGTGATTTTGATGAAAATGTGGAGCAATGGAGCGCTTATACAGAATGTTTTGACTATTTTGTATTGGCGAATGCGGTGGCAAACGAAAAGGTCGTGCCTACCTTTTTGTGTGTAATGGGGCCGAAGACATTCAATTTACTTCGCAGCCTTGTGCAGCCAGATAAGCCAGGAACTAAAACATATAAGCAACTAGTGGAAATTCTTGGAGCACATTTTTCACCAAAACCTCTGGTTATTGCTGAGAGATTTAGATTTCACAAACGGAATCAAGAGGAGGGGGAAATCAGTGACGATGTTTATTGCTGTTTTAAAAAGGTTGTCAGAACACTGCGAGTTCAAGGAGGTGCTGAATGACACCATTACAGACAGACTTGTGTGTGGTCTGCAAAGTGCAGCCACACAGAAGCGCCTTCTTATTGAGGACAACCTTACTCTTGAAAAGGCCATTGAAGTTAATGGCCATGGAGATGGCGGAAAGGAGGCTCACCAGTTGAGTTCAACAGGGAGAGTTCACAAGGTGTCATCTGAGCCTAAAGGTGCGCGGAACGGCACATGTTACCGTTGTGGGAAAACGGGCCATCACGCTAATGACTGCTGGTGTACGGAGCTGGAATGCCGAAATTGTGGCAAAAAGGGTCACATTGAACGTGCCTGTAGAGGTAAAAAAAGAACAGACAGAGCTGGGAAGCATGAAAGCAAAATGTCTGTATTTGGACAAGAGAGGAAAAAGAGTGTTCATTCAGTGCAGTATGAGGGAACAAGCAAAACAGAGGGGAGCGATACCTCTGAGGAGGAAGAGGTGCACATACTGACGGTTGCAGGTGGTTCAAATGGCTACTGGGTGTCACCACTGGTGGAGGGACAATCAGTGCGGATGGAGGTGGACACAGGCGTGGCTGTGTCCCTTGTTTCAGACACTGTCTACAACAAAATGCTAAAGCATCTTACCCTTCAGCCAATAAACATTGTGCTAAAGACGTATACTGGCGAACCTATGGCCATGAGAGGCGCCATTGAGGTGACAGTTAAATTGAATGGACAGACTGCAAAACTGCCACTATATGTGGTAAAGGGAAATTACCCATCGCTACTGGGACGTGCGTGGCTAGAGAAAATCACGCTGGACTGGCCTGCAGTCCGCATGATGTCAAAAGGGGAGTCAGGTCTGACTGCAGTGTTAAACAAACATGCAGAACTCTTCAATGGGGAACTTGGGAGCATGAAAAAGATCAGCGTGAGACTGGACATTAAACCTGACAGCAAGCCGAAGTTTCACAAAGCCCGACCTGTACCCTATGCAATTAGGCCAAAGGTTGAGGCTAACTTGGAGGCCTTAGTCGAGAATGGAGTCCTGGAGCCTGTGAGCGTGAGCAAATGGGCCACACCCATTGTTCCTGTCCTGAAAAAGGATGGATCTGTTCGAATCTGCGGGGATTTTAAAGTGACTATTAACCTGGTGCTGTCTGCGGAACAGTACCCTCTTCCCCTCATTGATGATCTTTTTACGGGCCTGGCCGGAGGGCAAAAGTTCAGCAAAATAGACTTATGCCAGGCTTATCTACAAATGCATGTTGATGGCAAATCAAAGGAGCTGCTGACAATTGTGACATTCAAGGGGCTATACAGGTACTGCCGCCTTCCGTTTGGAGTTACGTCGGCCTCTGCTCTATTCCAAAGGGCAATGGATCAGATTTTGAGTGGACTGCCAGGAGTCCAGTGCTACCTGGACAACATCTTTGTCACTGGGACAAATGAGGAGGATCATCTTCTGAACTTGGATGCGACACTACAACGACTGAAAGAGTACGGACTCAGAGTTCGTAAAGACAAATGTGAATTCTTTTAGTCTTCAGTTGAGCACCTGGGGCATGTGATTGACGCTACTGGCCTGCATAAGGCGCCGTCAAAGGTCAAGGCGATCGTGGAGGCCCCAGCACCCCAGAATGTGAGCCAGTTACGTTCATTTCTGGGGCTACTTAACTACTATGGGAAGTTTATTCCAGACTTAGCAACTGATGTTGCTATGTCAAGGCAAAACATGGAAATGGACTGAACTGTGCAACGAAGCTTTCGCCCAAGCAAAGAAAGCATTGCTGAAATCGGAGGTCCTGACACACTTCGACCGAAAGCTACCCATGCAGCTAGCATGTGATGCATCGCCATATGGTGTGGGAGCAGTCATATCCCACATCATGCCTTCTAGTGAAGAGAAACCTATCGCCTTCGCATCACGCACCTTGAACAAGGCAGAGAGTAACTATGCACAGATTGAGCGGGAGGCCTTGGGAATCGTTTTTGGAATTCGAAAATTTCATCAGTACCTGTTTGGGAGAAGGTTCACACTCCTGATGGACCACTGTCCATTGACTTCAATCTTCGGGCCCCACACGTGGGCTTTACTGTTGTCAGGACACACATACGACATCAAATATCGCAATTCAGACTTGCACGGCAACGCAGACGGACTCTCGAGGCTACCCTTGCCTGTTACTCCCCCAGAGCCTCGTCACATAGACGTCTTCTACTTTAGACAAGTGGAGGGAGCACCTGTCACTGCAGTTCAGGTGCGAAGGTACACCCGCAACGATCCAGTCCTGTCTGAGGTAATGGACGATGTCATTCGAGGAAGAGCTATAGAAGATTCTCCTAGTTTGAAACCTTACGTTTCAAAAAGAAATGAGCTCTCCGTCCAGACAGGTTGTCTTCTTTGGGGATGCCGTGTCATCATTCTGCCACCTCCGAGGGAACCTATACTGTAACAACTTCATACAGGCCACAGTGGGATGGTTCGGATGAAGGAAATGGCAAGAAGCTACTTCTGGTGGCCAGGTCTCGATGGAAATATTGAGGAGAAAGCCAAAACATGTTCCCCATGTCAAAGGGTCCGGAATGTTTCACAGCTGGCAACCGTACACCCCTGGGATTGGCCTGCAGAAGTGTGGCAGCGAGTACATGTGGACTTCGCCGGTCCTTTCGAAGAGAAGATGTTTATGGTGGTTGTGGACGTTCGTAGCAAGTGGCCGGAGGTCGCTGTGATGAGGTCTACCACGGGAGAGAAAACAATTGAGAAACTTGGTGAGATGTTCAGCCGTTATGGCTCACCGGAACAACTCGTAAGTGACAACGGTCCACAATTTGTATCACAGGAGTTTGCAACCTTCCTGCATGTGAATGGTGTCCAACACATCAGGTCTGCGCCCTATCATCCCTCTACTAACGGCCTGGCAGAAAGGTTCGTGCAAACTTTGAAGCACGCCTTGAAGGCATCGCAAGGTCAGGGCTCAATCCACCAACGTCTGAACAGCTTCCTGTTGTCCTACAGGAACGAGCCGCATGCCACAACCAAAACTTCCCCCGCTTCGCTCATGATGAAGAGGCAGTTGCTGACAAGTTTTGACTTACTCAAACCTCCAAGGGCAGAACAGGTTGTCCATTGTCAACAACAAGCTCAAGTTGAAGAGAGAGAGAAAAGAGCCAAGGAGAGATGGTTTCACCCTGGAGAGCATGTCCTAGCTCGAAACTACAACACTGGACTGAAATGGGTTCCTGCTACGGTGATCGCGCAGACGGGCCCTGTGTCTTACACGGTTGAGACTGCTGAGGACGTCGTCTGGAGAAGACACACAGATCAACTGTTGCTAGGAGCAGAGACAGCCACAGAGGTTCCAACGGCTGGTTGGCCTTAACTGTTTCTGGATGATGCCGCAAACCAGCATCCCTTGCCGCAGTGCTCTTCTCCAACACAGCAAGTCAAAGAGACTGTTCCACCTGTGCAAACTCCTGACTTTCGACTGACACAGGCACCTTCTCTATCTAGGCCTGTGTCAATGCCTACTGCTGTGGAAGCCAGCGATGACCGCCGGTATCCTGTCAGAGAGCGGCGGCCTCCAAGACGCTTGGATCTGTAGGATTAGTGACTTACCCACAAGACTGGGGCAGAATAAACCCCAGGGTAAAGTCAGGGTTTGAGGCAGTCTACCTCTACCCTTGGTTAATTGAGTGCATTGAAAGTAACTTACCTGTTGAGGAATAATGTGGACCTTTCATTTAAGAGGGGAAGAATATGTTATGTATTGTGCGTTCTCCTCCCACCTGCGGTGGCGCTGTCACAGCAGATAAATGGTTGGGTGTTCTCTTGGTTAAGTTTTAGTTCTCTTCGTTCAGAACTCTCCAGAACTTTCCTTTCCTTCCTGAATAAAGCACTTCATGTTTGAATCTCTGGGTTTTGAGTTCTAATTGTGTCTAGGTAGAAAGGTACCGACACAACAGAGAATTCCACAGGTTCACCACTCTCTGGGTGAAGGAATTCCTCCTCATCTCAGTCCTAAATGGATTACCCCTTATCCTTAGACTGTGACCCCTGGTTCTGGACTCCCTCGCCATCAGGAACAGCCTTCCTGCATCTAGTCTGTCTCGTCCCTTTAGAATTTTATGAGTCTTAATGAGATCCCCTCTCATTCTTCTAAACTCTAGCGAATATAAGCCTAATCGACCCAATCTCCCTTCATACGTCATTCCTGCCATCCCAGGTATCAGTCTGGTGAATCTTCGCTGCACATCCTTCGAGGCAAGAACATCCTTCCTCAGATAAGGCGACCAAAACTGCACACAATACTCAAGGTGTGGTCTCATCAAGGCCCTGTACAACTGCAGCAAGACATCCTTGCTCCTGCACTCGAATCCTTTCGCTATGAAGGCCAGCATACCGTTTGCCTTCTTAACCGCCTGCTGCACCTGCATGCTTACCTTCAGCGACTGGTGCACAAGGACAACCAGGTCTCGTTGCACTTCCCCTTTTCCCAATCTATTGCCGTTCATATAATAATCTGCCTTCCTGTTTTTGCCACCAAAGTGGATAACCTCGCATTTATCCACATTATACTGCATCTGCCATGCATCTGCCCAATTACCCAACCTGTCCAAATCGTACTGGAGTTTCTCTGCATCCTCCTCACAGCACACATGCCCACCCAGCTTTGTGAGAGAAAGCAGAGAGTAGGGGTAAAGGGTAGCTATTCAGAGTGGCAGAAGGTGTGAAGTGTTATTCCACAAGGATCAGTGCTGGGACCACTGTTGTTCATAAATTATATTAATGATTCAGACTTTGGAATCAAAAACACTATTTTTAAATTTGCGGATGACATTAAATTGGGGGGGGGAGACAGTCAATACTGAGGAGGACTGCAACAAATTACAGGAAGACATTGATAAACTTGCAGAATGGACATATAATTGGCAAATGTAATTCAACACAGATAAATGTGAGGTATTATATTTTGGTAGGAAGAATAGGGAGGTCATTATTACTTGGAGGGTGCGAGTCTGGGTGGGGTAGAGGATCAAAGGGATCTCAGAGTACAAATACACAAATCACTAAAAGCAACACAGGTTAACAAGGCCATAAAAAAGCAAACCAAGCACTAGGGTTTATTTCCAGAGGGATAGAATTGAAAAGTAGTGAAATTATGCTAAACTTGTTTTGAACCTTGGTTAGACCACACTTGGAATACTGCGTGCAATTCTGGTCGCCATACTACAAAAAGAATATAGAGGCACTGGAGAGGGTGCAGAGAAGATTTACAAGGATGATACCAGAAATGCGAGGGTATAACTATCAGGAAAGGATGAACAATCTGGGTCTCTTTTCTCTTGAAAAGAGAAGGCTGAGGAGTGATCTAATAGAGGTCTTTAAAATTATGAAAGGTTTTGATAGAGTGGATACAGAGAATGTTTCCACTTGTGGGGAAGAGCATAACTCGAGGCCATCAATATAAGATAGTCACCAATAAATCAAATAGGGAATTCAGAAGAAACTTCTTTACCCAGAGAGTGCTGAGAATGTGGAACTCGCTACTGTCTTCTTTTGCACATAAGAACATAAGAAATAGGAGCAGGAGTAGGCCAATCGGCCCCTCGAGCCTGCTCCGCCATTCAATAAGATCATGGCTGATCTGATCCGAATCGCCAATCCGCTATCACAGAACCATCTCCTGAATCTAACAGTATTAGACACACGAAATAGGAGCAGAATCAGGCTACACGGCCCCTGGGCCCGCTCCGCTACCCACAGGGCCATGACCGATCCGAACCTAGACTCATGTCCAAATTCCTGCCCGCTCCCCGTAACCCTTAATTCCCTTTACTTCTAGGAAACTGTCTATTTCTGTTTTAAATTTATGTAATGATGTAGCTTCTACAGCTTTTTGGGGCAGCATATTCCATGGACCTACCACCCTCTGAGTGAAGTAGTTCCTCCTCATCTCAGTTTTGAAAGAGCAGCCCCTTATTCTAAGACTATGCCCCCTAGTTCTAGTTTCACCCATCATTGGGAACATCTTCCCCGCATCCACCCGATCCAACCCCTTCACAATCTTATATGTTTCAATAAGATCGCCTCTCATTCTTCTGAACTCCAATGAGTAGAGTCCCAATCTACTCAACCTCTCCTCATATGTCCATCCCCTCATCCCCGGAATTAACCGAGTGAACCTTCTTTGTACTGACTCGAGAGCAAGTATGTCCTTTCTTAAGTATGGACACCAAAACTGTACGCAGTATTCCAGGTGCGGTCTCACCAATACCTTGTACAACTGAAGCAATACCTCCCTATTTTTATATTCTATCCCCCTAGCAATGAAAGCCAACATTCCATTGGCCTTCTTAATCACTTGCTGCACCTGCATACTAACCTTTTGAGTTTCGTGCACCAGGACCCCCAGATCCCTTTGTACTTCAGTACTTTCCAGTTTCTTGCCATTAAGATAATAACTTGCTCTACGATTTTTCCTGCCAAAGTGCATAACCTCACACTTTCCAGTATTGTATTCCATCTGCCAAATCTCTGCCCACTTATTTAGCCTGTCTATGTCCCCTTGAAGGTTTTTTATGTCCTCCTCACTCACTATTTTCCCCCCCATCTTAGTATCATCTGCAAACTTTGATATGTTACACTCGGTCCCCTCCTCCAAATCGTTAATATAGATTGTAAAGAGTTGGGGACCCAGCACTGACCCCTGTGGAACACCACTAGTTACCGATTGCCAGTCTGAGAATGAACCATTTATCCCAACTCTCTGCCTTCTGTTAGATAGCCAATCCTCTATCCATGCCAGAATATTACCCCCAATCCCGTGATTTTTTATCTTAAGCAATAATCTTTTGTGTGGCACCTTGTCAAATGCCTTTTGGAAGTCTAAATACACTACGTCCACTGGTTCCCCTTTATCCACCCTATATGTTACTTCCTCAATGAACTCCAGCAAATTTGTCAAACGTGACTTCCCCTTCATAAAACCATGCTTTGTCCTATTAAATTATGATTATCCAAATGTCCTGTTACTGTCTCCTTAATAATGGACTCCAAAATTTTACCTACCACAGATGTTAGGCTAACCGGTCTATAGTTTCCAGCCTCCTGTCTACTGCCCTTTTTAAATAAGGGTGTTACGTTAGCAGTTTTCCAGTCTGCCGGGACCATTGCCGAGTCCAGGGAGTTTTGGAAAATTATTACCAATGCATCCACAATCCCTACCGCCACTTCCCTCAAGACCCTAGGATGTAAGCCATCAGGTCCAGGTGATTTATCCGCCTTGAGTCCCATTATTTTACAGAGTACCACTTAGTGATTTTGATCGTGTTTAGCTCCTCCCCCCCTTTAGCCCCCTGTTTGTCCAGTGTTGGGATATTCTCAGTGTCTTCTACTGTAAAGACTGATATAAAATATTCATTCAGTGTTTTTGCCATCTCCATATTTCCCACCATTAATTTCCCGGTCTCATTCTCTAAGGGACCAACATTTACTTTAGCCACCCATTTTCTTTTTATATAACTATAAAAACTCTTACTATCTGTTTTTATATTTTTTGCTAATTTACTTTCATAATCTATCTTCCCTTTCTTAATCAATCTTTTTGTTATTTTTTGCTGTCTTTTAAAGTTTTCCCAATCCTCTATCCTCCCACTAGATTTGGCTACCTTATATGCCCTTGTTTTTAGTCGAATACTATCCTTAATTTCTTTACTTAGCCACGGATGGCTGTCTTTTCTTTTACACCCTTTCCTTCTCAGTGGAATATTTTTTTTTGGAAGTTGTAAAATAACTCCTTAAATGTACACCACTGATCATGTATCATCTTACCCTTTAATCTATTTTCCCAATCCACTCTACTCAATTCCGCTCTCATACCTTCATAGTCTCCTTTATTCAAGCTTAGCACGCTTGTTTGAGATCCAACCTTCTCACCCTCTAATTGAATATGGAATTCAACCATGTTATGGTCACTCATTCCAAGGGGATCCTTTACTAGGACATTTTTAATTAATCCTGTCTCGTTACACAGGACCAGATCTAAGGTTGCTTGCCCCCTGGTCGGTTCAGTTACATACTGCTCAAGAAACCCATCCCTAATACACTCAATGAACTCATCCTCAAGGCAGCCCTGCCCAATTTGATTTGTCCAATTAATATGATAGTTAAAATCCCCCATAATTATAGATGTTCCCTTATTACAAGCCTCAACTATTTCCTGATTGATACTCCGTCTAACAGAGTTGCAACTGTTCGGAGGCCTATAGACTACGCCCACCAGTGTTTTTTTCCCCTTATTATTCCTTACCTCCACCCAAACTGTTTCATTATCCTGATCTTTTGACCCAATATCATTTCTCTGTATTACAGTGATTCCTTCCTTTATTAACATAGCCACCCCACCTCCCCTTCCTTCCTGCCTGTCCTTCCTGATCGTTAAATAACCTGGTATGTTTAATTCCCAGGCATTGTCACCCTGCAGCCATGTTTCTGTAATGGCCACAAGATCATACCCATATGTAGTTATTTGTGCCATTAACTCGTCTATTTTGTTACGAATGCTACGTGCATTCAGATAGAGAACTTTCAAATATGTTTTGTAACACTTAGTTCCTGCTTTTGCCCTTTTTATTACTTTACCTTTTACTCCATACCTTCTGTCCTTTCCTGACACGCTCTGGTTTTTAATTTCCCCACTGCTACCTAAGTCTATGACCTTCTCTGTTGTCATTTTTATTATTTGCTCTCTTGGAACCTCCCCCGCAATAGTTAGTTTAAAGCCCTCTCTACAGCCCTAGTTATATGATCCGCCAGGACTCTAGTCCCAGCACTGGCCAAGTGAAGCCCGTCCCAACGGAACAGCTCCCTCCTGCCCCAGTACTGGTGCCAGTGTCCCAGGAAGCAAAACCCATTTCTCCCACACCAGTCTTTGAGCCATGCATTTAACTCTCTAATTTTATTTGTCCTAGCCAAATTCGCTCGTGGCTCAGGTAATAATCCAGAGATTATTACCCTTGTGGTTCTGCTTTTTAATTTGACCCCTAGCTGCTCAAACTCCCTCAGCAGAACCTCCTTCCTTGTCCTATCTATGTTGTTGGTACCAACATGGACCACGACAACTGGATCCTCCCCCTCCCACTCCAAGTTTCTCTCCAGTCCAGAGGAGATGTCCTTAACCCTGGCACCGGGCAGGCAACACAGCCTTCGGGACTCTCGCTCTCGGCTGCAAAGAACTCTATCTATCCCCCTAACGATACTATCCCCTACCACTACAACATTTCTTTTAACTCCCCCCACTTGAATGGCCCCCCGCTCCACGGTGCTGTGGCCTGGTTGCTCATCCTCCCCGCAGTCCCTGTTCCTATCCTCACAGGGAGTAAGAGCCTCGAACCTGTTGGACAAGTGCAAGGGCTGCGGCTCCTCCAACACTACCTCCTGGATCCCTGTACCTGCCTCACTTCTAGTCACACCATCCTGACACTGGCCACGGACTACATCTGAATTAATTAATCTAATTAATGTGAATACCTCATGATACACAGAGTCCAGGTAACTCTCCCCCTCCCTGATGTGTCTCAGTGTTTGAAGCTCGGACTCCAGCTCACACTTTGTACAAAACTAATAAATTGCAGGACAACAGAGTATTACAGTTTAAACTCTTTTAATGAAGCATCAGGTCTGTGCTTACTCACATCAGTACAGCACCGTGTGGACAAGATGGAGTCAGGACCCTCTGGGTCTTCCAAACAATAGCAGTCCTTACAGATGCCTGCAGGCCAATGACAACGCAGCATGTGATCACATGTGAATATAATAGGTATTCTTTACAGATGCCTGCGGGCCAATGATAAATCAATATGCAAATTTTATAGCTACCACAGGGAGTGGTTGAAGTTAATAGTATAGATGCATTTAAGGGGCGGTTAGATATCATATGAGGGAGAAGGGAATAGAGGGTTATGCTGATAGAGTTAGATGAGAAAAGATGGGAGGGGGCTCAAGTGGAGCATAAACGCCGGCATGGACTAGTTGGGCCAAATGGTCTGTTTCTGTGCTGTATATTCTACGTAATCCTATGATAATATAGAGGCGGGATCTGCACGTGGTGAGACACTGGACACAGGTGCACTGCAGCCAGGGCAGGGGGTACCGCAGGTGCCAACTCGCCAGAGTGCGAGGTCACACATGAGTTCTGCTACACAGGACTCACAAGGACTATGGTACGCCAGGTTACAAAAGAAAGCTGATGGGTGTACACAACAAACTGCTTGGTGCATTGGGAAAAACCTGCCAGAAAGCCTGCAGTAAATGTCAAGGAGCATGTAGGAGTCCAGCACCAACTTGGCACACAGCTTTGCACAGAGCATGGAGCCCATTCTCTCAAACATGGAACTGGTGGCTAACTCCATCATGATGCAGCGTCTGATGGCCGATATCTCACTTTCCATTGTAGCACAAGCAACTTCCACCAAAAGTCTGCGTGCTGCAGTTGAAGCTCAGACAAACATCATGTAAGGTCATGTAAGGTCAGCTTGCTGCTGTGCAAGCTCAGACTGCTGTCATCATGGCTGTGGAATACAGTGTTCAAAGTGGTTTGCAGGGTGTCACGGCAGTCCAGCAATCTGTCCTCCAACAGATTATTACGATTGCTGAGGCGCCGCGCCTGGGGAATGTCAGTGACTCCGTAGATCACGAACCTGCTGTCCTCTCTCAGGATGACAGCATTCCTGCTCCCAGCTCTGCCGCTCCGCCAGTGCCCTTGCTGTTGCCCGTCAGCCAGCCAGCCCAGACTGCTGCCACCCCTGCCGCTCCGCCAGTGCCCTTGCTGTTGCCCGTCAGCCAGCCAGCCCAGACTGCTGCCACCCATGCCGAGATGCTGCAGTCTGAAGCCGGGCAGAGTTGTCCGAGGTCGTCCTACAAGGTCATCTGCTGTCTCCTCCACTGAAAGTCAGCGGCCTTTCACCAGCCATGCTGCAGCCACTGGGGTAGCACTCCAGAGCAGCACTAAGACAGGCACTAAGGGAATGCACAAAGGTGATTGGTTTAAGTTTGTATTCAATATGGCATGATTTAATTTATAAATTTGGTTTGGAATGTTTATATTGTGTTGGTTTTTATTTTTGCATTGTGGTCAAGAGGACGATGTGATGGTCAGTGACAGAGGGAAGGTAAGGAGTGTGGGACTCTTGGTGAATGGAGAATTGAGGTTGATGCTAATTGTATCGGACCTGAATTAGTTCTTCATGTACAGCCCAGGCAGAAAGGGGCTGTCTTGGTTGCAGCCTCCCTTCCTCTTCCTCTTCCTCCTCTTCCGCCTCCTCCTCTTCTACATCCTCCTCATGCTCCTGCTCCTTAGCGTCTTGCCTGATAGCTGGTGGCGAGGGCTGTGCCCTCCTGATGGTGAGGTTGTGCAGCATGCAGCGTACCACCACAAATCATGAGACCCGCTCTGCCGAGTACTGCAGGGCTCCTCCAGAGTGGTCCAGGCAGCAGAATCGTTGCTTCAGCATGCCAATGGTCTTTTCTATCCCATTTCTTGTGGCAGCATGGCTCTCATTATATGCATGCTGTGCATGTGTGTGTGGGTTACGAACCGGTCATGAGCCATGTCGTCAGCAGATAGCCCTCATCACCCAGTAGCCACCCTTTGGTTTGCTGTGGTGGCTGAAATACAGCTGGCACAGTGGACTGCCGCAGAATGCAACATCATGACTGCTGCCAGGATATTTAGTAAAGTGCAGACATCTCGAACATTGGTCGTCGCTAAGGTTCAGGTAGGAGAATTGCTCCCTGAACATCCTGGGTGGATATGGCCACCTGATGAGAGCCCTTCTCCCCCTCCTCCTCCTCCCTGTTAGAGCAGCTTGTCCTGCTCTACGTGGCCTCTGCTCATTCTGTCAGTCATGCTCAATTTCAAGAGGAAGGCCTATGAGCACACCCATGTCTGGGAGCAACTGGTTTGTGCAGAAGTCTTGAAGTCAGCAAAAAGTACTTCAGCTCCTGCCACACCACTCCCTGTAGACATTTGCAACTTGAAACAACTATGGGAAGCACCAAAAACATGTAGAATTGTAGCAATAGCCAGAAGAGATCAACCAGCAACTAACCTGTAAGTAGTTGATGATCCCTTTAAATAGCGCTGATGGTTTTTTTTTCTGCTGCTTAATGCATGTTCAGCCGCGCAAGGTTAGGAGTGTGCACCGGCTGGAGTGTGGAGCATTGCACACTGATTGACGTCATGATCTGCCTGTTCTGCATACTGTCGGCGGACATTAACTGCGTGCACACTAATGCCTTTACCACTAACACCTTTACGTCAGAAATGTGCACATGCCACGGATGCCATTTTAGATCCTTAATGGCACTCATAGCACCCAAAAAACAGGCGCTACTGAAACCAATTTCTCACCCATAGGGTCAGCCATGGCTAAGTGATAGCACTCTCGTTTCTGAGTCAGAAGTTTATGGGACCAAGTCCATACTCCAGAGACTTGAGAACATAATCTAGGCTGACACTTCAGTGTTGCAATGTTGGAAATGCCGTCTTTCAGATGAGATGTTAAACCGAGGCCCCATCAGCCCTTTCAAGTGGATGTAAAAGATCCCATGGCACTATATCTAAGAAGAGTAGAGAGACTTTCATGGTGGCCTGGCCAATAATTATCCGTCAACCAACATCACCAATAAAAGATTATCTGGTCATTATCACATTCATGTTTGTGGGAGCTTGCTGTGCTCAAATTGCCTGCTGCCTTTCCCTACATGACAACAGTGACTACACTTCAAATGTATTTCATTGGTTGTAAAGCACTTTGGGACATCCTGAGATCATGAAAGATGTTATGTAAATACAAGTTCTTTCTTTTCTTTTGAAGGACATGAAAATTACCTACTCCCAGGCCTCTGCTACGGATACAAGCGTGATTGTGTAAGAGTAGTCCTGTGGTGACTCACAACCAGATTTCACCTCCTTCCCTGTCTAGTCTTCAATCAACACCTCCCCTAATTAGCCACTTACTGTAAGCATGAATCTGCATCATATCTTCATGTGCCATAGATCTCCAAAGCACGGTGCCATCTACAGGCTAGTACTGTTTTATTTTACACAAGTGTCAGCTTGGGTCAGTGGTTAACACGCTCTGAGTCAGAGGGATCAAGCCCCACTCCAGGACATAATCCAGGCTGACTCTTAAGTACAGCGGTGACGGAGTGATGCACTGTCGGAGGTGCCGATTTTCAGATGAGACATTAAACTGAGGTAAATGATCCCATGGTACTATTCAAAGAAGAGCAGTCAGTTCTCCAAATGTCCCTCCTCCACAAGCAAAAACAGATTAACTGATCTTTCAAGTCATTTGCTGTCAGTAGGATCTTAAAGGCTGCAACTGGCTAAATAACTACAAAGACTGCACTTCTAAAGTAATTCATTAATTGTAAAGCACTTTGGGGCCAGGGAGTTCTCCTGCTCTCCTGGCCAACATTTATCCCTCACCCAACATCACCAAAAATATATTGTCTGGTCATTGATTTCATTGCTGCTCCTTGTGGTAATGTTATGCCCTTCTTTAAACCATGCAACCTCTTTCAGATCTCCTGGTAATGGCTCCAATTAGTTGAGACGGAGTTCACTCTTTCATAACAAATTACCACACTTGTTCCCTCCAATGCATAGTTCAGGGTCATGCTCTCACAGAAATAAGACTGTGATATCCCATTACAGAGGTTACCAGCACATGTGAAACATTG
Organism: Somniosus microcephalus; assembly: GCF_052327205.1. Classification (NCBI taxonomy): domain Eukaryota; kingdom Metazoa; phylum Chordata; class Chondrichthyes; order Squaliformes; family Somniosidae; genus Somniosus; species Somniosus microcephalus. The sequence continues at coordinate 206,332,065 of NC_140993.1, read as the reverse complement.
TCCTTAAGAACATAAGAACATAAGAAATAGGAGCAGGAGTAGGCCATTCGGCCCTTTGAGCCTGCTCCACCATTCAATAAGATCATGGCTGATCTTCTGCCTCAACTCCATTCACCAGCCCTATCGCCATATCCCTTGATGCCCTTACTAGTTAGAAATTTATCGACTTCTGTTTGGAATACACCCAATGACTGAGCCTCCACAGCCCTCTGGGGTAGAGAATTCCAAAGATTCACCACCCTCTGTGTGAAGAAATTTCTTCTCATCTCAGTCCTGAATGGCCTACCCTGTGGCCCCTGGTTCTAGACACCCCAGCCAAGGGAAACATTCTCCCAGCATCCACCCTATCAAGCCCTGTAATAATTTTGTATGCTTCAATGAGATCCCCTCTCATTCTTCTGAATTCAAGAGAATACAGGCCTAGTTTACTCAATCTCTTCTCATACAACAGTCCCGCCATCCCAGGAATCAATCTTGTGAACCTTCGTTGCACTCCCTCTATGGCAAGTATATCCTTCCTTAGGTAAGGAGACCAAAATTGTACACAGTACTCCAGGTGTGGTCTCACCAAGGCCCTATATAATTGGAGTAAGACTTCTTTACTCCTGCACTCAAATCCTCTTATAATGAAGGCCAGCATACCATTTGCCTTCCTAATGGCTTGCTGCACCTGCACATTCACTTTTAGTGACTCATGTACAAGGACACCCAGGTCCCTTTGAGCATCTGCATTCCCCAATCTTTCACCATTTAGGAAATACTCTGCCTTTCTGTTTTTTCTACCAAAGTGGATAACTTCACATTTATCCACATTATATTCCATCTGCCATGTTCTCGCCCACTCACTGAGCCTGTTGAGATCCCCTTGAAGTCTCTTCACATCCTCTTCACACCTGCCACTGCCAGCTAGCTTTGTATCATCAGCAAATTTGGAAATGTTACATTTAGTCCCCTCATCCAAATCATTGATATAGATTCTGAATAGCTAGGGCCCAAGCACCGATCTTTGCGGTACCCCACTAGTCACAGCCTGCCGTCCTGAAAAAGACCCGTTTATCCCTACTCTTTGTTTTCTGTCTGTTAACCAATTCTCAATCCATGCTAGTATATTACCCCCAATTCCATGTGTCCTAATTTTGTTCACAAACCTCGTGTGGGACCTTATCAAAGGCCTTCTGAAAATCCAAATACACCACATCTACCAGTTCCCCTTTGTCTACTCCACTAGTAACATCCTCAAAGAACTCCAATAGGTTTGTTAAACAGGAATTCCCTTTCATAAATCCATGTTGACTCTGCCCAATCTTACTATTATTTTCTAAGTGCCCAGTTATTGCATCCTTTTTATTAGAGTCCAGCATTTTCCCAACTACTGATGTGAGGCTAACAGGTCTGTAGTTCCCCGTTTTCTCTGTCCCTCCTTTCTTAAATAGCAGGGTTACATTTGCTATCCTCCAATCTGCAGGAACCGTTCCAGAATCTATAGAGTTTTGGAAGATGACAACCAATGCGTCCACTATCCCAATGGTCACCTCTTTCAAAACCCTAGGATATAGAACATCCGGTCCTTGAGATTTATCGACTTTTAGTCCCATTAATTTTGCTAGTACTGTTTTTTTGCTAATAATAAATTCTTTAAGTTCCTCATTCTCGCCACACCCTTGGTTTTCTCGTATTTCTGGGATTTTTTTTGTGTCTTCCTCCGTGAAGACAGAAACAAAGTATTGATTTAATTTCTCTGCCATTTCTTCATTCTCCATTATAAATTCTCCCGTCTCTGACTGTAAAGGACCTACATTTACCTTCGCCAGTCTTTTCCTTTTCACATACCTATAGAAGCTTTTACAATCCGTTTTTATATTTTTCCACTGGTTTGTGCTCATATTCCATTTTCCCTTTCTTTATCAATTTCTTGGTCCCCCTTTGCTGATTTCTAAAAAGATCCCAATCCTCAGGCTGACTGCTCTTTCTGGCAACTTTATAAGCTTCCTCCTTTGACTTAATACTAGCTTTAATTTCTTTTGTTAGCTAAATAAGGCTCTTCTCAATTGTCATTGAGTCATCGCACACAAATATTATACACTCCACACCTGCATTAATAGACTTTTTGACATTAAGTCGTTCATTATCTGCTTAAGGATCAATCCTGTGTTGAAGGATCAATATTGTAGCAGTGTCATGGTTGGCTGCTATTTTTCAATACTAATAATGAAAGTGCATTCTCAATATGTTCCTACTTCAAGACTGCACCCTCTTGTGAATTTGTTAGTAATTTACTTGTTCAAAATTACAATGAATATTGGTCATTCCTCCCATGATCTAGCCCACAATACTTAAATTATTTTTGTCCAAATTAAAGAAATCTGCTGTCAGCAATGTAAGTTGGGGCTTCACTTTCTCACATCTCTGCTACATCCCTCATATTGTGGAGCCCTCTTTGAATGAGAGGCTGGATAGGGATTCTGATCCAAGGGGCTTGATATTAATAGCCCTGAGGAGGCGGGTTTGGAGGCGGATCGGCAGCGAAAATCGGGAAAAATGACTTCAGACTGCCAACCCGCCTCCATCCCACTCCCACGCGATTTTCGTGAGTGTCGGGTCAGCCGCTCCCAAACTGACCCGACAGGAACTGGTGGGACAGGTAGTTAAGGCAGTTAAGAGCCTGTTAACTGCCTTGCTAATCCTACTTTTATAGTGGATTCCCATTTTCATGCTTCTGGCTCCTGTTTCCCGTCTTGTCAGAAACACGTCAGCTGCAAGGAGATGAGTTGCTGAAGGACATGATTTGTAGTTATTGGTGTTACAGTTTAAAAGCACTCCTGTAACATGGCTGACATTCAAATGGGATAAGATTTTGCAAGTCTACTGAACTTGTGACTGTTCAAACTGACACCCATCTGCAGTGTTACCTGATTGGAATAATTTCAGGCCACTTTGAGTGTGCGCTTGCAAGCTACTTGCCTCAACTGAAATCTATAGCAATGGGATGGGAACCATTTACATCCTCTCATCCTGGTCGTCAGATTCAGAGGAAGAGCAGCCATGGCAGTACCACAACCAGCCACAACAACAGCACCATCACCAGGAGCACCAACCTCCTCCTCACCCACCTGATGCTGCACTGGGCGGAGAGCCTCAGCGCAGGGCTGCACCTTGCCGCAGGAGATACCCCAACACAGGGTTTACAGGTAGAGGCTCAGCTTCCTCAGCATGACTGAGCAGCAGTGCCAAAGGAGGCTGAGACTTTCGAGAGAGATAGTCGCTGACATCTGCGCAATGCTGCACCAACACCTGGAGCCCCGAGGAGCGGGTGGACACTACTTACCAGTGTCTGTCAAATTCACCACCGCACTCAACTTCTTTGCTTCAGACTCCTTCCAGTGATCAACTGCAGACATCAGCGACATCTCCCAGTCGGCCTCACACACCTGCATCATGCAGGTCACCGATGCCCTCTTTGCAAAGGCGCACAATTATATCCACTTCTCCAAAGATGGCCCGAGTGTGACCGCGCATGCGGTTGGCTTTGCCAATATGGCAGGCTTGCCAATGGTGCAGGGCATCATAGACTGCACACATGTAGCCACGAGGGCCCCCTATCACAACCCAGCTCTATTTGTCAACCGCAAGGGATTCCACTCCCTGAATGACCAGCTGGTGTGTAACCACAGGAAGATAATCATGCATGTTTGCACAAAGTACCCTGTCAGTTGCCATGACTCCTTCATCTTGCGCCTGTCTACTGTGCCTCAGCTATTTCATCCGCCAACCCAACTTTCCGGATGGCTTCTTGGCTATCCCCTGAAAAAGAGGCTGATGAGGAGACCATCAAACGATGCTGAGGAGCGGTACAATGTGAGTCACATATCCACCAGAAGCATCATCGAGCAAACCATCAGCTTGCTCAAAATGTGCTTCCGATAACTAGACAGATCTGGTGGAGCCTTGCAGTATGCACCAGCCAGGATATCCAGAATCGGCATGGTCTGCTGTGCCCTGCACAACATCACACAGCAGCGCAGCTTAGTGCTGCCAGACGAACAAGTGGCTCAGCACATAGCCTCCTTGGAAGAAGAGGAAAAGGACGAGGAAGAGGACGAGGAGAAGGATGAGGAGGAGAATGAGGAGGAGGACGAGGAGCGACACCTTGCGGGGCCAGATGTGCCAATCCAGCAGCAGACGACCACATTGCTGGCTGTCAGGCAAGGGATGCACTTATCCATGGCAGATTCGCGTAAACTTATGCTTCAACCACAGGTGGCTGGCACGTAGAGATGAATGTAAGTCCGACAATGTCAAAACCCCAGGCATCATCTGCCCAATAAATGGTGGTTTGCGCTCAGTGTCACCACCAATATTCTAAATGGAATTCTCCCTGAGCCCTCACTCTTGAACTTCCATTTCCCAAAACACAGAGGCCACACTTTAGGTGATCTCTGCAGATCATGGAACCTTTTTCGACCCTGAAGCCATGTGCGTCTGCACATAGACCTCAAACTCACCTCCTCAGCAACTTGCAGTCAAACTGCCTTGGGTTGCTGAGGAGGCCTCCACTTTCCATTTCCAGGGAAGAGGACCTCCTGACGTCCTCTAACTTCCTCCACAAAAGCATGGAGGGAGCCCTCATTGAACCTGGGTGCAGCCTTAGCTTTTGGGGCTGCCATTCCTGCAGAAGCCAGCATCTTTAACACTAAAAAAAACTTAATGCTTCTGCAAAGGGGATATGGCCTCTTTAAATCTTTCCTGAAACAACGCATCATCAGAGGAGAGAACCTGACACTCTGCAAGCAATTGCCTGGAGGGACCCGCACATCAGCCGTAATGAGGCCAATCAAGCAAAAATCTTAACTGCGGGGTGGCAGCATCTGGGAGTGGATCCGGAAGACGCCAAGCAGCGGATCCACCGTCAACCCGCCTCCTTTATTGAAATCGCGGCCAAGGTGTCTACATATTGAATATGCTACCAAGCTGACAGAAGTTAATCGAAAGCAGTGTGCTTCTATTTTGCCTCTGTCTCTTTATCTGGGGATGCGTCACACCTCTGCTTTATGCCGAGACAACCTGACTGAGATCAGGAACTCACTGGGGTGGATTTTGCCCCCGTTTGGTACACGGGCGGCTAGCCGGTGGGCGGCCCGGTGGGCTGCGGGTGGAAAACCAGTGCTCCACAGTATCAGGGTGCTTTGTATGATTTGCACATTAAAAGGGCCGACCGCCTGACTCAGCTGGCCAGTGGTAGGCCCTTGGTAATATAGTATTGGCCACACTGTGGGCATGAATGGGGCAATAGTCACCCCACACCATTTTCGGGGTACTAACGCCATTTTTCCGCCCAGTTGGCTGCCTGAAAATCTTCCCCATCATGTGGAGAGTTGAAAAGGCAAATTTAATCTCATAGAGCAGTATGATAGTGGACTGATATGCTTATGTGGGATAGAATACTGCAGATGCTGAAAAACTAAAACAATGGGGTGGATTTTGCTCTGAGTGGCAGCCAAACAGTGCAGCGCCCTCTACAGGGCATCTGGGACCTGTGAACAGGATAAGCAACTGTGTAGCTCCTTACCCAATCAGACTGAAGAATCGTTAATGAGCAGTGCAGAGACTGAACCAGGCAGGGTCACTCTGAATAGTGAATTCAATGTCAAATCAGGTATAGAAAGTGAAATAAAGAGAGGGAAAGAAAGATTGGATTAAGAGAGAGAGAGAGAGAGAGAAAAAGGAGAAAAAAACAGTAAAAATGTGTTTAAAAAAAATCTCCAACAATAATAATAATAAGCCAAAGTAATGAACTCCACAATTGTAAAGTAAATTTTCAGTGCCAAAGTGGCTGTCTGGCAGTAATTAAGACCTATCACACCCTTTAAACAGGTACTTCGACTGGAATGGACAAGCCCTAACTTTTTTTGGTGAATTTAGTCTGTATCTATTTGGTAAGTACAGGAACTTCAATGTATTTGGAATGGTAAGTCCGACAGCAAGATGCTGCTTTTGGAGGAGCAGGGCATCTCAGATTTCCACGTTTAATTGCACATGTGCAGTTGCCAGAAGTTGCTGTCCAACTTGCGCATAAATAATGGTGAGCGCTGGTAGCCACACCGTTATTTTTACAGCAAAATCTGGTCCATTAATGGAAAATTCCAGAAACAAGCAGTAGGCCAGTCAGCCCCTGTGGACGGAAGAGAGATGTTAATTGGGTATAGATTTGTCATGCGATAGCGCAAAATAAGCAATAGCGCAAAAGAAACAACAGCCAATCGGCAGCCAGTTGACTTCAATTGAATTTAGGTGTCAGCCGTGATTCATGAGTAGTACTCTCGCCTCTGAGTCAGGAGGTTGTGGGTTCTCCAGAGACTCCATAGACTTGAACACAAAATTAAGGCTGACACTCCAGTGCAGTACTGAGGGAGTGCTGCACTGTTGGAAGTGACGTCTTTCAGATGCGATGTTAAACCGAGGCCCCATCTGCTCTCTTAGGTGGATGTAAAGATACCATGGCACTACTCGAAGAGAAGGGGTGTTCTCCCCAGTGTCCTGACCAACATTTATCCTTCAACCAACATCACTAAACAGTTTAACTGTTCATTTACCTCATTGCTGTTTGTGGGATCTTGCTGTGTGAAAATTGGCTGCTGTCTTTGTCACATTACAACAGTGACGACACTTCAATTGTACTTCATTGGCTGTAAAGTGCTTTAGGACGCCCTGAGCTTGTGAATGGGGCTATAGAAACCCTTTCTCAATGGAAAAGAATATCCGGCGGAATGCAAAACAGAATGGTGGTTCCGTTTTGTGCGACCGCCCAAGACAAATATGTACCCCAAAGTTTTGGGTGCAGAAAGATCCACACCCAAAATGATAACTTGTCTGTTCTGTCCAAAGATGCTGACTTGACATTAAATGTGTTTTTAACATTTCCTGGTTCTGTTTATGTCAGTTGTTTTATTTCAATGGCGGCTATAACATTGTTAATTTGCAGACTCCTGTACTGATTGTTTATTCCTTGCAAATTTCTTACATTACTTTTAGTTGGGTATTTATCTTTTTATCAATTGCCTCTAAGAGCTTGTCAATTTTGAGTATTAAATTATGCAAAAATCTGAATGAAACGCGCGATAAAAACAGCGTCTTTGCGGAGACTGGGTCTTATGATTACGGAGTGCACAGCACTTCGAATTTTTCTTCGTAACCATTAATCTAAAAAGAAGGACGCCCGTTTTTCAAAAGGTATAGAAGAAAGCCACTACACGATTTATCTTTACTTTCCAACAGCTGGTAAGCACAGTTCCTGTTTTGTGTGTGACACTGTCAAATCTGTATACAGTATTTGAAAATTACTTTTACAAGAAGGAAAAATATCAGTAGCCAGTGATCATGTTCAACTACATAAAATATTACAATCCACTTATTATCAGGGCGCTCGTATTTCTCTTCCCATTATGGATCAGTTGATCTCTTTAATGTAATATTCATTGTAATACATAAACTGCACATTACCTTCTGTCAGTTCCATACAGTAACCTATTGTATTGTTATCTCTTGAATCAAACATTGCTTTAATTTCCTGACAGCATATTGGTGGGTGAGTGTTTGTTTCAGTCACCAATTCGGTGGAATTCACTGGCCACCTATGGCACCTGAGGCTAAAACAAAAAGTTTACATCTCTTTCTTTGAACACACTTAAAGCACAAAGATATTCTTGTCGGGTGTATCAATGAAATTTTCATTACCAGAGCAAATTGGAGGATAGAAGTTCACTTAGAAACACTTAGGGGTAAAAATTGGGTAGTGCCCTGAAAAATTTAGCACCCCCGCAGAGGATTTTCCCAGTGGCACCCCGAGAGGGAGGAGGAACACTACTGGAAGCGCCCCGCATCCCTCTTGGGGCGCAGTGAGCCAATATCGCAGCGCTACTGCAGGCTTTCCTCCTCCCGCTGAATTTCGCGGGAGGCATTAACAGCACCCTGCTCAGGCACTAGTTGATTTGCGCCCCATTAGCGCCGTCTTAGGGTGCTAACGGGAGGTGCAAATCAACCGAATTTAGCTCCCTTAATATGTTCAGCTTGTTTTTTTATTTGTTCCTGGGATGTGGGCATCGCTGGCAAGGACAACATTTATTGCCCATCCCTAATTGCCTTTGAGAAGGTGGTGGTGAGCTGCCTTCTTGAACTGCTGCAGTCCGTGTGGTGAAGGTACTCCCACAGTGCTGTTAGGGAGGGAGTTCCTGGATTTTAACACAGCGACGATGAAGGAGCGGCAATATATTTCCAAGTTAGGATGGCATGTACCTTGGAGGGGAACTTGCAAGTGATGGCATTCCCAGGCGCCTGCTGCCCTTGTGGTAGAGGTCACGGGTTTCGGAGCTGCTGCCAAAGAAGGCTTGGCCAGTTGCTGCAGTGCATCTTGTAGATGGTATACACTGCAGCCACGGTACGCTGGTGGTGGAGGGAGTGAATGTTTAAGGTGGTGGATGGGGTGCCAATCAAGCGGGCTGCTTTGTCCAGGATGGTGACAAGCTTCTTGAGTGTTGTTGGAGCTGCACTCATCCAGGCAAACATAGAAGATAGGAGCAGGAGTAGGCCTTTCGGCCCCTCGTTCCCGCTCTGCCATTTAATGAGATCATGGCTGATCATCCAAATTCAGTACCCTGTCCCTGCTTTCTCCCCATATCCCTTGATCCCTTTAGCCTCAAGAAATATATCCAACTCCTTCTTGAATATATTTAATGAATTGGCCTCAACTGCCCTGTGTGGCAGAGAATTCCACAGGTTCACCACTCTCTGGGTGAAGAAATTCCTCCTCATCTCAGTCCTAAATGGCTTACCCCTTATCCTTAGACTGTGACCCCTGGTTCTGGACTCCCCCGCCATCGGGAACATCTTCCCTGCATCTAGTTTGTCTAGTCCTGTTAGAATTTTAAAAGTTTCAATGAGATCCCCTCTCATTCTTCTAAACTCTAGCGAATATAAGCCTAATCGACCCAATCTCTCCTGATACGTCATTTCTGCCATCCCAGGTATCAGTCTGGTAAATCTGTGCTGCACTCTCTCCATGGCAAGAACATCCTTCCTCAGATACGATGAATAAAACTGCACACAATACTCAAAGTGTGGTCTCACCAAGTCCCTGTACAACTGCAGCAAGACATCCTTGCTCCTGTACTTGAATCCTCTCGCTATGAAGGCCAACATACAATTTGCCTTCTTAACTGCTTGCTGCACAGGCATGCTTACCTTCAGCGACTGGTGCACAAGGACACCCAGGTCTCGTTGCACTTCCCCTTTTCCCAATCGATTGCCGTTCAGATAATAATCTGTCTTCCTGTTTTTGCCACCGAAGTGGATAACCTTGCATTTATCCACATTGGGCAGATGCATGGCAAATGCAGTATAATCACCCAACCTGTCCAAATCATACTGGAGTATCCCTGCATCCTCCTCACAGCACACACGCCCACCCAGCTTTGTGTCATCTGCAAACTTGGAGATATTACATCTAGTTTCCTCGTCTAGATCATTAATATATATCGTGAATAGCTGGGGTCCTAGCACCGATTCCTGCGGTACCCCAGTAGTCACTTCCTGCCACTCGGAAAAAGACATGTTTATTCCAACTCTTTGCTTCCTGTCTGCCAACCAGTTCTCTAGCCAAGACAGTACCTTACCCCCAGTCCTATGTGCTTTAACTTTGCACGCTAATCTCTTATGCGGGACCTTATCGAAAGCCTTCTGAAAGTCCAAATACACCACATCCACTGGTTCTCCCTTATCTATTCTACCAGTTACATCCTCAAAAAATTCCAGTAGATTAGTCAAGTATGATTTACCTTTTGTATTCCATGTTGACTTTGTCCGATCCTGTCACTGTTTTCCAAGTGCTCTGCTATTACATCTTTTATAATGGACTCTAGCATTTCCTCCACTACCAATGTCATGCTTCCCGGTCTATAATTCCCCGTTTTCTCTCTACCACCCTTTTTAAATAGTGGGGTTACATTAGCTATCCGCCAATCCATGGGAACTGTTCCAGAGTCCATAGAATTTTGGAAGATGACCAGCAATGCATCTACTATTTCTAGGGCCACTTCCTTAAGTACCCTAGGATGTAGATTATCAGGCCTTGGGGATTTATCGGCTTTCAATCCCATCAATTTCCCTAACACCATTTCCCTACAAATACTGATTTCATGCAATTCCTCCCTCTCATTAGACCCTATGTTCCCCGACATCTCTGGGAGGTTATTTGTGTCCTCCTTTGTGAAGACAGAACCAAAGTATGTATTTAATTGGTCTGCCATTTCTTTGTTCCCCATTATAAATTCCCCTGATTCAGACTGCAAGGGACCTATGCTTGACTTCACCAATCTTTTTCTCTTCACATATCTATAGAAGCTTTTACAGTCAGTTTTTATGTTCCCTGCAAGCTTAATCTCATAATCTATTTTCCCCCTCTTAATTAATCCCTTTGTCCTCCTTTGCTGAATCCTAAACTGCTCCCAATCCTCAGGTTTGCTGCTTTTTCTGGCCAAATTTTATGTCCTCCCCTTGCACCTTATGCTATCCCTAATTTCCCTTGTTAGCCATGGTTGAGTCACCTTTTTTGTTTTATTTTTATGCCAAAGAGGGATGAACAAATTCTGTATTTCATCCATGTGATCTTTAAATGTTTGCCATTGCCTATCCACTGTCAACCCTTTAAGTAACATTCCCCAATCCATCCTAGCCAACTCGTGCCTCATACCATCGTAGTTTCCTTTATATAAATTCAGGACCCTAGTCTCTGAGTCAACTACTTCACTCTCCATTTTAACGAAGAATTCTATCATATTATGATTGCTCCTCCCCAAGGGGCCTCGCACAACAAAATTGCTAATTAATTCTTTCTCATTACATAATACCCAGTCTAAGATGGCCTGATCTCTAGTTGGTTCCTCGACATGTTGGTCCAGGAAACCATCCCGTATACACTCTAGGAATTCCTCCTCCACAGTATTGTTACTAACTTGGTTAGCCCAATTGATATGTAGATTAAAGTCACCCATGATAACTGCTGTGCCCTTATTGCATGCATCTCTAATTTCCCATTTAATGCCATCCCCAACCTCAGCATTACTATTTGGGGGTCTGTATACAACTCCCACTAATGTTTTCTGCCCCTTGGTATTTCTCAGCTCTGCCCATACAGATTCCACATCATCAGAGCTAATATCCTTCCTTACTATTGTGTTAATCTCTTCTTTAACCAGCAATGCTACCCCACCTCCTTTTCCTTTTTTCTTGTCCTTCCTGAATATTGAATTCCCAGTCTTGGTCACCCTGGAGCCATGTCTCCATAATCCCAATTATATCATATCCGTTTACATCTATTTGCGCAGCTAAATCATCCACCTTATTACAAATGCTCCTCGCATTAAGACACAAAGCCGTCAGGCTTGATTTTTTAACACTCTTAGTCCATGCAAGTGGAGAGTATTCCATCACACTCCTGACTTGTGCCTTGTAGATGCTGGAAAGGCTTTGGGGAGTCAGGAGGTGAGAGACATTCTGCAGAATACCTAACCTCTGACCTGCTCTTTTTGCCACAATATTTATGTGGCTGGTCCATTTAAGTTTCTGGTCAATGGTGACCCCCAGGATGTTGATGGTGGGGGATTTGGCGATAGTAATGCCTTTGAATGTCAAGGGGAGGTGGTTAGACTCTCGCTTGATGGAGATAGTCATTGCCTGGCATTTGTGTGGCGTGAATGTTACACTTATCAGCCCAAGCCTGAATGTCGTCAAGGTCTTGCTGCATTCAGGCACGGACTGCTTCATTATCTGAGGAGTTGTGATTGGAACTGAACACTGTGCAATCATCAGTGAACATCCCCACTTCTGACCTTATGATGGAGGGAAGGTCATTGATGAAACAGCTGAAGATGGTTGGACCTAGGACACTGCCTTGAGGAACTGCTCCAGCGATGTCCTGGGGCTGAGATGAATGGCCTCCAACAACTACAACCATCTTCCTTTGTGCTAGGTATGACTCCAGCCAGTGGAGAGTTTTCCCCGATTCCCATTGACTTCAATATTACTAGGGCTCCTTGATGTCACATTCGGTCAAATGCTGCCTTGATGTCAAGGGCAGTCACTCTCACCTCACCTCTGGAATTCAGCTCTTTTGTCATTGTTTGGACCAAGGCTGTAATGAGGTCAGGAGCCGATTGGTCCTGGCGGAACCCAAACTGACCATCGGTGAGCAGGTTATTGGTGAGTAAGTGCCGCTTGATAGCACTGTCGATGACACCTTCCATCAGTTTGCTGGTGATTCAGAATAGTCTTATGGGGTGGTAATTGGCCGGATTGGATTTGTCTTGCTTTTTGTGGACAGGGCATACCTGGGCAGTTTTCCACATTGTCAGGTAGTTGCCAGTGTTGTAGCTGTACTGGAACAGCTTAGCTAGAGGGGCAGCTAATTCTGGAGCACAAGTCTTTAGCACGACAGCCGAGATGTTGCCAGGACACATAGCCTTTGCTGTATCCAGTACGCTCAGCCATTTTTTGATATCATGTGGAGTGAATCGAATTGGCTGAAGACTGGCTTCTGTGATGGTGGGGACCTCTGGAGGAGGCCGATATGGATCATCCACTTGGCACTTCTGGCTGAAAATGGTTGTAAATGCTTCAGCCTTGTCTTTTGCACTCATGTGCTGGGCTCCATCATCATTGAGGATGAGGATATTCATGGAGCCTCCTCCTCCGTCTCCTTGTGCACTGTTTTTATGCAGGAGCTAATCTATTTATTCTAAACACGTTCATGCCAGTATAAAATGAGCACACATGGAGATGGGTGGAGGGAGGTGGGAACAGTGTATGCGAACTCAATAGTAGGCAATCGCATCCGGAGAGTTCGGGGATGTGGAGGCCCTCCCGAACTTAACGGCACAGCCCTGTTTAAATAAAAGTTCCCGGAGTCCCGGCCAGCGTGTGGGCATTTGTCTGCAGAAGGCCGCAGACGGGGACTGAATTACGTGGTAGACCTATGACGCACTAAGGACCCTGTTTGCCATTTGAGGACCATACTGGGCATGCTCTGTCCTGAATCAGCTGGCGGTCCAGCCGAAGAGGAGTCGACAAGTAAGTCTGTGTTTATTTTTGTGGGTCCGGGAGGAGCAGGAGAGCTCCTCTGGGCTCCACAAAACCAGCCTAGGCCACTGCCGCTCCGGGTCCCCCTACCATTCTCAGATCCCCCTTCCCTAATTTTTTCTTCACCTGGAGCTGGCAGAGTGCCCCGGGGTACTCGTTTTCCATCCACAGCCTGCCAGTTGAATGCCACTGGGCTCTGTCAGCCTGCCGCCCAGATTCTGGAACAGTTCCTGCAGATTGGAGGGTGGCAAATGTAACCCCACTATTTAAAAAAGGAGGGAGAGGGAAAACAGGGAACTACAGACCGGTTAGCCTAACATCAGTAGTAGGGAAGACAAAGGCAAAAGTGAGCACACTAAACAACATCCTGAATAAGCTCACTAACACAAGATGGGGAGCAAGCCCAAAAACATTGCGAACCAGTGCACTTGCTCTTTGCTATTCCACTGCCGAATACGCCTGCCCTGCATGGGAAAGGTCTACTCATGCCAAGAAGATGGATGCCGTTCTGAATGCAAGCTGCCGATTCATCACAGGTTGCTTAAAACCAACAAACACCAACAGCCTATATATCCTGGCGGGTATCACTCCCCCTGATATAAGAAGAACGGTAGCCAGCAAGAAAGAGCGACTCCGTCAAACATCAGATGAGAGGCACCCTCTGCATTGTCATACACCTACACCCAGCCGCCTAAAGTCAAGGAAGAGCTTCATGAACAGTGTTGTTCCATTACAATCAACCTCATCTGAAGCCCGCATCGCCTTGTGGAAAGACCGGCTCGCCAGTCTTGAACAACCCCCAGCGATGGAAATTTTACCTGATGAAAGCCTTCCCCCAGGAGTTAATTGCAACTGGGCAATCTGGAAGTGCCTTAACAGATTTAGGACCGGTGTAGGTTGCTCAAAGGTGTCACTAAGCAAATGGGGATATTCAACCAGCCCGACAACTTGTGAATGTGGAATTGAGGCACAGACTATGCAACATCTCCTGCAATGCCCATCGTTAGAGGAACCCTGCACTGCTGCAGATCTTGCCGAATCCAACAACAAGGTGCAAAAATGTGTCCAGTTCTGGCTGGGCTATATATAGACTGTCCGTGGACACGATAAGAAGAAGAAGTAGTAGGGAAAATGCTAGAGCCTATTATAAAGGATGTGATAACAGGACATTTAGAAAATATCAACGGGATTAGACAAAGTCAACATGGATTTATGAAAGGGAAATCGTGTTTGACAAACTTACTGGAGTTTTTTGAGGAATTAACTGGTAGAATCGATAAGGGAGAACCAGTGGATGTGGTGTATTTGAATTTTCAGAAGGCCTTTGATAAAGTCCCACATAAGAGGTTCGTGTGCAAAATTAAAGCACATGGGATTGGGGGTAATATACTGGCATGGATTGAAAATTGGTTAGCAGACAGGAAATAGATAGTAGGAATAAATGGGTCTTTTTCGGGGTGGCCGGCAGTGACTAGTGGGGTACCGCAGTGATCAGTGCTTAGGCCCCAGCTATTCAAAATATATATCAATAATTTGGATGAGGGAACCAAATGTAATATTTCCAAGTTTGCTGACGACACAAAACTAGGTGGGATTGTGAGTTATGAGGAGGATGCAAAGAGGCTACAAGGCGATTTAGACAAGTTGAGTGAGTGGGCAAATACATAACAGATGCAGTATAACGTGGATAAATGTGAAGTTATCCACTTCGTTAGGAAAAACAGAAAGGCAGAGTATTATTTAAATGGTGATAGATTAGGAAATGTTGATGTACAGAGCGACCTGGGTGTCCTTGTACACCAGTCACTGAAAGCAAACATGCAGGTGCAGCAAGCAGTTCGGAAGGCAAATGGTATGTTGGTCTTCATTGCAAGAGGATTTGAGTACATGAGCATGGATGTCTTACTACAGTTGTACAGGGCCTTGGTGAGACCACACCTGGAATACTGTGTGCAGTTTTGCTCTCCTTACCCAAGAAAGGATGTACTTGCCATAGAGGGAGTGAAGCGAAGGTTCACCAGACTGATTCCTGGGATGGCAGGACTGTCGTATGAGGAGAGATTGGGTCGACTAGGTCTGTATTCACTAGAGTTTAGAAGAATGAGAGGGGATCTCATTGAAACGTATAAAATTCTGACAGGGCTAGACAGACAGGATGCAGGGAGGACGTTTCCCCTGGCTGGGGGGATCTAGAACGAGGGGTCACAGTCTCAGGATACGGGGTAGGACATTTAGGACTGAGATGAGGAGAAATTTCTTCACTCAGAGGGTGGTGAACCTGTGGAATTCTCTACCACAGAAGGCTGTGGAGGCCAAATCACTGAATATATTTGAACAGGAGATAGATAGATTTCTAGTCATAAAAGGCATCAAGGGGTATGAGGAGAGAGCGGGAATATGGTATTGAGTTAGAGGATCAGCCATGATCATGTTGAATGGTGGAGCAGGCTCGAAGGGCCGAATGGCTAACTCCTGCTCCTATTTTTCTATGTTTCTATGCTCGGGAGTGGCTGTGGGGTGGGGGGCAGGGGTGGGGGCGTGGAATATACCCCAGAGTGTCTAAAGCTGCATTGAATATTCCAAATGTGGCCTCACCATTGACGTGCACGAGTTCCAGCTTGTTCCAACGTACAGCTACATGCCTTTGAGGTGCATCCTTGATTTTGGATAATTGGAAACAAGAAACTTTCAGCAAGTGATCAATACACAATACAAATGATTGCGAGGAAGGCACTGGTGTGTTTCACACTGGTGCGGCAATGGGAACTTTACAGAGAATGGAGCTGAGGGGGACTGTTGATGCGAAATGTGAAGCCTAGAACTGGAGTTCCACCACGGCTGCACTACGTGAAAATAGAGAATGTTCCAATCTAGATTACCATGGCCTTCCTATTTACTGGAATTGTCCATTCACACTATAATAATTCCATTGGGATAACATTAAAATGGCTGGGAATTTCCTTGGAGGAGCTCCCTCTCTGCTGCCGTAACTTCACCCGAAGAGTGGCGGAAACTGGAAACCCTGGCAAAGTCACTGATAAGTTGGAGTAGCTCCAGCCCACGTCTGTAGGTGACTTCTTGTGCACAGTCGGGGTGATCGTGCAGCCCGGCGTTCTCAGTGAGGAGTGGCATTTGCAGGAAGTGTGTGTTGGGGAATCGCAAGCCTGAAGCCCAGGATTTCCCAGCCTGTTATCTCTGCAAGTGCTACTTCTGACTGGGGAGAGCTGGATTGCAAGTACCATCCTTAATATTCCTAAATTTATATTCATTTGAACTAAAACTGCCAGAATTCTCATACAATCAAAGAGGTGTAAAATTTAGGAAACCTCATACTGATGCTGATCACTTGCCCTGACCCAAAACCATTTGTGTTGAGCACCTATCTAATTTAAAAGAAAATCACTGGTGGAAGCACAGAGGTAAACAGGTAGACCTGTTTTTTTAGCATAATGTTACAGTATCTGAAGAAAATAAATCTGTGAATCAGCCATGTCTGGTCAGTAAGCTATTTACAACACTCTGAACACAATGCTATCATTATATTCTCAAGGATATGAAGATAGACTTCCAAGAACTCTTAAGGCAGTATTTTCATCCATTCTTTGATGTATGGTGGAAACTGTGATAATGAAATCTCATTTGCCACAACATTTCACTGTATCAGGAGCTGGCTAATTGAACCGCATATGAATCATGAGACAGATATTAAATTAAAGGGAGACAGAAATGGCAAAACTAGATCAACATTTGCAGAGCAATGGCAACTTGCTTAAAGCTGTAGTCTCACATTTTCCTTAATTTACAGGACACCCCTTTATAAGGCTGAAATAAAAACAGAAAACAGCATAAACCAAACAACATCTGTGAAGAGAACAACAACAACTTGTATTTTACAACAACAACGTGTATTTGTATAGCACCTTTAATGTAGTAAAATGTCCCTAGGCGCTTCACAGGAGTATTTTAAGACAAAAAATTTGACACCGAGCCACATAAGGGTAAATTAGGGCAGGTGACCTAAAGCTTGGTCAAAGAGGTAGGTTTTAAGGAGCGTCTTAAAGGAGGAAAGAGAGGTAGCGAGGCAGAGAATTCCAGAGTTTAGGACCTAGGCAACAGAAGGCACGGCCACCAATGGCTGAACGATTATAATCAGGGATGCTCAAGAGGGCAGGATTAGAGAAGCACAAATATCTTGGGGGCATTGTGGGGCTGAAAGAGATTAGAGAGATAGGAAGGGGCAAGGCCATGGAGGGATTTGAAAACAAGGATGAGAACTTTGAAATCAAGGCGCTGCTTAACCATGAACCAATGTAGGTCAGCGAGCACTGGGGTGATGGGCGAATGGGACTTGGTGCGAGTTAGGACACAGGCAGCCGAGTTTTGGATGACCTCAAGTTTACGTAGTGTGGAATGTGGGAGGCCAGCCAGGAGTGCGTTGGAATAGTCAAGTCTAGAGGTAACAAAGGTATGGATGAGAGTTTCAGCAGTGGATGAGCTGAGGCAAGGGCGGAGACGGGCGACGTTGCAGAGGTGGAAGTAGGCGGTCTTTGTTATGTTGTGGATATGTGGTTGGAAGCTCATTTCAGGGTCAAATATGACACCAAGGTTGCGAACAGTGTGGTTCAGCCTCAGACAGATGTTAGGGAGAGGGATGGAATCAGTTGCTAGGGAACGGAGTTTGTGGCGGGGACTGAAAACAATGGCTTTGGTCTTCCCAATATTTAATTGGAGAAAATTTTTCATCGTCCAGAACTGTATGTCGAACAAGCAGTCTGACAATTTAGAGACCATGGAGGGGTCGAGAGAAAAGGTAGTGAGGTAGAGCTGGGTGTCGTCAGTGTACATGTGGAAACTGACGCTGAGTTTTCGGATGATGTCACCAAGGGGCAACATGTAGATGAGAAATAGGAGGGGGCCAAGGATAGGCAAATTAGTTCTTATAAGGCTGTCTGATATGATATAAATTCTTTTACAGCTTCCTCATTCATAGAGAACCCAGATACTTCCACTCTCCAGAACACATTTTAGAACCATGGAGGTTTACAGCACAGAAAGAGGCCATTCAGCCCATCATGTCTATAGGGTTTGTTAGAGCAATTTAAAATGAATCCTACCATCCTGCTCTCTCACCATTTACCTGTATTTTTCTATTCTTCACGTATTTATTCACCTTTCCCTTAAAAGAAAGCAATGGCCTCTGCCTCATCTATTCCCGGTGGCAAAGCATTCCCCGCTCTAACAACTGTCTGTGCAAATAAATTTCTCCTAGTTTTCCTCATGCTCATAGCCAGATTTTTTGGGATGTACCGTTAAGCAGAAGAGGTAGTACTTCTGACTGGGGGCATGCCATAGCCCTCGGATGGTCCCCAATCTTTGGTTCTCTCTGCTGACTCAACTCTCACCTTTGGCTCCAAGTAGTTGCTTGTGCCACACCCCGGGAAACTGCATCGGCTCCCAGGCTAATCTAGGTGAAGGCAACCGGTGTATTTGTGTCCCGAATGAAAGAGTCACCCATCTCCTCAATGTAGAAGGACTGCTGTGGCGAATTAGGTGGACTGTGCAGATGTGCTAACTTCTCTAGCTAATAAGGCATGGTAAATAGGCTATGTGGAAAGCTCAGGTCTTCGGTATGGGTGTATCAGATGCTGCAGTCCATCCACTGCAGCCCTCTCATCTCCAAACGTTTCAATGCGTCTTGCCACTGGATTCAGATGTGGGGAGGCAGAGTGGTCAAGCAAACTCTACGTAAGTTTCCTTCACCTATATCAACCTCATGCCCAAGTGCCATTCGTATCATATCTCTTTCTTCTCATCATTACCTTCAATATCTTCATTCCATAAGCCCTATGGCAATGGGCGTGCAGCAAAACAGCAGGTGAGGTTATACTGGAAGCTATAGTTGGAAACCTGCACACAGCCACCTCAGGGCATAGGGTCACTCTTCACTGAATGAAGCCTCCTGCGTGACTGAGTAGGTCCAGACAAATTCACTGAAA
Organism: Somniosus microcephalus; assembly: GCF_052327205.1. Classification (NCBI taxonomy): domain Eukaryota; kingdom Metazoa; phylum Chordata; class Chondrichthyes; order Squaliformes; family Somniosidae; genus Somniosus; species Somniosus microcephalus. The sequence goes on along the minus strand of NC_140993.1, from coordinate 206,312,944 downwards.
TGGCCAAACAATTGCATGATGGCTTGAGTGATGGAAGATGGAATCAATTCCATCTCCTTCCCTGTTATCAACGGGGTCAAGCAAGGATGCATCCTTGCTCCATCACTCTTCAGTGTTTTGTTCACTGCTACACTTCTTGTGGCTTTCAATGATCTCAAAATAGGAGTCAAGATCAGATTCAGGACAGATGAGCAGCTGTTCAACCTTAGAAAACTGCAAATTATAACAAAGATGCTGGAAGAACTTGTTCATGAACTCCTATATGCTGGTGACTGTGCTCTCAGACTGAGACCATCCGTTCAGCTGCCTCTTGTGCAACCCTCCCTTCCCTTAGCCCACAAACCCAAGCTTCCCCCTCTCCTTCAAACCTGCCGTCATCACCCCTCTCCTCAAAAAATCAACCCTTGACCCCTCTGTCCTTGCAAACTACCGCCCCATCGCCAACCTCCCTTTCGTCTCCAAAGTCCTTGAACATGTTGTCACCTCCCAAATCCATGCCCATCTTTCCCACATGCCAATGTTTGAACCTCTCTGATCTGGTTTCTGCCCCTGCCACAGCACTGAAACGGCCAAACTCAAAGTCACAAATGACATCCTCTGTGACTGTGACCATGGTGCACTAACCCACTTCATTCTTCTCGACCTGTCTGCAGTCTTTGACATGGTTGACCACACCATCCTCCTCCAACACCTCTCCTCTGTTAGAAAGAAAGACTTGCATTTATATAGTGCCTTTCTCAACCTCAGGACGTCCCAAAGTTGTCCAGCTAAGTGCGACTGCCCTCACCTGGTTCCACGCTTACCTATCCGGTCGTAACCAGAGAATCTCCTGCAATGGCTCCTACTCCCACGGCTGCACCGTTACCTCTGGAGTCCCCCGAGGATCTATCTGTAAGATTGCTAGTTATCACAGGTCTGAAAGAATGTGCTGTTCAGTCAGCCTGCATTCCTTACAGCCTCAGTTATAAACAGGAATACAGTGCAAGTTAGAAATAGTATGTTTTGCAACTGGCAGTACAAAAAGGGCATGAGAGCATGAGCTGCCCTGCCACCAACTACTGACGTGACTGAGTGACAGACAGCTCGGAGTAAATAAACACAACAAAGGCTGCTTTACCCTATTTCAACAGTTAAAGGGAATTTCAAGTTTGCTTCTGGTATTTTCTTCAGTAATGGCCCTTTTGTGGTTCCATCTTTGGAAGCAATATTTAGGGGAGACAAAAAAATTATAGTTATCAGGAGAGACTTGAGATACTGACATTATTTTCACTGGAGTAGAAAAGGAGATCCAATAGAGGATTTAAAAACGTTTTATATTTAATTTTGAATATTTTAATAGAGGGTTTTGATAGGGTGAATACAGAAAGACTATTTCCTGTTATTGGGGAGTCAACGATGAGGAGTCGTCAATCTAAAACTCTCACTCATTGTTCGTCCTTCGACATCAAAGAAGACAGCTAGAATATCATCTCATTTTCGGCAGTGAGTTCTTTGATGATTGATGAGACTGATTTTTGCTCGGAATGAGAGTTCACAGATGGAACAGTGGATTCCAGATATACCTGGTTGAGGATCTTGATATTTCAAGTGAGACTTCCTCAGCTGGAGTTTACATTCAGCATCAGCAATGTGACGGGGCTCATAGTAGGAGGTGCCTTCATAGATAGTTTTTTGCCATGCTTTCTTATCTTGAGCAAGTTGTTCCCACATATAGATGTCTATTTTGCACTGTTTCAGAGTTGCTATTAAGCAGTCTTTGTGTCTCTTTTGCTGTCCATCACAAAATCGCTTTCCAGTTGTCATTGCGCCATAAAAGATCTTCTTTGGGATTTGTTCATCAGACATTCGCACCACATGACCTGACCATCATAGCCATGCCTTCATGATCAGAGCCTCTATGATTGGCATGCCAGCTATTTAAAAACCTTAGTGTCAGGGATCTTGTCTTGCCATCTGATCTTCATTAGTCACTTTGGGAAGCTTAGGTGAAAATGATTCAATTTCTTAACGTGGCGTGCATATGCTGTCCATGTTTCACGGGCATAAAGCAGGGTCATCTGAATGGCAGCCCTGTACACTTTGAGCTTGGTCTGCAGGCTAATGCCTCTCTTCTCCCAGAGGTACTCACGGAGTTTGCTTAAAGCTAAGCCTGCTTTAGCGATTCTGCAGGATGATTCTGTATCGATAGGGACTTCTTTAGACAGGGTGCTACTCAGGAGGTGAATCTGTCCATAACCTGAAGCATGTGATCTCCAGTAGTGATGATAGGTGGAGTGTAATCCTTACCTGGGCTAGTTGAAAGAGTGCCACTGTTTTTTAAGACTTATAGACATGCCAAATTGTAGGCAAGCTGTTGCAAAGTGGTGCATGATTGTTTACGTATCATCCTGGGAGTGGGTTATGAGAGCAACAACTACAACTTGCATTTATATAGTGCCTGTAACGTAGTAAAACGTACAAATTGGGCTTCACAGGAGCATAAACAAACAAAAATTGATACCGAGCCAAAGAATGAGACATTAGGACAGGCACCCAAACGTTTGGTCAAAGAGTTGGGTTTTAAACAGCATCTTAAAGGAGGAGAGGCGGAGGTTTGGGGAGGGTAGTTGAGAGCTTAGAGCCTAGACAGCTGAAGGCATGGCCGCCAATTGTTGGGGAAAGGAAGTGGGGCTGGACAAGAGGTCTACGTTGGAAGAACACAGAGTTCTTGGAGGATAGCAGGGTTGGAGGAGGTTACAGAGATAGGGAAGGCCATGGAGGAGAATTTTAAATTTGTGGCGTAGGTGGACCAGGACCAATGTAAGTCAGTGAGCATGGGGTGATGGATAAATGGGACTTGGTGTGAGTTTGGATACAAGCTCAAAATTATGAAGGCTGGAAGATTGAATGCCAGCCATTAGAGCATTGGAATAGTCGAGTCAGGAGGTAACAAAAGCTTGGATGAGGGTTTCAGCAGCAGATGGGCTGAGCCGGGCAAAGTAGGCGGTCTTTGCGATGAAGATGTGGGGTCGGAAGCTCAGTTCAGGGTCAAATAGGATGCTAAGGTTGCAAACAGTCCAGTTCAACCTGAGACAGTGGCCAGGGAGGTGGATGGAATCAATGGCTAGGGAACAGAGTTTGTGGCAGAGGCCGAAGACAATGGCTTTAGTCTTCCCAATGTTTAATTGGAGGAAATCTCCACTCATCCAAGACTGGATGTTGGACAATCAGTCTGACAAGACAAAGGCAGTGGAGGGGTTGAGACAGGTGGTGGTGATGTAGTGCTGGGTGTCGTCTGATGTACATATGGAACCTAGCGTTGTGTCTTTGGATGATGTTGCTGAGGGGCTGCATGTAGATGAGAAATAAGAGGGTGCTAAGGATAAATCCCTGGGGGACTCCAGAGGTAAAGGTGCAGGAGCGGGAAGAGATGCCATTACAGTCTGATTAACCCTTTCCTTACAATAGTTCATATTTTTACATTTTTTTGTAAGTTGGGAGGAGAGTGAAGAGTGTTACATTGCACAGCTTCCAATTAAAATCATTTTCTGAATTTAAAGGCAGGTAGAGACACTGGAATCGGCTTCTTTGCAGTGTGATGTAATGAACACTCACTTCTGTTGTTGTAGTAAAGTCACTATCACTTATAGTGAAAGCTAACAGGTATCACAACAAGACAAGGATGCACTAATTTACAAGGACAATGTTGATGTATTATAATGCTGCTAAGATGGAACCATATCCCTTTGGGGCCACAAGTTTTATTGTTCAAAATATACACACACTGAGGTGAATTAGAGGTAAGTGTTTCTTTGTTGATTAGACAATGGATGCTGTACATCCCTGGATGCTAGATCTTTCTAATGCCAGAAGAAACCCCAGGTAATGACTAGTTATCTGTATCTTTTCTAAGATTGTTTTGTATCTATCACTGTAATCTCCTCTAGCCCTAGAAACTTCCAAAAACCCTCCATTCCTCTAATTATGGCCTCTTATGGCATCCCCGAATTCCTTCGCGACACCATTAGTGGCTATGCCTTCAGTGTCTAGACCCTAAGCTGTCTAGACTGGAAGGAGACGCACCGCGGGACACACTCACTAGAAGGAGACACTGCAGAACACACTCGCTGGAAGGAGACACCACGGGACACACTCGCTGGAAGGAGACACCACGAGACACACTCGCTGGAAGGAGACACCATGGGACACACTCACGAGAAGGAGACACTGCAGAACACACTCGCTGGAAGGAGACACCGCGGGACACACTCGCTGGAAGGAGACACCGTGAGACACACTCGCTGGAAGGAGACACCATGGGACACACTCACGAGAAGGAGACACTGCAGAACACACTCGCTGGAAGGAGACACCGCGGGACACACTCGCTGGAAGGAGACACCACGAGACACACTCGCTGGAAGGAGACACCACGGGACACACTCACTGGAAGGAGACACCACGAGACACACTTGCTAGAAGGAGACACTGCGAGACACACTCGCTTGAAGGAGACACCACGAGACACACTCGCTGGAAGGAGACACCACGGGACACACTCACTGGAAGGAGACACTGCGAGACACACTTGCTAGAAGGAGACGCCGCGAGACACACTCGCTAGAAGGAGACACCGTGAGACACACTCGCTAGAAATAGACACTGCGAGACACACTGGAAGGAGACGCTGCGAGACACACTCGCTAGAAGGAGACACCGCGGGACACACTCGCTAGAAGGAAACACCGCGGGAAACACTCACTGGAAGGAGATGCCGCGGGACACACTCACTGGAAGGAGACACCGCGGGAAACACTGGAAGGAGACGCCATGGGACACACTCACTGGAAGGAGACACCGCGGGAAACACTGGAAGGAGACACCGCGAGACACACTCACTGGAAGGAGACGCCATGGGACACACTCACTGAAAGGAGACACTGCGAGACACACTCACTGAAAGGAGACAACGTGGGACACACTCACTGGAAGGAGACACCGCGGGACACACTCAGTAGAAGGAGACGCCACGGGAAACACTCACTGGAAGGAGACGCCATGGGACACACTCACTGGAAGGAGACACCGCGGGACACACTCACTGAAAGGAGACACCGCGAGACACACTTGCTAGAAGGAGACACCGCGAGACACACTCGCTGGAAGGAGACACCACGAGACACACTCGCTGGAAGGAGACACCGCGGGACACACTCACTGAAAGGAGACACTGCGAGACACACTTGCTAGAAGGAGACGCCGCGAGACACACTCGCTAGAAGGAGACACTGCGAGACACACTCGCTAGAAATAGACACTGCGAGACACACTGGAAGGAGACACCGCGAGACACACTCGCTAGAAGGAGACACCGCGGGACACACTCACTGGAAGGAGACACTGCGAGACACACTCGCTAGAAGGAAACACCACGGGACACACTGAAAGGAGACACCGCGGGAAACACTCACTGGAAGGAGATGCCGCGGGACACACTCACTGGAAGGAGACACCGCGGGAAACACTGGAAGGAGACGCCGTGGGACACACTCACTGGAAGGAGACACTGCGGGAAACACTGGAAGGAGACACCGCGAGACACACTCGCTGGAAGGAGACACCGCGGGACACGTTCACTGGAAGGAGACACCGCGAGACACACTCACTGAAAGGAGACACCGCGGGACGCACTCACTAGAAGGAGACGCCGCGGGAAACACTCACTGGAAGGAGACGCCATGGGACACACTCACTGGAAGGAGACACCGCAGGAGACACTCACTGAAAGGAGACACCGCGAGACACACTCACTGAAAGGAGACAACGTGGGACACACTCACTTGAAGGAGACACCGCGGGACACACTCACTAGAAGGAGACGCCGCGGGAAACACTCACTGGAAGGAGACGCCATGGGACACACTCACTGAAAGGAGACACCGCGAGACACACTCACTGAAAGGAGACAACGTGGGACACACTCACTGAAAGGAGACACCGCGGGACACATTCACTGGAAAGAGACACTGCAGGACACACTCACTGAAAGGAGACAGCGTGGGACACACTCACTGAAAGGAGACACCGTGGGACACACTCACTGGAAAGAGACACCGCGAGACACACTCACTGAAAGGAGACACCACGGGACACACACTCTGAAAGGAGACACCATGGGACACACTCACTGAAAGGAGACACCGCGAGACACACTCACTGGAAAGAGACACCGCGAGACACACTCACTGGAAGGAGACACCGCGGGACACACTCACCGGAAAGAGACACCGCGGGACACACTCACCGGAAAGAGAAACCGCGGGACACACTCACTGAAAGGAGACACCGCGGGACACACTCACTGGAAGAAGACACCGCGGGACACACTCACTGGAAGGAGACACCGCGGGACACACTCACTGAAAGGAGACACCGCGGGACACACTCATTGGAAGAAGACACCGCGGGACACACTCACTGGAAGGAGACACCGCGGAACACACTCACTGAAAGGAGACACTGCGAGACACACTCACTGAAAGGAGACACTGCGGGACACACTCACTAGAAGGAGACACCGTGGGAAACACTCACTGGAAGGAGACGCCATGGGACACACTCACTGGAAGGAGACACCGCGGGACACACTCACTGAAAGGAGACACTGCGGGACACACTCACTAGAAGGAGACACCGTGGGAAACACTCACTGGAAGGAGACGCCATGGGACACACTCACTGGAAGGAGACACCGCGGGACACACTCACTGAAAGGAGACACCGCGAGACACACTCACTGAAAGGAGACAACGTGGGACACACTCACTGAAAGGAGACACTGCGGGACACACTCACTAGAAGGAGACACCGTGGGAAACACTCACTGGAAGGAGACGCCATGGGACACACTCACTGGAAGGAGACACCGCGGGACACACTCACTGAAAGGAGACACCGCGAGACACACTCACTGAAAGGAGACAACGTGGGACACACTCACTGAAAGGAGACACCGCGGGACACACTCACTGGAAAGAGACACCGCGGGACACACTCACTGGAAGGAGACACCGCGGGACACACTCGCTAGAAGGAAACACCGCGGGACACACTCACTGGAAAGAGACACCGCGGGACACACTCACTGAAGGGAGACACCGCGGGACACACTCTCTGGAAGGAGAGACATCGCGGGACACACTCACTGGAAAGAGACACCGCGAGACACACTCACTGGATGGAGACACCGTGGGACACACTCACTGGAAAGAGACACCGCGAGACACACTCACTGGAAAGAGACACCGCGAGACACACTCACTGGAAAGAGACACCGCGGGACACACTCACCGGAAAGAGACACCGCGGGACACACTCAATGAAAGGAGACACCGCGGGACACACTCACTGGAAGAAGACACCGCGGGACACACTCACTGGAAGGAGACACATTGGGACACACTCACTGGAAGGAGCCACTGCGGGACACGCTCACTGGAAGGAGACACTGCGGGACACGCTCACTGGAAGGAGACACCGCGGGACACACTCACTGGAAGGAGACACCTTGGGACACACTCACTGGAAGGACACCGTGGGACACACTCACTGGAAGCAGACACTGTGGGACACGCTCACTGGAAGGAGACACTGCGGGACACACTCACCGGAAGGAGACACCGCGAGACACACTCACCGGAAGGAGACACTGCAAGACACACTCACTGGAAGGAGACACCGCAAGACACACTCGCTAGAAGGAGACACCGTGGGACACACCCACTGGAAGGAGACGACGCGGGACACACTCACTGGAAGGAGACACCGCGAGACACACTCACTGAAAGGAGACACCGCGAGACACACTCACTGGAAAGAGACACTGCGGGACACACTCACTGGAAAGAGACACCGCGGGACACACTCACTGAAAGGAGACAACGTGGGACACACTCACTGAAAGGAGACACCATGGGACACACTCACTAGAAGGAAACACCGCGGGACACACTCAGTGGAAGAAGACACCGCGGGACACACTCACTGGAAGGAGACACCGCGGGACACACTCACTGGAAGGAGACACCGCGGGACACACTCACTGGAAGGAGACACCGCGGGACACACTCACTGAAAGGAGACACCGCGGGACACACTCACTGAAAGGAGACACCGCGGGACACACTCACTGAAAGGAGACACCGCGAGACACACTCACTGGAAAGAGACACCGTGGGACACACTCACTGGAAAGAGACACCGCGGGACACACTCACTGGAAAGAGACTCCGCGGGACACACTCACTGGAAGGAGACACCGCGAGACACACTCACTGGAAGGAGACACCGCGGGACACACTCACTAGAAGGAAACACCGCGGGACACACTGGAAGGAGACACCGCGAGACACACTCACTGGAAGGAGACACCGCGGGACACACTCACTGGAAAGAGACACCGCGGGACACACTCACTGGAAGAAGACACCGCGGGACACACTCACTGGAAGGAGACACTGCGGGACACACTCACTGGAAGGAGACACCACGGGACACACTCACTGGAAGGAGACACCGCGGGACACACTCACTGAAAGGAGACACCGCGGGACACACTCACTGAAAGGAGACACCGCGAGACACACTCACTGGAAAGAGACACCGTGGGACACACTCACTGGAAAGAGACACCGCGGGACACACTCACTGGAAGGAGACACCGCGAGACACACTCGCCGGAAGGAGACACCGCGGGACACACTCACTGAAAGGAGACACCGTGGGACACACTCACTGAAAGGAGACACCGCGGGACACACTCACTGAAAGGAGACACCGCGAGACACACTCACTGAAAGGAGACACCGCGAGACACACTCACTGGAAAGAGACACCGCGGGACACACTCACTGAAAGGAGACACCGTGGGACACACTCACTGGAAAGAGACACCGCGGGACACACTCACTGAAAGGAGACACCGTGGGACACACTCACTGAAAGGAGACACCGTGGGACACACTCACTAGAAGGAGACACTGCGCGACACACTCACTAGAAGGAAACACCGCGGGACACACTCACTGGAAGGAGACACCGCGGGACACACTCACTGAAAGGAGACACCGTGGGACACACTCACTGGAAGGAGACACCGCGGGACACACTCACTGGAAGGAGACACCGCGGGACACACTCACTGAAAGGAGACACCGTGGGACACACTCACTAGAAGGAGATGCCGCGGGACACAGTCAGTGGAAGGAGATGCCGCGGGACACACTGGAAGGAGACACTGTGGGACACACTCACTGGAAGGAGACACACCGGGGGACATGCTCACTGGAAGGAGACACTGCGGGACACACTCACTGGAAGGAGACACTGCGGGACACGCTCACTGGAAGGAGACACTGCGGGACACGCTCACTGGAAGGAGACACTGCGGGACACGCTCACTGGAAGGAGACACTGCGGGACACGCTCACTGGAAGGAGACACTGCGGGACACGCTCACTGGAAGGAGACACCGTGGGACACGCTCACTGGAAGGAGACACTGCGGGACACACTCACTGGAAGGAGACACTGCGGGACACGCTCACTGGAAGGAGACACCTTGGGACACACTCACTGGAAGGAGACCGCGGGACACACTCACTGGAAGGAGACACCGTGGGACACGCTCACTGGAAGGAGACGACGTGGGACACACTCACTGAAAGGAGACACCGTGGGACACACTCACTAGAAGGAGACGCCGCGGGACACAGTCAGTGGAAGCAGACACCGCGAGACACGCTCACTGGAAGACACCGCGTGACACACTCTCCAGAACGAGACACTGTGGGACACACTCACTGGAAGGAGACACACCGGGGGACATGCTCACTGGAAGGAGACACTGCGGGACACACTCACTGGAAGGAGACACTGCGGGACACGCTCACTGGAAGGAGACACTGCGGGACACGCTCACTGGAAGGAGACACCGTGGGACACGCTCACTGGAAGGAGACACTGCGGGACACACTCACTGGAAGGAGACACTGCGGGACACGCTCACTGGAAGGAGACATCGCGGGACACACTCACTGGAAGGAGACACCTTGGGACACACTCACTGGAAGGAGACCGCGGGACACACTCACTGGAAGGAGACACCGTGGGACACGCTCACTGGAAGGAGACGACGTGGGACACACTCACTGAAAGGAGACACCGCAGGACACACTCACTGGAAGGAGACACCGTGAGACACACTCACTGAAAGGAGACACCGCGAGACACACTCACTGGAAAGAGACACTGCGGGACACACTCACTGGAAAGAGACACCGCGGGACACACTCACTGGAAGGAGACACCGCGAGACACACTCACTGAAAGGAGACACCGCGAGACACACTCACTGGAAAGAGACACTGCGGGACGCACTCACTGGAAGGAGACACCGCGGGACACACTCACTGGAAAGAGACACCGCGGGACACACTCACTGAAAGGAGACACCGCGAGACACACTCACTGAAAGGAGACACCGCGAGACACACTCACTGGAAAGAGACACCGCGGGACACACTCACTGAAAGGAGACACCGTGGGACACACTCACTGGAAAGAGACACCGCGGGACACACTCACTGGAAGGAGACACCACGAGACACACTCGCTGGAAGGAGACACTGCGGGACACACTCACTGGAAGGAGACACTGCGGGACACGTTCACTGGAAGGAGACATCGCGGGACACACTCACTGGAAGGAGACACCTTGGGACACACTCACTGGAAGGACACCGCGGGACACACTCACTGGAAGGAGACACCGTGGGACACGCTCACTGGAAGGAGACGACGCGGCACACACTCACTGAAAGGAGAAACCGCGGGACAAACTCACTGGAAGGAGACACCGCGAGACACACTCACTGGAAAGAGACACTGCGGGACACACTCACTGAAAGGAGACAACGTGGGACACACTCACTGAAAGGAGACACCATGGGACACACTCACTGGAAAGAGACACCGCGAGACACACTCACTGAAAGGAGACACCTCGAGACACACTCACTGAAAGGAGACACCGCGAGACACACTCAGTGGAAGCAGACACCGCGAGACACACTCACTGAAAGGAGACACCGCGAGACACACTCACTGGAAAGAGACACACTCACTGGAAAGAGACACCGCGGGACACACTCACTGAAAGGAGACACCGTGGGACACACTCACTGGAAAGAGACACCGCGGGACACACTCACTGGAAGGAGACACCGCGGGACACTCTCACTGGAAGGAGACACCGCGAGACACACTCACTGAAAGGAGACACCGCGAGACACACTCACTGGAAGGAGACACCGCGAGACACACTCACTGGAAAGAGACACTGCGGGACACACTCACTGGAAGGAGACACCGCGGGACACACTCACTGGAAAGAGACACCGCGGGACACACTCACTGGAAGAAGACACCGCGGGACACACTCACTGGAAGGAGACACCGCGGGACACACTCGCTGGAAGGAGACACCGCGGGACACACTCACTGAAAGGAGACACCGCGGGACACACTCACTGAAAGGAGACACCGCGAGACACACTCACTGAAAGGAGACACCGCGAGACACACTCACTGGAAAGAGACACCGCGGGACACACTCACTGAAAGGAGACACCGTGGGACACACTCACTGGAAAGAGACACCGCGGGACACACTCACTGGAAGGAGACACCGCGAGACACACTCGCTGGAAGGAGACACCGTGGGACACACTCACTGGAAGGAGACACCGCGGGACACACTCACTGGAAGGAGACACCGCGGGACACACTCACTGAAAGGAGACACCGCGAGACACACTCACTGAAAGGAGACACCGTGGGACACACTCACTGGAAAGAGACACCGCGGGACACACTCACTGGAAGGAAACACCGCGGGACACACTCACTGGAAGGAGACACCGCGGGACACACTCACTGAAACGAGACACCGCGGGACACACTCACTGAAACGAGACACCGTGGGACACACTCACTAGAGGGAGACGCCGCGGGACACACCCAGTGGAAGCAGACACTGCGAGACACACTCACTGGAAGAAGACACCGCGTGACACACTCACTGGAAGGAGATGCCGCGGGACACACTGGAAGGAGGCACTGTGGGACACGCTCACTGGAAGGAGACACACCGGGGGACATGCTCACTGGAAGGAGACACTGCGGGACACACTCACTGGAAGGAGACACTGCGGGACACGCTCACTGGAAGGAGACACTGCGGGACACGCTCACTGGAAGGAGACACCGCGGGACACACTCACTGGAAGGACACCGCGGGACACACTCACTGGAAGGAGACACCGTGGGACACGCTCACTGGAAGGAGACATCGCGGGACACACTCACTGGAAGGAGACACCTTGGGACACACTCACTGGAAGGACACCGCGGGACACACTCACTGGAAGGAGACACCGTGGGACACGCTCACTGGAAGGAAACACTGCGGGACACACTCACCGGAAGGAGACACCGCGAGACACACTCACCGGAAGGAGACACCGCGGGACACACTCGCTAGAAGGAGACACCGTGGGACACACTCACTGGAAGGAGACGCCGCGGGACACACTCACTGGAAGGAGACACCGCGGGACACACTCACTGGAAGGAGACACGCGGGACACACTCACTGGAAAGAGACACCACAGGACACACTCACTGGAAGGAGACACCGTGGGACACGGTCACTGGAAGGAGACACTGCGGGACACACTCACCGGAAGGAGACACCGCAAGACACACTCACCGGAAGGAGACACTGCAAGACACACTCACTGGAAGGAGACACCGCAAGACACACTCGCTAGAAGGAGACACCGTGGGACACACTCACTGGAAGGAGACGCCGCGGGACACACTCACTGTAAGGAGAAACTGCGGGACACACTCACTGGAAGGAGACACCGCAGGACACACTCACTGGAAGGAGACACCGCGGGACACACTCACTGGAAGGAGACACCGCGGGACACACTCACTGGAAGGAGACACGCGGGACACACTCACTGGAAAGAGAGACCGCGTGACACACTCACTGGAAGGAGACACCGCGGGACACACTCATTGGAAGGAGTCACCGCGGGACACACTCACTGGAAGGAGACACCGCGGGACACACTCACTAGAAGGAGACACACTATAAGGAGGTCCCAGGAGCGAGGACAGGACCCAGGATCGAGGATGGGATGCAGGAGCGAGGATGGGACCCAGGAGTGGTGTCGAGGCCCAGGAGTGGTGCAGCGTGGACCAGCAGTGGGGTCGGGAGGACCACACTGCAGCCTATGAAGCCCAGGCAGAGAGGACCTGCGGGCAGGAGGGAGTACGACAGTAAGAGTATGTTTGTGTGTGTGTGCTAGGCCAATGTAGCAGAGCCTTGACCAAGACCTTGCTCTGTCAAGCCCGTGTGGTAGCTTGTGTGCAACGGCCACCCCACGTTAAAAGAATTCACGCACAGGCAACTTCCACCCTTTAAAATGAAGTTCAGGACTTGGAACGTCAGGACCCTCATGGACAACCCCAACAGCGACAGACCGGAATGCCATACTGCTATCGTTGCCTGGGAGCTCAGACGTTTCGACATAGACATTGCTGCCCTAAGCGAGACCCGGCGTCCAGGGGAATGCCAGCTCAAGGAGCAAGGCAGTGATTACACCTTCTTCTGGAAAGGCAAACCTGAAGAAGAACGCCGCCTCCATGGGGTAGGCTTTGCCATAAAAAATGAGCTAGTTGAATGTCTCAGAGACTCCCCTTGTGGAATAAACGAACGCCTTATGACTCTACGGCTCACCCTATCCCGGACCCAGTGCACTACGGTCATCAGTGCATACGCCCCAACACTGGAAGCCACAGACGAGATCAAAGAGGAATTCTACTCCAGTCTCGAACAATCCCTGTCCCGAGTCCTAACGGGTGACAAGTTGATCCTCCTTGGCGACTTTAACGCCAGAGTTGGAAAGGACACAGACCTCAGGAGAGGTGTGATTGGCAGAGACGGGATAGGGAAAGCCAACTCCAATGGTACCCTCCTCCTGACAAAATGCTTAGAACATGGCCTTGTCATAAACAACACCTTGTTCCATCAGAGAGAAAAGTACAAGGCTTCATGGCAACACCCTCACTCCAAGCACTGGCATCTGCTGGACTACATCATTGTCCGAACGAGGGACCGCAAGGATGTCCGCATCACCCGCACCATGACAGGAACTGACGACTGCTGGACGGACCACCGCCTAATCCGCTCTGCCATCTCATCAATGTAGCCCCAAAACAGCGGCGGCAACAGAAACAATGCCGCAGGAAAATCAACGCTGGAACACTCAAAGACCCTGCTAAGAACGCCCTATTCAGCTTGCGCCTCACAACCAACCTGACGACTCCCAGTGATTCAGAGACACAGAGGACAGTATTTTCATTGGGCCATGGAGGCAGGATTGGAGGCGTGTGGGGGGTTAGAATCCCAAAATCGGGGTGGCACGAACCCATCCCGCACCCAACCCGCCTCCATGTCAGTTTCAAAGGAGGCGGGTACCCGACCTGCACTGGGACCCACCTCCCCGAGGCGGGAAGGGGATTAGTGCCAATGAACTGCCTGTTAACAGGTAGTTAACAGGCAGTTTTTAGCCTAATCCCTATCTTTAATGTTGAAGTGTGGGATTCCTGACAGCTCCAAACCACGCCAATTTAGAGGAGGCGGACCGTCGGGATGAAGGGCTTGGAGGGGTCGATATGTCCGGTGTTCAGGTGAGTGATTGGTGCATGAGTGCAAAGGTAAGTGTGTTTGGTGTGTGTAAAGTGTTTAAAGAAGTTTTACATACCTTTACTTACCTTCACAGCCTTCCTTCCTTCAGGTCTCGGGAGTCCCTCATCTCACCGGCACAGAAAGCAGAATGGCTGCAAGCTGTCAAAAATTGCAGCATTCAGCTTTCTGTTCCGGGGAGATCTCTAAATCAGCCTGAGAGGAAGGAATTAACCTGGAGTACAGACTGTCAGTGTTTGACAGCTTCAAACAGCTGTGAAATGCTGATATTTCATCTGTCAAAAGGTCTTGATAGATGAAATATCAATCTGTGACATCACCTGTTGCCGGGTGGCCCTTAATTGGCCTGCAGAGCCCGCTGGGCGGGCTCAACAAGGTCAATCAAGTCAAAATCGCGTGAGTTGGTTAGAACTCGATGGAGGCGGGACTACAACCCCGAAAGTTGTAATCCCGCCTCCTACCCGACTCCTCAATGAAAATCCAGCCCAAATCCACCTGTGAAGAGACACTCGGTCACTCGACCAGGAAACACCAAGACTGGTTCGACGAGAACGACCAGGAGATCCAGGAGCTAATGAGCCACAAGTGCAAGGCATTCCTGATCTGGAAACAGGAACAGAACTCGAGAGCAGCAAAGCAGCTCTACAGACGCCTGAAGGCCGAGGTCCAACAAAAAACTCGCGACCTAAAGAACAGATGGTGGGTGGAGAATGGGCAGGAGATCCAGCAGCTAGCCGACAACCACGACGTGCGTGGATTCTTTAGCGCAGTCAAGACCACCTACGGCCCAAGCACCCAAGGCCCTACCCAACCGCGGGCCAAGAACGGAGAGGTACTCATCAAGGACAGGGAGGCAGTCAGTGCCCGCTGGAAGGAGCACTTCGAAGATCTCCTTAACCGAGACTCTGTCTTCGACGAGAGTGTCCTCAACTCCATCCCGCAGCATGCTACCCGCCACCATCTCAGCACAACCCCAGCCCAGCATGAGGTTGAAAAGGCCATCCGACAACTGAAGAACAACAAGGCCTCAGGAGCAGATGGAATCCCCACCGAGGCGCTAAAACAAGGCGGAGAAGCACTATTGGCGCGAATACATGAACTCATTTCTCTTATTTGGAAGGAGGAGAGCATGCCAGGAGATCTCAGAGACGCCGTAATCGTGACCATCTTCAAGAAAGGTGAAAGTCCGATTGCGGTAATTACAGAGGAGTCTCCCTGCTGACTGCCACAGGGGAAGTCATCACAAGAATTCTCCTGAATCGCCTTCTCCCAGTGGCTGAAGAGCTCCTCCCAGAGTCGCAATGTGGATTCCGCCCACTGAGGGGAACAATGGACATGATCTTCACCGCGCGTCAACTACAAGAGAAATGTAGGGAACAGCACTAACTGCTGTACATAGCCTTCTTTGACCTCACAAAGGCCTTCGACACCGTCAACCGTGAGGGATTATGGAGTGTCCTCCTCAAATTCGGCTGCCCTCAAAAGTTTGTCACCATTCTCCGCCTGCTTCACGACGAAATGCAAGCCGTGATCCTGACCAACATATCCACCATGGACCCAATTCACGTACGGACCGGGGTCAAGCAAGGCTGTGTCATCGCACCAACGCTCTTCCTGGCTGCAATGCTCCATTTCACCCTCAGTGAGCTCCCCACTGGAGTGGAGCTAATTTACAGAACAAACAGGAAACTGTTCAAACTCCATCGCCTCCAGTCCAGATCCAAGGTCGTCCCATCCTCCGTCATCAAATTACAGTATGCAGACGATGCATCTGCGCACACTCTGAGGTCAAACTCCAAACTATCGTCAACACCTTCACCAAAGCGGACGAGAGCATGGGCCTTACACGAAACATCCATAAGACAAAGGTCCTCTACCAACCTGCCTCCACCACACAGTACTGCTCCTCGATTACCAAAATCCATGATGAGGCCTTGGACAACGTGGACCACTTTCCATACCTCAGGAGTCTACTGTCAACAAGGGCAGACATCCATGACGATGCCCAACACAGCCTTCAGTGTGCCAGCACAGCCTTCGGTCACTTGAGGAAGAGAGTGTTTGAAGACCAGGATCTCAAACCCGGCACCAAGCTCATGGTCTACAGAGCAGTAGTGATACCCACCCTCCTGTATACTTCAGAGACATGGACCATGTGCAGCAGGCACTTCAAAGCACTGGCGAGGTACCACCAATGCTGCCTCCGCAAGATCCTGCAAATCCATTGGCAGGATAGGGGCACCAACATCAGTGTTCTTGCTCAGGCCAACATCCCCAGCATCGAAGCTTTGACCACGCTCGATGGATGGGCCACATCGTCCGCATGCCCGATACGAGGCTCTACTCGGAGCTCTGACATGGCAAGAGAGCCCCAGGTGGGCAGAGGAAACACTTCAAGGACACCCTCAAAGCCTCCTTGAAAAAATGCAACATCTCCACCGACACCTGGGAATCCCTGGACCAAGACCACACAAAGTGAAGGAGAAGCATCCGGGAAGGGACTGCCTAAGAAGAGAAGAAGAAGAAGGGACCCGAAGCTCTGGAATTCCTGCCCCTAAACCTCTCCACCTCTCTGTGTCTGTCTCCTACTTTGAGACACTCCTTAAAACCTACCTGTTTCCTGTCCTAATATTTCCTTATATGACTTGGTGTCAAATTTTGTCTGATAACGTTCGTGTGAAGTGCATTGGGACATTTTGCTACTTTAAAGTTGCTATATAAATGCAAGTTGTTGTTATTGACTTGAAGTGTGCTAATGTTATACTGCTATTGGTTTCTCTTTATACTGTAGTAATATTAACTTTAGCTTTTGCCTGTTAAGTGAGGAAGTATAAGTCAATTTAGATGCAGTAACCACTGAACTGTTCAATTAAGACCTTAACGCAATGGTCAATTTAGACAATAAACCTAATTAAAATATATTCCAATAACTACATACTGGCAGAGTAGCTTCCTTTGTTCCTTCATTAGAAGCGAGACCTTGAAGATAAGGGTCTGCCTGAGAAAGACCATTGGGGAAAAATTCGGTTGCTTTGTGCCTCCCGTTAGCGCCCTAAGATGGCGCTAATGGTGCACAAAGCAACTGGCGCCCAGGCGCGGCAATGTTTGCACCGCTCGCGAAATTGACCAGACATTTTGCCGCGGTGGTGAACACTATCGCCACGTTCTCCTGCGCCCGCAGATCGTGACGTTAGTCGAGCGTGCAATGCCCCGGTAACGCCCTGGACCAGATAATGGCCCAGAAATTCGGGTCGGGGGCTTCCCGCGGGTGCAAGCCTCCAACCTGCACTTACCTAGCGTGCCGGCCGTTGTGCTGTGGGCCCGCGTGGGATTCCGATCCTGGGCCTGCTCCAACTGCCGGCGCGCAGTGCTTGCGTATCCTAGGGGCACAGTTAGTTCGAAGCGTCCCCTAGGATCATGTGGGCCACAGAGAGCCAATGGTAGCAGGGAATCTGTATTCATAGATTTGACAGCAAGACCTGTCAAATCTATGAATACAATTCAGCCCCAAAACACAACTAAAACTTCAAATACATTTTTTTTTAAATCACATTTTTAAAATAACTATAAATTACATAAAATAACTATTTTAAACAATAATTTAAATGTTTGAAAAAATTAATTACGGTTTCTAACGGGGCTAAAAATAAACTTACCTTTCTTTAAAGTATTTAAAAATAATAAACCTATGAAAAAAATATTTTAATTTGACTTAATTCACCACTTACCTTGTTAAAAGCAGGCCTTGCGACTGCTTTTTATAAGCATAGCTGCTGGAGACTTACCCTCCCGGAAAAACCTGGGAAAATAACGGAAGTTCCAGGCGTACGCGCTGCCTCTCCGGTGCACGCGTTCGACCTGTGAACCCCTTCCTTTAAGGGAACGGAAGTTCTGGTTTCCCGCGCATGCGCAGTGCATGCACGAAACCGGCACTTTCGTTGGGCCTACACGTGAGTACCCAGTGTGTACTCACCCGTGGTGACCCGAAGTTCTGGCCCATTGAGTGACGATAGAAGCCAAGTTTGCAGTCAGTGGCGATAATTAGTGCCAGGCGCTAAACATAGAATCATAGAAGATAGGAGCAGGAGTAGGTATTTCGGCCCCTCGAGCCTGCTCCACCATTCAATGAGATCATGGCTGATCATCCAACCTCAGTACCCTGTCCCTGCCTTCTCCCCATATCCCTTGATCCCTTTAGCCTTAAGAAATATATCTAACTCCTTCTTGAGTATATTTAATGAATTGGCCTCAACTCTCTTCTGTGGTAGAGAATTCCACAAGTTTACCACTCTCTGGGTGAAGAAATTCCTCCTCATCTCAGTCTTTAGACTGTGACCCCTGGTTCTGGACTGCCCCGCCATCGGGAACATCCTTCCTGCATCTAGTCTGTCTAGTCCTGTTAGAATTTTATAAGTTTCAATGAGATCCCCTCTCATTCTTCTAAATTCCAGCGAGTATAAGCCCAATCGACCCAATCTCTCCTCATACGTCATTCCTGCCATCCCAGGTATCAGTCTGGTGAATCTTCGCTGCACTCCCTCCATGGCAAGAACATCCTTCCTCAGATAAGGTGACCAAAACTGCACACAATACTCAAGGTGTGGTCTCGGACCAAGGCCCTGTACAGCTGCAGCAAGATATCCTTGTTCCTGTATTCGAATCCTCTCGCTACGAAGGCCAACATACCAGTTGCCTTCTTAACCGCCTGCTGCACCTGCATGCTTACCTTCAGCGACTGGTGCACAAGGACGCCCAGGTCTCGTTGCACTTCCCCTTCTCCCAATCTATTGCCATTCAGATAATAATCTGTCTTCCTGTTTTTGCCACCAAAGTGGATAACCTCGCATTTATCCACATACCATGCATCTGCCCAATCACCCAACCTGTCCAAATCATACTGGAGTTTCTCGGCATCCTCCTCACAGCACACATGGCCACCCAGCTTTGTGTCGTCTGCAAACTTGGAGATATTACATCTAGTTCCCTCGTCCAGATCATTAATATATATTGTGAACAGCTGGGGTCCTAGCACCGATCCCTGCAGTACCCCACTAGTCACTGCCTGCCACTCGGAAAAAGACCCGTTTATTCCAACTCTTTGCTTCCTGTCTGCCAACCAGTTCTCTATCCAAGTCAGTACCTTGCACCCAATCCCTTGTGCTTTAACTTTACACGCTAATCTCTTATGCGGGACCTTATCGAAAGCCTTCTGAAAGTCCAAATACACCACATCCACTGGTTCTCCCTTATCTATTCTACCAGTTACATCCTCAAAAAATTCCAGTAGATTAGTCAAGCACGATTTACTTTTTGTAAATCCATGTTGACTTTGTCCGATCCTTTCACTGTTTTCCAAGTGCTCTGCTATTACATCTTTTATAAATAATGGACTCTAGCATTTTCCCCACTACCGATGTCAGGCTTACCGGTCTATAATTCCCCGTTTTCTCCCTACCACCTTTTTTGAATAGTGTGCTAACATTAGCTACCCTTCAAACTTTTGCGCCCAGCCGATAATTGTGCCCCAAACAGGGCGATACCGATTTTCTCCCCCCATAGATCTTCAAAGTTAGGGAATGTAATTAGGTTGGGGTTATGGGAAAAGATCTAAAGTTATTGATAAGAGACAAGGGAAGGAGCAAATTACAATTCAGCTGATATGGAATTGTATTAGGTAATGCAGAAACATGCAAATTGTCATGTAGAAGGGGTGAAAAAAGGTATAAAAATTGGGTGTTGGAACAGTAACATGTTTGAATTCTACGGCTAAATAAATGCTGAATAGATCTGTGAACATCCGACATTTAATGCTGTGAACCCTATTATTTTAAGGAGTAAATTATAACTATCCTCTAACAAAACTAATTGATATTCACAATGAATAGCTCCTGTTTTTATTGCAGTGGTGTGTACTGGCAATGGAGGCTCTGCTTTCTGCAAACAGTAAGAACTGAGAGCGACAGGTTAACTATTCTAACTATTCAGCTTCAAGTGTTTTATTCTTAATCTAATTCCAACCAGCCAAGATTTCAATCAAGACAATACAAATTAAGACATTCCTTCAATACCTGACCAGCTCCAAATCCCTTAAATAGAAAATTTGAATGCCACACTTCGTATCACATAAGCAAGTAGATTTTGACAGTCAGTACTGGGATCTTTTCGATGCTGTATCCTTGACAACACTCCATTCTTCAATGCTCACACAAGCTTTAGGTTTCCAAATTGTTGGATTAGCAATGACCAACAGCTACCTCAGTTATTGCAATTCATCACAATTGATTAATGAACTATAGTCCCAGGGCTTCCAGCATGATCATCTATCAGACGATTCATAGAAACATAGAAGATAGGAGCAGGAGTAGGCCATTCGGCCCCTCGAGCCTGCTCCACCATTCAATGTGATCATGGCTAATCATCCAAGTTCAGTACCCGGTCCCTGCTTTCTCCCCATGATCCCTTTAGCCTTAAGAAAAATATCCAACTCCTTCTTGAATATATTTAATGAATTGGCCTCTACTGCCTTCTGTGGTAGAGAATTCCACAGGTTCACCACACTCTGGGTGAAAAAATTCCTCCTCATTTCTGTCCTAAAAGGCCTACCCCTTATCCTTAGACGGTGACCCCTGGTTCTGGATTCCCTGACCATGGAGAACATCCTTCCTGCATCTAGTCTGTCCAGTCCTGTCAGAATTTTATAAGTTTCAATGAGATCCCCTCTCATTCTTCTAAACTCCAGCGAGTACAAGCCCAATCGACCCAATCTCTCCTCATACGTCATTCCTGCCATCCCAGGTATCAGCCTGGTGAATCTTCTCTGAACTCCTTCCATGGCAAGAATATCCTTCCTCAGATAAGACGACCAAAACTGCACACAATACTCAAGATGTGGTCTCACCAAAGCCCTGTACAACTGCAGCAAGACATCCTTGTTCCTGTACTCAAACCCTCTCGCTATGAAGGCCAACATACCATTTGCTTTCTTAACCGCCTGCTGCACCTGCATGCTTACCTTCAGCGACTGGTGCACAAGGACACCCAGGTCTCGTTGCACTTCCCCTTCTCCCAATCTATTGCCATTCAGATAATAATCTGCCTTCCTGTTTTTGACACCAAAGTGGATAACCTCACATTTATCCACGTTACATTGCATCTGCCATGCTTCTGCCCAATCACCCAACCTGTCCAAATCATCCTGAAGTTTCTCGGCATCCTCCTCACAGCACACACGCCCACCCAGCTTTGTGTCATCTGCAAATTTGGAGATATTACATCTAGTTCCCTTGTCTAGATCATTAATATATATTGTGAATAGCTGGGGTCCAAGGACCGATCCCTGCGGTACCCCACTAGTCACTGCCTGCCACTCTGAAAAAGACCCGTTTATTCCAACTCTTTGCTTTCTATCTGCCAACCAGTTCTCTATCCAAGTCAATACCTTGCCCCCAATCCCATGTGCCTTAACTTTACACACTTATGTGGGACCTTATCGAAAGCCTTCTGAAAGTCCAAATACACCTCAAAAAATTCCAGTAGATTAGTCAAGCATGATTTACCTTTTGTAAATCCATGTTGACTTTGTCCGATCCTGTCACTGTTTTCCAATTGCT